>NC_050576.1:329841679-330482929 GCF_011100635.1 Trichosurus vulpecula | reverse complement strand
TTAATTGTGGGCTTCATTCCAGGGGAAGGCTCATTATTGTTTATGGAAGGGAGTATATGAATGCAAGTGAAGATTTTAGTAACATGCCAGTGACAGATCCAGAAGCACTTTGGATTTTAACCTACTTAAGATAGTATCATTTAAAATTGTGTAATCAGTAAAAGGGTTGTTGTTTTGATAGTGCTGAAGGCTTAAAATGTTTCTTAAAGAAGAAATAGGACTATTATTTTGTCTGTCTTCTTGTCAATATGAAATCTTAGAGAGCTGATTTAAAAATTGTTGTAGGAACAGCACTTGCTTTATGTAGGTTTGTCGGTTTTAGGGCAAAGAAGGGTCGTCACGGGTTTGGATTCCATGCTTTCTGAAGCATAAAAAGCCAAGCCTATGGGGAGTACTGTCTAAAATACCTCACTGTCCTTAGAGAACCCCTTTCTGACCTAGCATGGCTTATTATGGCCAGTTGCCATGGTGAGTGGGGAGGGGGCTAGCCATTTTACCTGAATTTAGAAATGATATCATTTTTATCCATTGTTACTGGTTATTTAAGGTTTGTGGGTGTACATTTCATTCTAACCTCAAGCCTCAATTATCAGACCATCCTGAGTTAGGTCTAGTCCAAAATAAGATTTAATAGAATACCAAGCCAAGTGATATATTAATTAAAGTAATGTATCTTAAAGACACATTGAATCTTAATAGTTTTGAGGTAAAAGAAAATAAAGAAGTTTCCAAATAAATTTATAGGTCTGGAATTCAATTTACTCTATACTCAACATTTAAAAGGATAATAAGATGATTATAGTATTTTCTAACCTTAATCCAGGTGACTAAGCTGGAATAAATAATTCTAATAAAAACAAGAGGCAATAGTGAAGAATTTAAAATGTGGGGGGAATAAGGCAGTTTAATAAAATACATTACAGTTAAAGTTACAGAATATTGATTGAGTTAAAAACTAATTATGGCATCCTGTGTTCAGTCACTGAAAATTTGAGCTTATTCCTCTAATTGTCAGACCAAGGATAGCAGGAATTTAGAGTTGGCAATAGAGTATGATGAGGTAATTACGTACTCTAGGACAAAAGCAAAAGGAGAGTTGGCACCAAAATGCAAATAGTAATGACATATGCATATGTGGATTTATAAGAATACAGTGTACCTGTTTGTGAACAAACTGCTATGCTATGTGCTAAGATCCTAGGCATTTTAGGGCAACAGCACAAGTATAATATACTATATATGTGTATATAGTATATTACATGTCTCTGTATAAATGTATAGTGTGTGTGTGTATATATATATATATATATAGTATATTATATGTCTGTGTGTGTGTACGTATACATTAGTACCTCAGATAATATCACTGACAAAATGGTGTTATCTGAGCTACTGTTTTCTGTCACAACTTTCATTCAGGGATAATAATCTAGAATTCCAAATTCATTTTCCATTTTGTAACTAGGCAAATCAAGAAGCAGGATTATTTGGGTGCCCTTAACATTCTGGACACAGGAGATGCGACAAAAGGAAAAGGCAACAGGATAAAAAAACACCCGATACATGGTAATGATTTTTCTCAAGGAAAATTTAGCTTGCCATCTATATTGGCAGATGTCACTGTCAGGTATAATGATCTACTTGTTCACCTATAGAAGAATGTGGCCAATTGTATTTTCCTTTAATGAGATGACATGCACCTTAATGGGTGAGGATGCTATTAAAAGTTGTATCCTTAAAGAATTGAGCTATTCATGCAAAGACTAAAACTGGTGATTAAAAGGCCAAAAAGATTGTGTGCAGTGAATGTCTGTTGTGCTGAGTATAGAGAGCTGCATAATTTGCTGTAGTTTATTATTCATTTGACAGATGGAGACTTCAGTTTGCACATGAAAAGGAGATCATTTTACTAGTACATTTAGAGTTCCAAAGTGGACACTTTGATGAATTCACTTGAGATCCATCATAGTAAATGTACATTGAGTTTTTTTTTGTTTTTTTTTTGTTAAGTTTTGAAATGCAGTGAAAATTATCACTCTATCTTATTTAAGCAGGACAGAAATATGAGCAATATATACCAGTATAATACAAATAAAACTTGGTAATAACCATATTCTGAACTAAACAAGCTCGGAGTCTATAAACTTTACAAAGCAAATGCATCCGTTGGCAGCCTAGTCCATAGAGTTTGGAACCAATGAAGCTGCATACTCTAAATCAAATTTAAAGATAATTTACAGACTGAGTTATGACTGTGGATGGAAATCCACCAACTCCTGTCTTTTGGAGCAATAGCATAGGATGGATAGCTGCTTGCAATAAGTATTTTCTAATCTATTTTCAACAAAGAAGGGTTGTCACTGGCTGCCAAGTTCAGGATATTTCCTGCACCAAGATTCTGTTGGGATTTGAGTTGGATATGTACAAAGCATAATTGGAACTTTGGGTCTGGGGCACTGGGGATAGGCATAGGGTGGAGACAGAGATTTAGGAGCTTGTTGTTACTAGAAATGATAGTCAAAGCCATAGGAGGAGGTAACCTCCTCAAAACCAATCAGAATTAAAGAGGTTGGAGGCCATCTAGTCAAGCGTACGCCTTAATAAAAATCTTTTCTGTGACATCCCTAACAAGTGACCATCTAACTTTTGATTAAAGACTTCCAGTTTGGTTGAAATCACCACCTCCAAAGGCAGTAGTTTTCATTTTGGCTGCTCTATTGTACTGTTGATAAATATTTTGCTTGTAGTCAGTTATAACTTGGGGAAGTTTTTCATAGGAAAAATCATTTAGCCCTGCCTCCAAGTATTTTGCATATAAAGTTGACATTTATAACCTTTTTCTAGACATAGGATTATATATTTAGAGCTTTAAGGGACCTCCTAAATCATTTAATACAAGTTCCTTTAGTTTACATATGGAGAAACTGAGGTCCAGGGAGGCTGGACCTCAAGGTCACACCAGTCATAGACATTGGAGATGAGTTCTAAACTCAAGTTCTTCGACTCTGGAGCCATTCTTCTTTCTACTGTTGTACCACACTCCTCCCCTTAAAGTAGAATTTTATATTTAATCCTATCAAATTTCATTTTAAAAGGTCCTACCCAAATTTTATACTCTGATTAAGAGCTGAATTCAAATCCCAGCCCTGCCATTAAATAATTGTGTGACTTTGAGCAAGTCATTTAACCTTTATCCACAGTTTTCTCATATATAAAATAAGTGTTTTGTACTATGTGAATTCTGATGGCCCTTCCAGCTCTAGGTCTATGTTTCTGATCTTTTCATCTTTTTTTAAGATCCTGACTTTGTAATCTAATATGTGAGCTATTCCTCCAAATGTTGTATCATCTGCAAATTTAATAAGCATGCCATTTATATTTTCACGCAAATCATCAGTGAGAAAATTGGACATCACAATGCTAAGCACAGATCCATAGTCCAGTCCACTTGAGACTATTTTCCAATATAGCATGAACTCTTTGTATCCTCTCATTCAATGAGTTCTTAAATTTACTTAACCAAACTATTACCAAGTCTACATTTTTGCATAGTCTATTAATCAACAAGTATTTATGAAATGTTTATTATGTCCCAGATACTGTGCTAAGTGCTGGAGATATGCCTACAAAACTGAGACCATTCTTGCCCTCAAGGAAATTGCACTCTATTAGTTATTGGCATAGCATATTGACAGAGAAGATATATACAAAATCAATGCTCTAAATCACCATTGATTAGAGAAATGCAAATCAAAATGTGGCTCAGGTAGCACAAGATGCCTATCATATTGGCTAACATGACAAAACAGGAAAATTATAAATGTTGGAGAAGATATGGGAAAATTGGAACACTAATGCATTGTTGGTGGAGTTGTAAACTGATTCAATCATTCTGGAGAGCAATTTGGAACTATGCACAAAGGGTTATAAAAATGTGCATACCCTTTGACCTAGCACTACCACTCCTAGGTCTGTATCCCAAAGAGATCATAAATACGGGACAAAGACCTACATGTACAAAAATATTTATAGTAGCTCTTCTTGTGGTGGCCAAGAATTTGAAATTGAGGGCATGTCCATTAATTGGGGAATGGCTGAGCAAGTTGTGGTATATGAATGTAATGGAAGAGTATTGTGCTATAAGAAATGATGAGTAGGCGGACTTCGGAAAAACCTGGAAAGATTTATATGAACCGATGCTGAATGAAATGAGCAGAAACATGAGGACATTGTACACAGTAACAGCCACATTGTGCAGTGACTGCCCTTGGCAGACTTAGCTCTTCTCAGCAATGCAAGGATCCAAGACAGCTTCCAAAAGACTCACAATGGAAAATGCTATCCATGTCCAGAGAAAGAACTTTGGAGTCTGAATGCAGATGGAACAATACTATTTGCTCTCCTTTTCTTTTGTTGCTTTGTTTTGTTTTCTTCTTTCTTGTGGTTCCTCCTATTATTCTAATTCTTCATCATGACTAATGTGAAAATATCAGATTGCATGCCATCTTGGGGAGGGGGGAGGAGAGGATGGGGGAAAAAATTCAAAACTCAAAATGTTATGGAAGTGAATGTTAAAAAAACCTAAAAATAAATAAATTATAAGAAACAAAGTTTAAAAAGATATATACAAAATCAAGAATATAGGAGACTGTCAAATCTCTAAAATCTAGGTATATGGGTTCTTACCATCTGGCTTACCTGTGAAACCTTCTTTCTGCATTTACTCCTTCATTAGAATGTGAGCTCCTTGAATACAATGACTATACTTTTCTATTTGTATCCCCAGCACATAGCACATTACTTTATCCTTAATAAATGTTTTATTTATTCATTCATTCAAGAACTTGAGAACTTTCATTATTCTGGTTGTCCTTCTGTAGACACTCTCCAGGTTAACCTTTCTAATGTTTTTTTCTAGAATGTGGTACCTAGGACTAGACAGTTCTCTAGATGTACTCTGACCAGGGCAGGGTAACCAAGAAACGATCTGTGGCTATCATATCACACCATTGATTTATTAAGCTTTCAGTCTTCTGAAATTCTTTTGTGTATTTTTTCAGACCAACTTCTACCTGGTCATACACTTACAGATTCAAACAATGTTCTGGGCTAGAGGTGTCAAATATCCTGCCAACAGACTGTATGGATCCAATGGGGCATGGCACACAAGTGTCATGAATGCAACTAGAACTGAATTAAAATATAATTAAGAACTATTTTACAAAATAAATACAACTACAATAAAGCATAGATAATGTTAATTTGTGCTTTTCTAAGTTAATATGTAGTCCACGAGTGTACTATGTTATGGCTTAGTGTCTCCCATTTCTATTTGTGTTTGACATGACTGTTCTTTCCTCACTACCTCAGCTCATTCTGAACTGTAACATTCCTGCCTATAAATAGTCTTACACTGCTGGGCACATTGTTGCATCCTGACTCTCAGACAGCTATCCCTTCCAATTTAATGGCATCTGAAACTTTTATGAGAATGCTCTCTTCCTCATCTAAGTTATTGAGAAAAATCATAAATATACAGGACTAATCAGATTCCTGGCTCTCTCTGAAGGAGACCACATGCCAAGTTGACATGGAATCATTATTCTATGGTTCCTACTTAACCAGTATTTCCAAAAAACATCTGAGCATTTTGCTGTCTAGTCTATCACTCCATTTATTTTTTTTAGTTTTTTTTTTAATTTATGGACTAAAACAAACATTTTCATATCAGTATAATAAAAAATGTTTGCACATGAAACTGCAATTCTATTTTTTACTTTTTAAACAAAAGTACAGCAGACTAAACTTTTTTAATCTATATGAACTATATTTGTACTATGCCCTTGATCTATGATCTAAATATCTTGTCAAGAAATGAAATAATTTTATTGTCAGATGATCTATTCTTGAAGTCACCCTTTTCCTTTGTGATCACTGCTTCCTTTTCCATGTTGTCATTTACCATTCCTCTCTTACTACTACATTACACTTCTTTGGTGTCCACTTTCTACAAGTCATGTTTCATTCTGTCATTTCTATACCCAAGGTTATTGTTTTAGGCAGAGAAAACAGAAGAAAATAGAAATTGAGCTGTTCCCTCTTTTTTGTTATCACCATGTCACTGATATAGAAAAGCATCTCCATGTCATCTTTGATCTTTCTCTCTGTGCCCAACAAAGCTAAAACAACAGAAACCTGAAAACAAGACAAAAAAATACTCTTGTTTACCACTTAACATTTTAAAGCAATGAACAGATTTTATGTTAGAGCTTTCTGATTTCAGACCATTTGGGCAGTTAGATGAATATGTCCCAGCAACCAGTGATTTTATAACAGATAATGCAGTAGGTCAGTTTGGAGAGGAAAAAATAATCATTTGGTGATATGCTATTTAATAGACAGAGGTTAGTAATACAGTGTTCTAAGTGGAGTTATCTGATGGTCAAACTCTCTCTCTCTCTACACATACATATGTATATATATATATATATATATATATATATATATATATGTGTGTGTGTGTGTGTGTGTATGTATGTATGTATATGTATGCACATATATAGTATACATATATATGTATCATATATACATACATATATGCATATATATGTATAATGTCTATAAACACACATGCATGTATGTATACATAGTTGTAGCGTCAATGCGATACAGCTACCACTGCTGCTATGAATATGCCCGCGCAGTTCTAAATCACAAAATATAACAGACTCTTCATCAAAGGCAGAGTCAAAACATTTATCCCAACATCAGAGAGCCAAATCCATCATAGCAACAAAGAAATCTATACACATTATCAATGCAGGGGCAGCGCCATCCCCAAGCCTTCCCCCTGCCAGGGCCTTCCCACAAATGAGGGCAAAAGCCCACCCTCCATCTCTCACTCACTTGCTGCTCTGTGTGTGTCTCTCTCCCAGCTCTGACTGCTCTGTCTCACTTCCTCTTAGCTCAGCCCCACCCTTCCTGCTCCACCCATTCAGTAAGCTCCTCCCACCACAGGCTCATGCGACTCAGGTTTCCATGTGACTCAGGTCACATGGGCCTATTAATGGATGGGAAAGATCTTCAAATAGTATTACCATTACTATAGTGAAATTGTCTCTGGCCAATATTACCCCATGTAGGGTTTGGCGTATAAAATATGCTTTCATTAGAGCATCTGGTAGAAAGTTGTACCAGTCGAGATCTTAATTATAATATTTGAGAAATCCCAGTCGCCACCTAGTTTCTATCTAGTAACCAGCCACATTGTCGATGCACTCTGAAAATCTTGCTACTGAGAAGATCATGACCATCTACTACTGCTTTTTGGATACATTCAGACTCCCTGTGAAATTCCCTTCCTTGATGAAGATCTCACAGATCCCTCATGCCAATCAATGTCAGTCCTATTCCTTCCTTATCACTCTTCTACTCCACCCTACCCTTTCATTGTGCATTCTGGCAGAACCTTTTATTATTTTATTATTTATTGTTATTATTTATTTATTATTATTTGAATTGTTGTCTTATTATTAGAATTATTATTCTATTATTAGAATTGTTCTCTTTCCCCTAAACTCCAAATGTACACAGATGCATATGTATATATATACTTTTTTGTATATATATATATGTATATACTTTTTTAAAAATAAATTCATACATATAATTACATATATGTATGAATTTATTTTTAAAGTATACATTGCACTACACCCTTCTGTATAATATAAACTTTTTGAGGTCAGAGACTATTTCATCTTTGTTTTTGTATCCTCAGCATATGGTACAGACCTTGAGTAGGTACTTATTAAATGCTTGTTAAATTGAATTTAGCTCAAGATCCCTGATATGATGCAGTTATCAGTTACTCTCTCCATTACACATCTTGTACTCAGTACTTTTCAGGTGTTCTTTGGTCTTTTAGGAAGATTGATTGCACTTTCTATAGGTGTGATTGTATATCTGTACAGATCACTATTTCCATAGCATGTCCCAATATTAGCACAATGAATATATGTAAAACTCTACGTTAAAAAATAGCATATGGAATAGTGAATAGAGTGCTGGACATCAAGTCAAGAAGATGTGAGTTCAAATTCTACCTCAGATATTTAATAGAAACTATCTCACAGAGTTATGAGGATAAAATGAAATAATACGCATAAAGTACTTTGCAAGTCTTAAAGCACTGTATGTGGTAGCTAGTATGTTGCTACGATGATGATGATGTAAAATATTCAATTTCTGTGAGACTCAATTTACTCATCCATAAAATAGGGTAAGAATATCCACGTCCTAGTGTTTTTGCGAGCATCAAAGAGAAGCATATTTAGAGCTCTTTGAAAAGCTGAAAGCAATATATGAATCTCAGTTATTTCTGTCTATTTTAGAAACAATGACTATATTATTCTGAAAGAAGTTCTCTCTAGATTTTAGACTGGAGTTTTAGGGAATTCCCAGGGAAGAAAGTATTTGGTCCTTTCACGACATCACTGAATTTTTGTTTGCTTCATGTTGCCTTAGGTCCATTAACTATCCAATTATCCCTGCTTGGCTTATCGCAGCTCTGGCATATTCTAGTGAGACTAAGATCTCTGTAAAAATCCCGTTTTAAAATTTTATAGTCAAAATCTCGGCTGCCCAGGAACTTGTCTTTCGTTTATAACATTGTTGCTGTGAACCTAACTCTCATTTCCCTTGAAGTTGTACTTTCCTAGAACCAATTAATGGTATTCCTTCCCTACTGACCCCGCTTTATGACCCTTGATTAAAATATATAAAATCAGTCAAAGAAACTAATGAAGCTGTATTCTCTGGTCTGAAGGTTTCACACCAGGCAGGTTTTAGATACAGCTTTCCTGAACACAGGCTCTCAAGAGTTCCCGGCTTAGGTTGTGAGCTTTGCTGTTTTGGAAGGTTTTGTTTTGTTTTATTTTTTTGTGAAATCAGTTGTTTCAGAGTGCTGATTAACTTGGAGGTAGTGGTAGTGGTATTACTGTATTGGGAATAGACAGCACATTATTCTTAAAGGTACTTTAGGGATAATAATACCTCAAACTGTGCAGTTCTTTAAGGTTTACAGACCTTTTCCTACAGATAAACTTGTAGGGAATATAGATTATCACTTGGTCCTAAGGAATGGGAATGACATATCCCCCCGAGATGGTCATATTGTTCACATTTGCACTGCATACTTCCAGTGGGCTGAACCAGTGGCCATATTTTATAATACTACAACTTAAATTAGTGTGAATTTAGATACATGCTAGTAGTCAGGACCAAGCTGTGTACCATTATCTGAATGAGAAAACTGAGGCACAGAGCACAGGCTCATAAGTGCTAACTTATGCACTCACACCCAGTCCTCTGACTCCAAATGCATTATTCTATTATTCCAAACAACTTTTGAGATATCGTAATTCTGTACTGCTATGTTTTAAAACATATAATTTAAGCAGTTTCATCCAAAGCCATTTAAAGTCTTACTATAGCTTAATCATAATACTTTGGTATTTTTAATCCATGATCTTACTAATGTGGGTAGTCTTTTCACCCTTGTTGATTGCAATACAGCCAAACCATCTGATCAAATTGCAACTCAACCAACATTGTAAAATAATTACTATTTTTCAGGCATTAATTGATAATTCTGATTTTTAGCAAGTTGTTCATATCATCAAACCTAAATGTGTCTTTTCAACTTATACCTATTATTCATAGTTTTTGCTTTAGGATAAGCACAACAATCCCAATCTCCCTTCCATGTGACAGGTTTCAAATAAATGAATCTGGAAATATTTTCAAATACATAAATCTGGAAATATTTTCAGATACATAAATCTGGAAATATTTTCAAAACAATATTTTCAACAATTGCTGGCTGCCAATTTCAGGATATTTCCTACACCAAGACTCTGTTGGGACTTTCAGGTAGTTAAAGTTGGAACTTTGGGTCTGGGGCTTTGGGGATAGGCCTAGGGTGGAGACAGAGATTTAGGAGCTTGTCTTCTCATGTCTTCTTTCTTCTACTCTAAATATTCCTAAATACTTCATCCAGTTTTAAGATAACATGATCTCAAGATCACTGACCATCCTGGTTATTCTTCTATAGTCACCCCCCCCCCACACACACACACTCCCCAGCTTCTCCATATCCTCCCTAAAATTTAACACCCAGAACTATTCAAAATATTCCAGATAAGGTCTGACCATGACATAATATAGCAAGACTACCTACCCAATCCTGGGCACTATACTTCTCTCAATGCAGCTAAATATTTATTGGCTTTGTTGGCTATGGTTCTTTGGTGTGACTCTATCATATTTTCAACATATTTTTTACTATTATCATCCTTCCTAAAGTTATCAAGCATAATAAATATTAAGTTGGACTGATAAAGTTTTGTCAGCTTTTTAAAATTTCTCAACCTTTAAATCCTCTTCAACAGGTCCTGTTAATTAAGCTAATATTATCTTCATGGTGGCCTTTTACTTATGATGGTTATGAGATTGCAAGTCATTGCTTGTCTTTGGATGATTTTCTTCTCTCTGTTCCCTGTCTCTTTCTTTGTCTTTCTTTGTTTCTCTCCTGCATCCCTTATCAATCTCATGTGGTTGATAATCTCTATGCAGGTGTTGTTGTTGTTGTGTTTGTCCTTCATTTTTGAAGAGGGCCATGACATCAGGAAAATGATGACATGACTTGCAGCTGACTTTGATTTCAGTGAGAGAGGGCTGTGCAAGGTTACCAGCCTCACTTTCTCCTCCAGAGCCAACTGGATTCAGTGGCCTGGTATTCATCAGGACAACTGGAGATAGCCCAGGATGCAATGGGAGACCCTGGCACTATCAGGCTAAGGCCTTTTCAGGTTCTCGCTTTGAGTGAGGTAATGCCTATTCAGTGAATAGGCCTCTTTAAGAAGTGAGTTAAGGTATGGCCCCTCTAATTAGAAAAAAGAATTGGAGAGGGGAAGACCCTCAGGGTTGCTTTCTCTCTTCTGAGTTCCATCCCCATATTAACAATGGACTATTGCATATCTCTACCTTCCTGCAACATAGACATCTCAAGCTCAGTATATCCAAAACAAAGATTCTTGTCTTTCCCCATGAATCTATCCCTCTTCCTAAATTCCAGATTTAACTGATGGTAATACCATTCCTCTGGTCATAGATTTACAGCTTGCAAGCCATCCTCTCCTTTTCACCTTATCTCATTTTGCCAAGACTAGCTAGTTGCTAAGTTTTGTCAATTCTATCTCTATAACTTATTTCATGCCAGTCCCCTTCTTTCAACTCACAAAGCACTATACTATTCCTCCCTTCATTATTTCTCACTTGAACTAGAGCAATATGCTTGTAATTGATATCACTGTTTCCATTCTCTTCCCTCTCTAATCTGTCATCCGAATAGCTGCCAAATGTATATGGTCATATATATAGTAGGTGGCAGAGCCAGTATTCATACTCAGCTTTTCTGACTTAAAATCTGGTATTTTTTTTTCCTTTAGTACCACCATCTCCTACATGAGCATGCAAATATACACCTGCACCATGAAGATGTGTCTTTAGTGTAACAAATAATTTTGCTCTAATAGGCAAATGATATATGATTTCTTCAAAGTAGAAACTAGTTCCTGCGTTTGGGAATTTCCTGCAATGATCTGTGATACAGATCAATTCCACCAATTTACAGTTCTGTAGATAAGCCTTGGGGACTTGCCTGAGGCATGTAAAGTCCAAGGTCTCAAAGCTAGTGTGAGAGACAAAATTTGAATCTAAGTCTCCCTGACCCCTAGCCCTAACACTCTATCTACTATATCATATTGTCTCTAACAACTAATTTTATTTCCTAATAGAACTACAAATAGGACTCAAATTAGTGGATTTGCTATTGGTTGTTCCCTTTTAAAATAGTTAGGCTAATTTTTGTCATAAGATGGAATATATATTTAAAACTCTTGATGTTAATGCAATTGCTGGGCAGAGTTAAAGTGAATAAGTATTCTGAATTACCACACTGCATTATCTCAATTTTCAGAGAAATTATTCAATATGAAATCACCAGTAGAAGTGATAAAGAAATAATTTGTTTCTCATAACAACAATGCTAAAAGAAAGATGATTAGATGGAAATGAAAATCCCTATCTTTTTTTTCTTTAGTTGAATGAAGCACAGTAGTGATTTGACAGCAATAGAGTATACTTAAGGTGAAATGATAAATTAAGGATACTTAAATATGTAGTCACTTTTCACTGAAATAGTATATGATTAAGATTTTTGGCAGCAAAATAATTACACATCTATAATATAATGTACTTATTAATATGATTCATTCTCTCTTATATTTCTGCTTCAGTTACTTCACTTTATCTATAATTTTAAGTTATTCATTCTTTTGCAAAAAAATAAAAATAAATGCATTCACTCTAGCGTTTGATTGACCCAATCGAGTCTAACTCGTGTTATATACAGAATGCAAATACACAAATTATATTGCTACTTTATTAAGAAAAAGCTAAAGTAAACTAAGCTAATAATTGGAAGTAATACAAAAGGACAGGACAGAAATATTCTATATAAAGGATTTTATGTTGCTCATCATACAATTCTTCAATTCCCTTATGTCCAATGATTCCTTCCTCTATCCGACTTCCAACACCTAGTCAGTATAGTCACAAGTGGAGTTATAACTATTTGGTGTTTGTCTTGACCAGTATTTTATCCTAGAAGTGGATCTTATGTGCTGTCTGTTGTAGATATAATCTGGACAGGCAAGATGGCAACTAACTGAAAATCTTTCTGATAGGGACACAGGCATCAGAAGGAAATATAGCAAGCTAAATGTACATACTGTTTGAAGTCACACCTTAAAGATATCCAGAGAATGGGAGCATGGTGATAGCTGAAGAAAATATTGGATTACTAGTGTATAATGTGGTATTTGAAACAAGGATGGGTAGATAAGATGTTGCAAGCTAAGTCCAATTCCAAAGCTAGCTGTCTAAACACTGGGGGAAAAGAATGAATAGAGTACAGGGTTGTTGTTGTTGTTTTTGTTCACTTATTTCAGTTGTGTCCAACTCTTTGTGACCCCATTTGGGGTGTTCTTGGCAAATATACTGGAGTGGTTTGGTATTTCCTTCTCCAGCTCATTATTACAGATGAGGAAACGGAGGTAAACAGCTCTGGATCACACAGCTAGTAAGAATTGGAGGCAATATTTAAACTCAGGCAGATGAGTCTTCCTTACTTCATGCCTAGCCTCTATTTACTCTGCCATCTAGCTGCCTCAGGCCAGTACAGGTATTTGAGATAAATTTCATCAAAATTTAAGGCAAAATACAAGGGAGCTCCAGTCCTAGAGGACTAAATCACAGCAATAACTGAGCACTGATGGCTCAATGAAGGAATTTATGGGAAACAACCAAACCACTCATCACATAAAATAACTGGATATTTCAAAACAGTGGAATAAGATATCATGTTGGAGGTGGGGGGTGGGGATGAGATTCAATTGAACATCACTTTTCTAGACTTGGAGTCAGGAGAAACTTGAATTCAGTTCCTGCCTCTGGTGCTTTTAGCTATGTGGCCATGATCAAGTCACCTAAATTCTGTGAGTTGTAGTCATTCAGTTTCTTCATTTATAAAATGAGGATAATTATACCTGTTATTCTTACTTCATGAGGATGTTCTGATGATCAGATGATTAAGTTTATGTAAAATATTTTGTGTATCTTAAAGTACTGTCAAAATGTCAGATACTGTTATACAGAACATGATCTCTATTGCTACCTGTTGCTCAGGACCAGCAAAGAGGAAGAAAACTAAGAAGAGAGCAGATATGGATTCCCCTTTGGGAATTCTTCTACCTCTGAAAGAGAAAAGAAAAAAAAGGGGGGAAGGGCTTATTAACTTCTGCCTCATACTTTTAATCTAGTTTGATAACATGGTCCTAGTTAAGATTATTACTTACTAGTGTCTAAGCCTAAGGTCCTTCCCACTGTATCTGCCTCTCCTCTTCTATTAGAAGTGAATGGGCTTTGACTGCCATTGGGTGAAAAATATGTAAATAGATCGACTAAAACCACAGTGTCATAGAGGTACATCAGGACTCTGTCTTCTCCATTCCCTGGAGTCAAGGCCTAGGTCTAGAGTTACTGATTTGTTACCTAATGACTAGCCATATCAAATGAATAATCAAATATGAGATGCAAACAGCTGTGTTGTCTAATCTCCTTTGCCTATTTGAAGAGGAATGAGCCATGAAAACCAAAGAAATTGAGTAATAACTTTCCTAGAACTCCTGTATTTGGAATGACTGATGGACTGTATAGTAGTGACCTATGTCTGAGAGAGGTTGTGGGCACAAGCCTGAATAGCAGATTGTTTTTATTGCTTTTTATTGTCCCAAGGCCAAAAGTAAAATATGCTACACAATGGCCAAGTATGATTATCCATTCCTGTGGGGAGATCACTCCATTATGCCAAGGTCATGTGACTATAATTCAATGAAATATAGCAAGCTCAAAGGAAGCAGGGTTTTGCCAGTATAATAGTGGCTGGGAACTTATTCCACATGAACTATTTTTTCCACATAACTTCTCAGCACAGCCACCGAGAGAGGTATCTGAGGGAGTGAAAGATGTCCAGTCTAAGAATTATAGAAAGCTTAGAACTTAACTAGCAAGGTAGCACAGTACAAGCATGGGACTAGTCCAACTTCTGTTTCTGCCTGTTGACTAGGATCAGGTTAATGCCTAGCAACACCACCACGTAGTTGAATATGCTGGTTATTCTCTCCTCCTGAGAATTGAAAACATCCTACCTTCTGCTTTTATAATTTGGAGGACCAGTGGAAATATTTTCTTTTCGAGAGACAAGTAGATTTTGATTACCATCACTTATGCCGTATTGACAGAAAGTCATATTGTTCTGGATGTCCCCCTTATGGGGGACAATTTATCATTCTCCCTTTTTCCCCATTCCATATAGACCGAAGACAACCCAGTGTCAGGATGGCTAAGCAAATAGTCTCTTGGTTTATGGGAATGGAGGAACTGTTCTATGGACTGATTAATATGGTTTTTCTGCTGATGAGATTGGGGATAGTAAAAAATGGACAGGCAAATTTCCATTTAGAGAGCAATGAATAGAGTCATCTAGAAATGAATTATGACTGTCATCTGTAGTCTTAGACTGTAGAGTTTGCATCTATACATGCGCAACAGAGTTGGGTTTTTCTCTGGAGGGGCAAGCAGAGTCAGTGTAAAGGAATATAGAATATAGATGCTACATGACTAATGTGGGATTTAATTTTGCTTATTTATACATATTTGTAATGGGTTGTGTTTTTCTTGTCTTGTTGATGGGGGGAAATGTAGTGGGAGGGAGAGAACCAAATTCAGAACCAAAAACAAAATTAAATTGAATTAAAAACAAACACAAGTCCCACTGCTACTATTGTCAGAAAACTAGATGAGATCAAAGTGAGACAGGGCAACTATAAAATTCTCAGCTGAGAATAATTCTTATGGCGATTACCTCTCCTAAGCTTCCCCCACCCCAGACTCTGGTTACCTGTCACGATGTTTGCTAATAGTTCTCAGCCTTGGGGGAGCTATTTGACTTTAAAATCAAGCCCACTAAAAGAAAACAGAACCCATCATTTGTTGTACTGGTCTAGGTTATTGCAGACCCCAGATAATCTACTATGGGATAGTTTTTTTTCAACTCTAATTGGATGTTTTATCCCCCCAAGTGTTTTTTTTTTCTTTTTCATAATGATAGACTGTTTGATTAGTAGCACTTCTCCTGCACCCCCACCCCCACCACCCCAGATTGTATGGTCATGTTCTTCTCTAGTCTTTTTTGTACAGTGGAAAAGTGAGGGTCATTACACATTGGGTGATAGGTTCAGATCAGCCTTTAACATGATTGCTTTGTTTTGTTTTGTTTTTTTTAACTTCCTAAGAAGCATAATTTCCCATCCTAAAAGCATAGTGGATTTGGAGTAATGCTGGTAGGCAAATGACAATGGACTTACAGCTTTGTTTCTTGAATACCTATTCAGTAGTAGTGCCTGCATGTTGGAATTCTTTAGAGTTCTCTGTTGCATATTATTAAAAGGTTAGTCAAGGCTGATTAGTATATAATATTCATTCAGGATGCCCTGAAGGGTTTTGTTGTTGTTGTTATATTTGTTTGTTTTGTGGTATTAAAAGGTTCCCTATCACCTCATACTTTGCCTGGATCATGTTCTGGGTAGTCTTTCTGACTCCCTGGCCTGTTTAGTGCTAATGAAATTAATGTGTTTTTAAAACTGTCACTTAAAAGTGCCTCTTCACAAAGATGTAGTGTTAGTGAGAATGGAGCAAGATATCGGTTTGGTTCTCTAGATCTTGTAAATAGATTAAAGTGTTGAAAGTAAGATACCATGCTTTGGCCCATCTTAGAAGAGATAATTCAAACAAAAATAAATGATGGAAGGTAGGCGAGACATTATAGAATCCAAGGACCATGCTTCCATATTCGTACTCTAAAGTGGGTGTACTTCCTTCTTAATATTTCTCTGGAAGATATGGAAAAAGATGACATGGCCCAATTGGTCCAGGAAGAGAGTAGTGCAGAG
Organism: Trichosurus vulpecula; assembly: GCF_011100635.1. Classification (NCBI taxonomy): domain Eukaryota; kingdom Metazoa; phylum Chordata; class Mammalia; order Diprotodontia; family Phalangeridae; genus Trichosurus; species Trichosurus vulpecula. The sequence goes on along the minus strand of NC_050576.1, from coordinate 330,466,295 downwards.
AAATGAGTACCCCTAATAACATTAGCATTAGAGAAGTAGTAGAAGAGTACAATGAAAAGGATATTAGATCTGGGTTCAGATCTGCTAGTATATAAGAGACTTTGAGGAAGTCTCTTAGCCTCTCTAAGCTTCAGTTTTCTCATCTACAAATAGAGGAGTTTGAAACAGATTGTCTCTTTAAAGTTCCCTAGTGTCCTAAGCAACTAGCTATCACATGATCAATTTTATTTCAGACAAACGCTGTTGGGAGAGGTGACTAGGTGGACAGATCATGGTTGGACATTCGTTTTTGTGTGTTCCTTCAAGGTTCACATTTCACATCTTGAGAAGGAATAGATGTGACCTGTAATGATGGTGGACATTGGTACTAAATTAGTTGAAGAACCATAGGCCCACAGAACCATTTTGGGAATGAATTAGATTGATCTGATTCAATCAGCAAGAGACTTGGATGTCAGGTAGGGTCAGCCAATAGATCCTGGGAAGAAGAATTAAAGAAAGGGCATCAAAGGTGAAGTTTCTTATTGTGCCCTCTGTCAGTTGACAATGGAATGGTTTTGTGAGTGATGAGGTCCAAATGGAAGGGTCAGTTCCCATTTGTTTCCAGTATGGTGGATTTTAATCTGATGTCTCTAGGGAACTTGTGGATAGATATCAGGGAACTCTGAACTCAAGGAAAAAATATATATCTTTATTTCAAATAATTGACATACTTTGTAATCTTCTATCTTTTATACATTTAGGAATATACTTTAAGAAGAGATCCCTTCCATAGGATTTACCAAACTGTGGACAAGATCAATGACAGACAAAAATTAAGCACTCTTGTTCTAATAGCACTCTGGTGGCATACCAACACTAAGGAGAAATTTTGATCTATCAAGTTATATTTTTTAAAGCGGCAGCATGGCTCTTGAGTCTTTCCCAACAGGGTCTAGACCTAGGCTGTGTAATGTATCAGGAATTTTACTACAAGAGATAAATATAGATGGGGGCTGACTAAAATTTTAGTAATGGAGGTCATGGGTAGAATGGTGACTTGTGACTCTGGGAGTTTGGGTTTCTTTTTAATCATCTTCCGTATTTCCTAAGCTTCTTTGTTAGGGCAACTCAGAATAAAGTGCCCAAAGTGTTTATGGAGTAAGTAGTTAATAAAAGAAGGAATTCTCAGCCAGTAAGGGTGCTCTTTGTGGTGTTAGCTAGATTTCATCCTTACCTGTATTTGCATCTTGCTGTGAAAAAGGGAAAAGGGACCAAGGAGTTGTTGCTATTAGCCTTAATAAGTGGAATGTTTTGTGTATCTTAAAAATATTGTTATGCAAGAATAGGTTAGGAATTTGTATCTTTATCTGATGTGGTTCATACTTGACTGATATCTTGTAAGTTAGTTCAGTCCCAGGAAAATTTTGGCTGAGCACCTCGAAGATATAACCATATATAAAAACTTGTAAGCCTGAGGGAACCAGATATTATCCCCAGTTCATGGTTTTTATCTGTTAGGAATTGTCAAAGACCCTATAGGTGAAAGACTCAAAAGTACCCAGAAGTTGATTGTTTTTAGTTAACTGATAACATAGCCCTGTGTTTTACCAAACCAGAAGCTACAATAGAGCCACTCACACCGTTGTTCGTTTGATGTAGTCTGGAGGAAGAATTCTAGATATAGTAATGTCTGGGCCAAAAAGTCAGTGAACTTTTCTGCATGTAAAATGAGTTTGGGATGGGGGTATTAAACTAAGTGAGAAGACTATGGACTTGGATGACTAGTTTTTCAGGCATTCATTTGCAGGACACATTGCATCTCTCATTGGAGTTGGCCTTTCTATAATGCCTTCCTCTCTTGTTGCTTGGTTAATTTAGTGCCAATAGTTGCCAAAGGAGACTCCATTTCTCTTGGTAGATAAGATTAATCTGACATATCCTCACTACTTTGGAAAATTAGCTCCCAAAGAAATTACCCCTCATGAAGAAAAGATATATGACCCGGGTAGACAATATAACAGTCAATTAGAAAACTTCTTGAAGAAGCCACTAGAAGGGATGTAAGGAGCATTAGCATCAAGGAAAAGCTGAACAACAGAACTGAACAGACACTTTACCAGCAAGCCAGCTCTAGGTACCAGAGAGATTCAGCTAGGTCAGTGGTATGGTCAGAGCATAGAAACTTTAAATTAAATCAACCAAATTGTCAAAAATGCTGATATACTGAAGTACATTATTTGAACTATTCATTTGATGAACCATGAGCTTAGTTTTATGGGTCAGTTTGTCATGACCCTTTTATGAGAGCAGGGAGCATACTTATGCACTCTGGTGAAGCATTAACAACTCACTAGTGACTTGGGATAGAAACCTTTGTCTATGTTACTATATTTTGGTCCCAACCTGCTATAATTCAAGGCAGAGTAAATCCTGTCATCTGATGTCTTTGCCTTTGCTTGCAGGCTTCTGAACATTACTGGGGAAAATAGCAAAATCAAGCTTTTCCCTGACTAGAAATTTATAGTGTATAACCCTCACTGCTGCTCTGTAATTCTTCTATTGTGCTTATCGACTCCCTAACTCATTTCCCACAATTACATTTCCAAACCTTTACCTGTTTCCTCAAGCCCACATGCTTAACAGAGATGATTTACCCTATTACTCCACAGAAAAGACTGATGCCGTTTGACAGATTCCCTTTCAATTTTCCTCCTCCACTTCTCAAAACTTTTCAATATCATCACTCATTTTCTTCTCCTTACCTCTAGTCACAAAGGAAAATGTATTCCCGTTCTTCACTAACACTAATCACTCTCCCTATTCTCTGGATCTTAACCATTCCTGCTTCCTTCAGGACCTTGCCCCAGAAACCGTCTCTTTCCCCTCATTTTTACATAATTTCTCCCATTCATCTACAAACATGCTTAGTTCCTCTCAAATCCTAAAAAAATATGCAAAAATGTACATCTTCAACCTTTCTTTCTGGTCTATTTAATGTTCTAATTTGTGTCTTTACTCTCACCCTTCCTGATATCCAGTCTGTTGCTAATTCCTGCCAATTCTACCTTTGAAATATCATATATGTGTGTGTGTGTATGTGAATGTGTATGTGTACGTATATTTGTCTACATGTACACACGTATAAATGTGCATACATGCACATGCATACACACGTGCATATGCACATGTGTGTCCATATATGTATAATGTAACAAAATGCACACACATATACATACACATATGCTTGCACACATATACATATATATGTATGTGTATGTATACATGCAAATACATGTATCTATGTTTCTATCTATGTATCTATCTATCTATTTGTATGTATGTATGTATGTATGTATCTTTTTCATCTGACACTGTTAGCACCTGGTATAGGCCTTGCCAATTCACTGGACTATTGCAATAAATAGACTTCTGGTTGGTCTCCCTGCTTTTAGTCTCTCTTTGCTTTAGCCATACCCCACTCAACTGTCCCAGTGACCTCCCTGAAGCCTAGCACTGATCATATCATCTCACTCTTTAGTCAACTACAGTTGGTCCCTATTACATCCCAGATCAATATACTATTTATTTTTTGGCTTTAATGGCCTTCATAACCAGATCTCTTCTTAGTTTTGCAGTACTCTTATTCCTTTCTCTCCTCCACATATTCTAAGAGCCAGTGACAGTGATGTTCTTGCTGTTCCTCAAACTAGACACATTTTCACTGGCTGGCTCCAATGTCTGGAATTTTCTCCCTCCTTACTTAACCCTCTTGCATTCTGTGGATTAATTCAAGTCTGAGCTAAAATTCCATCTTCTGCAAGATGACTTTTCTGATCTCCCCCAATGCTAGTGTCTTTCCTCTGAGATTATTTCCAATTTATCCTAAATATATCTTTGTTATACATCACTGTTCATATGTTGTTTACCCTATTAGATTGTGAGGTCCTCAAGGGAAGGAACTGTTTTTGCCTTTCTTTGTAATCCCAGTGCTTAGCCCAGTGCCTGGCACATAGTAGGTACTTAACAATGCTTGGTGCCTTGATCTCACTTGAGTAGTGGTTCATCACTCCTCTTCAATCAATTAATCAGTAAACATTTATTAAGCACCTACCATGTGCCATTCAATCTGCTAAGCACTGGAAATACAAAAAGGACAAAAGGCAGTCCCTACCCTCAAAGAGCTTACAACCTAATGGAGACAGCACGTGGACAAATATACTTGAATCAGGCTATATACAGAATAAATAGGAAATAATTAACAGAGGGAAGACGCTAGAGTTAAGAGGGGTTGGAAAAGCCTTCCTGTAAAAGAAAGGATTTTAGTTGGGATTTAGAGGAATCAATGAAGTCTCTAGGCAGAGTTGAGGAGGGATAGCATTCCAGGAATGGCAGACAACCAGCGAAAATGCTCTAACAACAATGTGGCTTGCCACTACTATAGCTGTGTAAGACCAACAACACCAGCACACAGAGGACCTGCCAGCACAGATTCTTTGATCTGCTTTTCTAAGGAAAGCAACCTTAAGGGGTTAACGGTTTCACTTTAATCAAACATACATATATCATTTACTTGGTTCAGGGGGAAAAGCCAGCTCCCTTAACTTCAGAGCAAATACAAACAGAAATTACATACAGAGACAATATAAACAGAGCGAACACACAGAGTTATCAATAGACAGGCCTCTAGCTGCCTGACCAAAGAATTACATCATTACCAGAGAGAGAGAAAACATCTGGGTGTTCATAGCTCAGGGGTGGTGGTGGGGGGCTCCAGTGGCTATCCAGAGTCTAGTCTGGTCAAATCACAGGATACTGTTCCAGTGAGTGAGAGCCCCAAAACAAAAAGCCAACCTCAGAGCTCTTATCCCCTGTTTAGGGTCCTGAGGGCTCAGAACCTACTTAGCAAAAAGGTGTGGGGCCTGAGCTTTCTTGTTTCTTAAGCAGGTCAAAAATTTTTGATTCAATCAAAGAAAGAAAAGCCAACAAAAAGTGCACTTTGCTTGCCATTACATTTGAAAGGCAAGACTCATCAAAGGTACTTGATTACCTTAGCATTCTAAAAGAGGAAACAAAATAAAGTCCCACCCTGATTACCGTAACAAATGCCTGGAGATGGCGTTGTCTTATTTTTGGGACATCCTGGAAGCCAGTGTCACTGGATGGAAGACTATGTGATAGGAGGTATAAAATAGAGGTATAAGAATGCTGGAAAGGTAGGAGGGGGTAGGTTCTGATGGGCTTTGAATGTCAAATTTAGGATTTTGTATTTGATTTGTATTTGATCCTGGAGGTGATAAAGAGCCACTGAAGTTCCAACATGCTCAAACTCCTAGGGGAAGAAACGTCTACTTTGATCTTAAGCCAGACAGTCTAGTTTCTTTCTTCACACTATACCATAATCTTCCTTAAAATTATCATCAGAGATCTGATCATGAAATCCATTGTCTTTCCCTTCAGTCTTTATCCTCTTCGACCTTTTATCAGCGTTTGGGACTGTTAACTTCTCTCCCATTTTGGAGACTCTCTCTACCCTTGCCTTCTGACTTTCTCCATTTTCTAGTTTTCTTCTTAGCTCTAAATCTACTCCTCTGTCTCTTTCACCTTCTTTCTAATTCCTTAAGGTGTGTTTTCACATATAGACTTCTAGGATTTTCTTTGCTTCTACTCTGCCATAGACAGTTTCATTTTTTCCCAGGACTTTAACTTTTATGAAGACGATACACAGTTCTTCACCCTATGACTGAGTGTCCTCTGTTCAGACCCACATTTCCAACTAGGTATAGAATTTCTCCATTTGATGGTTCCGACTTCACCTCAAACCATTATGTCTCTAATTACACTTATTACCTTTCTCCCATAAAGTCATCTTTAATGAAGCAAGAAAGAAAGCATTTATTAAGTGCTCACTCTGTGCCAGACATTTTGCTAGGGATGGGAGATACAAAGACAAAAACGGATCAGCCCCTGCTCTCAAAGAGCTTACCTCTTAAGAGGAGAAGTAACTACATGTATGTGTGTGTATATATAAATATATGTGTGTATGTATATATGCATGTGTATCTATATATGTATACATATATTCATGGATAGATATATATATAGATGTGCAGGTAAATATTAAGTTACTTTGGAGATGGACTCTAGCAGTATAAATGATTCTTGAGCTAGGCTTTGAAGCACAGGGGTTACAAGAGGTATAGGTAAAAAAGGGATTCCATTTCAGGTATAGGGAATGGCCAGTAAAAAAAGCAAAAAACAACGTATAGTTATGGGAGATGGATGTCTTGTCTGGGTAAGAACAAGAAGGGTAGTTTGGTTAGAATGGGTAAATGTAAGTCATCGTGTCCTTTTGATTTCAGTCTATCTGCAATATTGCTGCATTCTTAGAGATTTCCACATTCAGAACTTTAATTCTGTATGTACTTGATTCTTCCTCTGTCATATACAAGGCTATCAAGTCCTGTTCATTCTTCCTTCAGAGTATCTATTGCATCTTTTGTATCTTTTCCCTCCTCTCATTTCTACCAGCCACCCCCTAATATCCTCATTACCTCCCACCTGAATTATTACAGAGTCTTAATAAGTGTTTCTAATTCCACTCTCTCCCCCTCATCTCTGCCTTTCTTACAATCAAACAAATCTTCCTTGTGTCATTAAACTCCTGCTCAAAACTTTGCCTTTGTTTTTCCTTGGAGGGGGGGAAGGGAATAAGTTATTAATATAGTGCTTACTAGGGACCAGGCGCTATGCTAAGCACTTCACAAATATTTTCTCATATGATCCTCATAACAGCTTTGTGCAATAGCTTTATTATACTCTCCATTTCACAGTTGAGGAAACTGAAGCAAACAGAGCTTAAGTGACTTGCCCAGGGTAGCAAAACTGCTAAGTATACGAGGCAGAATTAGAACCTGGGTCTTCCTGACTCCCTCCCCAGTGCTTCATCCACTGTGCCACCTAACTGCCTTTATTGCCTATGAATCAAAACAAACATCTCTTACCTAGGGATTCAAAAACATCACCACTTTAGCATCTCCCTACCTTTTGCTTTTCCCTGCTGTATACTCCACACTCTATAGCTATTTGCTATTCATACTATAACTGAATTTTCAAGCAGTCCTATCTTTGTTCATATTGTTCTCAATCTTTTGAATAGCCTCCTACCCAACCCATTAAATCCCCCAAATAAATAAACAAATAAATGAATGAATAAATAAATAAACAAAAAATTCAATTTAACAATCATCTCCTAATAGGAAAAATTTCTAATTATCACACATTAACACTGACATCCCCAACTTGGGCCACAAAAAGAATTTTTACATTATCTCTCTTTTTTACATTTAGCTTACATCATAACTCTTTGAGTAGATGTCATATAACATAAGCTCTATGGAAAGAAAGATTCCTTAGTTTAATCTGGTATTTCCTTAAGCACCTAGCACCATATTACATGCAGAATAGATGCTTAATAAATGCTTCCTTAATTTGGAAACTTCCAGAGGAGGGTAATCAGGATGACAGTGATTGGCTGAAGAAACTGAGTGTATGTATCCTAAAAAAGAAAAGATTTAGGGAAAATGTGTCACATGCAAAAAGAATTAGACCTGTTGTTTTTGGCCTCAAAGGGCAGACACGGGGAAATGGATAAAAGTTACAAAGAGGCAAATTTAGCCCTGATTTAAGGGGGTAAGAAGACTTCCACTCAGCAGATTTTTTTTGAGCAGCTGTTCTATATGAAGATGAAGCGTATTAAACGGTTTTGGTAGTGGCGGCGGTACCAGCAGCAGCAGCAGTAGTATTGGTAGTGATAGTGTTGAGAGTTTTCAACTATTACAAAAAGAATATCTACCTATGGGAACAAATTTGATTGACTGAGACTTAATGAAAATGAAAGTATTACCAATGTCAGGAAGGAGACAGAAATTGGGAGAGTGAGAAAAGTCAAGATTTCTGTCTCCAAAATAATATTGTGGTGGCCGAGTCCTAGCTATTCAGCAATATAAATATCAAATAAATTTTTTAAAAGACTAGGGATATTGGCTGAACCCTACTGTAATGCTGGTATTGGTGAATATGGTTTGAAGTCAGCCTTAAGTAGGCTTTTTGGGTGTGAAGTTTAATATCCATCACTATGCAGACATTTGCATGATTTGATGCATAATACAACCTAATCAAAGGCATGGTAAGGTCCTTTATAATGATGCATATGGGTGGAAAGGAGAGGATTTTAATTATATCTGAATGAGCCATTGTGCCCTCGGTTCTGTTTAAGTCTTAGCTGGTAGGATGCTAATGAAAACATGATACATGTCCCTTGGTGTTTGGTCAGTAAGATCATTTACATTTTAGGATATAGAAAGCCCCTTGTTATATAGCAAGTAAATGCTGAAACAGCACCAATCTGTTTAATTATTATGCAGAAACAGATTTTATGGATATGCTAAAGCTGAACAGAGGTTAACATTTTATGACATTTTCTTTATATATTTGTTTATTTTGATGTTCTTGTCTCCCCCTTCACTGCTCCCCCCACCTGCCCCCACACTGGCTCTTCCCAGGCTGAATCTACTTTATGAATGCTTACAGAGCCTGGTTAATGTTTGTAAATTTTCTGTGCCAATGATAACATGTTCAGCAAGCAAAATTAATTTAGCTGACTTTTGGCTGTTGCCTCCCACCCCTCACACAAAATAAATAAATATAGAACAATTACTTCAGAAAAAGGAAATTTAAATGGAAAAAGTTCAAAAGAGTCTTTTTAAAAATTTTTATGCTTTATAAGTGAAAAAAAAATCTTATCTTAAAAAAAATGCCATGTCTTTATATAAAATAGTACTTTCTAGATAGATGTTGAAATAAGCATTTCCATTCCAATATTCTGTGACTCTATGATCTCATATAGGTGTGTATTCTCTTTCCTGTAATAACGCCCACAACATAGTTATGCCATCCAGGAAATTGAACATATATATGTGTGTATAAACACATATACACGTATTTATAGTTTACATATGCATATAGTTTACATTATATTCCACAACATTGCATTGTAAATCATGTTATATATGTATAATTATAAATATATAGACATTTGAGCATCCTCAATTTTCCCAGTGAAGTCCTTTACCTTTGTGACTACCAAACTCACTATTGCTTTCAGTATTCTCATAGAAGCTGAACCTTCACCCTAATTGCCTAGCCCTACCCACTCCAAGAGTTTAAAAAGTAACTTTAAAAGCCCTTATTGTTTCAGATTTCCTCTTTTTCATATATGTAATGTTCTAGTAGTGGCAAATGTAAGTAGCCTCTTTTTTTTTTTTCCATTCTTATTCTCAGTGTTTCGGCTCTCTTAGAACTCTGGCTAACCATAGTCATAATGTCATTGGCTTGTCTGCTAAATTAGTATTTATTAGTCAATCAACAAACATTCATTAAAAATTTGTGATAATAGTCATAATGCTATGCACTGAGGATACAGAGAAAAATTGAAAGTATCGCTTGCCCTCAAGGAACTTACGTTGTAATAGAGGAGACAATATAAACATAAATAGATATATGAAAGATATCCACCTTGGAAGGGGTGAAGGTGCCTCTTTACCATCATCCTCTGATAAACAGTGGGCCATGCATTTTACTCATAGCATTTTTTTCTAGTCCTATGATTTGAGAATACAATGATTCTCCCTTGAAAAAGAGTTATTTATAGTTTTATATATCTAACATTAATGGTTCTTTCCAGTTCTTCAAGAGGAAATTAGCTATACTCTTTAAATAATGGATAACAAATGTGCACTTTTTGCAATTCTATCTCCTTTCCTATTAAGTTAGCTTTTTAAATTATTTTATAGCCATTATTGATCGGGCAACATCATTTTATTTGTCTGTTTAATTGGATAATGCCTGAGGGGTTGATAAAATAATACCTTAAGCCACAAAGGATCCAATGTTTTAGATCTGAATATTCATTAAATTTTCTAATTTCCCTTGAACTTGAAGGTGATCTGGACAAATTATTACTGTCTTAAGGCAATCAAGTTAGGCCAGAGTATTTATTTCCTCTTCCCCTTCTTCTATTAAGAGTAATTTTCTTACCTCTCTCAGAATAGATATGGAAAAAAAAATAGTAATTTCAACACAATGGGCTTAGTGAAAGCATAAGACAGGTATGCTAATTTTATGTTTTCAATATGTAAGAAAGCATCGGTATTATTAAAAACTTTGTAAAACAAATCATCATCCATGCTACTATACTAAGAATTATGCACAGTTGTTCAAATGGATGAAATCCATGTGATGCCCTCAGACAAAATTCAGAAGCTTCAGAAGTTAACTTTGAAAGATTTCAAACATATTACTTGGTTTTCAAAAAATGTCAAGTAGGAGTAAGGAAAATATCTCCATGGTAATGTCTATATGATAAAATATTGAAATTAACTCAATGAATATTTACTGAGAGCCTGTCATGTGCAAGGTGCTGTAGGAGCTTTTTGTGTATATTTTAAAAAATGACATAGTCTCTGCCCTCAGGATGTTATATTCTGTGATTAAAAATAGTTCTTAGTCAATGAACTGGAACTCTCTAAATATATTAAATAATTAAAAATTGTGTCGTATAAGGATTAGATAATAAACTGGAAAGTTGTCAGAAAAAACATCTGACTTTGTATTTCTATGGTCGCTCTTTCAGTAATTATTTTCTGGTTCTCAGAGTAAAGATTTGTGTTTGTTAAAGTGCTAAATATCTAATACACAAATGAGAAGATAACCATTATATACTGTAATTCTACACATTCAAAAGGGTTCTTAGGGGTTAGTAAAGTATATATATGCTTATGAAGGGCTCTTCCTTCGTCAGTTTTACTGAAATTCCTTTTAACTGAGGGTACAGCATTTAGTTTAAGGAAAACTTGCTTTTTCCCTAATCTTGATGACTAATTGTATATAAATAGAGATAGATTACACATATGCATAATACTTACTTATGTGAGAAAATATATATTCATGTTTCCACATATCTGTAGCTGTCCACAGCTAGCTAGCTTTCTATCTAGCTTCCTCTCTAGCTTAAGGTAGTTTAAGAATCTCAAAATGTTCTTTCCAGTGATAGAGATTAGAGATAATTTGATAGGAAGACTATCATTTTGCTAAGAAAAATACTGTGTTTATTTTAAGTGATCAATAAAACTTGCCAAATGGATTGATAGGTTAATTCTACTTATTCCCAACACATATCTCATTATACTATTTTAAGAGGGAAAAGATTTCTTTTAAATATTCTTTTTTTGAGGGGAGTATAAAAATAGAAATGGCAAAATTCTGTGTACCATAATTTATCATATTTCAGTAGTTGAATAGCTAAAGGATTTTTTTTTTAAGATTAAGAAAAAGGAGATTAAGATTAAGGAAAAAGGAAAAAAAAATCTTTAAATTCAATTAATTAAATTAAGCTTTAGATCCATGTTCCCCTGAGAGGTTAAAAATGAAGCACATTAATAATATGCAAATGAGGTCAATTGTTACTGCTTGATCACCAAAGAAATTATGTTCAATCACTGTCAGTTTGACATGTTTAGTGATTAGTAAAATCATTTAAAACGATTATCATTCAGCTTCTTAATGATTCTGTATTTTTTTTTCTGGGAATTGCCTTTCCAAGTGATTTTCTCCAAACTTTTGGAAGTCTGCTATAACAGGAGTAGCTCTAATTAATTTTAGTTGTTGGGAGTGGTGATAATAAATCCCTGGAGAGCAATGGGGGGGAGGAGGTGGGGGCTGGGGCTGCTCTTCTTTCTCTGAGACCCTTGGTTAGGTTGAGTTAGGAGGGAATTTGAAGGAAACAGCCTTCAGTATTTCCAAGTAAGAGCCCCTAGTTTGCTATAAATCCATTTTTATATCGATCATTTATGTATGTCACTTAATACACATGAAATATAACTGCTAGTGAAGATTATATTACTAAAATGTGTAATTTTATTTTTTATTGCTTGTAATTTATCCAATCAAACTGTCACTAGTCTTCACAGCAACACCTCTTCCCCCACCAAAAAAAAAAATGGAGTTACAGGAGTTGATTCCCTTCTTGGTACAGTGGAAAAAGAATTGTCTATGGAGTCAAGTCTTGCCCCCGATATGTGGCTACCTCAATGACCTTGGAACATCCGTTTAATATCCCTTGGTCTCAGTTCCTTCATCTATAATGTGAAGGGACTGGACTGAATGTCCTCTGAGTCTCCTTCCAAATCTAAATCTATCATCCTAGGAAAATAAATCATTAGAATTTAAATGGAATTACAATGGCAGAATGCTGAGAGCTAGCAAATTGATTTTAAATACTAAGAGACTTGGTGAATGACTTTCTACACTCCCACTGCCAAGAACCACTCCTCTACCCCAGGGTCAGTATTATCTCTGGAGATATGGGAAAACCTTTTGAGAGGCAGTTCATATTCCTTTTGGAAGACTGAATTCAGTAGTGTTTTATCCTACATCTAGAGAATGACTAAGACCTTAGAATAGATCCAGCACTTCTGGGAAGTTAAAGACCTACTTTATAGGACCACTGGGGGCCTTGGTTTAATCTTGAACCTCTAGGATCCTTCATAGCTGGGTAAGAAACATCTTTGAAGTCCTAGGAAGAATTTAGAACCTGTAGTCAACACATACAATTCCTTTGAACTTATTTTAGGCACGTAATGCTCAAATATCAGGAAGGTAAAAGAATGAGAATTGGCAGAGCTGTTTAAACTTGGTGGGGGAGAGTAAGGGTATAGGGAGGGAGGGAGAGGGAAATGATCTTAGCTTGAATTTTTTAGTATGAGACCAAGTTATTTCAAACATAAAAAAACAGGATTTCAGTTTTTGTAGTGTCATAGTCGGAACAGAATTAGAACTTATATTGTTTATGTGACATAAAAAAATTATTTTAGGGAGGATCTTTTAGCTTTGTCATCTATATTTCCCCCTGATGAGGGTTTGGGGTGAGAGGTGCTCAACACCCCAAAGTACCGACACACCGGGTCCTGCCGACAGAATTCGACTCAAGCTTTCTCAGCCAAGGGAAAAGATAAAGTTTATTAAGAGTTAGCCAAATAGGCCTGCCCCAAGAGATCCCACCCCTTGTGACGCCCGTAAGGAAAGCGGGCCAGACCAATCTGAGCTAGATTGGATCTGACCACCTTCATGGAGGCAAGATAGAGATTTTATATACACAAAGGTTGTGGGAGGGATTGAGGGATGGTCTGGGGTGACCAGAGGAGGGGTCTAGGGTAACAGAGCTAGGGTATAGATATTTTGATCAGGATTAAGGGTGGGAAACAGCTGGACAATAGAGGACTGGGCAAGGTAGGCATTTGGGCCTAATGGTTATAGCCTCAGGCCAAGGCCAGATCAAGTGGGAAGATTCAAGGAGAGTTCAAGGGTTCAAGGGGTTCCCAGAGACTGTGCCCTCATCACCCCCATTTTAAATAAAGCTAAGTACATCTTATGTATACTGACCGCAATATCTTCTGTATTCCCGACTTCAGTTCCCTTTTCACATATGCACACCTAATGGTCCTTTAACATGTATATGGACATGTGGCCTAGGATACTTTTAATTAGGAACTTGTCTAGGCAAATCTGAAGAAGAGGAACTTTCATTGAAAATGAGCAGTTCATATAACCCTGTGATACCACAAGGTGCAATATGCTCACCTTCATTACATCTAGATAAATATGCCTTTATGATTCCTGTCATAGAAGCAATGCTACAAAAGTGTGGGCTGCTGTCGAGAACACGTTAGTTTCTTTTCCTGGTAAAATTCCTGGAGATTGGTGCTTGGTAAAATGTAGATCATTTCGTCTTTCTTCTGCCCCATCCTATGTTAAAATAAATTTAAACATAACAGAACTTATCATATGTACTTCTCAGGGCTAGTCATTCAGCCTGTTCTGAATTCATCTAACTATACAGTCATAAAGATGATATTTTTTCCCATCTCGTTCATAAGACATTTATGCCATTCCTTCTGCATATGATATTTTCCTTCTTATTTTTGCCTATCAAAAATTTATCTGTCCTTTAAGGCTCAGTTCTAATGTCACTTCTTTTATGAAGCAGTGTAGCTCACTACAACCAAAACTCCTCCGCTCTATACTCCTACAGGTCTTTACAGCACTTATAGGATGCCTAACATGTATGCTGCCTTTCATTGTGATTATTTTTGTGAGTTCTCATCTACTACATATCTCAAACAAGAAAATATTTGTGAAATGCTTAGCACATTGCCTGGGACATATTAGGTGCTTTATAAATGCTTATTCCCTTTCCCCTTCCCTATATATTGCATTACATATTTTCATATTCTTCCTAGGACCTGGTATAGTGCTTTACAGAAAACAAACACTAGATATGTGGTTGTTAAATGAATTAATTTATATATCTATTATGTAGAGACATATATACACTATGTGAATTTACATAAGCATTATTTGTATATATTATCCTAATTACTACATTATACATATGTAGTATACATATGTACACAACTGTATTATCTGTAAAATTTGTATACCACTTTGCAGGGTTTGTTTATACTTTATCTCATTTGATTAGATTTTGAAAATTGCTTTTATGATTAAATCCTTGCCAGCTACTCACTTACTTGTCATTTCTATCTTTCTCATGAAAATAGAGCAGGAAAGTAATACTTTATGAATTGGTGCATGAGGTTAAATTTCAAGTTTTAAAGATTATGTGGATTAAAAATAATTGTGATTTGCATGAATTATTTGGCCAATATCTAATTTCATCACTTTTGTACTCAGTATAATGCCACTATTTATTTTATTCCTTCTGCAAACATAGCACTGTTAAAATGATATGCTTCAGTCACAGAGACCAATGATTCCTTGGTTAGTAATAACTCTCTTTATTCAACAGGATATAAATGTCATTAAGAATATCTTATGATAACCCTAAGGGGGTTTCATTTTAATATTTTTTTTTATCTAAGCTTTAGGTTAGTTCTTGCTAAAGGGAATATGTGCCTTTCTGTATGAATATGTAATTCCAATCCACATTAATGGGAGTTAGCCATACATTGAAAAGAAGAATAGACTACTCCACCTTCTCCCCTCAGGTCATTTTTGCCTTTAATGAAAGGCAAAAAGCTTCAATATTTTTAAACAAAGTAGAATTCAGAGATTCTCCAAAAGGATATTAAACATTCTTAGCAGGACCTAAAGAGACATGATAGGAATGAATATCAAGGCTATGAAAAACTTGGCTGCTGTGTAACATTTATTACATAATATAGTGATAGAAAAAATACTCTTAAAGGTAAACTCTGAACTCTAAGAACACTTCATTGAGATTCTCCACCAAGTGAAGATCCCCTTTAAAAAAAGAAATAGTGTTTATGCTATTTTCTGAATGGCCATCTCATTTTATTTTTGAGACACCTAGTTGTATCAAGATCCTGCAGTATTTTTTCCCCCAATTTTCTTTGGGGATTTGGCATTTTAGCTGTTATATTGTGAGTTTTGCAAAAATTCTCTGAGGAATACATCATGCTAAGGCCCTTTTCCTCCCTTCTTGAAACATTATTTATATGGCTGTAGCCCCGTTTAAAAATGAATTCTCTCTGGACTAAAGGTATGCTTAGTCTGCATAGTTTTGTTGTAAGTTATAGATGTTAAAATTCCCTCTAAGCCAAAATGCATCTGGTCAGCATTTAGCCTGTGCTATTCAGGATTTGGGGCAGGGAGGTGGTGTAGTGGATAGAGTACCAGGGCTGGAGTCAGGAAGACCTGCTTGAGTTCAAATCTGGACTCAGACTTACTAGCTGTTAGCCTATGCAAGTCACTTAACTTTTGCATCAGTTTCCTCATCTGTAAAATGAGTTGGAGAAAGAAATGGCAAACCATTCCAGTATCTCTGCCAAGAAAACACCAAATGCAGTCACAAAGAGTCAGAATGACTGAAATGACTGAACAACAAAAATTCAGGTTTAGAGTTTTTGTTGTTTTCAGATCCAAAAAATAATTTTTAAATCTCTCCCCCCAATGTAAATGAATATTTTGGGCTTGTGAATATTACATCCCTTCCTTTAAATTAGAGAAAATAGTCACTCAACAGGCATTTATTAAATGCCTATTATGTACCAGGCTCTGTGCTAGGTAAGACAACTACTGACTTCAAGGAGCTCACTTAATCCTACTCAAAATCTTTTTGTCCCTAGGAAGCATTCCTATAGTTTAACAAAGGGTCTAATGTTTACTAGGGGCTTAATAAAAGTTTATTGAATTGAACTGAATTTAAATAGATACTGAAAGATAAGAAAAGGCCACAGTTACTACTCTAGAAATTAGACAAGGAACATACTCATTAACATCCCAGTGTTTCATAGCTGTTTCACAACAATGATTTTCCTACAATTATCAGAATTTGAGTGAGTTTATTAACCTTTAGTTTTTGGCATCAGCTGAAATCACATCAACGGGCTATAGCATGAATTTGCTGATTATAGCATGAATTCCTGAAATATGCGAAATTGCCCTCTGAAAATAGAAGTTAATAGCCATTATTTCTAACTGTCATATAACAGAAATAATCTCTTTCACACTTATTCTTATAGTACTGTACAGTGCTTTATGCCCTTATGGTGGTGTCAAATTTATACGTTTAACTGTGTGTGCGTGTGTGTGTGTGTGTATGTGTGTGTATAATATACTTATATACACTTATAAAAACATAAATGGCTTAGCATAACTACTAGTTTGAAAGGTCTTGGAAGTCAAAGAATGAGTCTTTTTTATACTTGCATCTCTCTCCTCACTTCTATGATCTTATGCCTAGCACAGTGTATTTCCCGTAAAGAGTGCTCAGTAGATGTATTAAATCAATGAATACAGTGATAATAACTCTAATCATCTTCAAATCAAAATGCTAGCATTTATCTCTAAGAAGATTAATATATTTTCCTCAGCATGGTGATGTTTTCTGTTTTATATGGAAATGATTTTAAAAATAATATTCCTTTCTCAATCAACCAATAAGCATTTATTAAGAGAGGCACTGTGCAAAATGCACAAAAAAATGCAAAGCAAAAAAATCTCTCTTTGTAATGGATTAGATAACATATCCCAAAATGAGTGTATCAAGATTCATAGAAAGTAGATAAAAAGTAAAGTAAGGCGACCAATTAAGACATTAATATTATAGTAGAGGCAAGAAGTAATGAAGACCTGAACTAGGGTGGTGGCTGTGTGATTGAGTAAAAAGTTTATATATTAGAGGTGAGGTGTGGTAGAGATTCAAATGATAGGATTTGATGACCGGTTGGGTATGCTGGATGGTATGTTGGGTAAGAGAGAAAGAAGAGTTGAGGGTGACACCAAGGTGGTGAAGCAAGGTCAGTAGAATGATGGTAGCTCTCTTGACAGTAACAGGGAAGTTCAGAAAGAGTTTGGAAGAAAAGTTATTTTTATGTTGGACATATTGAGTTTGAAGTGCCTTTAGGATATCCAGTTCAAAATATCAAAAGTTTCTTTTAATGTGCCATATTAACATATTTGTAAAATATGATTGAACAACCTTTATATTATCTTCTCCACAATGTAATTTTTTAGTTGAATGAAACATTGAATTAAGCCTGGTGATATAAAAACTTTTGTCAGAAAATGAACAACTATTTTGTCCTATGCTTTTCAATATTATACTTTTTTTTCCTCCCTTCGTTCCATTCTGTCTTATAAGTTTCTTTTTCTGTTCTACACTATAGCACTTGCTAAAAAAACATTCCTAAACAGATTTTATAATAAGCATGAATAGGAATTAGGAATTATCCATTGAATTTTAGGCTGCTTTTTTCATTGCACTTGACTCCTACTGCCAATATGCCCAATGTGGTGTCTTTAGAAAGAAAAGGAAGGCATCAAGACTAATGATGCCATTATATTATCATGCTTATTCTATAGTAATCACACTCTACTCAGTGGTCAAAATAATAAAAAAAAAATAATGGATTTTTGACTAAATATAGAGGTATTTACTACTCCTTAATTCGCTTCTCTTAGTGGCTGCCAAAGGAAACCAATATATAGGAAGTCAAAGAATGCAAAGGCATGTAGGTGGAGACATAGTACTGTTTGGGAGAAATGGCAGTAAGGCCTTATTGCTAGACTGTAGAGTCCCTGGAAGGTTATAATTTGTAAGATTTGAAAGATAGGAAAGGATCTGGATTGAAGAACTTGAAATGGTAACAGAGCATGGTCCTAAAGATAATAAGAAACAATTGAAATTTGTTGAGTAGAATGTAGTTGGACCTGAACTTTAGGAATATCATTTTGGTAGCTCATAGAACAAAGGTATTGTTGTACCAGAAGCGAGTGAGACACTCCACAGAGTATAAGTTTTAAATGGAGAATTTATTAGCTGGCGGCCATTCGGGGAATTCATCCCAAATCAAAATGGCCCCGTGTTGGGGTGACAGCTTGACTTATATAGGATATGTGGGGGTACAGGGTGGGGGAACAGGAACAAAGATCCTGGCTGCTCAAAAGATTCAGTCAGGTTATCATACTAGTGGGATAATCTCATTTACAATCCTTGGTGGAGTCATGGAGTCCCAGGGATATCTGCTAGAAAGGGTCTGCCAGGTTATCCTTCAGTGGGATGGTCTTATCTATTGACATTCCTTGGTGGAGTCATGGAGTCCCAGGGGGTTTGCTAAATGCCAAAGATATCTGGGTCTATTCTTTCTGGGAGTGCTTGTCAGTAGCTAGGGGTTTCTCAGGGGTTCCTAATTTTTCCTTGTATTACAGTATCAAACATGCAACTCTTCCAAGTGTAGCACAAACCAGATTAAAATGTAATTGGGAAATACTTAACAAAATAAATAAAAATACAATGAAAGATAGCATTACATTTTAAAACTAAGTCAATATGTGGGTGAAAGTTAACCTTATATGTAGATTAGTGGCCCCCATTCTTATTTAAGTTTGACACCACTAGTGTAGAGGATGACTTGTAGTAGAGAGAGATTTTAGGCAGGGAAACCAATTTGAAAGCTATTGCAATAGTGTAAGTGAGAAGTGATGATGCTGGGCCTAGGATGGTGGCTGTGTGAGAAGAGTGAAGCAGATATTATACAGATATAAATGACAAGAAATGTGTAGAAATTTCAAAGAGCCAAATTTGGTTCCCTCTCATTTAAGATTTTAAGGGTAACACTAAATTGTTGGGCATGTTGGAGCAGGGATTATATGTCATCTATGAATTGAATTCCTTGGTCTCTGAAGTCCCTTCAAAGCATATAAAATTCTGTGACCTTCCAATTAGTTGTAAGAAGTTATTTCTCAGTCTTGTGTGTGGTATGATGATTATTTTTCAATTGTCTTCCTTTTTTAGAAAAACATACATAAATAATTTTTGAAAGAATATAATGAAAAGGTGTGTAATTAGAATTAAAATACTTTTCTAAAGTAACACTAGTGAAAATTGACTTGCCATAATTATTATAGCACAAAATCCATTCTGTTAACATTCTCTGACATTGAATAATGGAGCCATAGCATGTGTTCCTTCCATATATGCTTTTTAAAACAAATAAAATAGAATTCATACCAATTCAATTAATATCATCTACATAAAGACCCGGTTTTCATTGACATTTGTGTCTGAGTGGTTTGTGTTTCATGGAGGAAACATTTAACATGACAGGTTTGGTTTTGATTTTTCTTTTTTACATTTTCTGGTATTTAATGAAATTAGGAAAACTGGTAACACAAAATATAGGAGTGAATAGATTAGGAAATTGCTTAGTTCTGAGAATAATGCTTTTTTTCCAGAGATATAATAGATAACATGCAATTTTTAAAGGCTGCTATTCAGACATGATTGGCACTCCATTTAAACTACAGCATGCCTGTGACAATAGGCCATGAAGTATAACTTTGAATATATGTGAAAAAGGAATGATTCATGTTTCAATTATAAAACACAGTTTGGAACGTTCTCTTTAGAAATCCAGTTATATTTTGAAAACAGACCACATGAAGTGCTTTTACTTTGCCAGTTTTCACCATTTATGAATGCTAATTGTCACTGAACACTTAATAACTTTTCATTCACTAACGTTTAATGTTAAGAATTCAAGACATTAAGTCCATAGAGTTATATAAATGTTGTTTGAAATTCTAAAGCCTTGTTGCATTTTGTTGAACCTCTGCAGAATTCTTTGTAGAGGTTATTGAATTAAAATGTAATCCATAAAAACTTCTTTAAAGCCTAGAGACAATAACAAAATCATCACACTATTAGTCCTCTTCTTCACCTGCTCATCCCTTTATTTTTTTTTGAATTTTTCGTAACATGTAGATTATATTATCCAAAGATAACAAACAAGTCAGCAACAGATTAATGTGCACAATTTATGTTTCATTTTAGATGCTTTCTCAGATCACTAAGATATATTGTTTTCTGTTATCTCTCTGTGGGAAAACAATATTGTTAAAATATTTTTTTTGGTTATGTTTATGATGTTCGGAAGAAAATGTTTCTGGCTCTTCTGAGAAAATTCTCTGAAAGGAAGGAAACTTTGAAATCTTCAGCTTAGTTGTAAAAGTTTAACACTGCATTTCTGGAAGGACCTTTTCAAGTAAAGAAATTCATTCAATGCTAATGGAACTGTTCAATAGAAAAGAGAGGTAAATGAATAAAAGTAGGTTAGAAGTAGGAAGTTTGCATCTTGGCTAAAACAGCAATTTAGAAATTCTCTTAATAGAGGAATTTATTATGGAGTAGGACCGAGTTTTAAAGAACTTGAGGGAAAAGAGATACCTGTCCTGACCTTGGGAAAAGAAAAAGAACAAAGAATAGTGGAACAGCAAAGGCAGTTTGAGTTCTTACCTGAACCCATTTGTAAGGGGCCAAATGGGCAGTGGCCAGCAGAGGAAGACAGTATGCCATCCATTGTGCTTAATAAGAGCAAAAGAAACTCCTTTCTCAGGTAAGGTTAAGTAGCTAATTAAAACCTTTCCAAACTTAAAAAGAGGAAGCAAGACAGACACAGTGGTTACCTTCAGATTAGAGTTCGTGCACACATATGTACATGTATATGTACATATATACACATATATGTATACATACACACACACACACACATATCCTAATACCCTAGAGTCCAATCCCCTCATTTTACAGGTGGTGAAATCAAGATTCACAGAACTTTAGTGATTTTTCAACTTAGAAAATGAATTAGTTAATGGCAGAATCAGAGTTCGAATCCAGAAATCCCTTTGAACAGTCAGGATCTCTTTGATTATTCCTTAAAGAAGCATAGTTTCATAATAATGGAATAGCTGAAGTGGATGGAACTGTCAGTAAATAATTCCCAGGTATTTTTTGCTTCTTTTAAACATTTCTCCATGTGTTATTTATTTATTTTATTCATTTCGTACAGTGCCTGTGTATTTATTCATAATGCTAATTTCAGCAAAAACTTTTATTTCTATTTTGTCTGAGTTTCTTATTGACTCAGTAGCATTACCCCAGCTTTCGGGGAAGGTGAGTGATTACTGGCACACATGTGTTAGCTTGTACCTTCAGCCACAGGGTGGCAAGAAGGATTACGACCCTGAGTCTGTCTTGCTAATTTTCTATCTCTGACAGTAGCACCAAGAAATAGTATTATAATTGGTATTGTTATTAGTGCTATTAGCTAAAATTTAGAAAGAGCTTTGAAGTTTGTAAAGGGTTGGAAATACATAAATTCATTGAGTTAGCAACAATCAACCTTGGAGGTAGTACAAACAACATTATTCCTATTTTACAGATGAGAAATGGAGTTTAAATGGCTTGTCTAAGGGGTGAGCTATAACTAGGATTTTTTTTTTAATGTGAGCAAAGATACTTGAAAGGTGAGCAGTTTTCCCTCAGACCCAGAATAGCAATTTTCCTCTTTGATTCCCTAACTTTTTAGCATATGAAAATTAGCTTAGTACTCCAATGGATAGCGTTGGACTTCAAATCAGGAACCTTCGAGTTCAAATCCTGCCTTAGACACTTACTAGCTGTTTGACCCTGGGCAAGTCATGTAACGTCTCTCATGCTCATTTTCCTCATTTGTAAAATGCGAGTAAGAGCACCTACCTCAAAGGACTGTTGCAAGGACCAAATGAAATAAAATATTTTGTAAACCTCAAATCATTATTGAAAACATGCTAGCTGATGTTATCCTTATTATGATTTTGAAATTATTAAGGTAAGTTAAGAAATCCCCTGAATCTCAGCATGTCTCCAAATAATTGAAATCCTCCTTTGCTACTATATCATGCCCTAGGTTTGTAATCTGTTTCCTGAAACTGCTTATCTATTTTGCATTTCTAAATGATATGTATTACATGCACATTTGACAACCTTCTTCTTCATTCTAACCATGACATCCAGTCCCTTGACTGCTTAGTTCTTTCTAGGTCATCATCCTTCTAATGGCAGAACTCCACTTGCTTGCCCATCTTGATGCCTTGATGAACTAGTTCACCTCTACACTGTCTCTCTCAAGTCACTTGCTTTCTTATCTCACTGCCTATGTTGCCCTGGCAAGCCTTGGCCTTGGATCATTCCCACCATCTACTGCTTTTAGGCCTATACCTGTGTACCAAATGAAGCTGATGGAAATTGCAAAACCTTATTGAGTCAATCCATTACAGTTTTTGTCATATAATCTCAACTGGGACCTCACTGTAGCAAGACAGTCCCTTTATACTTCCCTAATTGACTCATTACTCGCTTACCCAGGGGCTTTTCCAAAGCTTTTCATCCCTCCTCAAACCTACCATGGCTCATCTTCCTGCCACTCTCTCAGCTGAGAACCTTACCTCACATTTCATTGAAAAAAAAAAAATCAGGCCATTCAATGAGAGCTTCCTCTTGCTCCATCTTCTACCCTCTAGCAATTATCTCTGCCTTCAGCCCTCTTTCATATGAGTCAGCCTTTCTTCTTGCCAAGGCAAATCCCTCTACATGCTGGAGTGATTCCATTCTGTTAGATCTTCTCCAGGGGATTATCATACCCACTTTCTCATTTATCTTCAATCTAATCCTGTCTACTTCATACAGACATACCCTCTATCATAAAACAAACAAATCAAAAAAGAAACAAAAAATAAAAACAACAACAAAACCCTCTCTTGATCCCTAGGAACTATTTTCTCTTATCTCTTTTGCCTTTTGTGGATAAATTCTTTGAGAAGTCTATCTGCAACAGATGCCCTCATTTCTTTTCCTTTCACTTTTTTCTTTACTCTCAATAGTCTGGCTTCCAACCTCATCACTTTCCAAAGACATTAATCCCTTAATTAACAAGTTTGATGCCTTTTTTCTTCATTCTTCTACTGTGCGATACAGTGACCCTGGCCTTTCTGTTCCTTGCACAAAATACTCTGGCTCCTGACTGGGCATTCTCACTGACTGTCTCTAATAACTAGAATGCTCTTCCTCCTCACTTTGTCTCCTGACTTCTCTTGATTCCTTCAAGTGCCTGCTAAAATCCTACCATCTACAATAAGCCTTTCCTATACTTCAAAGAATGCAACTCTGATGGGCTGGGTCACTTTTGTTTGAATGCCAAACATACAGTTGCCCAAAAGACTATTTTATTGAAAACTCAGACAAGGCTCATACAGTAGTTAGGAAAAGGACACTCTTAAGATTTCTCTTAAGAACTTTGGAATTGATTGCATGACATGGGGACACGCTGGCACAGGATCATCTAGCATGGCATGACCTCATCAGAGAAGGTGCTGTGCCCTATGAGCAAAGCAGAATCGAAGTAGCTCAAAAGAAATAAGAAATGTGCAAATTTAGAGAATCCATCTCAAATGTTCACATGCCCAATCTGTGGTAGAGCATTCCAAGCTCATATTAGTCTGATCAGCCACAGCTGGACACACTGTAACTCAACTCTAACATAATGATGTCATTTTGGTCCTCTTCAAGTACAAAGGACAGCAACGAACCTGATTCCTTTTAATTCAAATGCCTTCCCTCTGTTATCTCAAATTTATAGGTTGTTTGTATTTATCTGGTTGTATATTACCTCCCTAATTAGATCACAGGCTCCTTGAGAACAGGACTGTCTTTGGCTTTCTTTGTATCCAGAGCCCTTAGAACAGAGTCTGACATACAGTAGTTAGTAAATGTCTATTGAATAATTAACTGACATGCTCTGGATGATGCCTCTCTCCTCACCAATTTAGTTTCTGACTTTCATTGAATGAATATATCTTCTTAATATGTGAGGTTGTTTGGCTCCACTACCCCTACATGTTTTATCTATTCTGTTTTTTAAAATTATTTATTTATATTTCTTCTTAAAATTATTTAATTATTTTTTAGTTCTCACCATTCACTTCCGCAACATAACTCTTCCATTTTTATTCCAGAAATGATCTGAAAAGAGCATCAAATTGAATGATTTTTTTGATAGAAAGAAGATGTGGGTACTGAAAGAGGTGTCCCAATAGAGAAGCCAGTATAAACTGAGATAAACCCTAGTCTCACAAAAGAGGAAGCCTGAAGCACCATTCTGCCTGGGCTGGCCTATGAAGAATAATAGAGTCCTAATAAGGGAAACCTCAAAGTGGGGGCTACTGAGACAAATGGGGCAATGCTCAACAGAGGAAAAGAAGACTTCAGAGCACCCTAGACAAGGAAGTCCCAGGGAAAACAAAAGACTACCTGGTTTCTGATCAAGGATGTCTCAAGGGGCACAGATACCTAATTATACAGTGACTTGATCAGGGCTAGTCAACTAGAGACCTCTGGCAAGGACAGTGAAGCATGACAGTACTCTGAGCTAGGAGAAAGGTATTCACACCCACATCCTTTGACTTCAGAATGAATGTTCTTTCTAGTGTGCCACACAAACCAAACATCAAGTTCAGAAGATGCTATGTGAGAATGAATTTGGATTTATGAACCTTGGTTTAAATAAAAAAAAATATTGACCCAATGAGGATGGACAGGAATAATTTTACTTGGCACACTTTCTATCCACTAACAAAGAGGTAGTAGAAATAGGTGCAGAATGAGGCAGGTGTTTTCATACATGACCCATGCTTTCAAGTAACTTACAGTCTAAAGGAGGAAACAAAGCTATATACAAAACAAGCTATATGCAGGAAAAACAAAAATAAAAATAACAGAGAGAAATCACTGGAATTAAGGGGCATTAGGGAAGGCTTCTTGTAGAAGGTTGGCTTTTAGTTAGAACTTTAGTGGAGCCAGAGAGATAATGTATGTATTACAGATTAATATGACAGATACATATTACTGTATTCATGTTACAGATTAATATTGTAAGGATTTGTGATATTTTCAAGGTTACATGTGGCCTCAGTGAATAGAAGCTAAGACTCTTTACTTTTAGCTATGACTCTGTCTAAATTGCTATTTATTAGAGCATATTGACTTTGCACTCTTTGACATGACCTTTATAGATTAAACATTTCCACTGAACATTAAGGATCTATAAAGCATTACTTAATTTAATTAATTTACATGAAACCTTCATGGACTTATCAATAGTCCTAGAATTTTGGAACTGGAAGGGAACTTTGATATTATCTATGGCAATCTCCCATTGAATGAAGAATGATTTTTGTCTTATTCATGACCTATAGAGAAGTGGTATTTTTTTCCCTGTTTTAATTTTTGTAGTTCTCCATAGTGAAAAAAGTGTGTGTGTGTGTGTGTGTGTGTGTGTTTTGCTACAATTTATATAGTATCTAAGGAATTTTAGTCTCTACCACCTCCTAGATAACAGCGTCTAAAAATTCCATCCATAGAAGGAAGAAGAATTTTCTTGAAGGGTTGCTTACTCTTCCTATTATCATATCACTTGACCAACTTATTTTTAGTCAGCAGAAACAAATCAGTACAAAAAAATGTTACTTTGCCACTTAAAATCAGGAACTCAAGCCAAAATTGATTAAGTATGTACTATATGCCAAGAACTGGGCTAAGCAGCAAGGAAAAACAGCCCCTGTCCTTGGTGAGCTCACTGACTAATGTGGGGAAAGGGAGACAATGTGACAACAACCATGTACAAAAAAGATATAGACAGCATGAATTGGAGATAAACTCAGAAGGAAGGCTTTAGCATTAAGGAGGGGAGAGAAAGGCTTCTTGAAGAATGCAAGATTTATTTGAGACATAAAGGAAGCAAACTAGTCCATTTTCAGGCATTCATAGAATAGTTATGAGATTTGGCGTATCCTTCAAAATTCCTCCTTATGAATGGTAGAATCTGTTCCTTGAAATTCATGTTTACACACGACACAATAACCCAGAAGCTAGGAGCTACCTCAGAAAATATTAAATACTCATTAACAGGATTATGGAGACATTTACATACTCAGGTATTAATCACTCAGAGATTTACTCATTGTACATCAAACAGTTGTTTCTATATCTAGCATTTTTGAGCTGTAAATATTTCCATGAGTTAAAATGGATCTATATATACAAGAGAAATTTTATTTCAATTGGGGACACAGAATAATAAAGGACAGTGAAGTATAGATATAGCTAGAAGAATATAGAATTGAGTTAAGGTCAGTTGGATGCAGGGGTTCTTAACCTTTTTTGTGTCATAGACTCTTTTGGCAGTCTAGTGAAGCCATAGACCCCTTCTCAGAATATTTTTAGATGTATAAAATAAAATGTATAGGATTATAAAGTAAGTCAATTATATTGAAATACACTTAAAAATTTTAATTGTGATAGAATACAATGTGTTTCTTTATTAACATGTCAGGTTACATTTAAAACATAGGCTATTTAAAATTAAATTTCATTTAATTTATTTTTGAGACTAGGTTTTGCTATCATGCCCAGGATAGAAGTTCAATTGTCACTCATGAGCTCAATCACTCTGCTTATTGATGTAGCAACTTTGATTGGCTCCATTTCATTGCCTCTCCTTTAGGCAGCCTGATCTCCAACCCTGAATCTACTCCTTTGGCAACTGCCATGCTTATTCTGGAATTAGTATAGTCATTAATCTACTTTTTAGCCCTGCTTCAGCCTAGAACTTTTGAGTTCAAGCAATCCATAACCCTTTGTCTCTCAGTAGTAGGGTTAACAAAAATATACCACCACACCCAACAAATTTTATTTTATTAAGAACATATCAGGCTATTCTTTCTTCACCTGAAGTAGAACATTAACCTATCAGATTGTCATTGATAAAGAAACACAAATCTTATATTGGACATATATTGGACATAAGAACTGAACATCCACCCTGATTAACAAAGACAAATTGCTACAAATGGAATTAAAGCATCTCTAGCTCACTTTACAAGGCAAGGAAAGACTTTTCTCAAGGAACACCAGAATTTTCCAAAGTTTCTTGAGTTAAACTCCAATTGCAGTAAGTTTTTTGTCCTAAGATCAAGATATTCATCATTGGCTATGTTACCATCCTCATTATAGTTTAAATCAGAAATAAAAGGATTGTGAATCCATGAACCGATTTTAATGTCATCAAGATAGGAAAAAAAAAAACTTGGAAGAATTTTGAAGTGTTCTTAGATGTTCGCAGATTTCTCTTTTCAAATAAATTGACAGAGAATTTTGTATCTCAACTCCATCTTGTTAAAGCATTTCCTCTAGCATTTGAAAAGTTTGTAAGAATGTCAGCCTCTATTCTCTCTCTCCACATTGACGGCTTAGCCAAGAAAGTTTGTAATTTTTCAGTAGCATTTATAATGATGACTTCAGGAACTTGAATGGAAAGGTTTATTTCATTCCTGTGGTTGAAAATATCTGCCAGATAATCTAACAAATGATTTAAATTCTCTTTTTCTTTTATATAAAGTCAAGCTTCCACTTTGAGTTCAAACAAACTCTTCAAGACTTATCTCCTTGAACAAAAAAAAAAAAAAGAAAGGAAGAAAGAAAGGAAGAAAAAGGAAAAAAGAAAAAAACCTTTTGTATTGTAGAGAAAGACTTTATATTCTGGTACAATTTCTTGACAAAATCTTTTTTTTTTCTTTAAGATACAGTGATTCAGAAACCTGCTTCTGATTAAGTTGATGACATTTATACATGCTAACAAAGCTACTTTCAGGATAGCTGTGATTATCTTTCTTACCAGTGCATGTCTGTGTAAAAGCAAGAAGTGACAAAGATGTGAGGAGCTTCCTTTTTCGCTAAACAAAATGAGGTATATTACCCAGCATCGAAGCTTTTTATTTCTTTTCAATATTTTATTTTTGTGGCAATGGTTTGAGAGGGGAAACATTCATATTTTCAAAAACACAGCCTTTGGATTTTACAAAAGGGACTCACAAAATAAAAGTCTTTGATAGCATCAAAATATATGTACACATCAAGCAAAAACAAAGACCTTACTGAAAGTGAGTGAAAAGGCCTTTCATTTCCTTGATAGTTTGCTTCAAAATCTGAAATATCAACTGGTTTAGATTACATTACATCATTTGACAATGGAATCATTATTTGTTTGGTTTTTTTTTTCTCTGTTATGGTCACAAAACACATTGACTATTTCTAGTACACAGGATCTCAATAAATCTGTCCAATATTTTTTGTTTCTTTCTTTGTTTTTGTTTGTTTGGCAATCTGGTGAGCAAATTTGTAGTATGCCTTAAAAATTTTTTTTTTTTGTGAAATGACAAATTCAGATTTTGGAAGCACCTTTTATTTTTATTTTTAATAGTATTTTTTTTTTTCTAATTACATGTCAAGACAATTTTTAGCATTCATTTTTATGAGATTTTGAGTTCTAAATTTTTCTCCCTCCTTTCCTCTCCTCTCCTCTCGTAAAATGGTAGACAATTTGATATAGATTATACATGTGCTATCATGTAGAACATATTGCCATATTAGTCACAGTTGTGAAAGAATAAAGAGAGCAAAAGAAACACACACACACACACACACACACACACACACACACTAAAGTGAAAATAGCTTTGATCTGCATTCATAATCCATGAGTTCTTTATCTGGATATGTATAGAATTTTCCTCCATGAAAATTTATACTTGTCTTGCCTCATTGTGTTGCTGAGAAGATCTGAATTATTCATAGTTGATCATCACACAATGTTGCTTGATACTGTGCACAATGTTTTCCTGGTTCTGCTCATTTCATTTTTTATCAGTTTCTTTTCAGGTCTTTCTGAAATCTACCTGTTCATCATTTCTTATTGCACGGTAATATTCCATTATATTCATATGCCACATCTTGTTCAGCCATTTCCTAATTGATGGGCATCTCCTCAATTTACAATATTTTTTTTAAAGTACTGTATAGAATTTATTATATGAATTTTTTTTTTGAATTTCTTTATTTTTAGTTTACCACACACGGTTCTACATGGTTTTGAGTTCCAGTTTTTTCCCCTCCCTCTCCCCTCCCTCCCCAAGACGGCATGGAATCTCATATAACTGTCATATATAACTTCGCATTGAATTAATTTATGCCCTAGTCAAGTCGTGGAGAAGAATTTTGACCAATGGAATGAATCATGAGAAAGAAGAGACAGAACCAAAAAAAAAACCCAAAAACAAAAACAAGAAAAGAAGCAAAAAAGGCGAGCATGTAGTGCGCCTCGATCTGTATTCAAACTTCACAGTTCTTTCTCTGGATGAAGACAGCATTCTCCATCGTGAGTCCCCTGGAGTTGTCCTTGCCCCTTAGGTTGCTGAGAAGAGCGCAGTATGTCAGGGTTGGTCCTCACGGAATCCATATATCTGTGGCTGTGCACAACGTTCTCCTGGCTCTGCTCTGCTCACTCAGCATTATGTCGTGTAGGTTTTTCCAGGTTGTTACAAAGTCTGCATCATCCCCATTTCTTATGGCACAATAGTATTCCATCACCTTCATATACCACAGTTTGTTCAGCCATTCCCCAATTGATGGGCATCCCTTTGATTTCCAATTCTTAGCTACCACAAAAGAGCTGCTATAAATATTCTTGTACATATGGGTCCTTTTCCCGCTTGCGTGATTTCTTTGGGATACAACCCTAGAAGTGGTATTACTGGGTCAAAGGGTATGAACATTTCTATAGCCCTTTGGGCATAGTTCCACACTGCTCTCCAAAATGGCTGGATCAGCTCACAACTCCACCAGCAATGCAACAATGTTCCAATTTCCCCACATCCTTTCCAGCATTTATCATTTTCTTGTTTTGTTATTTTAGCCAATCTGACAGGAGAGATGTGGTATCTAAGAGTTGTTTTGATTTGCATTTCTCTAATCAGTAGTGATCCAGAGCATTTTTTCATATGCCTGTAGATAGCTTTAATTTCTTCCTCTGAAAACTGCCTGTTCATATCCTTTGACCATTTCTCAATTGGGGAATGGCTTGTATTCCTATATATTTGGCTTAGCTCCCTGTATATTTTAGAGATGAGGCCTTTATCAGAGATACTAGTTGCAAAGATTTTCTCCCAATTTTCTGCTTCCCTCCTAATTCTTGTTGCATTGGCTTTTTTTGTACAAAAACATTTCAATTTGACATAATCAAAATTATCCATTTTGCATTTTGTAATGCTCTCTATCTCTTGTTGGGTCATGAATTCTTTACTTTTCCACAAATCTGATAAGTAAACTATTCCTTGCTTTCCCAAATTACTTAGAGTATCAACTTTTACTCCTAAATCATGAACCCATTTTGACTTTATTTTGGTATATGGTGTAAGATATTGGTCTATGCCCAGTTTTTGCCCTACCATTTTCCAATTTTCCCAACAGTTTTTGTGAAATAGTGAATTATTAGCCCAGAAGCTGGCCTCTTTGGGTTTATCAAAGAGTAGATTGCTAAACTTGTTGATTTCATCCTACTTGTGTACCTATCCTATTCCACTGATCCACACCCCTGTTTCTTAACCAGTACCAGGCAGTTTTGATGACTGCTGCTGTGTAGTACAGTTTAATATCTGGTGTGGCTAAGCCACCATCTCTAGAATGTCTTTTCATTAATACCCTAGATACTCTAGACCTCTTGTTTTTCCAAATGAATTTTGTTATTATTTTGTCCAGCTCAGTAAAAAAAATTTTGGTAGTTCGATTGGTATGGCACTGAATAGATAGATTAATTTAGGTAGAATTGTCATTTTTATTATATTAGCTCGGCCTGACCATGAGCAACTGATATTTCTCCATTTATTTAGATCTGATTTTATTCGCGTGAAAAGTGTTTCATAGTTATGTTCATATAGGCCCTGGGTTTGTCTTGGCAAATAGACTCCCAAATATTTTATAGTGCCTTCAGTAACTTTGAATGGAATTTCTCTTTCTATCTCTTGCTGTTGGGCTTTGTCAGTAATGTATAGGAATGCTGAAGATTTATGTGGGTTTATTTTATATCCTGCAACTTTGCTAAAGTTGTTTATTATTTCAAGTAGTTTTTTACTTGATACTCTAGGATTCTCTAGATAAATCATCATATCATCTGCAAAAAGTGATAATTTAGTTTCTTCTTTTCCTATTCTAATTCCTTCAATTTCTTTTTCTTCTCTTATTGCTACAGCTAATGTTTCTAGTACCAAATTGAATAATAGGGGTGATAATGGACATCCTTGTTTCACCCCTGATCTTATTGGGAATGCATCTAGCTTATCCCCATTACAAATAATACTTGTCGATGGTTTTAGGTAGATGCTATTTATAATTTTGAGGAAGGTTCCCCTTATTCCTATGCTTTCTAGTGTTTTTAATAGGAATGGGTGTTGTACTTTGTCAAAGGCTTTTTCTGCGTCTATTGAGATGATCATATGGTTTCTGCTAGTTTTGTTGTTGATATGGTCAATTATGCTAATAGTTTTCCTAATATTGAACCAGCCTTGCATTCCTGGAATAAATCCTACCTGGTCGTAGTGTATTATTCTCGTAATGAGTTGCTGCAATCTTTTTGCTAATATTTTATTTAAAATTTTTGCCTCAATATTCATTAGAGAAATTGGTCTATAATTTTCTTTCTCTGTTTTGACTCTACCTGGTTTGGGTATTAGTACCATATTTGTGTCATAAAAAGAATTTGGTAGGACTCCTTCTTCACCTATTTTCCCAAATAGTCTACAAAGTATTGGAATTAGTTGTTCTTTAAATGTTTGATAGAATTCACATGTAAAGCCATCTGGCCCTGGAGATTTTTTCCTAGGGAGTTCGTTGATGGCATGCTCAATTTCTTTTTCTGATATGGGGTCATTAAGAAATTTCACTTCCTTCTCTGTTAGCCTGGGCAGTTTATGTTTTTGTAGATATTCATCCATATCTCTAAGGTTGTCAAATTTATGGGCATACAGTTGGGCAAAATAATTCCTAATTATTGTTTTGATTTCCTCTTCATTAGAGGTGACCTCACCCTTTTCATTTTTGATACTAGTAATTTGATTTTCTTCTTTCTTTTTTTTAATCAAATTGGCCAAAGGTTTGTCAATTTTATTGGTTTTTTCATAAAACCAGCTCTTTGTTTTATTTATTAATTCAATAGTTTTCTTGGTTTCAATTTTATTAATCTCTCCTTTGATTTTCAGTATTTCTAATTTGGTATTTAATTGGGGGTTTTCAATTTGCTCTTTTTCTAACTTTTTCAGCTGTCTGCCCAGATCATTGATCTCCTCTTTCCCTATTTTATTCATGTAGGCATTTAGAGATATAAAACTTCCCCTAAGAACTGCTTTTGCTGCATCCCATAAGTTTTGGTATGTGTTTTCATTATTGTCATTCTCTTGAATTAAATTATTAATTGTTTCTCTGATTTGTTCTTTGGCCCACTCATTCTTTAGAATTAAATTATTTAGTTTCCAATTAGTTTTTAGCTTATTTTTCCATGGTACTTTGTTAAAAATGATTCTTATTGCATCATGATCTGAAAAGGATGCATTGACTACTTCTGCTTTTCTGCACTGAATTGTGAGGTTTTTATGCCCTAGTACATGGTCAATTTTTGAGTATGTGCCATGTACTTTTGAGAAGAAAGTATATTCCTTTTTATCCCCATTCAGTTTTCTCCTATGAGGTTTCTCCTATATGAGGTCTATCATATGTGCCTTTTCTAAAATACTGTTTACCTCCTTAACTTTTTTCTTATTTATTTTGAGGTTAGATTTATCAAGTTCAGAAAGGGGGAGGTTGAGGTCTCCCAATATTATAGTTTTGCTGTCTATTTCTTCCTGTAACTCCCTTAACCTCTCCTCTAAGAATTTGTATGCCTTACCACTTGGTGCATATATGTTAAGCAATGATATTGCTTCATTGTTTATGGTGCCTTTTAGCAGGATATAATGTCCTTCCTTATCTCTTTTAATTAGATCTATCTTTACTTTTGCTTTGTCTGAGATTAGGATTGCTACACCTGCTTTTTTTACTTTAGCTGAGGCACAATATATTTTACTCCAGCCTTTTACCTTAACCCTATGTGTATCCCCCTGTTTCAGATGCGTTTCTTGTAAACAGCATATTGTAGGATTATGGTTTTTAATCCATTCTGCTATCTGCTTCTGTTTTGTGAGAATGTTCATCCCCTGCACGTTCAGGGTTATGATTTCTATCTGTGTCTTTTTCTCCATCCTAATTCCCCCTGTTTATGCTTTTATTTCTCCCTTTCCCCTTCTCCTCCTCAACAAAGTTTTGCTTTTGACCGCTGCTTTCCTCAGTTAACCCTCCCTCTTTATTCCCCTCCTTGTCTTACCGTTACCCACTTGCTACTTCTCCTCTCCCTTCTGCCCACCCCCCTCCCTTTTTCCCCCCTTACCCTCCCATTTCCCGTAGGACAAGTTAGATTCCTAAACTTATCAGAGTATGTTATTCCTTTCTTGAACTAGATCAGATGACAGTAGAGCTCAAATACTGCTCTTCTCCCTCCCTTCTTTCCCTCTACTATAATATGTTTTTGTGCCACTTCATTTGGTGTAATTTACCCTTTTCTACTACCTCCTTACCACTTCCCTCATAGCCCTCCTTTTATATCTCTTATTTATATTTTATGTTTTTACATCAGTTAATTTATACAGGCATTCACAACCTATGTATATCCCTTTCATTTGTCATAATAGTTGTACCATTCACAAGAATGACTTATATATGTATATGTATATACACACACACACACACACATATATATATATACATATACATAAAAAACATACATAATATGATATAACCCCACATAAAGATGTAAACAACCTGCCCTTATTGGTTAATAAGGTTTGTGGGGTTTTTCCCCCGGGTTACCTTTTTATGTCTGTCTTGAGGTTTGTATTTGGAGATCAAATTTTCCATTGAGTTCTGGCCTTTTCGTCAGGAAGGTCTGGAATTCCCTTATTTCATTGAATGTCCATCGCCTTGCCTGGAAAATTATGCTTAGTTTTGCTGGGTAGTTGATCCTTGGTTGTAGTCCCAGCTCCTTTGCCCTTTGGAATATCATATTCCAATTTCTCCTGTCTTTTAATGTGGAAGCTGAGAGATCCTGCGTGATCCTGACTGTAGTTCCACGATATTTGATTTGCTTCTTTTTGGCTGCTTGCAGTATTTTCTCCTTGAGTTTATAGCTCTGAAATTTGGCTAAAATATTTCTTGGTGTTTTCAGTTTGGGATCTCTTTCAGGGGGTGATCGGTGAATTCTTTCAATGACTATTTTGCCCTCTGGTTCTAGGACCTCTGGGCAGTTGTCTTTGATAATTTCTTCGAAGATACTGTCAAGGCTCCTTTTTTCATCGTGGATTTCCGGTAGACCAATAGCTCTCAAATTGTCTCTCCTGGATCTATTTTCCAGGTCAGTTGTTTTGCCAATCAGATATTTCACATTTTTTTCTATTTTTTCATTCTTTACGTTTTGTTTTATTACTTCTTGGTGCCTCATAGATTCATTAGCTTCCACTTGCTCAAGTCTAATTTTTAATGAGTTAGTGTTTACATTTTGCTTTTGAGTCTCCTTTTCCAATTGGTTGATTTTGCCTCTTAGGGTGTGATTTTCTCTCTCTAGGCTCTGAATCTCCGTAGCCATTTCGCCAATCTTTTTTTCCATATTTTCTTTTAGCTCCCTAATTTGGTTTTTAAAATATTTTGCCACCACAATAGCCAAGAATTGGAAATCAAAGGGATGCCCATCAATTGGGGAATGGCTGAACAAGCTGTGGTATATGAAGGTAATGGAATACTATTGTGCTATAAGAAATGGGGATGATACGGACTTTGTAACAACCTGGAAAAACCTACACGACATAATGCTGAGTGAGCGGAGCAGAGCCAGGAAAACATTGTACACAACCACAGATATATGGATTCCGTGAGGACCAACCCTGACATACTTTGCTCTTCTCAGCAATGTAAGGTGCAGGGACAACTCCGGGGGACTCACAATGGAGAATGCTATCTTCATCCAGAGAAAGAACTGTGAAGTTTGAATACATATTGAGGCGCACTACATGCTCGCCTTTTTTCTTCTCTTTTGTTTTTGTTTTGGGTTTTGTTTTTTTTTTTTGGCTCTGTCTCTTCTTTCTCATGATTCATTCCATTGGTCATAATTCTTCTCCACAACTTGACTAGTGTATAAATTAATTCAATGCAAAGTTATACATGGTAGTTATATGAGATATATGAGATATATATAGTTATATGAGATTCCATGCCGTCTTGGGGAGGGAGGGGGGAGGGAGGTGAGAAAATCTGGAACTCAAAATTATGTAGAACCATGTGTGGTAAATGAAAAATAAATTCAAAAAAAAGGAGAAAGAAGAAAGGGGCAACACTCTCAGAATGAAAAAAAAACCAACCATTTTTTTTTTCTCATATTGCTTAGCCTCAAATAGAAAACATTTTTTTTTTTTGGAAAAAAAATTCAGGAGACTTTCCATTTAATAATACATAACATGTACACACATAATTTATAGATACATGATAATGTATCTTTGTATTGAATAATATATATATGGATGCATCTATGTGTATCTATACATATTTATTTGCATATATGTATATTTATATACGTATACACTTATGTGTATGTGTATACATATATACAGATTCGCATACACATAACTATATTTAAGACATGCCCTGCCTTTTTCGGTAACAAAGTTAAAATGTTGATAAAAGTAGCATTTTTTTTAACAATCTGCAAGCATATAATTGACTATAATAAAATGTAGAATATAAAAAAAATATATTTTGCAACCACAAAAAGGGCTGCTATGAATATTTTAGCAAATGTAGGTCCTTTAGCATTTTTCATGATCTCTTTGGAATACAGACCTAGTAGTGGTATTGCTGGATTAAAGGGTACCCACTGTTTGGTTGCCCTTTGCACATAGTTCCAAATTGCTCTACAAAATGGTTGGACCAGTTCACAACTTCACCGACAATGTATTAGTGTCCCGATTTTCCCACTCCAACATTTATCCTTTTCCTTTTTTTTATCTTATTAGCCAATCTGATAGGTGTGAGATGGTGTCTTAGAGTTGTTTTAATTTAAATTTCTCTAATTGAAAGTGATTTAGAGCACTTCTTCACATGGCTGTAGATAGGTTTGATTTCTTCATTTAAAAACTGCCTGTTCATATCCTTTGACCACTTATCAATTGGGGAATGGCTCTTATTTTTATAAATTTGACTCAGTTCTCTATATATTTGAGAAATGAGACCTTTATCAAAGACAGTTGTTGTAAAGATTGTTTCCCAGCTTTCTGGTTCTCTTTTAACCTTGGTTGCATTGGTTTTGTTTGTGCGAACACTGTTTAATTAAATATATTTTACATTTTGTAATTTTCTGTTTTGGTCATGAACCTGTAATTCATTTAACATCTCCTTTAAGAATTTGGATGCTATGCCACTTGATGTATGTATGTTTAGTGTTCATATTACTTCATTGTCTGTGGAACCTTTTAGCAAGGTGTAATTTCCTCCTTTATCTCTTAATCAGGTCTATTTTTGCTTTTGTTTTGTCTGAGATCAGGGTTGCTACCCCTGCTTTTTTAATTTCTGGAAAGGCCTTTTTAAATTGAGATTCCTATGCATGAAAAAAAAGCATTTTTAGATGTATTTTCTGGTTGGGCAGATATGACTTTGGATGCTGGCTTCCTCCTACCATACATAAAAAAACACAAACAAAGAAATAAAAACTGTTTTTTTTTCTGTCTTGCCGTGGTTGCTAATGCAAAAGAAACCATATAATATATATTGTCTTTACTTCAACATTTTGACTGAAATTGGTTCAGTAAATATACACAAACACACACACACTATCTATATCTATATATCAGCTAAAATGAAGTATTAGTTGATATTTTTGAACTCTACATTTTAAGTCACTTTTGAGGAGGGGCAGGGTGAAAGGAGACAAAGACTTGAATAAATAGGGAGGGGGGAATAGGATAGAGAGAAATACATTAGAAATAGTAACCAAAAAAAAACATTGAAAGAAGTTTCTCTGAGAAAGCCCACATTTCTAACATATATGGAGAACTAAGTCACATTCATTAAAAAAAAAAGCCATTTCCCAATGGATAAATGATCAAAAGTTATGAACGGTTTTCAAATGAAGTAATCAAAGCTATCTATAGCCATATGGAAAAAAATTGCTGTAACTCACTATTGATTGGAGAAATCCCAAATAGAACAATTCGGAGGTAATACCTCAAACCTATTAGAATTGCTAATAGGACAGAAAAGTAAAATGACAAATGTTAGAGGGCATGTGGGGAAAATGAGACATTAATGCATTGTTGGTGGAGTTGTGATCTGATTCAACCATTCTATAGAGCAATTTGGAATCAGCATCAAGGGGCTATAAAATCCTGCATACCATTTGACCTAGCAATACCAATACTAGGTCTGTATCCAAGGAGACTTAAAAAAAAGGAAAGGATATATGTGTGTGTGTGTGTGTGTGTGTGTGTGTGTGTATACACACACACACACACTATATGTGTATATATGTATATATATATATATATATATATATATATATATATATATATATATATATATATATATATATGTTTAAGGTGTTATTTTCTTCAGCATTTTTTTTGTGTCTCCTTTAGCAAGCTGTTAACTCATTTTTAATGATTTTCTTGCATTGCTCTCATTTCCCTTCCCAATTTTTCCTCTACTTCTCTTACTTGATTTTCAAATCCTTTTTAAACTCTTCAATGGCCTGCAACCAATTCATATTTTTCTTGGAGGCTTTGGATGTAGGAGCTTTGACTTTGTTGTCTTCTGGTTGTATGTTTTGATCTTCCTTGTCACCAAAGTCAGATTCTGTAGTCTGTTTTTTTTCCTTTGTTTGCTCATTTTCCCGGCCAGTTACTTGACTTTTTAGCTCTTTGTTAAGGTAGGTATCTTCTTACGCTGTGGACAGTGTACTGTTCCAAGCTTCAGGGTTTTGTACAGCTATTTTCAGAGATATTTCTAGGGACCTATAAATTTTCAGTTCTTCCAAGATTGCATTATCAAAAGAGAGGTGTTTACTCCTCTCCTGGTCTGTGCTCTGGTCTGTAAGTGACCACAAGCACTCTTTTCTGCCTTGGAACTATGAGGAGGATTCCCTCTCTACCACCACCACAAGCCCCGCCAAGCCAGTGCTCCTCCTTGCCCCAGGACCTCCACTCAGGACTGTGACCCAGATCCAAGAACAGGGAAAGCAAGAGAATCCTGCCTCAGCACCAGCAGAAAGATCCCTGCAATCATCCTCTGATAAGCCACTTCATCCCTGCCACTGTATGTGGTTTCGAGTGCTTTGGGAGTACCCAGTGCCTCTTCCATTGCCACTGCTGCTGCCATTGCCACCCTGGGGCTAGACCATGCCTCTTTCTCACCCAGGTCCAAAGGACCTTTCCTACTGACCTACTAGGTTGTCTTTGGGGTTTGTAGGTTATGAAGTCTGGAAACCACCACAGCTCCTAGTGATTTAGTCCCCTGAGGACTGCTCTGGCCCTGTCTGTGCTAGCATATCCCGTGGTGGACTGTGCTCTTCTTTCAGACAGGTGCAACAGACCTTTCCTGTTGATTTTCCAAGTTGTCTTGAGCTGGAAATTTGTTTCACTCTGTCATTTTGTGGGTTCTGCTGCTCTAGAATTCATTTAGTCATTTTTTACAGGTATTTGGAGATGTTTGAGGGAGAGCTCAAGCAAGTCCCTCCTTTTACTCCACCATCTTGGCTCTGCCCCCGAAAGGACATATATGTATAAAAAATATTAATCGCAGCTCTGTTCTAGTGGAAAAGAATTGGAAATTGAGGGGATGCCTATCAATTGGGCAATGTCAGAACAAGTTGTAGTATGAGATTGTGATGGGATACTATTGGGCTATAAGAAATGATGAGCAGGATGCTCTCAGAGAAACCTAGAAAGACTTCTGTGAGCTGACACAAAGTGAAGTGTATTGTGTACAAAGTAACAGCAATATTGTAGGGTGGTCAGCTGTGAATGACTTAGCTATTCTCAGGAATACAATGATCCAAGACAACTCTGAAGGACTTATGAGGAAAAATGCCATCCATCCCCAGAGAAAGAACTGATGGTGTCTGAATACAGATTGAAACATGCTGTTTTACTTGATTTTTCTTGATTTTTTTTGTCTAGCTTTTCTTTCACAACATAACTAATGTGGAAATGCTTTGTATGAAATACACATGTATAACCCATATTGAATTGCTCTCCTTCTCAGTCGGGGTGAGGGGGGAGGAAAGGAGAGAATGTGGAACTCAAAGTTTTAAAAACAAGTGTCAAAAATTGTTTTTACATGTAGTAGGGGGGAAATACTAAATAAATTTGAACAATATTTTAAGTGATTCATTTACTAAATGAAAAAAATTTAATAAATATGCATGGAAATAAGTAATTTTATGTCAAATGTAAGATAGTCAAGTGTGTTTCGTAAATAAGTAAAATATACATGTTTTTACAATTTATCCATTTAAAATATTTTTGGTGGCTTCTAATCCTCTGCTAGACATATTAAAAAAAAGTCTCTGAAGTAATTTTCTTTCTAGAATTGACTGTGGTTACACATGGAGTCACATGGATTTCTGCATCTTCTTAAAAAATGGCTATTTTTTTATTCTCTTTGAAATTTTGTCACAGGGTAAATTTTAAATTTGTGATATTTTAATGGAAAAATAATGCACAGATAACACTTGTACAACATACTGTGTGTGCATGCTTTTATTCATAACTCATTCTAAAAAAATGAGAATATGAAAAGAAAACTAAAAGTAAGAGCCTTTCAACTCAGAACTTAACAGAATTCTACATGGCATATGTAACTATGCAATCTGTTAGAAATAATGAGAAGTTACTTTAAGTAACACATTTCAGCAGTTATCTCAACTGCTTGAACTTTCCTAGTCTAGAGATTCATAACCTGAGTGTAAACCATCTTATTTGACAGAGAGTTAAGAATTCTAATTTAAATTATTTATTTTTGAAAAACATAAACAAACAATACAAACAACTCAAATCCTCACATGTATTGATCAAGAAAAAAATTAGATAAAGAATATTGTAAGGCAAAATAAATATTTAGGTCACTCAATGTGAGTACATTCAACCACTTTTTATGGGCCAAATAACTAACAGGTACAAATGCCAGACAGTTGGCCAGGTACAAGGGAGTGTCTATAGTCAAAAGGGCTATGATCTCCTGTGATTTAGCAGGAGATCTAATAACTAAAGTAATTTTGAAATAATGATTATTATAAATTATACTTTGAGATGTTTACACTAACTGCAATGTGAATATTTGTATGATTTCTCTTAGTGACAGAGCCACAGGTATTATTAATACTCCTATGGTTTGTTGTTTATATCCATAATTGAAGGCAATGGGAAATTTCAAATAGAGACTAATGAAAATTAAAGTTATACATATTTTTATCTATCCAAGATCACAGATCCTCTGAAATCTATGCACAGATCTAGAATCCCTGATCTATAGTTAGTACAAGGAGTGGTAATAATAATAATGATGATGGTGATGATACCTGGCTTTACTAGGTATGTATTTTAAAGTTAGCAAAGGACATTGTCACATTTGACCCTTACAAAAACTGTAAGAAGCAGGTACTGTAGATATTAACATCCTCATTTTACAGTTGAAGAAATCGAGACTCAGGAAGCTTAAATAGCCATTTCTTACATAATATCTATGGCATGGAAGCTCTCTGAGGGTGGTAAGTGATTTAGAATGTTCTTCAGGCTCCTATCAATTATAGCAGTCAGAAGATGAGAGAACGAGAAGCAAACTGTGACAAGTCCCTCTAGAATGCTTTTGGATCTGATCCCATGAATCACAAATATGTCACCCTTTCAGGTATCCCAGATGTGGGCATATCTGGAGAGGATCACCACTCAGAGGGGTTAGAGACTGAATTTTTCCTTAGCCCACTCATACCTAGAATGGTTCCTGTTATATAATTATTTTGTTCTCTACTCAAACATTTCGTTGAAATGTCATAACTTTAAATTCTATTACTAGAACACTTTCAGATGGAACTGACAAAGCAAACTATTGAAAAGCAACTAGCATCCCACTTAATGAAGATAAAAGAGGTAGCTACAGCCAAAGGAAAAGTGTGGAACTGTTCAATCCCTTTCTCACAAAGGAAGGGGGTGGGGAAAAGAATCGATAAAACTTCATACTTAAAGAATCTCTAATCCTTAATTGTACTTTGGGAGGGTGTTTCAACAATCTGGCTAGCAGCTTCTGTGGGGGTGTAAGATCCACCCACAGCCAGCACCCAGAAAACTGCCAACAGCACAGGTTCTTTTGATCTGCTTAACTAAGGAAAGCAAGGTGAAGGGGTTGACAAGTTTACTTTAATCCAGCATACAGACAGCATTCACTTAGTTCAGGGGAAAAAGCCAGTACCCTGAACTTCAGAATAAAATACAGACAAATTATAAACATCAACAGACAGACCCAATACAGATTCATAGTTACCAACATCTAGGTTCAGCCCGGGAGCTCAGAACAAGGGCTGGCCCAGAGTCACGCGCCACCACTGCTGTAAGGGGGAGCTCCAAAGAACAAACAGCCAACCCCTGGTTTTTATATCTTTTTCAGCATTGGGGTGAGTCACACATGCGACTCACCCACGTGACCTAGAATCGTCATGAAGAGGCAGACTTAAACCCACATGGTCTAAAAGCCTCTGCTCTCTCAGACATGTAAACTAGGCCCTCCCTGGAGTTAGCCCCACCTTGGGCCCCACCTTAGTTGCCAATCCACACTCACTAAGGTTTTACACCTAATAGGGGTTTGGGCCTGGGGCTTAGCACCTAGTAAGGCTCAATGAATTACTCAAAGGGAACAAAAGCCAAACTATTCAAGGGCACTTGTTGAACTAAGTGCTAAGGAGCCCATTTTGCCTATCAACACAGAGGGGATGTCTAGTGGCAACACACAACTATGTCTTCTTCCATATTTATGTGTGTATGCATATATACATACATATATATAAATACATACATATATACATACACACATATGTACACATACACAGACATGCTATATACACATGCATATTACTTATGCACACATGTATATATTTCTGGGATCTGGTCCAACAGAAGGTTAGAGTCTGAGAAGGTAGATTGTAAAAGTGCTGAGAAATGCAGACCAAACAAGAAAGATTAATAAAAATATGATTTTCAATAAAATGGGTATATTTGGCATCTGAGAGATATGCATACCCAAAGGTGCCCCAATGCCAAACCATTCTGAATCAGAAAAAGCTTGATACTACTACAAGAGGGCTTGGAGCCCAAGTTAAGATCAGCAGGATAAATTATGAATGTTAACATTTCTAATTTATTTTTCTTTAAAAATAAGATTAGAATCAGCTTTTAAGCAAAAACAAAAGAAAAATAAATCAAAACAACAACCTAGAGATTATTAAGAAAAGTTACACCCATATATCTCACATATCTTACTTCCCTTTATCTTCATGTTTAAAATATCATTTGACTTAATGCTTAAGTTACAGAGGGATCTTCAGGGTCTGTGGTTTAATGTCAGAAAGTTCATAAACTTTAAAAAAAGTAAGAGAGGCAACTAGTTGGCATAGTGGTTAGTGGCCTAGACCTTGAAATAGGAAAAGCTGAGTTCCAAACCAGCCTCAGACGCTAACTTTATGATCCTGGAAAAGTCACTTAACCTTAATTTCTTCATCTGTAAAATGGGGACAATAATAGCAACTACCTCCCAGTGTTGTTGTGAGGATAACATAATATTGATAAAGTGTTTCACAAATCTCAAAGTGCTATAAAAATGCTAACTGTTATTAAAACATTCAAATATCTTTGCTCAAATATTCTTATAATTTATGCATTATTACTTGGGCCTGTGGTGAGCCAAGATCAGCCAATAACCTTGTGCCTAAAACAGAGGAAGTATTAAGGGAATGGAAATGTCTCCCTGAAATGCAGGGATTTTAAAACTTACTTCAAGGCACCTGAAATTCAAGATCTAAGCTATAGGTCCATGAGTCACAGAGCAATGAATGGTAAGGAGATACAACTCCTAGAGCATGTTTACTTAAAAAAAATACACACACACACACACACATATGCATACACACAAATATATATGTATGTGTATACACACACACACACACACACACACAAACACACCAGGAAATGCAGCAAACTTCTGGACATAGTTAATTTTTGCTCTATGTTCTCAGCAGCACCTAGAAATTCTCCCTGTTATGATCTCTGTGTTAAGGAGGAATGAGGGAGAGATTTGGATTCTGGGAAACTGGAGTCAAATTTCTGTTCTGCTACTTGTTACCTATATAACTTTTTATCCTCTCAAGGTCTAAGTTTCACAGTCTATAAAATGAAAGGATTAGACTAAATTAGTTTTTAAATCCCTTCCAACCTTAGACCCTCTGACAGTAGCTGAAACATAACAAAACAACAATCCAGAAAAGCTGCATATTTTACCAAAGGTCTCATTGCACTGCCACATCGTCAGCAATTAATAATACAAATAACTGTGAACCACATATGGAATGTAGACCATACTTCTAGGATCACTGCTTGGATCACCATCCTTCTCATTCTCTCTCTCTCTCTCTCTCTCTCTCTCTCTCTCTCTCTCTCTCTCCACCCCCCCTTTCCCTCTGTAAACACACACACATACACATGTATATATACACATATGTGTGTATGTATATGTGTATATGTATGTATACACATATATGGACTTGGTAGTGCAAATTCTTTTGAGAGTTATGATAAGAATAATGTCTAGAAAATGAGAATTTCCATCAGTCCAAGTAATTACTTAAATGTGAGTCAAATGGAGGAAGGAAACTGAATTAATATAAAACAGAAAGTAGAAAAGGCAGTTGTAATTTTTTACATTATTCTTTTCTTTAGTATAACTGTGGTATAGTCAGTGTCATTTTCCCTAGTTATCTTAGTAAGATGTTCAAATATTGCAGATACTACAGCTATGGGAACCATCAGATAGAACATATAATTGCAAACCATTAGCAATAGGTTGTCAAAGAAAATTAAAGAAATGATATTAAGACCCTTAATGAAAATCCAAATCTAGTTCATTTGTATTTTTACAAGATTGGAGATCAAGTATTAAACATGGAACATACTTTAAGGCAGAACAGTGATGACAAAAGCTAGAGAAATAGTAAGATTTTATTTTGATGTTTATAATCAATTTATAATAAATCAGATAACTGGTAAACATATTGTAAAGACAAAGCATCTATAACCTCCATTCTTATTAGACAAGTTCTAAAGAGATCAAATTTTAAATGACCTATGTGTGTCTTTTAACTTTAGAATAAAAGATAATTCATATTTTCCTAAAATGAGCAGTCAGGATAAAGCATAATTGTGGTCTAAACAATTGCATACTACCTTAGATTACATAAAATGATGATAACAGTTTATAAAGAGAGAGGAC
Organism: Trichosurus vulpecula; assembly: GCF_011100635.1. Lineage (NCBI taxonomy): Eukaryota > Metazoa > Chordata > Mammalia > Diprotodontia > Phalangeridae > Trichosurus > Trichosurus vulpecula. Next base: position 330,421,354 of record NC_050576.1, on the reverse strand, counting down.
AAAAGAGAACTCGGTAGCCAAGAGATCGTTCTCTCTTTGGGTAGATATGCTCACATCAACATCACTGCATTATAAAAAGAATTACACACATACACTTCAGTTCGCCTTACATTCTGCTGCAAACATGATTTTCCTTCTGCTCAGATCTGACATTGACAATCTCAGTTTAATCAATTCTGTTTAATCAATTCCATATTGCTATTAGGATAAAATGTAAACTCCTTGGTTTAGCTTTTAAAGCTGGTAACATAAAATCCCCCATCTATTTTTTCATCTTCATTAGACACTTACCTTCTCACACACTGTTTTACAACCAACTTAGCCTAGTCTCTGTTCCTCTGATAGGACATTCCATTTCCCAGACTCTATGTCTATCCATTGCCATCTCCCATGATTGAAATGCACTCCCTCTACACTCCCACCTCAAAGAATGCCACCCTTCAAGATACACATCTTAGTGAAGCCTTTCCTGATCTCTCCCACTTTGTAGAGTTCTTCCTCTCAAATCACTGTGTAATTAATTACTTTGTGTACATACTTTGTATATGTTTGTATTTATTCACGCATTTATCCTGTGTTTATCCTATAGGAGTGTGTGTGTGTATGTATGTGTGTGTGTGTGTGTGTGTGTGTGTGTAGACACATGTGTTATCTCTCCATTTTGATGTAAAGTTTTTTTGTGAAGGTCTTTCGTTGTTCCTAAATTGCATATTGCCACAAAAGCCCATCTTACTCACACCGGTATTATTCTATTGATATAATGTAGCTGTGAACCAGGAAACATTTTGATCTGAGAGAAGTCAGAAATAAAAAAATAATAACAATCTATGAGGCAATGAGAAAGATGCATGGTAGACATAAGTAGAATATAACAATTTTACCAAAGATGAATTTTGTATTATAAGTGTCACACAAAACATGACATCCTATAGTGAGGAATGAGAATGAGAAAAAAACAGCCTGAATGATTCATTGTTACACACATACACACACAGACACACACACACAGACTGCATGTTGAATGAATGTATCTTCTTTGGAAGAGTTGTAGAAAAATACACACAAGGTATCACAAAGAGTGAAAAAGTGTGTAGGCTATATATTTTTCACAATCGGCACTGATAGAATATATGCCAGTAAACAAAGTATTCCATTGCTAAATATTACCAAAGGGATGTTGGTAGGACTGATGTTGGTTCCAAGCAGTCACTGTCTATAATGTACTGCATATAGTTATTCAAGGAGTATTTGCAGTATTTCTTCTACTTATGTTGCCAGTAGTCACTCTATTCCTCTCCAGAAGAGTATCTGTTTTAACATTTTTCCTCATATCCAAGTTGAACTAGATTGCTGTGAATATTGTGACAATACTGAAAGGCTGTGAGTCAAAGTTAGTGGTAATTCTGGTTTTCTATTTACTCATAAATATTGCTGATTGATGATTCAAATGGAATGCTTCACAATTCAGAATGGAATGTAGTTGACTGGTCTAAGGAATGAATTTAAAATTATATGATTCCAGGAACATTTAATTTTAACAGGAGACTCATGCAGACGTGATATCAGACTGCCAATTACCCAGAGATGCCTGGGGATTCTTGAATCAGTTTTTTTTTTTCAGCACATCATTTTGCTTCATTGATGTTCAACTAAATTAGAGTTAGGTGACAGATTTCAGTTCTATATGCAGATCTCTGGAATTTTTTCAAAGGTTCTTTTTGCCAGTACTAAAAATCTTTTAGGAATTTGAGACACAAATCAGGGAAGAAGAAGCCAAGTTAAGTGATCCCTACTGTTAACACATATAGAAAGATCAACAAAATATAAATGTAAAATTATTCTTAAAAGTACAGTACTGTAAATTCTTAGGATGATAGCTTTCAAAAGAAAACAATTGCCTTTCAGATACTTTTTATGATGGATGATGACATAGGTATGAAGTAAATGGAAAGAGATAGGCAAGAAGAGATAAAGAGAGAGATCTCAATGGGAAACATAGCCAGAGTACTAGTCCCAGTCTCACCCATTGATACTTGAGATAAAGTTAAGAAACTAACATTGGGAATTTTCTCCTTTTTCTCTTCATCCTGCCTGCTAATTTTTTGACCAAGTCATCTCCAATTTAAGCAACTTAATATGATTCAAAGTTCTTAGAATTTTATATTTCCTGACTGCTGTGATTTAAATTTGTAACCTTAATTCAAGGGTTTTTTTTTTAAATTTTTTGCATTAAATAATGAATGTGAAATCACTTTAATAAATCTTTCCTATGATCTTTTTAGTTCTTAATTTCTAACATAAAATAGCTTTAAGGTCTATATATTAATATAAACACTTTTAGTAGTTTAATTCCTTTTATTAAAACTAAACTGAGAAAGGTTTTAACTTGCAAAAGATTTTTTTTAATTTGTAAGTAAATAATGAATATCATATTCATGTTGTTTAAGATTTAGGAAAAGTATCATTTCTTGGGCACATTGGGAATAACCGTCTAACTAGTAAAATTCTTGTAGCACAGTTTTCTCTTGGTTGTTTAGAGGTACTTGCATTTGAATTCTTATTTATATGAATTGCTACTAGATCTATGATTTTATTAACATAAAAATGCCTAGGAGAGGGAACTCCAACGACTGTAGGGGTAGTACATTTTTTTTTTTTGGAATTTTTACCTTTATGAGTTGTGTTGAACATAAGAAGATAAGGGTCTGGCCTGGGGTGATATAACCAGAACGTTATGGGGCAAAATTTTGACAGAAATACTTTAGGCTACGATCTGGCTTTCTATCCTGTTACAATACCATACTTCTCATGAGGTGTTTGTGTGTGTGTGTGTGTGTGTATACACATGTGTATATTTAATTAAAGTAATTACACTTTGTGGTAGTTTAATACAAGACAATTTCCCCCTCCTTTGAAGGAGCTTCACACTGTACTTTCATGCTATTCATTTCACAATAAGTAATTAGTAACTAATTGAAATGCTTTGCAATGTATAGAATATTTGGTTTGTATAGATACTAGCTAATCTTTGGATTGTAGATATATTCCGTCCATTTTGATGCTGTATTGCTGGGAATGTTTTACTTTTCTTCTACCCATTGGGAGTTTGTGTGTGTTCAAAAAGAAAACACTCAGAATTGCTAATATTCAGTGATGAAGGCTAGAGCCTGGTTTTAAAGTAATAAGCAACCTAGTTTCCTCCTACATGTTTTTGGCTCTCTGAAGTTGCATAAAGAAACTCATTTTCTCTTTTCCCCTACCTGTGTTCTTATGTTTACCCAACCAGCATCATCCGGCACATTGATCTATTGGATTATCTGTTTCTTCCTCTTATCTCTTTCAACTTCAATTATCCCTTAATAGATGATGTCTTTCCCCATAGCAAAATAGAGTCTATCCTTCACTATCCTATAAACATGTACCACCCAACCCCTGCCTTTAGTAGATTCTTTACATTTTAAACTTTAATGTCATATTAATTTTGTTTTCTGTCATTTTATACTATTAACTCCTGTTGAGGTTTAAGTTCATGAAAACCCCCAAGATTTGTTCTGCACAATCTGTTATCTAACCTTGCTTCCCCTAAAAGCCCTGGCTACAGTTTCAAAAGACCCTAGTTTGATTTCTCGTACTTCCATTTGCTACTGATGTGACCTCAAGCAAATAACTACTTCTGTGGACCTCAGTTTCCTCATATGTAAAATGAATTAGATGTCCTTTATGGTTCCTTCCAACTCTAATTTTATGAATACAGTGTTATATAAGCAAAACTGATTTTTTTTTTAATGCAAAGGGAGGATCTTACATGTATCTTTGTCAGGAATTTGTAACCATCTTTGTGTCATGGATCCCTTTGGAGGAATAGTAAAGCCTATGGACTTCTCTCAGAATAGTATTTTTAAATATACAGGATCACAAAGGAAACCAATTAAATTGAAATACAATTTATCAAAAAATTAATTTCATTTAAAAAATTATATTAATCATAATGTCAAAATGCAAGTTATCAAAATTTGTATTTTTAAAAAATGAGTTCTTGTACTCAATGCTAAGAACCCCTTCCCTTATACTGAATTTTCTTATTACATTTGGCCTATTATTTTAACCTTTTGATATCATTTAACATCCTGATACATTCACCCAATGTGTTTGCTATTCCTTCATGGAACCAAGGACAAATTTCTCTATTAATCCCTATGTGGGCTTTGTCTCCTTAACTAGTTGATGTGATCTGTATTGATACAGACTGACTTCAATATTCTACATACATACGTACGTATGATAGATAGGTAGACAGATATACATATGTATATCTGTATATATATTTATATGTGACAGAATTCAAATAAATCAATATATGAAATAAATCTAATTTATCTAATAAATCTAGGTATGTATTATATAGAAATATAAATATATTTATGTATATATACACATACATATATACATATATATGTACACATACACATGCAAACATAGAGAGCAAGAGAGGGCCAGGGCTATTTCCAAACTCGTGGTTTATTTTGGAAGTTGTAGTTGGTGATTGTTCAGATAGTGACACAGGAATAATATGTTTGTTTTCCTCTAGGTGTGATGCCACTTGTTTCCCCATCATGATCTGCTTGCATATATGAAGGGTAGACAAAGAATAGAAATACTCTTTGAAAGATTTAAATGACAAAACTAAGTTGTAGTCAGCTTGAATCTATAGCTTCTGGCCTTTCTTTGTAGCTATACAATCTGCTGATAACTCCCAAAATTTTCTCTTTTCCAAGAAAAGAAACTACAACTCAAAAATGCAAAATAAGGGAGTATCTTCCTATTATAGAGTGGCTAAACAAATTATCGTGTATGAATTTAATGAAATATTGTTATGCTATAAGAAATTATGAAATTTAATGTTTCAGAGAAAAGTAGAAAGGCCTCCAATGAACTGATGCAGAGTGAAAAAGCAGAATTACAGAATAATTACAAGAATAAAACATTATAAAGAAAAAACAACTTTGAAAGACTTTAGGATTCTAATCAATGCAATGGTAAACCAGAAGTTCAGAAGAATCAAGTTGAAACATGCCACTCACCTCTGTTAAGAGCGGTGATCAAGTTAAAATGAAGTAAGGAATGAAAGTTCAGGCACTGAAAATACAGAAATTCGTTTTGTTGAATTATGCATGTTTATGAGAAGGTTTTTTGTTTGTTTTTATTGGGGGAGGATTGAGAGGAATAGACTATACATTCATGTGCAATATAAATAGGTGTATTTTTAATGAAAGAAACTATATGTATAACTTTAGCTTGTGTAGTATTAAAGTCTATCATGACACTTCCAGAATATAATTTATTTTTCAACTTTGTAGTCTAGGTATGTGTAAAGTTGAGGATTGATATATGATTATGCATGTTTCAAATACTTGTCAAAGTACCCTATTATCAGCAACACAATTTTAGATCATAAGAAGTATTTTTAAAAAAATTTTCCTAAACCAAGTGGTCCTCTTCATTATCCTGGATAAGTAAAGTATCTTTAATTACTCAACATTCAGAACAAATCTCCACCTCAGCTAGTGTTCATTAGCAAGAAGAGAATGAATCTTCTTGCTAAGTATCATAATGCCTCTGTACTTGTGCTTTGCAAGTTTACTCTAGGGATCATCATGCATTTCCTAGAGTATTATGTAGGTGATTAAAAAATAGATCATCAATTAATTGGCTGGATTTGGTTCTCCTTTGAAAGTTCCCCGCTGCTACAGAAATACAATAAACTTATTGGCCATTTGTCTGTGAGCTGTTAGTGCACATTAATCAATCAACACATATTTTAGAGAATATATTGTGTACAAAGTACCAAATTAGGTATGATGGAACATACAGAGATGTTTAGGACATAGTCCGTATATTTGAATGCAATCATAACATACATATAGAGATTTACAATTTGTAAATTATTTTCTGTGACATAGCAATGAGGGGTGGGTGAGGCAAACCTTACTGGCTCCATTTTATAGTTGAGAAAGCTGTAGCTAGAAAGAAAAGTAACTGTCCCCTGGTCATATATTTATTAAATGTTGGAGTGTATCTCAAAAAGCAAGGTCTTCTGGCTCCCAGTTTGTGATTGTTTTCATGACCTAGAATGAAAAAATATGTTGTGTCTAGGCTTCACTTTCTCAATTGATTCTCTTCAGCTTTGTACCTTTGAGGAAGATTGCTCCCAGAATAGAAAAGACCTCATGATAATATAATAGGGAGAGAAGTCCTCAGGCTGACACTGGGAAAGCAAAGAGAAAAGAACAGATTCACTGCATCTTTTATTGTTTGTTTGTTTTATAATAATGAAATATATATTAAAAAGAGGTTGGTTGGGCATATGATTTAGGTGAGGGACAGCTGAAGTGTTCTATAGATATTTTCAAATTGTAAAAAAGACCTATAGGAAAATCTCTAACAAATTGAGTGGATCTTTCTTGGAGAATCTATGGAAGAATATGTACAGGAACTGCACACCTGTATAGACAAATTATGGTCTGTGATGTTGGAAGGAATACCCACAATCAAAGAGATCATAGGTTCATTGAAGTATTGAAATACTAAGGAATTATATTATACAGTATATCTGTCCTAATTGTGAGCTTAGGATAAAATTTTATTGTGTTATGCTATTTGGTCTGTCTACTTTCCAGAATTTAAGGACACAAATAAAACAAAGTCCTAGGGGAACACACGTAGTTTTGTTGTAGAGCTTTGTATGCACTGCAAACGTCTTATTTAATTAAGGCAACTCATTTAGTACTAAGGTGCGGCACCTCTGGCGATATCATCTGGAAGTACTTATATTTCACCTTAGTATAGTAGTTCTTTCAGAAACAATATTTTCATAGATAGAACTAAAGTTTTCAAAGAACCCTCATTGAGGTTTCCTAGTCAGTCATCTTTGGTCCATTGGTCATACAAATATCAAGCACATGAGCCTAGACCAGTAATTGGGAGGTACAAAATCAACCTGCTGGATTTTCACAGTGAAAAATAAAATAAAAAGCAAACTGTTGATTCAGTGAATGATACTCCTATTGCCACCATTTTCTCTTTCAAACCACCCTTGGACTATTGACAGCTAAAAGAGGAACATAGACTTTTAAAGATGGAAAGAAGCTTAGGGGTATTCTATCTAGTCCACAAACCTTCTCTCCACATTTTTACACATTAGGAAAAAAAGAATTTCAGAGAGATTAAGTGGTTTGTCAAAAATTAAAAAGCTAGTATGACTTAAGATTTAAATATAGCTCTCCTGATTCCAAGTTCAGGTCCTTTTGAATAGAGCTCTTTCAAAGTACGTGTGATGCTCTTTAATGAAGATAGCATCAAAAAAATCATAAAATTACATTTTCCATAAAATTATGCTTGGTATTAGTTTTCCTCTTTAAAGCATTTTATCTTTTATTATAACATAAGTCATAGGCTTACTTGTGGCCCTTTTTAAATTTGTTTGATCAGAAAACTTGACACTTATGCAGATCTGCTGCTTATAAAGATTGACACATTTAATGTAACCTTTACGCCTATGAGTAGGATTTCTTTATTCTTCCCATTTTTTAACTGTCCATTTTAATCTTCCTGACCTACTTGGTAAACTCCAGTGGCTCCCTGTGACCTCCAGGATCAAATATAAAATCATGTGTTTAGCATTTTGAGCCGTTCATAATCGTACTTTCCTACCTTTCCAGGACTTTTACACCTTACTCCTTCCCAAACTTTGAGATCCAGTGACACCAGCCTTACTATTCTTCTCAACTGACAATCCTTCTTGTGATTTTGGGTGCTTCACTGGCAGAACCTTCTGCTGGTGACTCTTTACCTCCTCACTTCTACATACTAACATCTCTGGCTTCCGTTGAGTTTTGCTTACAGTGTGAAACCTTTCCAGGTCTTCCTTAAATATTAATTCCTTCCCCTCTGAGACTATCCTCAATTTATCATATATATATATATTATATATACATATGTGTATATATATATATATTATATATATATACATTTTGTTTATATGTATTTATATTCGTGCCATCTCCCCTATTAGACAATATACTCCTTAAGAGCAGGTACTGTCTTGATTGTTGTGGTAGTGGCAGTAGTTGTGTTTGTTTTGATTTTCTTTCCTTTGCATTATTAGTGCTTAGCATAGTAACTGGTACACAGTAAGTGTTTAATAAATACTAGTTGACTGACTATGTTTTTCCCTAATGAAAGAAATAATCTGAATTTCCATTTTAGGCCCATTAGAATTTTTTTGGTGGAAGGTCTTTTATCTTGCTTATGATTTTTCCCCATTTAATAGTATTTTGTTTTGCAATTACATGTAAAGATAGTTTTCAACATTTATTTTTATAAGATTTTGAGGTCCAAGTTTTTCTCCCTGTCTCCCTTCCCTTCCTCTTCCCCAAGACAGCAAGTATTCTGATAAACGTTATACGTGTACAATCATGTTAAATATATTTTTACATTAGACATGTTGTGAAAGAATCAGAGCAAAAGGGGAAAAAAGTGAAAATAGTATGCATTGAGCTACATTCAGACCACATAGTTTTTTCTCTGGATGTGGTGAGTATTTTCCATCATGAATCTTTCGGAATTGTCTTAGATCATCGTATTGCTGAGAAGAGCTAAGCCTGTCATAGTTGATTATCACACGAATGTTGCTGTTACTGTGTACATTGTTCTCCTGGTTCTGCTCACTTCACTCGGCATCAGTTCATGTAAGTCTTTTCCAGGTTTTTCTGAAATCCATCTGCTCATAATTCTTGTGGCAAAATAGTGTTCCATTATATTCATATACCACAACTTATTCAGCCATTCCCCAACTGATGATACCATTCAGTATCCAATTCTTAACCATTACAAAAAGAGCTATTATAAATATTTTTGTACATGTAGGTCCTTTTTACTTTTTTATGATCTCTTTGGGATACGGTACTAGTAGTGGAATTGCTGGATTGCAGGCTATGTACAGATTGCTTGCCCTCTGGACCTAGTTCCAAATTGTTCTCCAGAATGGACAGATCAATTCACAGCTCCACCACAAATTCATTAGTGTTCCAATTGTCCCACGTCTGCACCAACATTTATCATTTTCCTTTCTGTCATCTCCAATCTGATAGGTGAGGTGGTACCTCAGAGTTGTTTAAATTTGCATTTCTCTAATCAGTATTGATTTAGAGCATTTCTTCATACGACTATATGTGGCTTTAATTTCTATAGCTCAAAACTGTCTTTTCATATCTTTTGACCATTTCTCAATTTGGGAATGAGTTGGATTCTTATAAATTTGAAGCATTTCACTATATACTTTAGAAAGAGGTCCTTATTAGAAACACTGGCTGCAAAATTGTTTCCCGGATTTCTGCTTCTCTTCTACTCTTGATTGCATTGGCATTGTTTGTGAAAAAACCTTTTTAATTTAATGGAATCTTAACTTAATGGAATCAAAATTATCTATTTTGCATGTCATAATGTTCTCTATCTCTAGTTGGATCACAAATTTTTCACTTCTCCATAGATCAGACCGGTAAACTATTCCTTTTCTTGCTTAATTTGCTTATGGTATCAATCTGTATGTCTAAATTATATACCCATTTTGACCTTATCTCATATAGGGTATGAGATATTGTTCTATGCCTAGTTTCCGCCATACTATTTTCCAGTTTTCCCATCAGTTTTTGTAAAGTAGTGAGTTCTTTATCCCAGTAGCTAGAGTCTTAAGGTAAAACAGAAAATTACTATAATCATTGACTACTGTGTCTCATGTACCTAAGCTATTCCACTGATCTACCACTCTTATTTCTTATCCAGTAATAAATAATTTTGATGATTGCCACTTTATAATAATGTTTTAGATCTGGTATAGATAGGCTACCTTCCTTTGCAATTTTTTTTCCATTAATTCCCTTGATATTCTTGACCTTTGTTTTTCCAGATGAATTTTGTTATTACTTTTTTCTAACTCTGTAAAATAATTTGTGGTAGTTTGATTAATATGACACTGAGTAAGTAAAATAATTTAGGTAGAACTGTTAATTTATTATATTAGCTCAGCCTACCCATGAGCAATTAATATTATCCAATTATTTAAATCTCATTTTATTTGTGTGAAAAATGCTTTGTGATTGTGTTCATATAGTTCCTGGGTTTGTCTTGGCAGTTAGAATCCCAAATATTTTATATGTATACACTTATTATAAATGGAATTTCTCTTTCTATCTCCTGCCGCTGGGCTTTGTTGGTAACATATAGAAATGCTAATGATTTATGTGGCTTTATTTTGTATTCTGCAACTTGGCTAAAGTTTTTAATTATTTCAAGTAATTTTTACTTTATTCTCTAGGATTCAGCAAGCATATGATCATATCATCTGCAAAGAGTGATAGTTTTGTTTCATTGTTTATTCCAATTCCTTCAATTTATTTTCTTTCTCTCATTGCTAAAGCTAGCATTTCTAGTACAATATTGAATAATAGTGTTATTAATGGGCATCCTTGTTTCACTCCTGATCTTATTGGGAAAACTTCTTACTTATCCCAGTTACATGTAATGCTTGCTGATGGTTTTAGATAGATGCTACTTATCATTTTGAGGAAAACTCTATTCCTATGTTCTCCAGTGTTTTTAATAGGAATGATTGCTGCATTTTGTAAAAGCTTTTTCTTCATCTATTGAGAAAATCATATGATTTCTGTTGGTTTTATTATTGATATAGTCAATTATGCTGATAGTTTTCCTAATACTGAACCAGCCTTGAATTCCTGGTTTAAATCTCACCTGGTCACAGTATACTATCCTCTTGACAAACTGCTGTAATCTCTATGCTAATGTTTTATTTACAATTTTAAATCAATATTCTGTAGATAAGTTGGTCTATAATTGTCTTTCTCTGTTTTGACTCTTCCTGTTTAGAGTATCAGCTTCAGATTTTTGTCATAAAAGGAATTTCATAGGACTCTTTCTTCTCCTATGATCTTCCCTGTCACCATAGTAACTTTCAATGGTCAGGGCTCTTTTCTATTTTTTTTACTAATTTTTTAATTTGTTTCATAAGTTTTAAAGTTGAGCTCTGCTCCTGAGGCAGAGGGGGCACTGTCCCAAGCTTCTTGTGTTGGGAACCGGGGCCTGGTCACTGGCTTTCTCTTCTGGGGCATCTGGTGCTGGCAGCTTGCCCACTGTGCTGAGGTGGCCTAGCCTAGTCATACCTGTTGTTCCATGGAATCCTGGGCTGGCAGTTTGCCTTCTGTGCTGGAAATGGAGGCCTCACAGCTGGCCTGCTATAGCACTAGCCTGCTGAGCCAGGACTGAGGGGCCTTGGTTACTGATCTTTGTTGTGGCTAAGAGCCTCCTGCTGTTTGCCCAGACACTGTCTGCGCTGGACTGTTACTCTATTCCTATTTTATGCACTATTCCTCTTGTACTCAAGTGAGACAGACCTTTCCTGGAGTCATTCTAACTTATCTTAAGCTGGAAAGTTGTTTCAATCCATATTTTTGTAGGTTCTGCTGCTCCACAATCTGTTAAGAGGCTTGATTTAACATTTTTGAGAGAAATTGGGTAGAGCTCGGGCAACTGCCTGGCTTTTCTCCTTCATCTTGGCTCCCCATCTCTTGCTCAGGATTTTTAAATTTCATTTTGGATGATGATCCTAATTATGCCTGCTGTTAAAAGGTTTTAAATTAGGTTAAATATTATGAACAGTAATATGCTTTGATCCTGTAATATTGGGTGCATGCAACTGTTGATAACTTTCTGGCATATTAGTCCAGACCAGAAGGGAAATAGCCCAATTCCCTTTATTAAAAAATGAATGGATGCAAAACAATAATTAAATTTTTAATGGGATGCTGTAGATTCAATTTTGGTCTTCACATTCTTACATAGCACTATACAGCCAAGTCACTGTTTGTTTGTGAGAGGACGTTGTACAATATAGGCAAAACACTTGGTTTTTTGACCGCGAATGCTAAATTTGTAGATTTATGCTCAAAGTGAAGTTGGGGCAATGTTCTTTTTACTTAGTATTTTATTTTTCTGCAGTTACATGTAAAAACAATTTTTGACATTAGTTTTTAGAACTTCGAGTTACAAATTGTCTCCTTTCCTCCCTCCCAAACCCCTCCCCCCACCTACACTCATTTAGAAGGCAAGAAATTTGATATAGGTTATACATGTGTAGTCATGCAAACTATTTCCATAATAGTCATATTGTGAAAGAAAACAGAGAAGAAAACCTTGAGAAAAATAAAGTTTAAAAATTATGCTTAAATCTTTGTTCAGACACCATCAGTTCATAAGTCCTTCAGAGTTGTTTTGGAGAGTTGTATTGTTGAGAATAGCTAAGTCATTCACAGCTTATCATCTTCCAATATTGCTCTTGCTTTGTGTGTAGTATGTTTCACTTTGTATCAGCTCGTGTAAGTCTATTTCCAGGCTTTATCATCCAGCTTATTATGTCTCATAGCATAATAGTATTCCATTACAATCACATAACACAGCTTGTTCAACCATCCCCCAATTGATGAGCATCCCCTCAATTTTCAATTCCAGAAAAGAACTGTTATAAATATTTTTATACATATAAGTCCTTTTTTGTTTTTCATCTCTTTTGGCATGCAGACCTAGAAGTGGTATTGCTAGGTCAAAACGTATGCATGGTTTTATAGCCCTTTGGGCATAGTTCTGAATTGCTCTACAGAATGTTAGAATCAGTTCACAACTCCAGCAACAGTGCATTAATGCCCCATTTTCCCCACATTCCCTTCACCATCCATCATTTTCCTTTTCTGTCCTATTAGCCATTCTAATAGATATGAGGGAATATCTCAGCATTGTTTTAATTTGGATTTTTCTAATCAATAGTGACCTAGAACATTTTTTCATATGGCTATAGACAGCTTTGTTTACTTCATCTGAAAACTGTTTGTCTTTCGATGATTTATCAGCTGGGAAATGGCTCTAAACTTTATATATTTCCTTCATTTTTCTATGTTTGAGAAATATGGCATTTATGAGAGAAACTTGCTTCATTTTTTTCCACAGTTGCTATTGCTAACTGTATCTCCTTCCATCCTATCCTCTCATTTATTCCATTCTCTCTCTACTTTCACCCTGTCCTCCTCAAAAGTTTTGCTTCTGAATAGACCTTCCCCCAGTCTTCCCTCTTTTCTGTCCCCACACTCCTTTCTCTTATCCCCTTCCCCTCCTACTTTCCTCTTGGGTAATATAGATTTCTATATGCACTTGAGTATATATGTTATTCCCTCTTTGAGCCAATTCTGATGAGCATAAGCTTCACTCACTAAAAGTGCTGTTATTAGCGTTTTTTTTGCATACATGAATCCTTTCTTCTGTCTTTGACATCCACTGGTATACGTTCAGCAGAAAGATTGGTGGGGAGGGCCCAGGGTCCAGCCGCTGCCACTCACGCCCTCCTACCCCTTGGCTCTCTCCATTGGGGCTAGGCTAGGTTCCTGACCAGCCAGACCTCATCCCCCAGATGGATGAGGGTCCCCCTGGAGAAGCTGACCCTGCACTACCTGCAGCTCCAGCTCCAGACCCGCCCTGGGCCCACCTCCCTCCATTGGGGGTGATTGAGGTGGCTTGGAGTGGGGCTGGGGATGCCATCGGGTACCCCTTCTCATTGTACAGAGGCAGCTGAGGCCCAGAGAAGGTATTGGCTGACTTGGGATCACACAGCATCAGGGCTGGGGTTGACCCACCGCTTCCGCCCCTCAGCGGTCCTTCAGTTCTAATTTTTATGGAATTATTTTCTTCAATAAGCTTTTGTACCTCCTTTTCCATTTGGCCAGTTCTGTTGTTTAAGTTGTTATTTTCTTCAGTGTTTTTTCCTGTCTCATTTGCTGAGCTGTTGACACATTTTCATTGTTTTCTTGCATCGCTCTCATTCTTCTTCCCAGTTTTGCCTCTGCCTCTCTTAACTTGATTTTCACAATTCTTTTTGAGCACTTCTATGGCCTAAGACCAATTCATATTGTTCTTGGAGGCTTTGGATAGAGGAGCTTTGTTATCTTCTTCTGAGTGTGTGTTTTGTTCTTCCTTGTCACCATAGTAACTTTCTGTGGTTAGGATCTTTTCCTCTTATTTGCTCATTTTCCCAGCCTATTACTTGACTTTTAACTGTTAAAATAGGGCTCTGCTTCCAGGGTAGAGGTACACCATCCCAAGCTTTAGGGGTTTTGTGCAGCTATTTTCAGAGACACTTCTAGGGAACTGGAAGTATTCAGTTCTTCCAAGGTGGTATGATCTAAGGAGAGGTGTTTACTCTTGTGCTCTGGTCCGTGAGTGACCACAAGCAATCTTTTGTGCCCTGGAACTATGAGGAGTGTTCCTGTTTCATTGTGGCCACAAGCTGTGGTGTGCTAGTGCTCCTCCTTGCCCTGGCACTGCCACCCAGAACTGCGACCCAAATCCAAGTATGGTCAAAGCAACAGATTCCTGCCACAGTGCTAGCAAAGAGATTGTTATGATCTCCTTCCGGCCGGTTGTTGGACCCCCTTACTTTCTGAGCTGAGAGCTCTGGAAGCAGCTGCTGCTGCTGATTCAGGCATTCCCAAGGCCTACTCCTGGTTTGCTGGGGCTAGAGCTGGACTGCTCCTCTCTCATCCAGGTGTGACACACCTTTCCTGCTGACCTTCTAAGTTGTCTTTGGCATCTGTGGGCTGAGAGGTCTGGAAACTGCCATTGCTATCACTGATTCAGTCTCCCCAAGGCCTCCTCCTGGTCTGCTGGGGCCTGTTCTGTGCTGGCGTTGACTTGCACTGGATTGTGTTCCCCCTTCACTCTCGTGCAAAAGACCTTTCCTGTGGACCGTCTAAGTTGTCCTGGGCTGGAAATTTGATTCATTCCATTTTTTTTTGTCTGTTCTATTGCTTTAGAATTTGATTAGAGTCATTATTTAAAGCTATTTGGAGGAGTTTGGGGGAGAGATCAGGTGAGTCCCTCCCTATACTCTGCCATCTTAACTCCACAGCTGTGGCATTTTTCAAGAGAATTTACGCCTCCCCTTCTTTGCTTGTTCCTTCATATTCTACTGCCTCAATTTTCCCACTTCACCGTATTTGATTTATTGTGGCCTAAAGGGATAAGAACAGAACCACCAATTCTAGACTAGCAACATATACCTTTTTTGGGATTGAAAACTATTTATTTCCGGTAAATGATAGAAGTATCTTTTTTTTAGTTTTCTAGTCATTTATAATAGTTATTACTATACTATTTGATATGTTATAAATTGATACAGACATAACTAATTCCTGATTCTTACTTTTGCTCCTTCATTCTCTCCAGATATGTTGCATTCATGTATTTTTTACTCTAACCCTAAATATTAGGGGATCAAGATGATTCTTGCATTTCCAGCAAGTCCATTGAAATATATATATAGCATGTAACTTCAACCAAGAGTTCTATAAACTAATCATACACATATTACTAATTATTTTCCTCTTCTGCACAGGGAATAAATGAATGTGTTCGATTCACAAAAGGATTCCAAAGTTAACACTGTTCTCTCAATTACCCCCCAAAATTTCTGTATCTGACCAGAGTCTATTGTAGAACTCTCACAATTTGAATTGTCGATGTATAAATAATGGAGGAGCGATGAATATTTTGTAGTACCTTTGTACTAGAAACTAGTATTGAATCCTTGTACTCTAGTATTTTCTTTATGTGATAAAGTGGATAAAGAGCTAGCCCAGACAGCAGGAAGACCTGGCTTTGAGGCCTGCATCTGACACGTTTAGTCACAGCGTCTTGGTGCTCTTGAGAACTCCTTAAGACAATAAATTGCAGAGAAGGTGATGATATCATTTGGTAGAAAGATTTTCTTTTCCCAGTTATTCCACATACTAATGAAACAATGAGCTCGATCCTTATATAGCAGGCAATCTAGTGCCTGAACTGATTGTCAAACTGGAAATTTTGAGACCTGAACTGTCTCAAAAAAAGGGGGAGGCTGTCCTAGATTTAAATTCCCTTGTACACACTTATTTGATTTGATATGTGGTCTTTTGATATGAGGCAGCTAGGGGATGTAGTGCTGGGTCTGGAGTCAGGAAGATTCAGGTTCAAATTTAGACCAAGTTATTTAATAACTATATGATGCAAATCACTCAATCTCTGTATGTCTCTGTTTCCTTAACTATAAAATGAAGATTCAATTTAATAAACATTTTAAAATACCTACTATGTGTCAGGCACCATGATAATATTAGGGATATAAATAAGAAAAAGAAAGATGGTTCCTGCCCTCAAAGCTTATAATCTTAGAGAGGAAGGCAGTATACGAAAGGAAGCTAAAAACAGTGGGGTACCTGGGGTAGACAATGAGGAATGGTATTTGGGAGTCCAGACCAAACAGAGGTGCTCATGAAAAATGGAGATTTAACTGGAATGTTTTGAGCCCTCTATAAAGGAATATATAATGACAGCAGTTACCCCACAGCATTGTTATGAGCATCAAATGACTTAATGCTTCTAGAAGCAAGGACTTAGCACAATGCCTGGCACATAGTAGGTGCTTAATAAATGCTTGTTCCCTCCTTTCCCTCTTGGGAAAAGTCACTTAGTTTCTTCTTTTTTAATTTATTTTTTTAATTTTTAGTTTACAACACTCAGTTCCACAGGTTTTTGAGTTCCAAATTTTCTTCCTTTCCCTCCCCTCTCCCCTCCCCCCAAGACGGCATGGAATCCGATATGTGTTCTACATATACCTTTGCATTAAACATATTTATGCAATAGTCAAGTCATAAAGAAGAACCATGATCAATGGAGTGAATCATGAGAAAGAAGAAACAAGATTAAAAAAAATACATAGAGAAAAAAAAAGAGAGAAAGCAGATAGTTTTCTTCAACCCCCATTCATACTCCATAGTTCTTTATCTAAATGTAGATAGCTCTTTCCATCATGAGACCTTTGGGGCTGTCTTTGAACCATTGCTGAGAAGAGCCAAGTCTATCAAAGTTAGTCATCACAGATTCAATATGTCTGTGGTTGTGTACTCTGTTCTCCTGGTTCTGCTCCTCTCACTCAGCATCATATCATATAGTCCTTTCCAGGTTATTATGAATTCCGTATCTCCCCCATTTCTTATAGTACAATAATATCCCATTACATTCATATACCACAACTTGTTTAGCCATTCCCCAATTAATGGGTATCCCCTTGATTTCCAATTCTTTGCTACCACAAAAAGAGCTGCTATAAATATTTTTGTACATACAGGTCCCTTTCCCCAAAGTCACTTAGTTTCTAGGAGGCTTCCTTCCCTCATTCATAAAATTGTGAAATGTAATTGGCAATTCTTACCTGATAGGTGAGGAACCTTACCTTACGGTGAGGAAAATGTTTTGAAGATTTTGAAGGGCTCTAAACATGTAGTATCATTATTCCTGGATAGTGATTTAAAAGAATAATAATATTGTATTTTTTACTCAAATGCATTAAAACAATTCTTAACATTTTCTTTGTTTTGAGTTCCAAATGTGTAAAAATTAGAGTCATTGCCCAATTGATAGATTGTCTAAATTTATAAGCAGACATTTTTCAAGGGCAACAACCTATACTATCTATAGACATTGTAATAAATGCTTCTAATTACTACTAAGTTGAGAAATGCAAACTAAAGCAATTTTGAGATTTCACCTCATACTCTACAGATTGGCAATGTATAAAAAAAAAAAGAAAAGTGATAAATATTAGGGGAGATGTGGGGAAACAGGCACATTGTTGTACTGTTGGTACAACCGTGAATGGTACAATTATGCTGCAAAGTAATGTAGAATTATAAATTAAAAGTTAGTTGGTAGTTCATGTCCTTTCACTCATTAACACACTAGTAGGCTTATACATAAAAATTAGAGAAATACAAAAAGCTTTCATGTTGAAAAAATATTTATTCTAACTCTTTGTGGTTGCAAAAAATTGAAAATTAAAGAAATGCTCATCAGCTGGTGATGGGACAAATTGTGGCATCTGATTTTGATAGAACATTATTGTATTTACTCATTGTGAAGAAATGAGTAAATAATTTCAATAAAGCATGGAAAGATTTATATGAACTGATACGGAGTGAAGTAAGCAGAACCAGAAGAATAATTGATACTATAGCATCCATGTTATAAAAAACAAACTATTTCAAAGACTTATAAACTGATGAAGAATGAAATGAGCAGATCATGAAAATAATTTATGCAATAATAACACTATAAAGTAAAACTTTTTTGAAAGCTATATGAAGTGTAATCAATACGTCAATAATCTATGATTACTGAGGACCAATAATAAAAAATATTATCCATCTCCTGATACGTATGTGACTGAGACATGCCCCCAAGCCCCGCTCTGTGTAATTATGTCTATATTTATCTACACACATAAGAGAGAAGTAGACATATATGTATCATATTTGATAAATATGTATATACACACATATATGTAAATATGAATGTGCATGTGTATTTGTACGCAGCCATTGAGAGAATTTGTTTTGCTCGATTAGTCATATTTGTTGCAAGAAATTGTTTTCCTCTTCTTTTTTTTTCTCCTAGTGGAGGTGGGTGGTGGGAAGGAGAAAAAATTTATTTCATTTAGGAAAAAAAAATATAGAGTGGGATTTAGGATAAAAATTATAGAGGGGGATTTTGTAAACTAGGAAGCTAGGTGGTACATTGGATAGAGTGCTGGGCCTTAAGTCAGAAAGACTCATCTTTATGATTTCAAATCTGGCGTCAGACAATTACTAGCTATGCAATCCTGTGCAAGTCACTTAACCCTCTTTGCCTCTGTTTCCTCATCTGTAAAATGAGCTGGAGAAGGAAATGGCAATGCACTCCACTATCTTTGCCAAGAAAACCTCCAGTGGGGTCAAGAAGTATCAGAAATGACTGAAAACAACTAAACAACAACAACAATCTGTAAACTAAGTGATATTAAGATTTTTGTTTTCTTTCTAGTTTCACATGAAACAATTTCAAGGATAAGAGGTAGCTAATCTACCATGTGATCTTGAGCTTGTTGCTCAATTTCTCTGTACCCCGGTTCATTCATCTGTACCTGAAGACTTTGTACGAGGCAACTTCTGAGATCTTTTCTTCTAACTTAAAATTTATGATCATATGTTTTTCAGTCGAGGTAGAGCCAAGAGAAAGCAACCAGGTGAACTTTTCCCAGTCAGGATACACACAGGAAAGTTCAAAACAGGGGTCAAAAACCAGAGTGATATGTAAGGATTAGCAGGACACAAATACAGTCAGACAAGTAGCATGGATGCTAGTAAGCTAGTTTTACTGGAATTGCAAATTATAAGGTAGTATAAAAATGAAATAAGCTAGAAAGGTAGGTAGAGGCCACTTTATGAAATACTCAAAATGTTAGGCCGAAGATATTTTTTTATCATAGAAGCAATGTAAAGCCACCGATGATTTTTAGTTGAGGAGTTATATTATCAGATCTGCATTTTAGTTAATATCAGTTTGTTATTTATGTGGAGAATGGAATGGAAAGTAGAGAGACTGGAAAGAAGAATTAGGAGACTATCACAGTTGTCTTGGTAAGAGGTGATAGAGGATGAGTGTGTATAAAGAGAAGGATAGTTGCTAGGGATGCTATGCAAGTAGAATTATTCTAAAGTTTTAAACCTAGGTGATTGGATGGATGGCCATGCCTTAGCTGAAATCACAAAGCAGAGAAGCTGAGTAGCCTTAGGAGTAAACAATAAATTTTATTTTGGACACAAGATTTAGATGTCTATGGGATATCCAGGTGGAGATGTCCAGCAGAGAATCAGCAATGTAGCCCTAGAATTCCAAAGAGGAGATTAGGGATTGATACAAAGATTTGAGAATCATTCTCCATGATGATGGTAATTCAACCTTTGGGAGCAAGTGAGGTCACCAACAGAGAGTGGTCCTAGCATGGAGCTTTGTGGGAAACATCTATGCTTAGCGAATGGGAGATAGTTAATGATACAACAAAACAGTGAAAAAGAATGGTTGGACAGGAGGTAAATCAAGAGAACAATGTCATGAAAACCATTAGAAGATAGAGTTCAAGAAGGAGTGGTGATTTATCCTGTCAAAAGCTAAGAGAGTAACAAAGGAGAAAAAGAAAGCATTTTATATTTAAGCCTTCAATAGGCAAAGCATTGTGTTAGTAAAAGTTATTATGTGCTACTTAGAGACTTGAGACTTTTAAACAAACCTTTATGCACAGTGTCACATGTAAAAAGAAGACTGTTTTTTTTTACTCAAGAGGTCCAATCTCATTTCATGGTTTGACTTTAATCATGAGACCTTGGACAAGTCCTTGCATCTCTGAGACTGAGTTTCCTTTTAAGTAAAATGAGATTAGACAAAATTAACATCCTCTCTATATCTATCCTCACAAATAATTGACCAGTCACATAAGACAGAACTGGCTAACCAGGAATCCTAGTCAAGTGAAACAATGCTAGATTTGGAGTTAGAAAACCAAGATTTGAAACTTGGCCCTCCCTGCTAGTTGCCACCTGTGTGACCTGGGAAAATTCACACAACTTCTTTGTGCCTCATTTTCAAAATCTCAAAAATTGATGGAGTTGGGCTTTTAAAGACTCTTATAGCTCAAAAGCTGTCATTTGTACCCTGAAGCCCAATGCAATTTGTGGTTAAATGGAGTGCTGGGAACCTTTTGTTACACACAAAGGAAAGAAAATGAAAACATGGCATTGCCATGAGACTAATTTTGCCTTTAAGACCCACTCTGGTTCATTGAAAAAAGTCCAAGGCTAAATTTGAGAAGTGTCTTCAGATGAAGATTTTGAATTATGCTTAGGTTCTTAAAGATGACCTTAAAGTCATCTATGGATACAAATATCTAGATCTAAAAGAAACAGGGCAAACACTAAGTTGACGCATAGCACAAACATCCCCTGGTTTGATTATAATGATGGTGGATACCAGAAAATCTAATGATGGCAGAATATTCCACTAAATGTTCAAAGCTTAATAATACTGAATTCAGTAAACATAAGATCTAAACCAAAAAGTACTAGATAATGTTTGTTGGTGGGTACTTGTGTGAATGAATGTTGCTAGTTTTAACATCACCATTAAATTTAGTCTAATGTCTTTGGTAGAGATTGAGAAAGAAAAAAAGTAGAGTGAATAAAATACTATATGACAAATTAGCTGTGGGTACTATCTTTCATAATAACAAAATTATAAAGCCAAGGAAATAATTAAATGAAGTTACAAATGAAAATGAATGTTTTAAAGAATGGTCATAATATAGAGGAAAATTATATTCAACCAATTGTGCATGAAAATAGAATAAAAATAATTTGATTAAGATGGTCCTAAATTTTTCACCTATATGTTTATTAGAAATTAAAATATATAGAGATAAACACACAAATATATTTTGTTCTTAAATCTGTTTTACTATTTTATTAGATCAGTGACCTATTGATTCAACGATATAGATCAAAACTCTCCTGCCTTTTCATTCTGTTCAACTATAGTCTATGTCCAATTCTAAATCTTCCAGAAGGATTACATCAATTAATCTGGGCCAGGCGTGGGACACTTATTCTTTATCTCTTGGCATTCCATGGGGTTATTGTAACATTCAAAGTATTTATCTTTTATTTCTTGTTCTTGTTCGTTAGCTGGCCTGCCTCTTTTACTGGACATTCCTCTCTTTGGTGACATTCTTTATGTTGTTTTATATGTGGAAACAATCATTTATAATATACTTCATTCTCTTCTATCTACCATTTTCCTTCAGATGGAGGTTTTGTTATATTACCTGACTCACATCCGTAGAATATTACTAGTGAGAAGTTTGATTTCATTGAAAGGATTGGAGAATTTTACAAATACAATCCAGCCCTCTCTGTTCCTGTTTTTCAATCCTGAGTCCCAACTATTATCCATTTATATTGTCTATTTCAGATATATGTATTCATGCTTATCAGATATAAACATTTGGTGAGCATAAATCTCCCTGTTTTATACTGCACTGGGTATTGTGAGAGAGTAGTCAAAATTATTTCTGCTTTTGAATCTTTGAAACAATCTTATGTGATCTTAATACAGCCTAAGAGAACTTTACTGGCGGCAGGTGGAGGGGGCGGGGTCGAAACTTTGAAGGTTAAATTTTATTCTATCAAATTTCATACGTTTTTATAGTAAGCAAACAACATACAAAATGGAGTCTTTTATTAGCTATATACTTCAGTGAATTGTGTGATTATGTAAGATGTTGAATATAGAATATCATTTGCAAAGCCTCTGCATTCCTTTATAATGCTTTCATCATTGATGGATATATACGTTTCTCTGATAAAGGATTGTGAAGAAAAGAAAGTATGTGTATGAGTAGTAAATTATTAATATTGACTTGATTGCCTTTTTTGGTGATATAAAACTTGTTATATTTTCCCAACTCTATTGCTTAGTTTTGTTTTTTTTTTTCATTTAATATAGCTTCAAAAATGATCCCTCAACATCCTGACAATTTTGTTACCTGTAGCATAGAACTCCTTTGTGTATATTGATTTTACTGCTTTTCTACTGTTGTTTCCTTTAGCTCAGTTTCCATTTCCTCATGCAAAGCTTTTGGGATTGTTATTTTAGAATCCAAAAATAGCAATTCCACTGATATTGACAGAGAAAATTTGTTAGAAATTTTGGCATATGGTTTCTGTTTTTCATCTCTAGTCCACCTTTTGGCGCTCAACTCTAAGGAGATCAGAGATTGCCTGGAAAGCCCATCTGTTGGCAGAACGCCGCATCCTTCTCTTCTTCTGTTCCAAGCTCTTTTGGAGGACCTCCAAAAGGTGGACCACTCATCTATTTGTTGTCCTTCCAGTTTCATAATTAAATGTTCCTGGGAGGATCTGGCTTAAATGAGTATCACAAGGAGCTCATAAACTCATTTTCTCATTATTTCATAATTAATATTATTAATAATCTAACATCATCCTTTATATTTCACAGGTGATTTATATTCTGAGCTGATTGCTACTCTTAATTGTAGTATCCTGCTTAACAAAGAGATCAAGTGTTACCTTGATAGGTCTCCTCATTATGTTTATTGATTGCACTGGTTAAAATAGTGTAGAAAATAGTGAATAGTTCATGTTGATGGCTGCTTTTTTATTCATTTGGCCTTTTTTCTGAGTCAATTAGTAACTTAAGT
The DNA here is from genome assembly GCF_011100635.1 of Trichosurus vulpecula. Classification (NCBI taxonomy): domain Eukaryota; kingdom Metazoa; phylum Chordata; class Mammalia; order Diprotodontia; family Phalangeridae; genus Trichosurus; species Trichosurus vulpecula. The sequence goes on along the minus strand of NC_050576.1, from coordinate 330,398,118 downwards.
GATATAGTTTGGAGTTAGTTTTATTACAAGTACTATATTCTTATTTTTATTCTTCATTCTAATTTGGTCTTTATTTTTAATCTTCTAATAAATCAATGATATGACTCCATAGAGAGCTGCATTGTTGTTAAATTATTTCCTTTCAGTTATAGTCAATTTCACTTTTTTTGGTAATGTTAATCAGTGCTCATTATGGCCAATATATCCCAACCCCTTTTAAAGAAAGCATTTGTGATAGCTAGGCATTGGGTTCATGTGTGTCACATATGTGTTCATAATAAGGAAATAGTTTGTCCTTTAATCTGGCAGCTAAATAATAACATTTGGTGCCAGGGATTAAGTTTATAATAAACATCTACTTGGATAGTGTACATAAATATAATCCCATTCCTGTGGTTCATGTGAAATAAAGATTTCAATTAATGTAGGTGCCATGTAAGAAAGAAAACTTTTCTAGTTAGAGCTATGCAAAAGTGGATTAGCCTTACCAGGAGATAGTGAGTTGCTCAGAATTAAAAGTTTTTAAGCAGTGGTTGGCCAACCGCTTGTCAGGTATATTGTGGAAAGAATTCTTGTTCAGCTACAAGTAGGACTAGACTACCTATGATGATATTGCATTCATGATTCATTCCTTTCTAGCTAAGCAGATTAAGTTATATTAGGGTCTTAGATGTATTTACTTTTAAAATACATTTATATTGATATATTTTATTTTTACAAAGCTTAAATTTCCTCCTGAATCTGCCCACTTATCCTGTTCTGCAGAGCTATTCCAATTAACTTTAAAAAAAAAAGAAAAAGAAAAAAGGAAAGGAAAGCAGAGTATAAGGGAAGAGTCAATAAAACTGATCAATCCATCAGAAAAACATGACTATATATACAATTGAACTTCTGATCTTTGTAAAGGAATAAAGGGAGGTGTCTTCTCAATTCTTTTTTTAGGATCATAGATTTATACTAAAAATCTAGTCTTTCCACTCCATCTTTTATAGATGAAGAAATTGATGTGGAGAGAGGTAAAGTAATTTGCACTAGGCCACATAGGTAGTTGGTGACAGAGTTGATATTTGAACTGAGATCTCTTGATTCCAAAGCTAGCTCATTTTCTATGTTGTCTCTAATCCTTCTTCCACATGACAGCACTTCAGATATTTGGTAATAATTATCTTTCCCTTAAGATTTCTCTTTTCCATATTAACCATCCCTACTTGCTTCCACTTATGAGAAGAGATCCTGGGTTGTCAAGTTTCCTTCTTAAAATGTGGCACTAAAATCTGAGTAAATTCATAATTTGAGAATACATATTGGGGAGTAGTGTGAATTAGGACTGAAAATGCAGATTACAGATTATGAAGAACCTTAAAAGCCATACTAAAAAGCATGAAATTTATAAAACATGTCTCCTGAGTGGGCACTTTCCATCCCCACTCTCCTTTTTAGTTTCCTTTTCCGTATTAAAATATAAGTTCCTTGAAGGCAGAGACTATCCTTTTTGCTTGCATTTGTGTTCTCACAGTTTAGTATGGTGCCTGGAACATAGTAAGCACCTAAATGCTTGTTGTCTGTCTGTGACAGGCAATGGAGAGCCATAGAAACTTTTGAGGTGTGAAACATCATTATCAGACCAGTGAATTCGGAAGGTTGATCTGAAAACGATACGTAAAATGTGTTGAAGGAGTAGGGACTGGAAGCATAGAGACTACTTAAGAGGACCTATCAGTTTGGCAATTTATGAGATCTTATCAGTTTCATTTTGTCAGATTTGACCCATCATTCTAGCCTTTTGAGATCTTCTTGGATTCCAGTTCTGTCATTCAACATATTGGCTATCAGTTCCAGCTTTGTATCATCTGCTAATTTGATAAGTGAGCCATCTGTGCTGTTATTTGAGTTATTGATAAAAGTGTTAAAAAGAACAGGGTAATGGACAGAGCCCTGAGGCATGCTTCTCATTGACATGAAGTAAAATTCTTTCTTTGCCTTCACTTGCTCAACCCATTATGGATCCACTCAACTATAGTATCCACACTTCTTGTTATTATTGCTATTGTTTTTAATCCTGGAGTTTTTATCTTCTTTTAATACATATGTTAGTTCTCTGTTTAAAACCCTACTGTTTCCTTCACTAATTATTAAATGGAAGTTCACTTGATGCTTCATCATTTTAAGTGCTCTGTGTATTCTTCCTGCAGATAGAAACTCACCATTATGTGTATAATTTGAAACAAAATCCCTCATTTATTTTTAGGATTCTGTTGTCCTGGGTGCATTTATACATCAGTTACCATTACCAGGCTTTCATTTTTGCTCATTTCTGAAGGATTCACTTTCAAGGATTATGTTTTAATGAATACAAAAGTTATTATAGGCTGCTTTTCCCCCTTTTCTTTCTGAGGTACCTGCCTTTGCTAAATAAAAGCAAGCAGAATTTATGCTGAGATATTTTCTCTCTGCAGGAAAATATAATGGAAGTTATCAGAAATCAAGAGTTTTTACTCCTCCCAGCTGAGGAGCTCCATAAGCTGCTGGCCAGTGATGATGTGAATGTTCCTGATGAAGAAACCATCTTCCATGCTTTGATGATGTGGGTTAAGTATGACACACAGAGGAGATGCAGTGACCTAAGCATGCTTCTTGCCTTTATAAGACTGCCACTGCTTCCACCTCAGGTAATTTGATGTGACTGTCTTAATTGATATACAAAATTTCATGGTCAACAGTTAACATTTTACTCAAATGTTAACAATCCATTATCCCAATAAATTAGTTCATAATCTATTAATTCAATTTTTTTCTTGTAATTAATTTTTATTGTTTGAAAGTATATTTAGCTAACATCACCTGGAGTAACATTATTATTCTGTGACTGAGATAACATATTCTGTTTGTCCTTTGTTTCCCTCTGGAGTTCTTTTTCTGCATTTCAGCCATTTGTAGAGAAAATTTATTTATTTTTCCAGATTAGAATGCAGATATAGAAATAGTGCATTTTCCAAATGTAAAATGTTGCATAGTCTATATATTTTTTCAGGATAAGAAGTTGGGAAGTAGATAATCAGGAAACAGAATAGTAACATACAGTTTTATAATATTTGAAAAACTGGATCATAGTTTGGGCTATAGGAATTTTTTAAAAAGAGTTCATAAAACTATATTAATAATATTGGTAATGGCTTCATATGACAATATTCTAAGTAAAGAAAGCTTTGCATATAAAAATTATTATACTACCTTGCAAATACAAATTAAAAATGGTTATTACCTTTATAGGCAAAGAAACATAAATGGTCAAACCAAACCACTATATCCCCTCGTTTTCGTGTCAGGTGAAGTTATGGATTGGTGGATAGCTGTAGCAAAATAGAACATGTCTTTCAATGTTCCCAGTATGAGAAAGTGGTACCATCTAGATACTTCCTCCATGCAATTGAAAGGACTTCATGGTTGCCACAACACATCAATATGAAAGATGCTATTCAAGGATAGGAGAAACAAGCCTACCATTTTCATCTCTTGTTAGACGAAAGTACAGTTATAATCTCAATGGATCTATCTTGATCATGGTTTTTCCCAGCCTTTCAATGGGGAGGGGTCTTCAAACTGGATAAGAGACTTTTAGGGTTTTGCTGTATCCAGGAAACATTGTTTTTTGTTTGTTTTATTTTTAGTTTTTGGAACTATAGATTATAACTTTTGCTGGTGGAAATTGCCTTACCCTGGACTTAGGGGAAAGTGGGGAGGTTTTTTTAAATTTTATTTATTTATTTTTTTAGTAAAGATCAAATCTCTTAATTTCTGTAAGTGTCTTACAAGAGTAGGTGGACCTCTAATGATATGAAGTTTGATATGATAGCAACTATAGATAACAAATAAGAAAATATTGAGAAGGTCTATTTTCCATGAGCAATAATGTAGAAGGGAGCTTATATTGTGAGCAAACTTGTGTGAATGGTTAGGGTAAAAATGTAAAGAGTACTAGGAATATTAAAGTGCCATGATCTACTAAGAGTATTAAAAAGCTAATGGATTTATGTGACAATAAAATGCAATTATGTAGGATTTTTTCCCTTATACGTGGAGAGAATAGTTATGAGTATTCCATATTAAAGTCATGAAAGTTTAATCTTGATAATGTTAAAAGGAAGAAAAAAATGAGATAAAATATTAAACTGGATTTTGGAAGATGTGGAATCAAAGCAAAACAAGAGATATGAACATTATGGAATATTAGGAATGATGGAATTTAGGCTATGATCTCAAATGGCTTTTAGATCATTCTTGTTCTTAGATATCCTTGTTCTTTAAAAATCATTGGGCAGTTCACCTAACAGTCTGAGAAAAAAAATTCAGTTACAATCACTTTTGCTGCTGTATCTCCTCATGTTTTTGGTCAAGATGTCTGCAAATGACTAATCTTAAAGGCTACATAATAACTTTTGTTTCAGTATTTTCTATATATTGTAAGTGCTCATGTATTTTATGTAACCTTGAAGACTAGTGGTATAAAAAAGGAAAAAAAAAACTTTGCTCATAATTATATAAAAAAGTAGATTTTGGGAGAATATATGATGACCAAAGAAGAAATAAAAAAGGGAAAGTCAATAGTGATTATTTTATCCTCTTGAAATGGGGCAGCTGATATTGAAGAAAAGTTGTTTGACTTTGCTATAGGAAAAAAAGTTGCACAAAATTGCAGAATGGAAGGAAAAGGATAATTGAACTGATGGTATAGGAAAAGATAAATGATTCCTGTTAACATTAAAAATAAGTGAAGGATAGATAGAATTAGACTTAATACCTTCCTTGCACTGCATGGCTACTCTAGATATCCAAATCTTAAGTGCATTGTGTGAAACTGTGGACATAATTATCATTTCAGAAAATATTACTTTCTGGAATTGTATTCCTAACTGATGCCAGGTCATACATATTTGTCTCCCATGAGATCCATTGGAATAGCTTATGTAATTTTCTAGTTCCTGTCCTATTGACAGAATGATGTAAAAAAAGGCATGGTGGTTCAGTACGATTAATAATATATGACAAATTCAAAAGTTATGACTTTTAACTCTCTGCATTGCATTTGGTGATTTTCATGACACCTATCTATGCCTCTTTTTTATCTTGAAATATATTAAAATTTATAAATATATTGAAATCATGGTACCTAGACTTCTGATAAACAAAAAATGAGAATAAAGCAGAATGCTAACATACTAATTATACACTCTATGTGTATATATGTGTTTGTATGTATAAATATATCTGTAAACAAGCATATGACAAAAGATGCTCAGAGAAATGTAATCTGATCACACTCAGAGGGCGCCAAGAATAGCATGGACAAATTGATAAAATTTACCTTGATATGATTCTTGAAATTTGGTAATATTCCTCTCTTTTGGAAAAAAAAAACAAACCAATACCTAATGGATATTGTCTCATGGATCTAGTGCTGTTATGGTTAGGTAGGTTTAGAAATGAATGACAGATTTCTTGAGTGTTGACTAACATATTTTGCCAGCTTTGAAGGAAGATTCTAACAAAGTTCTACAGGTCTCTGTAAATGACCCTATTACATTCTATAGTATCGAAAATTTGAATTAAAATGCAAATGGTATGCTTATCAAATTTACAAATGACATGATTTTCAGATGGGAGTGCTATCATGTAGCATAATATGAGTCCAAAACAATAAAGAAAATGAGTATAAATCTTTTTTAAAGCAAATACGTTGAATAAGGTCCAATCTTTTTTTAAAAAAAAAACCATTTGCACAAGTGTGAAATTGATAAAATGTCACTAGAAGCAAAAAAAAGACAGCAATTTTAATTGCCTGCAAATTCAGTAAGAGTAAACAGTGTGATTTATAGAATAACTAAGGTGTTTTAGGATGCATTAAAATAAATACAGTGTTATAACAGAAGAAAATATAATTCTACTTCTGACTTCCATGGTCAAGGTATTGTATGTCTTATGTCAGCACTGTCAATAACCACCTACTATACATGAGCAAACTTGAAAACCTGGGCGGGGGGGTTCTATCAAAATTTTATATTTCTAACACTTTTTTTTAAAGTTTTGCATTCTAAATTCTCTTTCTCCTCTAGCCACTCGCCTACTCCTTGAAAAAAAGCAATATCAATTATACATATGAAATAATGTAAACCATAGTTTCATATTAACCATGTTACAAAAAAAGCAAGAAAAAAGTGAAAAAAATATTCTTTAATTTGCATTTAGAGTTCATCAGTTCTCTCCCGGGAATCGAATAGCATTTATCATTATAAGTCTTTCGAAATTGGAATCTTAACACTTACCTCTCCCTCATCCTGTATGACCAAGAAGTTAAATACTCTTGAAGCTTTCATCTCAGGAAAAAAAGTTACACAGACTTAACCCTTCCAACTTGCAGGGATTAGGGTTAGTTCAAACCCTCCTTCCCTTACGTGGCATGTTGCAGTAGATACCTAATCAGTCTCCTTAACCTCAATCTCTATCTTATCCAAAATATAACTGGCTCCAGCTAGATAAACATGTGGTGAAGCTCTTCTGCTTACTTAGAAGTCATTCAAAAAGATCTGTAGGCTTCATCTTCCTCTTCTTGGCTTCAGCACTTTTAAGGGAAATAAGTGTAGAAGGGAGTGGAGGCTATGATCTTTTGTGTTTAAAAAGTCCAGAGGGCTCTTTGGTATCTCAGTGTTCCAGAGATCAGGTTAGCATCTAATGCAGCATCGATGCCAAGAAATTTGAAAAGAGTTAGGACCACCACATACCCACCTTGCTATCCTATCATTTTTGAGTCTAGGCCCTGAGAAACAAGGAGTAACTTTTGGGAATGACCTACTCCAGAAATAGCTGAGAAGCAAACTTATCTGGCAGTCATGCTGCATCTGAATATGAGACTGGTGGGCCTGCACATGTGTAGGAACTGAGCTAAATGTTGAGTAACGCTAGCAGCAGAGATTGAGGTGGTGTATGGAAATTATGCCCCTCTCCCTGAAGTATTAGGAGAAATATTTTCATGTTTTATTTTTCTTGCTACATTTTTAAAGTAAAAGCTAATTGAGTTGTAAGTGCTTAAATGGAACTGGTAGTATGAGTCACAGGCCCCTAAAAGATGGGGGCTTGAGTTGACATAAAGAATACCCACAAAATCCTCAGGATACCGAAGAACCCTAAGGGGAAGATAGTTCAGCAGGTCTGGCCTTGAGAGAGTTGGGGCAGAGCAGACATGTTATAGTAAACACTGCTTGAAGTATTTTGAATCAATGGCAAAAAAAGTGTTAAGAAGACTCCCAAAAGTGTTGAACTTCAAAAAATAAGTCATATCTGTATTATGCTGGACTGAATTTATACTAGACAAAGTGGTAATGGGGTGTGTGTGTGTGTGTGTGTGTGTGTGTGTGTGTTTAAAGTTTCTTTCTCTTAGTAATAGATGAGAGAGGTAGAAAAAAGATCTTCAGCCTTTTACTACATTGGCAATACAGTGATTGATCAGACACCAATACCATAAAGTTTCTGTTGTCCACAAAAATTATAGCTGCAAATAAGAAACCTAATGAAAAGGCAAGCCAAATGACACAGAACAAATCAATATCAAAAGATCCTTCATAAATAACCACATAAGATTTATGCATTTTGTTTCGTTCTTGAGTTATTTATGTATTTTGTTTGATTTTACTTCCCAACATTAAGCACATGTAAAGCACATTCTGCCAAATGTGACAGGTTGCAAAGTTTATCACCCACAAATATATGCTCTTTCTTTGATTTTATCTGTTGCTGTCTGTTTTAGAGCAAGAAAACACTTAGTTTCTATAAATGTGAACTACCAGATAGATAGGTAGATAGATATACTTAGACATTAGCAATGCCAAATTCACAACATTCATATTAGTTTTATTCATCTTAATATTTATCTAGTGTGGATTCTTAAGCTTTGTTGTGTCATGTATCCCCTTGGCAGTCTGGTAAAGCCTATTCACCACATTTCAGAACAATTTTTTTAAATGCATAAAATAAAATACATAAGATTGATTTAAAAAATCAAAGGTTAGCAGAAATAAAATTGTACTTTTTTCTGTATTTATGGACTCCTTGAAAGGATGTTTGGGGATGTTTGTTATTGTTATTGTTTCATTCATGTTTGACTCTTCATGACTCTGTTGGGGTTTTCTTGGCAAATATACTAGAGAGATGCACCATTTCTTTCTCCAGCTCATTTTACATATGAAAAAGCTGAGGCAAACAGGGTTAAGTGACTTGCCCAGAGTCACACAACTAGTAAGTGTCTGAGGTCAGATTTGAACTCAGGTATTGCTGACTCCAGGCACTGCACTCTATCCACTCTGCCACCCAGCTGCCCCATGTTTGAGGACACAAAAAAGAACTGAACCTGGTTTTTATTGCTACACGAAATTCATAGGTGATGAAACTTGCTCCGGCAATGCAGGTCATCAGTATCTCTAGAATTTATAATCCTAGCAAGAGGCCTAGGCAGGGGTGGCAAACACATAGCCTGTGGGCCATATGCTGCTTCAACACTCCAAAATTGGTGAAGTGGAGGGGAAAACCAGATTAAAAGGTAATTGGGAAATATTTAACAAAATAAGCAAAAGTAAAATAAAACATTGGTAATGTTGCATTTTAAAACTGAGTTCTGTATGCAACCCTGAGGGATACAGGTTAGAGGCCTCTGCTTCTTTTTGAGTTGGATACCATTGGCCTAGAGCACTGAGAAAGGAAATGGTCAGGGTGACACAGACTCTGTGTCAGTCAGAACTTAAACCACCCTAGGTCCTTTTTGCCTCTGAGACCATATTTCTACTGATTGTGCTTTACTGCATCTCTCATCATAGGGTAGTAGATTCATCCTAATGGCTATCTAAGTTCATTATAACTATGACATTAACAAGAAAATTTGCAAAGTAAATAGCAGTAGGCACTTAAGTGTCCTAGGTACTTAAGGGGAAACAGAAATTTATAGCCTCATCGGAGATGAAGTAATCGAATTTTATGAACTTGTGTATATGAAATAATTCTTTTTTTTAACAATAAATTGAATAATTTTTATGCATTTGCTTGCCAACTTGGGGGTAACTAATGATATTCTGTTCTTAAAATTTTCCTATTAAAATGTGAAAGTCTTCAAATAACCTGGCACTGTGAAAGCTATAGTCAGATTTGATAGTTGCAAGTGGGTTCATTTGGCCTGCTAACCTTGCATGAGACAGTCTGAAAACCACAAAAAAGCTTACATTTTATGCTAAAGTTAATGAGCACAGAGGAAAAAAGACTTCTGTGCCTGTTGTCTCTTAGCAGAGAATTGAAATGCCTATGTACAGGTAACAAGTGACAGAATTTGTTGATGAAGATCTCTAAATTATGGGCAATTATAGAATCTTGGTAAAGAGAAGAGCATTTCTATACAAGGTCAACTATATATGATAGGATTTTTAGGTTCCAAGGAGAATCTAACATGATGTACAGATTTTTTAACATCATGGGTTTGGGTGGCATTGTTTACTTCCCTTTCTTTTGCTTCTTGATTTGGTCCTACTTTTGCTTAGTGAATGAATTGATTCTTGAAGATATATTAGCTGCTTGGACTGGGGCTGGAGGTAAGGTGGGTAGTGAATTACTCTCATCTACCACTATCCTTTTCAATGCACATTATTCAAATATATGAGTAATTCAGGCCCAAAAGGTTTGTAGCATTTTTTTTGTCTTAACAATAATAGAAGAAATTATTTTGTATCGCCTAGATGACAGTTTAACAGTTCAGATTCGACCCAATTCATCATTGAATCTTCCCTATCTAGTTTAGTAATCTTAAGAGCCCTGCGGCTAAGGAGTGGTAGGAATGCTATATTCTCTTGCCCAAAGTTCTGAAAAATAGAGATTAGATCTAAAGGAAATGTGATAGTCCCTCCTTTTCCTTTCCATTTTCTTTTTTGTATGGATCTCATGGAAAAAGGTATCTGTGGAAACCCTATCATAGAGTCGTAGAGCTGGAAAGGAAACTATGGGTCAGAAAGGATTAAAGGATTTTCCTAAGGTCACATAGCCTGAGAGTGGTAGGGTCAGGATTAGAACTCAGCTCTCTTGACTGTTTCAGAAAACAAATATTTTATATTCCCATAGTCTAGGGAAAGGAGAAACAGTAAGAAAGAAGTCAGGGCTAAGGAGAGATAGCATTGGTAAAATCAAGTGAACTTTATCTTTTAGAAACTTGAAAAAGCTTTTCATAGTAGTAATATATAAGGAAAATTACTTAGTGGGCCAAAATGGTGCTTTTGTGAGTACCATAACAGACCTTTGTTGCTAACCAGATATGATTTCTACAATTCCATTCTTTTATACTAAGGTATTCATCAAGAATATAGGCTTTAAGTCATAGAAACAAGTCTGTATATCTTTCTGGGCAACACAAAATGATTGGATCCCTGGTAGGCCCTTGTAGAGGTGACTGCTGGAAGTGGTTTCAAGGAGCATCTAGAGTCAGAAAAAAAAAATCTTGAAAAAGATTTTCCCTCACAACCCCATTCCCATCCTGTTATTCATTGCTCAAAATAGCCACTCTCTTCAGTCTTTTTTTTTTTTTTACTTTAGGTTCAAGTCAGCTTCAGTTCTTTGTGGCAGTACCAAGCACTAGATAGCTAAAGCAGCTGAAAGGTGTATATGATGAAATGGGTGGCATCTGCTAAGGCATTGGAGAATATCCAAATGCAGACTCCATGTCACTACAGGTGGCATCGGAAGAGGGAGGATCTCCACTGTCAAAGTCCTACTAACTTTTGTTGTACCTCCCCTTAGAGAACTTTGTCTTTTAGACTTGTTTGTGGAACAAATTAATTGGGAAATCTTCCAGAGAGGATGGATCATTCTGCTATCACCTAAGTTTTGAGATGCAATCTTAGTCATGGTAATACTTCCTTGTTCTCTTAAGGGTGATATCTTATGGGGAGAGATTAGGTTAAAACCATTCATGTGCAAAATGTATTTATTCATTGTAAAAATGCAGGAACAGAAGGGAGGGGGGAAAATGTTTGGCCCAGTGTTAGAATACTTCAATTAGGAAATCAGGATTCTGTCAATCAGGTTACCATTTTGAGATGTTTTAGAGTATGAGGATGAGCTTATAAAATTGTTAGTTTGCAGTTTACCTTGAGTTGGTTCTGCTTGCCTTTGGCCAGATGAGTTTTCAAATAGTTCATAGTCAACCTGCACATTGGCAAAGATCCTTCCCTGCTCCCTAACAACCTTTCTGACCATTAATACCAATGCTATTTTTTAAAGAGATTGTCTGCCCTTGGTATGCTTGAGCCTGGTGCTTACAAATACCAAACTTACTCAGTAGAATGAAAGCATCTCGGGTAAAGATCTTGTAGAAAAATGGATTGGCACAGGGGTTAAGCAGATAGAAAAGGACCAGTAGGATTTTTGAGTTACTAATGGTGATGAGAGGCTTGCTTATAACAGCTGACAAAGCATGGAAGGAAATCGGCTCCATGCACATGAAATCAGTGAAGATCAGGACAGCCATCCTCTCAGCAATTTTGGCATCTTTGTCTCCTGGGCTGTACTGGGGATTTCAGACAGTAATGTAAATTTTTATGTAGCAGGCACAGATGATGATAAAAGTGATGATATTCAGAATCAGGACTACAATGATATACATAAGATCAAGGGGAGTGCCTGTGTCCATGGGGATCCAGATACTAACTTTGACATAACTGCTGATCCCCACCAATGGAAGCAGGGCTAGAAGGAAAGAGCAAACCAACTCACCTAACATGATCACATATGCATGCTGTAGTTGGGTCTTCCTCTCCAGGTACCTGGCAAAAATGATGGGATACCAGCGCTTCAATATGATGACTATCTATGTGTACACAGAAGGCTCACTGGCAAAAACAGTGAAAAATCTAGCTGTGATGCAACCAGAGTCAGTCTGCCAATTGATGGCATAGTTGTAGTACTCAGAGAGGATATTGAAGTTAATAGAAGCAATAAGGAACACGTAGATCCCCAAACAGAAGTCAGCAAAGGCCAAGTTACATATGAGAACACTTGGGATGGTAAGTTTGTAATGGCTGGTGAGGATAATAAACAGGATGAAGAAATTGCCAAGGAGAGCTAGCAGGTTGACAAACCACACTATAATTCTAAGAAACTTGTATCGCATTATATCTTCACAGGGGTTGAATTCATTTGCCTCTGGGGAGCATGCCAGATCTTCATTGTCTCCACACACAGAACAGTCATAATTGCTATCAAATGCCTATATAATCATTCTTGAGGATTTTTAAGTTCTTGGCCAAATCCAATATTCTTATCCTCCTGCTCTTCAAAGAAGACATTATAATGGTTAGTTGCTGTGTGAAATCCTGTAGTGTGGAGTCTCCTCATGCACTGCCTTTGTGTGGTTCTGTTCCTCTGGATAGTCCTGGTAGAAGAGACCATTCAAGGCATTGACAGATTTCTTCTGACACAAGCTCTGAATGCTGCTCTGGTTGCACATTAGGGACTCAAGGATCCCTTTGATTTTCTTTCTATTCTTGAAAGCACAGCATTGACTTGGATAGGAAAAGTCAGTCTATGTCAGGTAAAGGAAATTCAAACGAAAGGGAATCTTCTTAAGAGTCCAAGTATTTCTTGGTATTGGTTCTTTCAGATGCTTTGGACCCTTAGGTGGACTTCAGACAGCAATGTAAATTTTTACATAGCAGGCCTGTGCTATGAAGATAAAAGCAATGATGTTCATAATCAGGACTATGATGATATAGATAAGAGCAAGGGGAGTCTCTGTGTCCAGTTACTTTGACGTAACTGCAGTGATACTGGTGTACAGGATAGGTACACTGTATGTTCCTCCAAAAAGCATCTTCATCAATGACAGTCAGATATTTGTTTTTGTTTAAGTAAACGGCATCCAACTTTGTCCCATTAAAGGCATGTCCTTGGACACAGGTAAAGCCATTAGCCATTAGTATAGATTTTCAAGGTTAAGGTCTGATTGCACAGCCCTTGGAAATCATTCACAGGAACTGATGTTATAAAAGTGTTATCTGTAATTTCAAGTAAAAAGAACACATCAGCTGAATCAATTTTGGTCAGGTCAGGAAATATTTTATGTCTGATACTGAAAATCCCAAGAAATTGTAAGAGAGGCAGGACTTTGAGGGCATAAGGATCTACATAAGTTAAGTTCCTAGTATTTCAAATTCCTCTGCAAGAGTTAAAATGAACAAGTTCGCAGGCTGAAAAATATTGTGCTGAATAAAATACCTGAGCTCTTTCTTCATTAGCTACAAAACTCAAAGAAGCAAGACATTAAAAGAACCCCAGAGGGGGAAAAATAAATGAGTTTGAATTAGGAGATGAGAATAGCTACTGGCAGAAGTACAACAACAAATTGCTCTCAACTCAGAGAAGAGGGGCCTGCTCATTCTTTGCTGCCTCTGGTAGCTAGTTATAAAGTCATTCTAAGACTATGGAGGGAGGTGTTTCCTAGAAGGTTAGAGAATGCTTCATGTCTATTTAGAAGCACACATTTGATTTCTTAGTATCATCATTTGATTTCTTAGTATCATCTTTTCTGTTAAATTTTCTTCTATGAATTGAAGAAGCAGTATCCCTGCTGGGCCTGTTGGTGTGCACCTGTGATCCCAGGGAGCAGGAAGGCAGAGGCTGGTGCATCACCTGAGCTCAGGAGTTCTGAGCAGCAGTGGGCTATGTCTATGGGGTACCACACTAAGTTCAGTATGAATATGGCAAGCCTGTTTCTGGAGGACATTATCTAGGGATCACTCCTTAGGCAACCTAGCGATAAAAAGGCCCAGACAGGAAACAGAGCAGTGCAAAGCTTCCCAGCCTATTAAAGCAGGACCACTAGAGTAGTCCCTATTGGTTCAGACTGGATAATAGGGAGGCATAGTCTAAAAAAGATTTTCTAATACTCGCCATCAAACTTGATTTTTTTCAAGGTCACAAAAGGCAGCCTTTATTAAATTGAACTGAGTTGGAGCTAAACAGTTTTGTTATTGTTGTTTAGTTGAAAGTATATGTATCCAGGATCAATCAGTAAATGATCAAGCGTTTATTAATTACTTAGGTGCCAGGCACTGTGCTGACTACTAGGAGTACAAAGAAAACCCCTACACTAAAGAAATTTATAGTATGATGAAGGAGATAACATGATTAACTAAGTAAAAACAAAATATTATCAATGCCAAGGAAGGTGGCCAAGCCATACCAGATCTTAAATTGTATTATGAATCAGCAATCATCAAAACTATTTGGTACTGGCTAAGAAATAGAGTGGTGGATCAATGGAATAGGTTAGGGAACACAAGACACAGTAGTCAGTGACTATAGTAATCTACTGTGTGATAAACCCAAAGACTCCAGGTTCTGGGATAAGAACTTGCTATTTGACAAAAACTGCTGGGAAACCTAGAAAATAGTATGGCAGAAATTGGGCATAGACCGACATTTTATACTATATATCAAAAGAAAGTCCAAATGGGTACATGATTTTGATATAAAGGCTGATACTATAAGCAAATTAGGAGAGCAAGGAATAGTTTACTTGTCAGATTTATGGAGAACAGAGGAATTTATGACCAAAAAAGAGATAGAGAACATTATGAAATGCAAGATGGATAATTTTGATTACATTAAGTTGAAATGTATTTGCATAAACAAAGCCAATGCAGCCAAGATGAGGAGGGAAGCAGAATATCGGGAATTTTTACAACCAGTGTCTCTGATAAAGACCTCATTTCAAAAATATATAGAAAACTGCATCAAAGTTTTAAGAATACAAGTCGTTCCCTAATTGATAAATGGTCAAAGGATATGAACAGGCAGCTTTCAGAGGAAGAAATTAAAGCTATCTATAGTCATATGAAAAATGCTCTCAATCACTATTGATTAGAGAAATGCCAATCAAAACAACTCTTAGGTACCATATCATACCTATCAGATTGGTTAACATGACAAAACAGGAAAACTATAAATGTTGGAAAAGATGTGGGAAATTGGAACACTAATTCATTATTGGTAGAATTGTAAAATGATTTAACCATTCTGGAGAGCAATTAGGAACTATGGCCAAAGGGCTATAAAAATGTACATACCTTTTGACCCAGCAATACCAATTCTAGGGCTATGTCCCAAAGAGATCATACGCATGGGAAAAGGACCCACATGTACAAAAATATTTATAACTGCTCTTCCTGTGGTGGAGGGAATCCATCAATTGGGGAATGGCTGAACAAGTTGTGGTATACGAATGTAATAGAATACTGTTGTGCTATAAGAAATGATGAACAGGTGTACTTTAGAAAAACCTGGAAAGACTTATATGAACTGATGCAGAATGAAGTGAGCAGAACCGGTAGAATGTTGTACACAATAACAGCCACATTGTGCAATGACTGACTTTGGTAGACTTTGCTCTTCTCAGCAATGCAAGGACTTAAAACAGTCCAAAAGACTCATGATAGAAAATGCCATCCACTTCTAGAGAAAGAAATGTGGAGTCTGAATGCAGATGGAAGCATACTATTTTCCTTTCTTTTATTGTTTCGTTTTGTTTTTCTTTCTCATGGTTACTTCCATTCATTCTAATTCTTCTATACAACACGACTAATGTGCAAATATGTTTAATAAGAATGTATATGTAGAGCCTATATCGGATTGCATGCTATCTTGTGGAGGGGGGAGGGAAGGGAGGCAGAGAAAATTTAAAACTTATCGAAGTGAATGTCCAAAATTAAAAAAAATAAATGAATGTATAAAGATATTATCTAGAGAGATTAGATGAAAGGAAAGGAACAAGCCCCTGGGGATACTGGGAAAGGCCTCTTGCAGAAAGTAGTCTGGGCCCACTATAGGCAATGACTAGTACCAGCCCAATAAGGACATTTCCACTTACTTCTTCCAACCTTTTCTAGCAGTCATATCTTCACTCTCATGAATCTTTAATTCTTCTCTTCCCTATTGGTTCTCTACTCTGACTACAGGGACACTTGAATCTACTTTATTCTAAAATAAAATTTTAAAAAATCATTTGACTTTTTTATCCTCAGTACTATATTATAAATTTGTTTTCCTTCACTGTGAATCTTTTTGAAATAGTTTTCTAAAACATATTGGTTAAAAAAAAATGGAAGCTTACAGTCCGATTGCTCATCATAACCCCTTCTAGGCCCTCTCCTTCTTGGAGGTTTGCCCCATTCAGATATTTTACTGGATCTTAATCTTAGTGATTTATGTACTTGGCCCCAGGTCATTATCCCTCCTTTCTCAAAGAGTTCAATACTTGGTCCCACAGTATTTCTTTCCACCCCCATCCCTGCTTTACAGCTTATTCCAAGACTTCAACTTACATGTTTGTTTTCTTTCAGACAGCCTTGATTCCCTGTTCATTAGCCTCCTAAACTCCATATTCTTTACTTTAACCTTACACAAATCACAGACAGTGATGCATTAAATCCTTGATCTTGTCATCACCCATAAATATTAAACCTAGAAAATCAAAATTAATTTCTTGGGTTCCTTGAAATGTCTATGAAATTCAATTTTATATTTACATAGTAAATGAAGTTTTTTTTCTTTTTTTCTTTCTTATTTTATTTTACTAAAAAAACATATGCAACTACCAATAAAATTATAAATGAAATTTTCAACAATCTGACTAGTCAAATATCCCCTTATTTTGCACCTGTAGTATGAATTTGTAAAAACCCAAGCAATAAAATGCCCTCCATTCACAATTAAATATCCTGAAAGATTCTTTAAGAATATATCAAAATTTCTTATTTTTGGTCATTGCTTGAAATACTTGGTAGACTCTGTGTTGAAGCCACTTACTTTACTTTTCTCAGAAAGGTTCGTTTTTCACATCGTTTATCATTCATATTTTAATAGACAGAAAGAATGACTATTTTTAAATTATAAAGAAGCACTTTAGAAATTACTTTGAAATTGCTTCATAATTAAAAAATTCCCTAAGAGAAAAGGAAGCAAAACTCTGACAGTGTGAAAAAATCTCAAGTGAATTTAGTTTTATCACCAATGTGCAGAAATTACTGTTATTGAGATTTTAATTTCCAACACTTAGACAAATAAAGCAGTATATCATTTTAATACTTCTGAAAACAGAAAGAAAATACCCCCTAGAGAAGAGCAAGTTCAGCATTAATGACTAGCCAGAGGATGGTGGGTAAACTTTCTTTCTCCTACCCTTTGAAAAAAAGTGGAAGAAAAAAAATCCTGCATCATACCACAAAATGGAATAGGTCATTCTGAAATAATTTGAAAATTGTCAGTGGAAAAGCTATCTGACTCCATGGATTGAATAGTTTTAAGTGATTTTTTTCAAGTTTTCAACATAATATATTTAGCATAGTATATTTAAAAATATAACAGTCTGAGATAAATCAAAATTATCAGTAATCCAAAGCATGGTAGAACACTTCATGATGGGCATGTAAATAGATATTAGCATGTTAGCAACACAAGATGTGAACTTTAGATGGGTCATAGAAGATACTATCAAGAATACTTGTGACCAAGAAAGGGATGTTTGTAGTTAGAATGATAAACCTATGAGTAAAGTAAATGCCCTGCGAATGTTAATGACAACAACAAATCAGAGAAAGCCCTCTTGTGTATTCAATGTGTCTATCATGGAGAATGTATAGAATAGCTAGGTCAAGAAATCCTCAGGATGAGACCGTTCCATGTGTTTGCACTCTGCATCAGTGGAGTAAATACCAATTTTGGTCAAATCCTGGATTTTCTACACAACTTTCTAAACAAATCTTCATAACATATAGTTGCTGACTGTGTCATTTCCCTGAAACCCTCAGAAATTCCATTCTTCACTTCTCTAACTCCCCCCTCCTTACCACTTATCAGAAACATAATCTTCCTCCACAGCCCAGCTCAGATGCCACTTACTCTTTTGAAGCCCATCTTGTTTATCTTAGTTACTACTACTTTTGTTCTCCCCACATTATTTTTTTAATCATCATTCGTTACTTTTTTGAGTTAGACCTTCAACCAACAAATACTGGTGCAGCATAATCTTGACTGAAAGACTGTGAAGAACATTGTGACATTTTACTACACCAAGTTAGATTGAGAAAGGTTTTTGTTTGTTTTATTTTGTTTTTTGTTTGTTTGTGTTTTTTAGAATGGAGACAAGGGTGAGGGGTGGCAAGGCAGATGGATCTAATCTCTCTCCTGAAATCCAATGACAATTTGGCAAGTGTTTTATGGCCTGCTTAAATCTGATGCCCTACAGGAATCTCAAACTCAATATGTACAAAAGGAAAAAAAGTTACCCTCAAACTACTTCTTTTCCCAATTTATCTTGTGTTGTGTTTGTCCTTCATTTTCCAAAAGATCATGGTATCAGGGAGATAATGACGTGACTTCCAGTTGATTTTGATTTCAGTGAAGGAGGGCTGTGCAAGGTCACCAGCCTCACTTTCTCCTCCAGAGTCATGTGGGTCCAGTGACCAGATATTCATCAGGATGGCTAGAGATGGCCCAGGATGTAATTGGAGACCTGGCCCTTTTAGGCTGAGGCCTTTTCAGATACTCACTTAGAGTGAGGTAATGCCTATTCAGTCAATAGGCCTCTTTAAGAAGTGAATCAAGGAATGGCCCCTTTAATTAGAAAAAGGAAAAAAAAATCAAGCAGGGAGGGGAAGACCCTCAGGATTGCTGTTCCAAAGAGAAATAGTTACTCTAAGCCATTCGCTCTAAGCCAGGAGGGTCCAAAATACAGCCATTAAGTGTAGCTTGAGTGGACCAATCTATGAGATTCAGAGTGAATTGAGTTTAAGGAGAGAGAGACAGAGACAGACAAAGAAACAAAGATCTACCCAATAAACCCCAAGTTAAGTGGACAGCTTCTGGCCATCAAAATTTGCCTCCTTTTGGAGAGGAGAAGGAGAAGGAAAGGGAGAGAGCGAGGATGAGCTGAGTTACCCAACTAGCTGGGTCCCCATTCAAGCATCTCAGTCTACTCACAGGTTGTCTTTGTCTTTTTTTTTGGTTTTGTTTTGTTTTTTATTTTTAGTTTACAACACTCAGTTCCACAAGTTTTTGAGTTCCAAATTTTCTCCCCATTCCTCTCCTTCCCCTTCCCCCTCAAGACAGCATGTAATCCAATATAGGTTCTACATATACCTTCATATTAAACTTATTTACACAGCAGTCAAGTTGTAAAGAAGAATTATAACAAATGGAATGAATCATGAGAAAGAAGAAACAAAACCAAAAAAGAAGAGAAAAAGAAAAGAGAGCAAATAGTTTGCTTCAATCCGCATTCAGATTCCATAATTCTTTCTCTGGATGTGGATAGCTTTTTCCATCATGAGTCTTTTGGAGCTGTCTTTCAACCTTGAGGACCATGGCATCAGGAAAATGATGGCATGACTTGCAGTTGACTTAATTACTGTCTGTACACCCAGGCTTAAAACCTTGATCCTCATTTCTCATCTTGTATACCTCATATATCCAATCTTTTGCCAGATCTTGTCATTTTTGCTTACCAGTCATTTAGTCAACAAGCATTCATTCAAGGCATACTATCTGCCAGATATGGTACTAAGCACTGAGGACACAAAGGAAGGCTAAAACACAGTCCCTGCCCTCAGGAAACTCACATTCCATTGGAGGAGACAGTACAGCCACCACCTTTGTACAGGTAGGTCCTCATCACTTCTGGCCTGGACTTATTGTGCAATAGCCTTCTCAGTGGTCTCCCTGATTTAAGTACCTCTTTATTCCAATCTATCTTCCAATTAGCTAAGTATTTTTTTCTTTTCCAAAAAAATATCAAATTGTGAATCCCATTCATCTCCATAAACTTTAGTGACTCCCTGTTACCTCTAGGATCAAATATAAAATGCTCTTATTTTCTATTTAAATCCCTTCATAACCTGTCCCTTTTCTACCTTTTTTTTAGAGTTTAACAGAAATCCCTTTTCTCTCTCTCCCCACCCCCACCTTATTGGGAAAAAAAAGAATGAAAAACAAATATCTTGTAACAAATATGCAGAGTCAAATTCACTCATTAACTGTGCTTAAAACAAAAAATCATGTCTCGTCTGTATCCTTAATCCATCAATCCTGTGTAATGGTCATGTAAATTTGAAGATCTTTCCCACCTATCAATAGGCTCATGTGACCTGCTTATGTCACAGGAAGCCTAAGTAACATGTGGTGGGAGGAGCTTGCTGAAGGAGAGAAACAAGGAGGGTGGAGATGGAAATGCTCAGAGCAGTTAGAGCTGAGGGAAAGAGAGGGGGCAGGCAGCTTGCTGTGAGTGTGTTTGTGGCAAGGTCCCCTCAGGGCGGGAGGAAGGCTCATGGGATGGGGAGGCTCCATGCTGTGATATTGTGTTTTAAGTTCCTTGCTGTTATGATGAAGTGGGCTTACTGGTTTGGGTAGTTGGTTGCTGCTTGGATGGTATGGATTTATCAGTTTTGGGATTTGGTCCTCTGGTGTCTGAATAAATGTTTTAGTTCTTCTACCTTCTATATGGAGAGCCTCTTATATTTTGCTAGACAGAACTATACAGGCATATTCACAATTATCGCTGATGTTGTGATTATTGCCTTGCTGATACACCCTGTCAAGGTGCTTTGTCACAGGTCCTTTGAAATTATGGATGGCAATTCTGTTGTTCAAAGTTCTTAAGGCTTTCAATATTATTTGTCTTTGCAGTGTTGTTGTTATTGTATAAATTGTTTTCCTGATTCTGATTATTTCATTCTTTTGTTAGTTTATAAAAGTCATCAAAATAGTTTGGTTTTGTAATATTGATGTTGTAATACAAATTATTCTTCTGGTTCTGATTACTTCACTCTGCATCAGTTTATACAAGTTGTTCTATGTTTTTTTTTAAATCATCTATTTCCTTAATTCTTATAGAACAATAATATTCTATAACATTTACAGATCACAATTTGTTCAACCATCACCTGACTGGTAAGCAACTCCTTAGTTTCTATTTGGTTTTGTCACCTTAAAGTAATATTATAAATATTTTTATACATAAAAGACCTTTTTCTCTTCCTTTAACCTCCTTTGGGTATGGGCCTAGCAGTGGCCTTAACCATGTATTCCTTTTAAAATTTTTGTGTATAATTCCAAGCTGCTTTCCAGAATGCTTCTATCCATTTACAGGCCTAATAGTGCAACATTTCACCTGTTTTCCTTCCAATATTTGTTACTCCTTTTTTCATTGTTGCCAATGTAATGGGTGTGAGGTGGAACACCAGATTTTTTAAAATTTTCATTTCTCTAATTATTATTGTTTTGAACTCCCCTTGCCCCCATATAACTATAGATAACCTGGGTTTCTTCCCTGAGAACTATCTGTTCTTATTCTTAGACCATTTGTTAAAAGTATAATGGCTCTTATTTTTTTTTTATTTGAATCTGTTATCTATATATCTTGGAAATGATTCCCTTATCAGGAAAAAAAACTTGCTGCAAGGACTCTTTTTTTCCCAGTTAACAGCTTCTCTTCTAACCTTATGGTCCTTTCCCCCCTTGTTTGGTCATGAATTATACCCCCCATCCATATAACTGAAAAATCTTTGCACCAGGTTTTCTCTGATAAAGATCTCATTTCTCTTTCCTACCTTTCCAGTCTTCTTACACTTTATTTCCTTCCACATACCCAACAGCCTAGCCACAGTGACTTACTTTCTCTTCTTCACCCATGGCACTGCATCTTCTAATTCTGAATTTGTACTGACCATTTCCTATACCTGAAATTCTCTGTCTCCTGACCTCCAAATCTTAGCTTCTCTGACTTTTTTCAAATCTTGTAGCTGTACAGGCTATTGCGTTAGATGATGCCTTCCTTGGACCATTCCTACTCTTCTCTTCCCTCTGAGTAAACTTCCATTTATACAGTATGTATCTTACATGTACACACTTATTTGCATGTTGTTTTACCATCAGAATGTGGACATCTTCAGAGCAACAGCTACGCTGTTTTTTCCCTCATTTTTTTTGTATCCTAAGTCCAGTAGTGTGCATATAAATACTTAATAAAGATTTCTTGTTAATTTATGTGCTCTGTGCCCCAGCCAAACTAGGCAACTCACTGTATATATGTGTATGTGTTTGTATGTGTGTGTACTTTGTCCTTATCTATCCCTCTGTTCCTTTGTTCATTCTGTTCCCTATATTTCTAATACATTTATTTTCTCTCTGCTTGTTGAATTTCTACCCATCCTTTAAACCTCAGCTCAAATACCTGATCCCGTAATAATCATCTCTTTCACCTAAAACATAACACAGTATTATGCCTTCACTTCTCTCAAACAATTACAGTTTATTATTTTAATATTTATTTTTACATACATATCATATATTCTCATAGTCAAGTGTAGGCTCCATCACAGGTGCTGATGAATTGAATCAAGTTGACTTGTTAGATAACAAGAACTGGTTACCGTTCAGTATAAAATAAAGTCAGGCATGATCCTACTTGGAGATATTGAATTAGACATCAGAATCTCTCAAGATTTGTTCTAGCTCTATGATTTTCTTTGACTTCAAAATGTCTTATGAACTTGTCTGCTAAGTTGAAAAAGCAGCACAGTTAGTGAATTCTCCAAGTTGACCTACAAAAACCTGGGGATAGAGTCATAAATAATAATGAATTTGTTAGTCTATTCAGTCAACTGTGGGAGTTTTCCACGCCATTAAACAACTATCCAATTTGCTGCAATTCAGCATAAGTGCCAAATTATTTTCAAAAGAAGTTTAGATATAAGGGTGGCATATTTCAGGTCAGGGCTTAGGTAGCAGTGAATATTTAATGGAGAAGGGGGAGCACCTGACATCTGGTTTCAATGAGTATTCATTTATAATATTATACACTATGAAAATAGAAAATGCAATTCTCGAATGACCTGTACTCTATTGCCTTTCCTACTTTCATATATGTATAGATGTATGTGTGTTGTTTATATATATTAACCTTAATATTGAAACTGTGTGTTCCTGTGCCTGCGGTATAAGTGAATAAGGATTTGATGGATAGACAGGACTAGAATAGAAAATAAAACCCTGGTTGTGGCCTGACTAATAATTTGCAATATGAATCTATATTTCACCTCTCTGGTGAATTTACTGTTGACCTCCCTTCAGGAGAAGTGACTGCCATCTCCTCTTAAACAAATAGTATTCATGTCTCTGTCCTTTTGACATTAATCAAATCTTTCACATGAAATAATGTCTTGCTCAAATGCTTTTCTGCCTCCAACTTCCCTATTTTCCTGATCATCAAAATCATTCCTAAAATGCTATGGCAAGGGACAGGGGAGATGAATCTGTTCCTTAAAACATTTTTTGTACCTAAATTTGTAACAAAGCATGATTATGTTCATTTGCTATTCATCTTTTCTAAGTTATGCTTCTCAAAATAATATAAGTATTTGATTGTTTGGAGACACCTTAATTGAAGTGAAATTTTTGGGGCTGGGAATATGGAGTGTGGTGAAATACTTGCCCCAAAACAAGGTCAGGAGCACTAGTCATTTATATTTACTGAATTATTTTTAAAAATCTTTTTCTCTAACACAATTTTAATATTTTTTTTGATTTTTTAAGCTGCCAGAATGTTCTGTTATAAATCATTGGACCTTCATATAATTTTATTAATACTTTTTGTGAATGTAAGAGTTGGTTAATGTATCTATAAATATTACATATTACCTTTGAAATATATACCATATGTGTATATTGCAGAGATACAAATGCATGGACATATGGGTGTGTGTGTGTTGTGTATGTATTATATCTGTGTATTCATCTAGACCAGGGGTGGGGAATCTGTGGCCTTGAGGCCACATGAAGCCTTCCAGGTCCTCAAGTGCAGCCCTTAAGGGAATAGAGGGCCATATGTGGCCTTGAGGCCACAGATTCCCCACCCCTGATCTAGACCTATGATTTCATCTTTGTGTGGACTTTTGATATGGATACTTCCTTCACTGATACCAACTGGCAACTCTTTTGTAACTTCTAGTCCTAGAGAGGTTCTTTTGTGACTTGACTGTGGTCATAGAGCTAGTAATTGAAACCCAGGTCTTCTTGACTCCAAAGCCACCCCTCTATCCATAAGGCTATGTTGACTTTCACTTGAAATACATAATCAATCTTATTATTTAAATGATTTAATAATGAAGTCATTATTTAAATGATTTATCAATCACATTATTTAAACAACATAGATCTCAAAAAGTGGGAGAGATTGTTTTTAGGAAAAATTATTTTCCTAGGTATTTATTTAAAATAATAAAAAAAAACTGTTGCCTGTATTTTAAAATTTGAAAATGTTTCCACATTGAATGTAGAATGATATATTCCTGGTATATTTTTCAGGTGTGTACAAAACAATTTTTCATTTGACAATTCATCAGAATTTAGTTGAATTGATAGAGGTCACAGAAGCATAGAACCAGTATGTTTCTTCTTCAGAGACATTTTATGAAGTTGCAATTTTTCCGCCAGATGAGCTGAACATTCGATTAGCACAGAATGCCTGAGTCTAGGATTCCTGTAGATTAGCCTGGAGCTATTTCCTAGGTACTGTGATCTTGACAGGGCCCCTGTACTAAACAAGGTCATGTTGCATCATCTCTTGTGTAACTGAAGAAGGCTCTGTAGAAAAAACTCAAAACAAACAAACAAAAAGCTGTTAATTCAGGAAGTGAAATCACTTTTCCCCCAAGTTAATAAACAGATATGCAAAAAAAATAGATATAAATAGTGTGCACACACGCGTGTGTATATACACATGTGTATATACATATATGTGTATAATGGTGTGTATGCCTATACATATACACACATAGATACATATACACACATATATTTATTTATTTAATGGTCAGTTGTCACAATGGGTTCTCACACGGATGGGAGACGCAGAAACCTAGCACATTAATCTTTTTTTCTGAGTTGCGGCCATTTTACTGAGACGGTATATTGAAATCCGAAACATTCTTAGGCCATTCTGTGGTTCATAAAAGTGAGTGGTGATACTAGTGGAAGTCCAGATGTCACAACAGATCAAACCCATGTTTTGATGTGACAGATATTGAAATGCCCGGGTTCGTAGTAATTTTGCCCGTGGATATACGTGAGTGGCTCATGATTATTGCCACGTCCCTCCTCACACACATTCCCCAGAGAAAGAACACTTTTTACAATGTACTGAGAGATTTGTGTCCCAGCCCTGAAGCAAGAGCTCTCCAGCTCTTAAATGCCTTTAACAAAATTATACAAGGAAATGCACAGGATAGAGTTAACCATGAAATGGGTGTCAGCCACACCCACTGAAGTAAGGCTGAAGGGAATGAGGACTGCATGTTCCTTCACATTTCTGTATCATATTCATTTTTTTTCTTTTTGTTTTTTCTCCCCCTTAGCGGTCCAGTCCCTTAAGTTAACAACCACAATAAAAATAAATAAATAATGTTATATTTCCTTGCTTTAGCTTTCACCTCTACAATCTACCCAGAGCTGCAGGAACTTGCTAAACTCATGGCAGCTCCTCCACTTGACTTGGGGGTAAGGGGAAAGGGAATGTTGCTATTGTTTTCTCTCCCCTCTCTCTCCTTCATAATTTTTCAAACTGCCTCTGTGGGGGAAGACTTCATCCTGTACCACTGATCCTACAGTTAAGAAATACCAGTCCTAGGATCTTTAGGGATTCAAATTCCTCTGCATTGCTGCCAATCCAACAAAGTCTTGTCCGGAAAAATGGTTACACTAGTGCATGTGCGCTCGCCCGCCCTCCCTCTCTCTCTCTCTCTCTCTCTCTCTCTCCCTCTCCATCTATCTCCCTATCTCCCTCTCTCCCCCCGCACCTCTCCCCCTTGTCTCTCTCTCTTGTCCCTCGGTCTCTGTCTCTCTCTCTTTCTCTGTTTTCTTTTTTGTCTCCCCACATAGGGAAAGAAACACACATGTTGCGGAAAAGACTTTCATTGGGGTGGGGGGAGAAATCTGAGCCTATGTGGAGCTTCTCCCAATCCCCCTTCCCTGGAGCAGTTAATGACAACTTAAGGTAGAAGCACCTGGCAGAAGTAGACATGTGCTTGTACAGTTCCTGACAATGAACTTTCCAGACTCAACAAATAGAAATTGAGGGCACTGGTAGATTTTCCTATAGGAGAAATAAGGTAGACATGTTGATGCCTGCTTGACCCAAGGAATGATAGTTAAGAGACAGTATTCTGGAACTCCAATTCCTATGTGGAAGGGGGGGAACCTGAATTCTGTAAAAATTGTGATGTTAAATTATAGTCTTCTAGCCAGAGAGGAATATTTCCTGGGAAGCATTTGTCTTAGAAATGTCTAAATTTTGGAGTTCCCACGAATGAAGGTTTATAACTCAGACCTTCTGTATCAGTGGTTCTTAAATTTTTTTGTGTCGTGGACCTCTTTATGAATTTGGTGAGGTTCGTGGAGCCCTTGTCAATATAATGTTTTTAAAAACATGTATGGTGGGGTTTGGTTCTACAAACAAGGAAATCAAATCAGCAGAAAAAGCTAATAGGTTCTGCACATATATCAGACCCTCATTCCATGTAAAAATAAAATATACGGAATTACAAAGGAAATCAATTATATTGAAACAGAGTTATCAGAATATTAAATAAAACAGGTTTGTGGATTCCAGGTTAAGAATGCCTGTCATAGAAATGGGGATTTCTAAATATAGAACGTTGTTGAAAAATGAGACTCATTATATATTAATTCCTCAGCACCCTGCTTTGAGAGGAAAACCAGTGAATTTCCCAAAGAGTAAGAGTCTGATGGAAATATGATTGCTTATTCAGGAGCTCCCAGTTTGTTTTTTTTCCCTGAATAGAATCAATTCTCTAGTGGTCACTATAACTCTTGAAAATATTAAGTTACTATGATACTGGGGGACAACTATTAAGGACTTTTTAAAAGGAGAACCTCATCAGAATGTTCTTGGCATCCTATGCATTATCTATGTGATAAAACAAAGACTATCTTGTATCTATGTCCTTTTGCTACCTTACGTACCGTGTGTGTGCAATCTGGACATCTTTTTACAAACATTTGGGGAAACTTAGCCAAGAACATTCTAGGAGATTTTTCTGGAATGAATATAGACTGAGACAATGAGTAGGTAAGAAAACTCGTTTTACTTGAGGTTAGTCCCTAAGATCAAAGAATCGGTGTAAGTCCAGAATACTTGGGGGTGGGGTGGGAAGAAAGTTAAATATATCATATGCCTTTTTTATTTGTTTTAGGAGCAATTAGAAATCACGAACCTAAAAAAAATCACAGAATATTGGTGACCGCACAGTCTCATTTTCAGAGTTTTTCTGTTTTTGTGCTATGTGAAACTTCATATAATTTAATATTTCTAGGAAAAGGATTGCAGGTACAATAAGGTCATCCAACTATGTCACAGGCTTAGGATTTAATGGGGACTTCACTGATATTTCCTCTGCTCAGAATTGGGTGATTAAAAACAAACTAAATGCTTGATTTATTTTTAAAAAATGTATAATATGCATACCATCAAAATGAAATTGTTTTCGTAAAAATCCTCCAATATGGCAGAATTTTATAGTCAACTGACTCGTAGTAACTTTTTCGTTGTGACATGACAATGAGAGAATAGCCTCTGTCTACTTTTAGTTGGTTATTTTACCAGAAGCCTGGTTCACTTTTAGCTTTGTGATGTTGGCTTAATCACTTTCAATTGGCTAGTTACTGGATGGGGTTTTTAACTGTCTTCAGCATATTTTTAAACTTTTCCCCCAGACACCAAATAAAAGAATCATAGAATCTCAAAGTTAGAAGGGATCTTCTAGTGTATGATCTAGTCAATCTTCTTAATACAAAACAAAATAACCAAGGAGGAATCCCTTCATTTCTCACTGATGCTCATTCAGTTTATACTCTCACTTTTAATGACATGGATTTCTCCCATCAATCAAAGTTTCATGACTCTGTGTTATAGTCCATTTGACCGTTGATAAAAATCTTATTTTGAGAATAGTTTTCTCCTCCTATAGTTGTAGAGACCAAGAGTGATGTCTCTTCCACTTCAAATAGCTCTTCAAATACTTAAAATCACTTACTAGTTACCAGTTGTTCAAAAGTCTCCTGTGTTCAAAACTAAATCTTTCGTTATATGAAAGTTTCCAGATCTCTTGCCTTCTTGGTCCATCTTCTCTAGATATATTCCATCTTTTCAATGGGCTTAAAATGTAGTGCCCAAAACTAAACATGAACTCCACATGTTAACACATCATTTCAAAGTATTTTTTCAATGTAACATGCAACTCCTCAGACCCCCAAAGCTTAGCCTTAGGAGCCCTGTAAAACTGCAAATTTGACTTTGGCAGGAGATCCCTAGAGTAGCAACAGACCAATATTTACTTTCTTTTCCCAAACAACCCAACCTTGTCAGAAATGCATGTTTTATAATTTAACTTTATTTTATGGATCTTTTTTTTATTCTTGCGGTCTTTTGGTTGGAAATACATGTTGGTAGAACTCCCGGAGGACTTGAAAAGACCTTATGTATTTTAAATTGTATGGAAATTTTAGCTATTAGATGCAGTTGCTTATTCAGGAATTGGACGTCTGGGAAGAATTTCAGAAACTCTATGCATGACAAAATTTTATTAAAATCCAATATGAAATTCTTACCAGAATATACAGCCAACAAAACATACTTTTCAGATTTTGAGGGCTGTCAAAAATGGTTGAATTGGAAGGTTAGAGATTGAATTTTATATACTTTTTCTTTGTCTTTTTTTATGTGACTGTAAAAGAAATGTTTAGAATTTCAGGAAAAATGGAAATTTGAATAAACTTAACACCTGCATTGAGATTTAATTTAAATACCTTCATAGCATTGACAGGTGATATATAATATTAGATTATAATTTATTGAAAATTAAAATTGGACAAATGAATAATGCAAAAATTAATGGAGCATGTTTGGACCAAGCTTTTAAAATTGAATGAAAAGTTATCAGTCAGTTCCATATGTCATGCGCCTCACTTTTCCTGTCAGTCAGATCTGTCCTGCTAGAATCCAGTTTCTCTGAAATACTTCTACTGAGACAAGCTACATGGTGAGCAATTGTTTGTAAAGAGTGATTTCCTTGCTTCTGACATTAGTAAAGTAATTTCCATTGGACTCAATAGCTACTATTCTTAATAAGAAGTTTATAGCATTTAGATCTGGAAGAGACCTCAGAAATCATTTGTACTTGCACTTTGTTTTACAAAACATTCAGATTAAACTAACAGCATGGTGAAGCAAAAAGAACCTGGTTTTCAGAATAGGATGACCGCTGCTACTTTCTGTCTGTGTTACTTTGGTCAAATCTTATAGTATCTGTGCATCTGTAAGATGAGGTGATTGTAATCTAAAGTATAGCAGCTAGGTGGGCCTGGCTTCAGGAAGTGCTCAGTTCAAATCTGGCCTCAGAAATTTGCTGGCTGGGTGACCCTGGGCAAGTTACTTAACCTTGTTTTCCTCACTTTCCTCCTCGTCAAATGAGTAGGAGAAGGAAATGCCAAATCAGTGCAGTATCTTTGCCAAGAAAACTGCAAATGGGCTCACAAAGAGTCTAAACCACAGGAGGGCTTCATTTGATTTGCCCAAGGACACAGGAATGGTTATGGGTGTTGAAAGGATGGAAGAAATGATGAAACCCAACTGGGACAGTGAAAGGGTTAGAGATAGGAAGTAAGAAGAGTCTTTGGACGGTTAAGTCCCTACCCAACACTGCCCTGTCCATATTTTTCAATAAGAGAGAATTTATTTTGCCACAACCAATTCTTTCTTTTTTCACCTCATCTCATTGTAGCTGCCACTTCTATGATGTAATAGAACTCTAGGCTACAAGTAAATAGACTCACATTCTAGTTTCAGTTTTAGCATTCAGTTCCTGTATGACATTAGGCAAGCTCATTTACCTTCCTGGTCCCCCCTCTCTTCACATGTAAAATGAGAAGCATTGAGCTTGTGACCTCTGAGTTCCCTTTCAGCAACAACCTTATATAATTCTATTCTGCATGTTTGCTAAAAAGTTCTTTACTCCCTTCTTCTAGCCCATGTTAACGCTATCAGTCCTCATTTTTGGATGTGCCATGCGACTGTATTTGTATATTTCTGTCTGTGTATATGCGTGTGTATGTGTGTGTATGCACGTGTATTCCTTTGGTTGTCAATGTTCTCATTAGCATTGTTGAGTTTTCCTTTTAAGGTGCCTGACCCACTTCTCCCCCTTTTTTCTTTCTTTCACCCATGCCTGATATCCATGGAGTAATTTCCAAAGGGCTTTTTATTATTTTCTACTAAAAACTACCCCAAAGAATTAAAGCCATTGTCCATGTCTTTTAGACCAACACACCTTAACCAAAAATGTGTTGATAGTGGATGCAAGCTGGTGCACTGTTGCTACATAGACATTTAAGTTATCTGATGCACAATAAATGAATAGAAAGTGACAGATGATACGCACCATTTACCTCCTCCCCTTCAGTTGTTTCACTAATTCATTTGTTGTTTTTTGTTTAGTTGTATTCATTATCTGTCTGGGGTTACCATGTAGTTCTCCATCATGTTACAGCATTAGACATACAACACTATAACTTCAGGGGCTGTTAGCACCAAAATATTAAGATGCCTATAACCTGATTCAGGTACTATACCTGTAAAACCTGTAGTCCCCTAGTTATGGACTCAGGGTTTGCACTTAGGTTTCCCAAAGGAGTGGAATTAGTGGGTAGCTTCCCCATACACGCATTCTACTATTATATGTATTGGAAGTATGTGTTTGTATGTATATATGTATATGTGCATGTATATGTGTGTGTGACTGATATGTATACATATATACACACACACATATATAATGAGGGCTAATTTTATACATACACATATATGTGACTGATACACACATGTTTGTGTTCATGCATGTGTATATATGTATGTGTGCTTTCCAGTGCTGCAGAATGTATTTTAAGACTCTCCCTTGCTCGTTTGGTACTTTCAATATTTGTAAAAGGTGATGGCATTTTCAACAAGATTTGTAGGAATATATACTTATGTAAGAGAGACAGCATGATTTAATAGATTCAGCACTAGAAACACCCAGAAAAACAATGACTGAGTAACTTTTCTCCAGTCACTTAACTTCTCAGGTCCTACCTAGTGCCAATCTACAATGATAGAGAGAGTTCTTAACTGTGGCAGTTCCCTATACCAGTGAAATTACAGATTCAATCTAAGAAAGTAATAAAAAAGTTAATTACTTTTCTCATCATTTGTCTCACTGTTCTTTACAAAGTCTTAATCTTAAGGTACTAAACCTTTCTTTACCGAAAAAACAAACAAACAAACAAACAAAACCAAATCCAACCTGAACTTTTCTTCATATCCATATATTTTTTTAATTTTTTACTTCAAGACTTAGTAGCTATCTTTGAATCAAAACTCTCTTTACATAGCTTTCTTGTAGCCTTTGACCTCTAGTCATCACTTACAACTTGGGTAGTAAGATAGTAAGTTGCACTATTAGTTTTTCCAGTTAGTTATCTCTTTAACTTTCCTGTTCCTTTCTGGCTTTCTTCTTTATATCTTCCCTGACCAGGTGGCAAAAAGGAAACATGGATTATAAGGGTAGAGATTAGTCATTCTTCAGCCCCACTTGAAACTTTCCTCTTCTTTAAATTGTCCCAAATTCCTCACTACCTTCAATTCTATAGCTCTTATCTGTATACATTCCATCTCTCCATTAATTGCTGCAAATCCTCTATATTATTTTTATAGCTTGGCCCTAATACTTGATTTTAAGAAGACCATAGGCATCTGTATTTAAGAAGACCATATGCAGGATATAATATTTTAAAATGTAACATAAGGTTTTTGAATGTAAATGTAGTTATTTCTCCATACTCATGTGCATATGAAAAATTAGATGACTGTTCTCTTAATTAAATTAAAATTGAGTTAATTCTCATTTACCTCTCTTCTGTTTCTAACCTTTAATGTTAGAATTCCATTAACATTAACTTGACGTGGGATGATAAATACATTCATGTCAAAAATTCAGTTTAAAAACGTTCTTGTTTACCATTCTCTGTAAAGGTATATTACTGAAAATCCGAAAACTTTTTTTTTTCCCGGAGATTCTTTATATCACTGTTTCTGTTGTGTATTTAAAATCGAATTTGTAAATTTAGTTATCAAGACTCTAGATTCTAGAAAGGCTAAGAGAGAAAAGTGATAGTGAAAGTGATAAACTGCCTTAACTTCTATGAAATAATAATAAAAGAGATATTTAGGATAGACATAGAATGACATCTTTTGAAATTGTAGTCAACATTTTGCAGATATCCACAAGAGAAACAGAAAGACACATGATAAGTGACATAAAAAATAAAATTATTGAGTACATTTGTCACTAAAAAAGTAGATGGCTCAGTTATGCAGCAAAAATGAGAGAATCTGGATTAATAACCTGAGTGGTATCTTGTTTCCTAGAAATTTAAAAAAAAAAGAAACAGAGGAAGATATTCATCAAAATAGGCAGTTCCTTCATTGAATGTGTATGAAAAAACAAAAACAAGAATTACACACCATGAGAAGAATTGGAGGAGTTGCATCTGTATTTAAGAAGACCATATGCAAGATATAATATTTGGACATAGTATTTGTATCAATGAAATCATGACTCAATAGGAACTCTATATTTGTTTTTTTTTAATTTTTTTATTTAATATTTTTATTTTCAGCATTGATTTTCACAAGAGTTTGAATTACAAATTTTCTCCCCATTTCTACCCTCCCCCCTCCAAGATAGCATATATTCTGATTGCCCTGTTCCACAGTCAGCCCTCCCTTGTCACCCCACTCCCCCCCCATCCCCTTTTCCCTTACTTTTTTGTAGGGCAAGATAGATTTCTATGCCCCATTGCCTGTATATCTTATTTCCTAGTTGCATGCAAAAACTATTTTTTTGAACATCTGCTTTTAAAACATTTGAAAGTGTTTGCTTTTGATTACCTCTTCCCCCTATCTGCCCTCCCTTCTATCATCCCCCCTTTTTATCTCCTTCCTCCTTCTTTCCTGTGGGGTAAGATACCCAATTGAGTGTGTATGTTATTCCCTCCTCAGGTCAAATCTGATGAGAGCAAGATTCACTCATTCCCCCTCACCTGCCCCCTCTTCCCTTCCTACAGAACTGCTTTTTTTGCCACTTTATGCATGATAATTTACCTCATTCTATCTCTTCCTTTCTCCCTCTCTCAATATATTCCTCTCTAATCCCTTAATTTGGTTTTTTAGATATCATCCTTTCATATTCAACTCACCCTGTGCCCCCCCGCCTGCCCCTTCTATGTGTGTGTGTGTGTGTGTGTGTGTCTGTATACACACACACACACACACACATATATATATGTATATGTGTGTATATATATATATATATATATATATATATATATATATATATATATATGTATGTGTATTCCCTTCAGCTACCCTAATACTGAGGTCTCATGAATTATACACATCATCTTTCCATGTAGGAATGTAAACAAAATAGTTCAACTTTACTTTAGTAAGTCCCCTATGATTTCTCTTTCTTGTTTACCTTTTCATGCTTCTCTTGATTCTTGTGTTTGAAAGTCAAATTTTCTATTCAGCTCTGGTCTTTTCACTGAGAAAGCTTGAAAGTCCTCTATTTTACTGAAAATCCATATTTTGCCTTGGAGTACGATACTCAGTTTTGCTGGGTAGGTGATTCTTGGTTTTAATCCTAGCTCCATTGACGTCTGGAATATCATAATCCAAGCCCTTTGATCCCTTAATGTAGAAGCTGCTAGATCTTGTGTTATCTTGATTGTGTTTCCACAGTACTCAATTGTTTCTTTCTGGCTGCTTGCAGTATTTTCTCCTTGACCTGGGAGCTCTGGAATTTGGTGACAATGTTCCTAGGAGTCTTCTTTTTGGGATATTTTTCAGGAGGTGATTGATGGATTCTTTCAATTTCTATTTTACCCTCTAGCTCTAGAATATCAGGGCAGTTTTCCTTGATAATTTCTTGAAAGATGATATCTAGGCTCTTTTTTTAATCATGGCTTTCAGGTAGTCCAATAATTTTTAAATTATCTCTCCTGGATCTGTTCTCCAGGTCAGTCAGTGGTTTTTCCAATGAGATATTTCACATTATCTTCCATTTTTTCATTCCTTTGGTTCTGTTTGATAATATCTTGATTTCTCATCAAGTCACTAGCTTCCACTTGCTCCAATCTAATTTTTAAGGTAGTCTTTTCTTCAGTGGTCCATTGGACCTCCTTTTCCATTTGGCTAATTCTATCTTTCAAGGCATTCTTCTCCTCATTGGCTTTTTGGAGCTCTTTTGTCATTTGAGTTAGTCTATTTTTTTAAGGTGTCATTTTCTTCAGTATTTTTTGGGTCTCCTTTAGCAAGTCATTGACTTGTTTTTCATAGTTTTCTTGCCTCATTCTCATTTCTCGTCCCAATTTTTCCTCTACTTCTCTAACTTGCTTTTCCAAATGCTTTTGGAGCTCTTCCATGGCCTGAGACCACTTCATATTTTTCTTGGAGGTTTTTGATGTAGGCTCTTTGACTTTGTTGACTTCTTCTGGTTGTATGTTTTGGTCTTCTTTGTCACCAAAGAAAGATTCCAGAGTCTGAGTCTGAATCTGAGTCCGTTTTCACTGCCTGGCCATGTTCCCAGCAAACTGCTTGACATTTGATATTTTCATCGGGGTATGAGTGTTTGTAGAGTATAGAGTACTTTGTCTCAAGCTTGAGGGGCTGTGCTGTTGTTTTCAGAGCTTTTTCTACACAGAAAGCTCTACCACACCAGTGCTCCTCCTCCCCCAAGAACTGGCAATTTGGACCAACTCAGATCTGAGCAGGCTCTCCACTCCCACTCTGATCTGCCACTTAATTCCTCCCACCAGGTGGGCCTGGGGCCTGAAGCAGCTTCAGCTGTAGTTCTGTAGGTGCACCACCACTGCCCCTGGGCCGGTGGCCAAACCGTGAACTCCTTTCACTCTGTCCTGGAAGTTTTCTCCCACTAACCTTCTCTGTTGTCTTTGGTGTTTGTGGGTTGAGAAGTCTGGTAACTGCCACGGCTCACTGATTCAGGGCACTAGGGCCTGTTCTGCTTGACTCCCTGTCTGGTTGGTCCGAGAGCAGCCCAGATTGGGCTCTGTTCCCCTCTGCTCTCAGCTCCGTGCATGATAGACCTTACCCAGAGGCCATCCAGGCTGTCCTGGGCTGGTGCCCTGCTTCTCTCTGCTATATTGTGGGTTCTGCAGTTCTAGAATTTGTTCAGAGCCGTTTTTTATAGGTATTTGGAAGGTCGTGGGGGAGAGCTTTAGGCAACTCCCTGCTTTCTAGCTGTCACCTTGGCTCCACCCCAGGAACTCTATATTTGAAAGGTATAATACAGAGGGAATAAAAACCTTACAGAAACATAAATGAGTCCCATCAGTTTATTGACAGATTAAAGGTAAATTGTACTCTGCCACATTATATTCCCTTGGCTTTCATTAAGCATTACCTTATTATGTTACATTGCTTCTAAAATACTGCTAGAGGTAGTATTCATTTAGAAAGTTATAGGAATTAACATTTTGTAAGAAAAGAAGTGGAGTAGGGAAATGTGTATTCTTTTAATTAGATATCACATAATATTTTGGACTTCAACAAAAATAGATCAACATATTAACACTTAAGCATCTGTAATATGTGAATTATTTTAATGTGTAATTATATTTTTTTCTATTTGAAAAAGGTGCAATTTTAACTACATGTGAATGTGGCCAAAAAGTTTATCAAGTGAGAGACATTTCTTTCCTTTCTCATTAATACATACATATATATATATTTGTGTGTGTATATATGTATGTATGTATGTCTATATATACATACATATATATATTATATATATATGTATACACATATATACAGACAGACCTATTGCTCTCTTTTTGTTCTTGATAGATATATCTTATCTCAACTAGGATTTTAAACTTCTTGAGGTCAGTACCTGTCTCTTCTGGCTCTTTAAAATGTCTCTGATGGCATGTCACAAGAGGCATTTAATCATTTGCTTGTTAGCTATAAACTGCCCTTTAGTTGATGGCCTTACCTTTTATTTGTGATTGACTTCTAAAATGTGTAGGTTGAAATGTACATTTATTTTAAAGCTAAAGGCCACATACTGTCAAGAGAATATCAGATTTTACTTTTGTTAGCACCTCTCTCAATCCAATCATATGTTTAATTGAGATGACTACCTTCTTCTCCAGGGATGATTTATATACAA
The DNA here is from genome assembly GCF_011100635.1 of Trichosurus vulpecula. Lineage (NCBI taxonomy): Eukaryota > Metazoa > Chordata > Mammalia > Diprotodontia > Phalangeridae > Trichosurus > Trichosurus vulpecula. The sequence goes on along the minus strand of NC_050576.1, from coordinate 330,361,687 downwards.
ATACTGTGTTTTATTAAGCCTACAAAGTGATAAACTGGGTTTGTTCTTCCTTCTTTGTTCCCAAGGTTGGCTGTCACTTTTAATAACTTTTCAATATATCAATACCCCTACACATCATTTTCCCATTCTCTCCTCTTTTACTTTAGTCTCTGATGAAGAAATGGTCCTTTTCTTTATCAATATTAACCCTTCTATGTATGCCCTTTCTCGAGCTGATTACCCCATCCCCCACCCAAATCATTCCTCAACGTCTCTTTCTAGTTTTTTATTTCTTTTTAGCTCCTGGCTCTTTTTCTGCCACCTACAAACCAGCCCAGATCTCTACCAACTTTTAAAAAAAGAAAACAAAGAAATAAACAAAAAACCCTCACTTGATTCTTCCATTTCCTCAAGCTGTTATTCTATTTCTCTCTTTTCTTTCATAATCACCTAGAAAAAGCTGCCTACACTCATTTCCTGTCCTTCCCCTCCATGCCTGCTTATCATCCTCTTTCAAACTGGTTTCTGATCTTAACACTCAGCTGAAACATCTTTCTCCAAAGTTAGTTATTGGAGTCAATTATCTCTTAACTGCCAAATGCAATGTCCTTTTCTCAATACTCACGCTTTTCTTCTCTGCAGGACTTGAGACTTTTGACGATCCTGTCCTCCTGTATACTCTCTCCTCCCTGGAATTGTTGCGTTGTTCTCTTATACTTAACCTATGTATCTGACTGATCTTTCTCAGCATTCTTTGCTGGTTCACATCCATAATTGCCGCCTCACTCTCCTTCTCCCCCAAGCTCTGTCCCAGAGGTCTTCCTCTATATTCTCTATCTTGGTGACCTCATCAGTTCTTATGATTTCATTTACTTTTCTATAAAGATGACTACCAGATAAAGTCCTGATGTTTCTCCTTATCCCATGTTCCAAATTACCACCAGCTCATAGTACATGTCAAAGTGATTGTCCAATAAACATCTCAAAGGGCAGCTAGGTGGGGCAGTGGACAGAGCACCAGGCCTGGATGACTCATATTCTGGAGTTCAGATTGGGCCTCAGACATTTCCAGCTATGTGACCCTGGGCAAGTAACTTAATACTGCTTGCCTCAGTTTCATGATCTGTAAAATGAGCTGGAGAAGGAAATGACAAACCAGTATCTTTGCCAGGAAAACCCCCAATGGGTCACAAGGAGTCAGATACAACTGAAAAATGACTGAAGTGAAAACGTTTCAAAGTGTCTAAAACAGAACTTTTTTTTTTTTTCATGAAAACCAATCTCTCTTCAAAACTTGCCTTTTTTTCTCTCAGGGGCATATTCTGTTTACCAGGCTTGGTCACTTTGGAATTATGATCCATTCTTCATTCTACCTAGCCCCACATATCCAATCATTTGCCATGTTTCGTATATTATATCTGTACAGTATCTCTTGAATCTATTCCTTTCTTTCCACCCACGAAGGCACTTCACTAGTTCACTCCTTCATCACTTGGACTGTTGTAATAGCATCTGAATTAATCTTGCTGCCTCCGGTCTCACCCCTCTCCACTCTATTTTTTTTTTTGCACAGCTATCAAAGTGATATTCCTAAAGCACCATGTCAGACTCTTGATCAATAAACTCCAATGGCTCCCATTGTCTGTAAAATCAAATACAAACTCATTTGTCTACTATTTAAAGTCTTTCACAACTTGGCTCTACTCTACTTTTTAGAGTTTATACCCTACTTGGCTATCACAGTGTAAAACACATAGTAAGAGCTTAATAATGTAAGACATAACCCCTGCCCTTATAATCCATCAGGATAAATAAATGATTATAAAATAGAATTATGATGAATGCATTCATTTTAATTCAATAAAACAAATAATTGCTAAGCTTCTTCTAGCATCATGAGAGGTACTGGGATAAAAAGAGGAAATGGAAAACTAATCCCTTCAGGAGCTTACATACACATAGTGTACAATATTTAAACTCCTCCTTTCTAGCTCCCCTTTAAGTATTATCTTTAGCAATTAGAATGTAAGCCCTTTGGGGTCAGAGGCCATCTCTTTTGCTTTTATTTGAATCCCTGGCATGTAGTACAGAGTAAGTGCTTAATAAATGTTCTATTTATCTGTCTTCCTGATCTTTAGGGTCCAGCCAAACTGGTCATTTTTCTATTCCTTACACATTATATTCTGTCTCCTATCTTTGCCTTTGTATAGGCTATCCTCCATGCCAGAAATATTCTTCCTTCTTGTCATTGCCACTTAGAATCCCTAGTTTCTTTAAAAAACTCAAGTATTACCTTCTTCAAGAGGCCTTTTGCAATCTCTATCTCTAGCAGCTAGTGCCAAATTATTTTTCTCATATATATTTCATACACTTATATCGTCTCCTGATTGAAATCATCCCCTTAAAAGCAAGCATTATGTCATGTTTGTCTTTGCATACCCTGGGACATAGTAGGCACTTAATAAATATTTTCTTGTTTGTGTGATTGAATGATGCTAATGGCCCCTAAAGAAGTATGTTAAATTCATATGATATTGCATTGAGGATCATGAAGTTTTATCATAACTTGCTATCAAAGTGATATTCCTAAAGTACTATGTCAGACTTGACTTGGTTATGTGTTTTGCTTGCTTGCTCTGCTTGCTTGATTAGGTCTTTTATATGTGTTATAGCTTGATTTATCAGTGAATCATACCCAGTCTGATATTGGCATATTGGATTGATTCTACAGATTTCAGTTGCTTTCAGATATCCTACGTCCATTTTGATGGTCTCCAGTATTCTTTCAATATAATGTTCTATTAAATAATTCAAGTTTTGAGTCTATTATGTTCAAGGCATTGTGTTTGGTAGACATTGACTGATATAAGATGAATTTTGTCCATTTCTAGTCTATATTACCTCCATTCCAGCCACCCTCCTCCATCCCCACCAAATTCATTTGGACTCTGCTCCTGGGTCCCTGAGCTCTGATAGGTGAGATTTCACCTTAACTTGTAGAAAACCAGGCCTCCAAATCACTTCTAGGCCATTTCCAAACCATATCCCCTCCTACATACTGTCCTCCTAATACCCCTAACTTGGAAGCTCTTGATATGTCATCCGCTTCTTAGAATTTAAACTTCTTGAGGACAGAAATTTCCTTGCTTACTTATATTGTAAATCCAATATGTAGTATGGTGCTTGGCACACAGTAAGAATTAATAATTACTTTATCATTCATCATTCCAAAATTATGACCCTCTTGTCCTTACAATCTAGCCTGAAAAATAATTATAAAATAGAATTATGATAAATTCATTCATTTTAATTCAATATGGCAAGCAATGATTAAGCTTCTTCTACACTATGCAAAGTATTTTGCTAGATAAAAAGAGAAAATGAAAAAAAAAGCCTTTCAAGGTGCTTACATATCCAGGGTATAAATATTTAAACAAAAGTATGAGATCATTTGAGGAGGGCAAAAGTACTAAGAACTACAAAAATTAGGAAAGGTTTCCTAAAGAAAGAAAACATATTTCTGAATTGAGGCTTCAGGAAAGTAAAGGATTTTAAAAGAAAAGAAAACCTGTACAAAGGCAAGTGATAGAATTCTGAATCTGGGCAACCACACTAGAAAGGTAATTTAGCTAGAACATAGAATACATGAAGGGGAGAAATGTGAAATGAGCCTAGAAGAGTTAGACTGGAAGCAAAATATCTTTCTGATGATTGTATTCAGCTGTAAGTAACATTTGCTTGAAGAAAGCCAATACTTTAACTAGGTCTTACTTGGACTTATGTGCTGATTTTGTAAAACAGTCAGTGACACGCTACACATCTTTCCCATGTGTGCCCTTAAGGTACAGTGACTGGAAAAATACAGGACTGCAATCTTAGTAAGTGATTGGTGTTCAAGCATGGCAGTAGGGTTCAAACTAGCTAGAGTTGTTTTTTGTTGTTGTTTCTTTTATTTTGAGTTAAAGAAATATCTAAGTAGAGAGCTGTAAGCTTTGGAGACTTTGTAAGAAAAAGAAGCCATCAAAATTTTAGAACATTTCTAGTGAATTTATAAGATGACCCAAAATCAAGGAACAAAATCATATGAAAGGAATTTTAGGAAATATGTTTACCTCTATGGCAAGGGAAAGGGGAGATCACCAGTTTGTTTTTATTTTTATTCATTTTTATTTTTATGTCTCCTAACCTAGCAGCTCCATTTTTATTCCTTTAGTCATAGTATATTTTGCCCTGGGTGATCAGCTCATGACCCATACATCTACCTTCTTAAGCCCAAACTCCAGTGAGATCAGTTCTAATCTACCCAAACGATTAGTATGAGTAATGAAAGAAGAACAGTGTCAGGAATGAGATTACTATATGCTATTGTAGATAGAATGAGAACTATGAACAAAAAAATAAACATCTCATTCCTGACACAATTTCCTTTTCATTACTCATGTTAATCATATGAATATATGTGTCAAGCACAATACTAGCTACCGGAGATATGAAGAGAAAAACCCAAAGTTTCTTGTATTTCATCATACCATAACATAAGTTTGTACATATAAATAAAGACTGGGCCAATAATTTCCTTGGTGTAGGCAACTCCCATGTTTTTTCTAACAGTGCAGGCCAGTACCTTCTCCTAAGATCAGTCTTAGAGAACTATCTATAGCACCGAGGGGTTAAGTTACTTCCCCAAAGTCACATAGCCAGTATGTGTCAGAGGCAAGAAATGAACTCAGATCTTCTTAGCTTTCAGGCTAACTCTCTATCCACTGTACCATGCTGCTTCTGTTTGTTCACACACATACATACTCACACACACACACACACACACACACACACACACACACATACTCTCACAGGCACACACATATCTGTTTGTCTGTGTATATCTCCCAACAAAATAGTGCTTCGCACATATCAAGTGCATGAGAACCATTTATTGAATTTAATTTACATGTATTGGTATCAGTTTCTGTCTGATGAGCCTAGGGACCTCAATAAATATTTCAATAATATTTTAGAAGAAAAATACTATTCTTCTAAAATGAGAAACGAGACCCCAAAGATGGTAGTTAATTTACTAAATTTGAAAAACATTAATTGCTTATTATAATGCTTCTAAATGCCTTAAAATCACTCTTCCTTTGTTAGGCAGGACTCCTGGTTATAAATTGTATTTTTAGTCAGTTTATTAAAGGAACCAAGGGGATCAAAGTTCTTTCATATATTGTCAAAGGGTTAATTCTGAATTGTAAAACTAGAAAGAAATTTGTATTGGGCAGGGGGATAGAGACCACAGGAGTACAGTCAAGTTCAGTGCTGGGTCTGGGAAACTGTGGAAAAAAAATACAAGTATGAAGGAGGTAGGAATGATTTTTAAGGTTTATGGTTACTTTTGGAGGTCAAAAGTAGAGACAATTATTCTGAGCTGGGCCTGACTTAGGCCAGGCCCTTGCTAGTTATGTTCAACATTGGAGAAAAAATTGGAGCTTAGAGATCATTCTGCAGTTAAGAAAAGGAGTTTTTCTTAGCAATAGCAGAAGGATATGTGGTGATATTCCATATGCCTGGATACATCCCAGGCTGATTCCAGAGAGCTAAGTTCCATTGCCTGGATTGTACCAGCCAAATACCAGCAAGGGCCTCAAATCCCTTCATGTCTATACTATAATCAGGTATGGGGGAAGTTATGTCAACCACCTAATGAAAAAATTGATCCCCTGAACCAATCAGGTTTCAAGGATGGCCTTAATACCTTTTAATAAAAAATTAGCTTAATTTGCATGGATTAGGGGACGGATATTACCACCACGACAGGCAGATAATTCAGGACAATCAGAGTAGTGGAAATACATCGAGCTGAAGATTGGAGAAGTGGGCACGTTCCTGAGAAGATCCCAGTGTTGTAAACTACAGTGGATTATGGAATCCAAGACAAGAAGGTATACTGTTGGTATTAGATAATTCCCTGTCCATGTGTACGCTTTTTGAGCAAATTACAATATCCCTCTTGACTGTATGTCAGGCCCTATACAAGCACACATTCTTTGTGTTCTCCTTAGTTATTATCACATAGAAATATACAATATATGGGATCTAGTTTATAAATGCTCTCCTGGCCCATGACTCTCCTAAATGTCTTTTATTCTTTTGGAAATTAGATCTGGAGTGTCTCCAGAATGAACAACAGGTCCCAGACTTTGCTGCTTCAGCTCTTCTGAAGCCCTCCCATCGCTTGATCCCATTCTGTCAGTATTTATTTCCTTGAATCACATCATGCTTAGTCCTACATTGCCAACCTATACCTGCATCATCAATCCTTCTCTTTCCTTTACATGTTTTTATTATTTTAGTATTATTCTCAATTATACATCTTTACAGATATGTCCAAAAAAGGGACAAGTAACTGTGTACCTGATTCATTTATAGGTACATATCTTCTTATAATTAAAATGTAAATGACTACTCCCCAGACTTAAGTGGGTATTCAATTATTTAGGGGAAGAAGCTATTATTTTCAGTAACATGAAAGCTTTGAGGAGTTAGGAAAAGTGGCTAAATATTAAAAAAAGAGAAATTCTCAGTGGTGGCAAGTAGAGCCCATAGACATCACTGGAAAAGAGAAGTTATATAATAGAAGTTGTGTTATTTGGAGTTGTAGATGGATCAGAGGAGGAACACAAGTGAAAGAAAACATGGCCCATTGTTCACCTTTTACTCAGATTTCTTTTTTTTTGACATTCTTGACATTGATAGTCAGCTTTTGTTGGAATTCCTTCTAATATGACAGTCTAGACATATTAGTCTAATGAAATATTCAATGCAGTATGTAAAAAAACTGTCTGGCATAGGTTGGATTTAATTAAATTGATGTCTACCAGTATGTACCATAAGGTATGAATAGACATTGATTTTTACAAAATAATAATGATTAAATGCATAATCTCACTAAATTAGAGGAAGTGTTAATATAAAAAATGATTTTACATGCTGCAGTCAGCATGACCCCCACATGTGTTAAACGATATTAGCTATATAAAATTAAGTTCAAACAATATTAACAAAGAACAAAGTATTTTCCCTATAGCATCTGATTCTCAGATTTATATATCCAACCCTAACCTCTCTGCTGAACTACAAGCACAGATCTCTACGTGCCTCAGGGGCATATCAAACTGGGTGTTTTGTTGGTATCTTACTCTCCTAAACCTCAACCTATTCCAAACTTCCCTGTTACCTTTGAAAGCATCCTCATCTCCCAGTCACTCACAACTACAGCTTTGGCATCATCTTTAAATCTGCTTTTGCACTCTTCCCACACAACCAACTATCAAAAAATTTTGCCATTTCTACCTTGAAAATATTTCTGATATGCATCCACTTGTTTCTACTCATAGTTTTCATAACCCAAGTTTAGACCTTAATCACCTCTTGACTATACTGCTAAGATAATCTTGTAACTGGTCTCCCCATCTCAAGTTTTTCCCCACTTTAATCATCTGCCAGAGTTATTTTCCTAAAACATGTATTTGGGCGTGTCATTCTCCATGCTCAGTGAATTCCATTTACCTCCTGAATCAAATCTATGACTCTGTTGGCATTTAAGGCACTTCATTATCTGGCTCCTTCCTACCTTTCCAGCTTTTTTATATCTTACTTAAAGAAGAATGCAGTCCAGTTAAATTTGCCTACTAGTAATTGCTCAAACTCTACGTTCAATCTCTTTGCCTCTGCACTGTCTGGCTCTGATTCCTGGAATGCCCTTCCCCCTGACCTTTACTTTAAGTTCCTCACCTTTTTCTTTCAAATATCACTGTCCTCAAGAAACCTTTCTGCTTCCCAACCCCCATCTTGCTACTAATGTCAATCTCTTTCAGACTACCTTCCCTCTTTTATCTATCTATCTTCTATGTGCTTAAGGATTTACATGTTGACTCCCTCCCATATACTCCTTAAAGATGGGATCTGTTTTTTCTTTGTTTATTTTGCCCTTCTTTGTATCCCCAGCACTTCCCACAATGTCTGGCACATAAGCGCTTAATTGTGCTCGTTGACTGAGAAATTCCATTTAGTGAAAGTGCCTCCTATACCCTTTCTTCTTCTCCTAAGACATTGGCATACTTTATACTACACTAGGCACCTCAAGTATCCAAGGGGTAACAAATTTGTAGCCCAGTTACCTTCCCTTAAGTGTTTGGTTGGGCTTATTCAACTCATTCAAATCTGTCAACATCTGCCTAGTTTTCAGCCTGATTACTCTCCATTCCCAGGTACAATTCTACCATTAGGTGTCTAAGACAGGGGTTCTTATATGTGTGTGTGTGTGTGTGTGTGTGTGTGTGTGTGCGTGTGTGTGTGTGTGTGTGTGCATACATGTGCTGTGGATTCGTTTGGCAATATGATGACAACTGGGCTCCATCTAAAAATAATGGCTTTAAAGAAATACTAAATTTTAGCTAGAGGCTAGTAAAAGTAAAGGTATAGATATATGTAGATATATTTTCCCTAACAGCAGGAAAACCCATTAAGTTTCACTAAAACCCCATTAAAATATCTCCCCTATGGTAGGCATGCTCTCAGTTGGCTACCATTTACCTAAATTAGCTTGAGGGAGAAAGGAGTAAAGGATATTCTTCTCACTAAAGAACAAGTGGGCAGAGGTTGAGAGGCTAATGGATAGAAAGCAGGTTCTGGCCTCAGGAAGTTATAGATTCAAGTCCCATCTCTGACAGTCCTATCTGTGTGACCACAGGCAAATCACTTAACCTCTGGGTCCCACTGACAGCTTTCTAAAACTATAAATTAGGAACCGGTTGCTGATCAGTGCAGGAAATTTCCACAAAGATGACCTCATAGGTCTTACCAAGTGGGAGATAGGGAAGCAAGGCATAAATACTTTAATTCTAGAGGGAATGATGTGGAAAAAAATGTTTGTAGCACACATTCATTCACTTAGTTAGCATTTAGCAAACATTTGTGAAATGCTGTAAACACCCAAAGCACTATACCATACAAAGATGAATAGTTTATGGTGTTCTCTTTTCTGGCCTCACTGCTTTTGAGAAATACACTCAGCCTGGATTTGGAAGGAGAGTAACATACTGCTCAGCCTTCCAAAAGGCAGTCTCTAGCCTTTGACAAACTGGAAAGGGCTGTTAGTCTTTCATTGTATGGTAATGATCTTTTTTTTTTTTAAAAAATCAAACCTATATACATAAGTAGTGACCATCATAATGGTTACTTACTGTAATTAATTATCTTTAATTTTCATTATGAACATCTTTGATACTTTTTGTTTCCAAGTGTTTCAGTGGATGTCATTTTTTATTGAAGTTTCTGCATAGTAATGGTCCACTTGGGAAACTCTCCTTTATGTCCCAGCATTATAAATTACACAATGAACATACCTGGTGGAGATAGCTTTGCTTATGAGAATTTTTTTTAATCCCTTATTGACTTGCAAGACTCATCCACCTTGATGTTTTCACAGGAGCTTATTCCACTGGCAATGATCAAAAGAGGTATGCTGGGCTTTGATCAGAGTAAATCTGAAGAAAGCTGGAAATCTGCAAATATGCGGTGATTAAAATTCTCCCAGCTTGTTCCATTATTAAAAGGAAATTAAGATCCTGACCAAATAATACTTTGCACTAATAGTTAGACAAATTATAAGGCTTTACCTTGAAGGTCACTGAGATAAGAATGAAACAAAACTAAACTTTAAGCATGGCTACACAATTCAATGACATCAGTGAATCAGATTTTCTAGATATATATCTTAATGAATACTATGTCTATCACTCCTGAACCCCCTTCCTGCAGATTGGTGACTAACAGTTGCCAATAATACCATCTGCTTGCTGGTTCCTGACTGCAATCACTGGGGAATTTCATGCCTGCCATGTGACCCTCCCTTCCCCCTGCCTCCTATACATCTTCACAAAGAGCAAGTTTAAAATGCAGGAGGAGGGGGGTGAGATAACAAGAGTATACTGGTTTTCCTAGCACTAGATTTCAATTTCAGGCACCAAGAGATGAAAACAATTATAACAAAGTACAGTCTGTTGGCCAGACTTACTCATGAAGCAGCCTATTCTATTTTGAGTAGCAGTAATTTTTAGGAAGCATTTCATTACAAAATTCTAAATACGCCTTTCTTAAACTTTGCTCTCCTCCGGTGAATATCCCCATAAGTTTTGTGTCTTTTGCTAATTTTCCAAGAATGCCAATAATGTCTTTGTAGTATTTGCTGATATAAAACAAACATTTAAGAGACAAGAATGAAGCCCACATCCCTGAGGAACTCCATTAGAGATTTCTTTCAGTGGTGATGATGCCTCATGGAACAAATGAGACATAATCTGTGCTTGTAGGTTAGGTGGGATTTGGATAGGTGAAGGGAAGAAGAAAAAACATGCCAGAATGAGGGGAAAGCCCTTTGTAGATTTGGAAATAGGCATGGAATATTTATGTAATAGTGAAAAGACCAGCTCATCTACAGAATTTTTGGAAGTTGAGGAAGACAAGATTAAGAAGACAAAATGGTACCAGACCATGGGAAACTTGGATTCCCAAGAAGTTTTAATTCTATATTGAAGGTGGTAAGGTACTATGGGGTATGTTTCAGTGGCATGAGAAAATTAGGGAAGCCTGTTTTGAGAAAAGTGTGTAAGGTAGGTTGGAGAGAAAGAGCAAATGAAGGCCAGAAGAACATTTAGGAGATTACCCTACTAATGTAGGTGTGAGGTGATGATCTTGCTGGAAAAACAAATAATTTTATTCATTAGTCCATTTATTTTACTTACAGAAATGTTCCTATATAGGACTGCCACTATTTCACAGTAAAAGATGGAATTTGGTAGGATTTCTAGAGGACTGACTTTTTAGAATGTAGTTGTTGGAATCCTTATTCTAGTGTAGCATGTGAAATTTAACAAAAAAGGTAAATGGAAGCAATTGTCTGAGCAAGATGACATTTTATTAACAGAGGCATGCTGACTGTCAATAAAAGGCTCAATGGTTACCTCATTTTTATGCCAAAAGGATAGCTCCACTTTTAAAGGTATTGGGGAGTACAGAACAAAGAACAGAATAAGATAGGTGACATTATGGGGTTGAGGGCAACATGATTGGTTACAGAGCTGAAGCACAAGGGACAATATGATTGGTTGGAAGTTTGGTAATGAAGGGCTAGTAGTGACACACACTCCACCCCTACCCCACCCCATCCCACTTATCTGCTGCAGCTAAGAAGTGTTCATTGTTTTAGTTAGGTTACTAGGTCTTAGAGATAATAGACCAGACCTTTTGGACAGCAAACCAGGCAACCTTGGAGGATGGCTTGGTGGTATAAGATATTAGCCTTAACACCCAGGTATTCACACATATTCCCCAAAGATAGCTAAATTCCTTGAGGCAATAACAGATCAATGATCATCAAGAAAACTTTTTTTTTTGCAAATTCAACCCACGATAGAGCAGCTGAATTCTGAACTAAGTTCAGAGACAAAGAACCATGACTTAAGCAATTACAAGGCAAAGTCAATTAACTATATATTGAACCAATAAATAAATGATACACCATCAATCTTAGTCTTCTCACTAGGATGGTTTAAACAGAGCCCTGCTTGGTAACAGAGGAATTGGCTGCATCTCTCAAAGTTCCTCAGATAGATTATTATTTGTGGTGCTCACAACAACCCTTAAAGGTAAATAGCACTTCAGGTCTTATTATCCGTGTGGTGTAGATAAGGAAACAACTTCAGAGAAGTAAGTGAAATGTCTGTGGTTACAGAGTTAATAAATATGAGTGGTGGTATTTGCACCAAGGACTTTATGACTGCAGGTCCAGCACCTTATTACAGTTCCACCACAAATATAATCCTTTGGTTTTCATCATTTCTAGGAATCTTTGGATTTGAAACCAAATGCTATTACTATATCTAGAGTAGAGAACCTCTGTCTTATTTGTTGTCTGGCCATAATACTGAGTTTGTATGCCCCTCCAGCCCATGCAAATATTTGCCAAGTGGTAACTTGCTGTGATTAACCAGATTAAAGCTGAGACTCAGGAGGTTTAAGGAAAAGAGTTTAATTTAATTAGAATTTCAAAATTTCCAGGGGTTGCTGGCCATTATATTTATCATATTCTTTCCCCAAACTCCCCCCAAAAGTGCAAAATGTTGAAAATTATGCCTCAAGTTATGGCATTATTCCCTTCCCTGCTTATATGTTTCCAGATTCTATGTTACTAAAGTCTATGATCTTTGAATTCCCCCCTATCCTCAGGGAATATTCCTATTGACCACTGTGGAATTCATTTGCAGTATTTACTTCTTTTCTGGAGCATACTCTGGAAATAACAATACAAAATTTTAAAAACATAAGAAAAATGAAATCTAGACTCATATGAATAATTGTTATGTCTTTTGAGATACTGATTTGCCATCTTTTGCCTAATGGTATGTGGCATATGGTGATATTTCATCAATCATTTTATCTTTTTTTAATTTAGATGATTTTTTGGAAAGTTATAAAACTGTCAGTTTTATTCTAAGGGCTGTCTCTTCCTATAAGAATCCATTTAGTTTTATACATTTACATTTTATGAATAGATTTTATTATCCCTTATGTCACGGAAAAAAAAGTATTAAAAATTCTGAAGTAAAGCCAAAGGGTTTTTGACCATCTTTGTTTGTAAAGGTGGCAATATTTTTAACATCTTTGAACCCTGAAGACAGTGCAAATAGAGGAACTTAATGTTCTATTCTTGGTTTTAGTTTGTCCTATTTTTTTCTTTCAGTAAGCATTCCACAGCAAAAATAAGCAATGAACATTTATTAAAAGCTCCTTGCATAAAATCTTCCCCTACCACCCCATCTCCCAGGTTTTCACTGAGTGAAACAAAAGTCTTGGTTCCTGTCTTCAAGGAATTTACCATCTCAGACAGAAGTGGTATACTGTGTGCATGTGTGTGTGTGTGTGTGTGTGTGTGTGTGTGTGTGTGTGTGGTATTCAGAGACAAATAATTAAAGTAGAATAACTAAGGGACCAAGAAAGGTGCAAAGTTCAGAAGTGGGGTGAGATCAATTCTGATTGTGAAAGTTTTATGAAAGAATTTGCACTAATCTGAAAGGGGAGTAGTGGAGGGCATGTGCAGAGTATGTTTTGAACCAAAACATAAATGCCATACAGATGTATTTGTAAGGAAGTTAGTAGTACACTGTGTCTCAAGTTTAGGGTGTATAATAAATGATAGCAGTCCATCAACAAGCATTTACATTCCTCCTGTGTTTCAGGCACCATAGTAAAGTCTAGGGATAAAAAGATAAAAGTGGAATATCCCCTGCCCTCAAAAAGCTTGTTTTCTTATGAAGAAGACAATGTATATTCATGAAGTGTATAGTTATTAACAAGGTACAAAGTTAATGAAAAGGTTACCTTACAGGGGAAGGCACTAGCATTTATGGGAACCAGAAAAAGCCTCCTGCAGAAGTTAGTGTTTTAACCCAGTCTTGAAATTAGAGATTCTAAGAGAGGAGGTGAGAAGAGAGCACATTCCAGACATGTAGGACAGCCAATCCAAAGTCCCAGATATGAGAGATGAAAACGTGAGCAACAGCAAGTGGACCTGAATGAATGGAGGAGAGTAATGGATCAGCAGACTGGAAAGGTAGAGAGTATCAACTGTCTAACAGAGAAGTTTACTATGACATTGGCAATGTAGAATAGAGACAGATTATTAAGAAGTGTGGATATAATTCATCACAAAATTATTTGCTACTCCACAGATGATTTGTCTCCTGGCCATATAGTGATATCCTAGGATGGGATAGGTTTTAGAACTGGATCTTTCCAAGTGTCCTACAGATAGCACATAGGAGACCAGATATTCGTATTGAGAACTTCCAGCGCTAAACTCAGTGTTCTTTGGGAACTTCCATAAACACATTGGTGTTCTTGAAACATCTTGATTTTTCAGTTTATCCTCCTTATAACTCCCATAACCTTTAATTTTACAGTACATCATCTACCCACAGGGATACATCTGATCTCAGAGGCACCCATATATGTGTGGCATCCATGATCTTGACCTCTGAAATCTTCTTTTCTGATCATAATTTTCCATCTTTCCATTTCTCCATCTGCTTAATTGAAAACTTTGGCACCCATATCCTTCCTTATTTTCCAGTCAAGCACCTATCATATGGACTCACTTTCCTCTCTTCACAGTTTCAATTCCATAATTGACTAGTTTAATTCTAAATGTCCTTACCTCACGCTTCCTGAGACCCCTTTCCCCATCCTGCTGCCACTCATTCCTGCTAGAACTCAACCACAAACTACCCCTCCTATCAGCCTTCTCTGGTTTACTCAAACTGCTTAGTATTTCTGGAAAAAGTTACACAATCTTGCCCTCAAAACCCCTCTATAGTTTTACTTAATTTCTCTATTTTTTTTGTCTCTTAGTCTGAGAAAGAGGTGACTCCAAAAATTACCAAGTCCACACTGTAAACCTGTATGGTCTGCTCTGGTCCCCTTTTGTATTCTCAAGAACTTGCCCAATGAGCCACTCTCTTTCATCCTCAGCCTCTTCTTATCTTTTGACTCTTTCCCCACTGCCAAATAGTTAGACTCATCCTATCCTTAAAAACATGAAATAAAACAAAAACAAAGACCTCTATCTAAAGATTTTATTTAGAGCCTCAATTCTAATTCTAATAGAATATGCTCCCTGTTGCTCTGATGTCTATGGGCTATAAAGTCCATGTGGGCAGGAACAATGGAAGCCACTATGCCATTTTGGAAATGGAAGGATGGGACTATGTTCAAGGGATAGAGACAGGGGACTGGACCTGTAATTTCATCTGGTATATTGATGTGCCCTCTATTGGTAATCATTTTCTATAATTTATAATTTTGGAAGGTTGACTAGAGCCCTGAGACTAAGGGACTTGCCAGGGTCACTCAATTAATATGTGTCAAATGTGGCACTTGAACCCAAGTCATGCTGGTTTTGAAATCTTCTCTCTATTCACTTTGCCAAAAGCTTCAACCATGCTTTACACTAGAAAAATAAAGACCACCGCTTGACACAGAATCCAAATGAAAATTTTGTTGTGGCATTTCCTAACGATGAATATATTGAACACTACAAAGTATAGCTGCAATGATTTACATTAACTAGGCACTGTAAAATATATTAGGTATATATTTGGATCTCTTAAGTATAGAGATATACTCTCATTCATTCAACAAATGTTTATTGTGTGCATACTATGTGGAGATACTGTGAGGTTTTTCAGAAAAATGTAGATATTCTCTGACCAGAGCCACTAAGGCATCTATTTTAAAATGTCCAAGGATTAATATTAAGTTTGCTGTACTTTTAAAATGTACATAGCAAAAAAAAGTATGATCCTTTGGCTTTACTTATGATTTGAAATGAATTTAGATTTATTTTTCATTTAAGAAAGTATAACTCCATTATTCTGCATTGAGTTGACAAAATAGTAGATAAAATACAGGACATTAGCATGAAATTCAGATAAAGTTACAACATATTTCATTTGTTTTCCTTCTCAGATGTCATTTCTGGTAAAGCATTATATAAATGACAACCAAAAAAATCTGCAATGCAGCTTAAAAATGGTTGTTGGTTTTTATAAAAGTTTTTAGGCATATTTTTAAGAATTTTCACTTAGGATCATTTAAGCTTAAAATGCTATTTGTAATTTTTGTTTTAAAAAAGATAGATTTATTGGAGTAAAAAGGGATTGTAAATATTTCCAAATTTAATAACTCAACTATCTGTGCTTGAAGGAATATGGCCATAGGCTTTTATCATGCCATTTTTCTATTAAAATGATTGGATCCTGAGATAAAGTTATATATATGGCAGGCTTTACCACCATGTTAGGTAGCAAGTATATACAAAAAGAATAGAAAAGATTTTAGCCTGAAGATTTAAAGTCGCATGGATTAGAAAATTGATTTAAATTCTAACATTCTTCCTACAGGTAATCATTGATTCTGATTTATATCTTTAGCTCTTATCCAAACTATGAGAGCTTAATTTCTTTTCTGTCTTCATTTTTTCTTAAATTTTAACTTGTAAGTAATTTATGAGATTAGCTAGCTGACATTTTATTTCCAAACTAAAATGATGTTGCAACCATCCCATCACAAGGAAGAATTGAACCTGCCTGCAACCAGGCCTAAATCTCATCTTCTAGTCTTGACCATACCAGGAAGGCTTTTGGTGACAAGTAGTGATGTTAAGATAATGCTCTTTAAGATGTGTGTCTGGCAAAATGGGTATCCTACTCTCGCCTGATTGCATGGCTTTTTCTGGTATAAACCCCAAACCTAAGGGTATCAGGTTCTTTCACTAGGAATCATCATTCATCTGAACAAGGTTAAAGGTGTGTTTTTTTAAAGGAAAACTCATTTGAATCTTTTTAAACATGCTCATTCCTTTCATCTTACTGGCTAGCTTTGAACCTGTATCTTGATGGATCTTAAAATTCCACTGCCTGTAGTTAGCCAAGAAAATCTATTCTCTTTCTTTTCCTTGTTAGATAATAGTAAACAACTACCTTTGATTTCTTCAGCAGGTAAAATGAGTTTTACTGACAGATATCAACAATCAATGAACTCTGTTAATAATGAGTTATTCTTCAAAGCACCACCGTTTCTAACCTCTTATCAATGCATTTACTCAGTAGCAAATTTGAAAGCTTCAGCCCTTTGTTTGAAAATCTTTAGGCAGTAAGACTTGTCCTTGATATTTGTTAGTTTGATAACACTTCCCTGTGAAAATTCTTAGCTTACTAGTTCAGTTAAGCACACTCTACGAAAGAGTGGACAACATTGCTTTATTAATGAAAGAATGAAAAATGACAAAACAAACAAACGTGTTAATCACTGTGCTAAACACTTACAATAGAAATATTAAAAAAGTCCTAAGTTCCACCAGGAACTTACAGTCTAATGGGGGAGACAACACGTGTGTGTGTGTGTGTGACACACACACACACACACACACACACACACACACACACATATATATATATATATAGATATAGATATAGATATAGAAATGGTGACTAGCAAAGGGAGTTTTCTTCTGTGGTATCACAGAGATGGTAAGGGAAGTCATAGAGTGCTTGACTGACATGGCCTTTTTAAAAAAGAACTGATAGTGTTTATTTTCTTATAATTTCCAGATTAATATATAAAAAGTTATTTGAGGGGTCATGGGGCTGACACATTGGAGTAGACAACATGAGTTGTCTTTCAGTCACTCACCAGTCAGAAAAGAACCACCTCAAAACAACACTTCCAAAGGTGAATGGCTTAGCATGGTCACTAGAAATCTTTTATCCCTATTCTGAGTAGGACAGTCACTAATTTTTCTCCAAATCATATAAATCTAGCTCTTGGTTTCAAGTAAATACTTACATAATAAAATAGAAAATTCCTTATATTTCTCTCTTTTTCATGTTTTTACATACATTTTAAGAAATATTTTGTATTTCTATTAATAAAACCATGTGACTTTCATGACTTTTATTCTTGTAAGGAGGGAGAGGAGGAATGCTGAGATTTCATTAGTAAGGAGAAATACCAGAAAGGACACAATGTAGATTGTCACCTGCTCTGCAACGTATATTCTTAGATCTAGAGTCACCTGAGTAACTGATAGTTTTAGTGACTTAAGCAGGGACACTCAGCCATTATGTGTCAAAGGTAGGACTAGAACCCAGGCCTTCTTATCTCTTTCTATCTCTCTATTCACTGTGCAATACTGCCTCTCTTTTATAACAATATAATTTATTAAAATGTTTCCTGCTATTACACTGTTCTTTTATTCCTATTATAAATCTGAGAATCATAATTATAATTTTTGCTACATATTAGTATACTATATTACTCAATACTTTAGTTAATAATAATTATCATATAGTTTAATTTATGTAATACTTATATAGTTTAGACTAGATAATAAATAATAACTAACATTTATTTAGTGTCTACTGTGTATCAGGCACTATACTAGGCACTTTACAATTGTTAACCTATTTGATCATCACAAAAACCCTACTTTCGTGTAGGGTAAGATACCCAATTGAGTGTGTATGTTGTTTCTTCCTTAAGCCAAATACAATGAGAGTAAGGTTCACTTATTCTGTTTCACCTCCCCACTTTTCCCTTCCATTATAACAGCCTTTTCTTGCCTCTCTTATGTGAGATAATTTACCCCATTCTATCTCTCCCTTTATCCTTCTCGCAATATATTCCTCTTTTACCCCTTAATTTTATTTTTTAGATATCATCACTTCATATTCAACTCACCCTGTGCCTTCTGTTTCTCTATATATGTATATATATATATATATATATGCATATGTGTGTGTGTGTGTATATATATATATATATATATGTATGTATGTATTTTTGTATGTATGTATATTCCTTTCAACTACCCTAATACTGAGAAAGGTCTCATGAGTTACAAATATCATCTTTCCATGTAGGAATGTAAACAGTTAAACTTTAATAAGTCCCTTGTGATTTCTCTTTCCTGTTTACCTTTTCATGCTTTTCTTGATTCTTGTATTTGAAAGTCACATTTTCTATTCAGCTCTGGTCTTTTCATCAAGAATGTTTGAAAGTCCTCTATGTCATTGAAAATCTTTTTTCCCCTGAAGTATTATACTTGGTTTTGTTGGGTAGGTGATTCTTAGTTTTGATCCTAGCTCCTTTGGCCTCTGGAATATCATATTCCAAGCCCTTTGATCCCTTAGTGTAGAAGCTGCTAGATCTTGTGTAAACCTGATTGTGTTTCCACAATATTTAAATTGTTTCCTTCTAGCTGCTTTCAATATTTTCTTTTTGGCCTGGGAACTCTGTAATTTGGCTACAATATTCCTAGGAGTTTTCCTTTTGGGATCTTTTTCAAGAGGCAATTCTTTCCATTTCTATTTTACCTTCTGATTCTAGAGTATCAGGGAAGTTTTCCTTGATAATTTCTTGAAAGATGGTGTCTAGACTCTTTTTTTGATCATGACTTTCAGGTAGTCCAATGATTTTTAAATTATCTCTCCTGGATCTATTTTCCAAGTCAGTGGTTTTTCCAATGAGATCTGTCACGTTGTCTTCTGTTTTTTTTCATTCTTTTGGTTCTGTTTTATAATTTCTTTATTTTTCATAGAGTCATTAGCTTCCATTTGGTCAATTCTAATTTTTCAAAATTATTTTCTTCAGTGAGCTTTTGTACCTCCTTTTCCATTTGGCCCATTATGTTTTTTAAGAAATTCTTCTCCTCATTGGCTTTTTGGGTCTCTTGCCGTTTGGGTTAGTCTATTTTCAAGGTTTTATTTTCTTCAGCATTTTTTGGGTCTCCTTTAACAAGCTGTTGACTCATTTTTCACGATTTTCTTGCATCCCTCTCATTTCTTTTCCCAATTTTTCCTCTATTTCTCTGACTTTATTTTCCAAATCCTTTTTGAGCCTTTCCATGGTCTGAGTCCAATTCATATTTTTCTTGGAGGCTTTCGATGTAGCATCTTTGACTTTGTGGTCTTCTTCTGTCTGTATGTTTTTATCTTTTTTGTCTGCAAAGTAAGATTCTATAATTCTATACTCTGAGTATTTTTACCCTGCCTCCTCATTTTCCCAGCCAATTACTTGACTTTTGAGCTCTCTGTCAAAGTATGACTCTGCTTCCAGAATGGAGAGTGCTCTGTCCCAAACTTCAGGGGTTTTTCGCTGCTGTTTTCTGAGCTACTTGTAGGCATCTGTAAATTTTCACTTCTTCTGAGGTGGTATGATCCAAGGAGAGGTCTTTACTCCTCTACTGGCCTGTGCTCTGGTCTGTGAGTACCCTCAAGCACTCTTCTCTGCCTTGGAACTGAGAGGAGGTCTCCCTCTGCACAGCCACCACAAGTTCTGCTATACTAATGCTCCTCCTCCCCCAAGGACCACCAACCAGGACTGCGACCCAGATGCAAGCAAGGCAAAGCAAGAGAATCCTGCCTCAGTGCCAGCAAAGAGATCTCTGCACTCCACCTCTGATCAGCCACTTTATTCCTCCCATCATCTATGAGCCTGGAACTCCAAAAGCAGCTGCCACCAACACCCTGTGGCTGCGGCTGGATCAAGCCTTTCTCTCACCCAGGTCCAACAGAGTTTTCCCACTGACCTGCTAAGTTGTCTTTGGCATTTGTGGGCTGAGAAGTCTGGAAACAGCCACAGATTAGTGATTCAGTGCCCTGAGGCCTGCTCACCAGGTCTGCTCTGGCCTGGTCTGTCCTGGTGTGGCCCACACTGGGCTATCCTGTGCTTCCAGCATGGTGCAATAGACCCTTCCTAGTGACCTTCCAGGCTGTCTTGGGTTGGAGACTTGTTTCACTATGTCATTTCATGGGTTCTGTAGCTCTAGAATTTGTTTAGAGTTTTTTTTTTTTTAACAGGTGTTTGGAGGGATTTGGGGGAGAGCTCAAGCAAGTCCCTGCTTTTACTCCGCCCATCTTGGCTCTGCGTCCAATAGGTGCTATTATTATCTGAATTTGACTAATAAGGAGACTGAGGCAAACAAAGGTTAAGTGGGTTGCCCAGGGTCACATAGCTAGTAAATGTGTCAAGTGCTTGAGGCCGGATTTGAACTCAGGTCTTCCTGAGTTCAGGGCTGATGCTATACTCAAAGTGCCACCTAGCTGCCCCCAAGAGTATGCCTTTTAATGGGGAAACAACATTCACATAGGTCACCTGTTAAGACTCTTCCCTTAAATGCTATGGACTACTGTGAAACAGCATAAGCTACAGCCTTGGATTTCCAAGATCAGTCACATCTCAGGAGTGGCTTCTGTGCTTTTTGGGGAAAAACAAAAACAAAAGAAAAAGGGAAAAAAACCAACCAGCTAGCCTAGTTTATTTGTCCAGGCCTTCAGGTGACTGAAACCTTAGCCTCCAGAGCAATCAAATAAAAACTAATTAGAAATAAGGTAACTTTTAGAGAAGTCACTAAGCAGCCGAATGACCAGGATATATTTCATATAAAAAGTAGCTCTTGAGCTGCCTTGAAGGATACTCATCATTCCAAAAGGAAGGAGCAAGAAGGGAGAACATTTCATGCATGGAGAACAGTACATGCAGAAGTGGATTATGATATATAAAGATCTGTAAGGAGGGCAAGACCACGGAGGATGTGAAACAGAGTAATATTTTTATAGCCTGGACATGTAAATTGGGAGTAAGACTGTGGAGACCTTTGAATTCCAAACATCAGTTTGTTTAATGCAAAGATCATTTGTTATTTCAACATTTTGCAGAATGTAATTTTCAACCTACCTGGTACTTTTCGATGGGGCAGCTTGTTAATGACTTATTGGACCTTGCATTCTAAGACTGGTTTGTTTTGGTTATATGTTTTCTAGCTGGTGAATCTGGATTCTTTACATTGTTATAATTGTTCGTGTCTTTCCTATTACAAGTTTTATCCACATATATCAGTGCATAAGAAAAACAATGCAGAGGACTGAGTTCAAGCATTGGAATGAAGAAGCCCTGGCTTCAAATGCTCTGTGACTTGAGAGTTTGGCCAATAACTATCCAAGTCACTTACCTGTCAATACTTCGGATACCTCTCTAAGACAACTGGACAGCTAGGTGGCCCAGCGGATAAAGTACCCAACCTGGAGTTAGAAAGACTCCTCTTCTTGAATTCAAATCTGGCTTTAGACATTTACTAGTTCTATGTCCTGGGGCAAGTCACTTAACCCTGTTTGCCTCAGTTTCCTCATAGGTAAAATGAGCTAGAGAAGGAAATGGCAAGGTACTTCAGTATCTTTGCCAAGAAAACCCTAAATGGGTTCATGAAGAGTCAGATACAACTGAATAACAGCTAAGACAGTAAATTTCATAGAACTTGTCTTTTGACATAATTAGGGGAATTTCTCACTAAGAGGTTTCTACACTAATCAAATCACAAGTCTAGTAGCAAAACAAAATAAAACAAAATATGCATGATATTTCTCCATTTCTTCATTTGAAGCAATCTTTTTTTAACCTCTGATTCTGGTATTCATCATCATCAACAATAAGTATTTATTAAGTGCCAAGTGTCTCCAGCATTGTGCTGAAATGCTGGGCAAAAACTCAGCTACTATCCTGAAGGAGCTCACATTCTCATGAGGGAGTCAACATCTCAGAAATATGTACATACATACCAGATATGTAAATTATAGTTTACAGGCCATCTCAGAGGAAGACCCTTGCAGTGCAGGAAGAGGGCATTCAAGATGGGTCAGAAAAGTCCTCTTGGCAGAACGTAGGAATCTTGAGTGTTTATTTTTATTAATTTTTGTTTTAGTGACACCTTGAAGAAAGTGAGGGAAGCCATGAGGGGAAACTGAATAGGGAGAGCATTCTTTTGGGGGAAATTTAACTTAGGGGAAAGCCAGAGAAACAACATGGACTCTGGAAATGGAGTGTTATGTGTGAGGGACATCAATGAGGCCAGGGTTACTTGATCAGACTGCAAGGAGGTGTCTAAAATTTAAAAGGAAAAATAGAAAATGATCAGGGCTTTAAAACCTCAAAAGAGGATTTTATACATTTATTATCCTTTCTCTCCTCTTTTTGATTAAATTGCATTGCATAGTGGGTAGAGACCTGGCCTTAAAGCCAGTAATGTCTGGGTTCAGATCCTGTCTTTGGAGATATAGTAACTGTGTGTCTCTGGGCAAGTCACTCAGTGTTCTGGGGAATTTTCCAAGAAATTAAATTGCAGAGAACATGATAACCTGCATTAGTTAAGAGAATTTCCTCAAGTGAGAATTCCAGTTACCAGTGAGATGACAGATCCAGACTCTAGCACTCTCCCTATGCCAATGACATCAATTTAATAGGTATTTTCAAAAAAGCAAATATTTGTTGAGTTCATTTTGTTTTATTGATTTTTTGGGAGGGTGGGTTGCTGATTTTGTATTGTGATTACTTTTTTGTATTAATGTATTCAACTTTTTTCTATGTAAGTTTTTTTCTACTTATGATGTGTTCAAAAATTATAATTTTCATCTGAAAACTATGTTGCTTTTATTTCATGAGTTATATAGTATATCTATATTTTTGCTTTATCATCTACAATTTGTTCATGAACTCCTGATACTCCTAATTTTTTATGTTTTTATTGCAGATTACTGTTTTTGTTGCATCTTTATCCATAAATAATTTTCATTTTCTGATTTTTTTCAAATATATCTATAATATGCTGTGTTCTTTAATGTCGTTCATTTTGTGAGTGCATGTTCCGAACATGTTTGGAAAATAAAAGCAGATTTCCAGCTTTTTAATTCAAGTCCCTCCATTTACCTATCAAAGCAAATTTCCACTTTCTATTAAAGTGTATAATTTTTTTCTTACTTATCTTTCTTTTTTAAATTTGTTTATTGTATTATATTACTAGAATCTCCCACTATTAACTTTTTATCTTTTTTTTTAACACAATTAACTTTTCCTTTGTTTTTGCTTGTCTGTCATTCTAGAAGAGGACCATGATGTCAGGGAGGTGATGCCATGACATGCAAGTGAATTGGATTTAAGTGAGGGAAGGCTGTGCTAAGTCACCAGACTTACTTTCTCCTCTGGAGAAATTATAGGTTGTGATTCTGTTTCATTAGGTGGAGAGTTTGAGGTTAATATTTTCTTCTTGTCAATGGTACTTTTAAGTTAAATGCAATTCCTTTTTAAATTTCTCTTATTACATTTTAATTTGGATTAGAGTTTTAAAAGATATGTGTCTATATACATATATGTGTATGTATATACACACATATATCTTTATACAACTCTGGATTTTCTGGAGTTTCCTGAAGCATGGCAAATTTTAGTTCATCCTACCATCTTGAGTCTATCTGTATCTAAGAATATTAACTACATATTTTTATTAGCAACAA
The DNA here is from genome assembly GCF_011100635.1 of Trichosurus vulpecula. NCBI lineage: Eukaryota > Metazoa > Chordata > Mammalia > Diprotodontia > Phalangeridae > Trichosurus > Trichosurus vulpecula. The sequence continues at coordinate 330,337,754 of NC_050576.1, read as the reverse complement.
GTTTATTAATTTTATTTTTAAAACATAAAACACTTTTTTCCCTTTTACTATCAGGGAATTCAATAGAAATAATAGTTAAATTTAACTCATCTGCTATTATTTTTTAAAATTATTCATTTTTTGATAGAGATATGTAATCTTTATTATTGTTAATACTAATAATTTCCCATCTTTAATACACAGAAACCACTAAAGTTCCAAATTTTAAATATCAGCTCCATAAATTATCTCTTAAAATGACTTCTACCAATGACCCCTTCCTCTCTCTCTATCTCTTCAAATTCAACCTTTTTTCTCTCTTCCCTCCACCTTTTGTTTTTCCTTCTCTTATCTATATCTTTCAGGAGTTAAGCAATGAACTACTACTTTTGTTGTTCACTTGTTTCAGTCGTGTCCAACTCTCCATGTCCCCAATTGGGGGTTTTCTTGGCAAAGATATTGGAGTGGTTTGGCACTTCCTTCTCCAGCTCATTTTACAGATGAGAAACTGAGGCAAACAGGATTAAGTAATTTAACTAGGGTCATTCAAATAGTAAGTGTCTGAGGCTAGATTTGAACTCATGAAGATGAGTCTTCCTGATTCCAAGCCCAGTTTTCTATCTACAATGCCACCTCACTGCCCATTTACTACTAGTAAGATTTTTTTAAAATACCTCTCTGACATTTGCCCTGAGATAGTTAATCACACTTGTAAAACATCAATTACTTCAAATCCCATAAACTGTTTTAAATTTGAATCTTCTTTCCATAACTTATTCAAGTTCAATTTTTTAAATGGCCAGCTTTCCCTTTTTAAAGATTATTTAGCTTTAGTGGAAACTTGATTTTAGAATTGTCTTATGTCACCTGTTCATATATCACATTCTACTTAATTGTGTTCCATTAAGAAGAAATTTGTTCAATTCAAAATGTTGGAGTTGAGGTAGAAATAGCTACCATCTTTCATATTAATTGCTTGTAAAGCACCTTGCCATTTTATTCTTGACTTGAAATTTCATAAACATGTATGTGGACAAATTGAATTTGGGGTCCACTACCACTGTCATATAATACATTCTGCAGATTTGCTCTTTTTCTCCATTTTCAGTATTTTGAGGAGAATTTCTTGTTCAGCTTCCTGAAATGCAGTGATCAGATCATTTTCTTTTTCACAGCTTTCCAGACAAAAATTCTTAAATTATTTCTCCTCCTTTTGTACCATAAAAATATTGCTTTAATTTTCATTACCTACAAATTTTTTTTTCAATTAGGTAATTTTATTAGTTTGTTTTTCTGCTACCTCTATTCCTTCTGTCAATTCTATCCTTAAGTAAAATATTCCACTTTTTACAAAATCAATTGTTGTCATTTTCCATAGATATCATTAAGCTATTTAACTCATCACCATCTCCAGGGATTTTTTTTTATCAAACTCAGTTTCTTCTTCATTATAACTCAGACTATTTTTCTTTAACTTTTTATTTATATTTTTTTCTTTTAATCATTTGTGGATGTATAGCACACACTTTACTAAAAGAATATCCTAGCTTTTTTTATTTCTACATATTTTTGACCTCGTGTTTTTTGCCTAAGCTTCTTTTAATCCCTGCCTCAAAAATCTCATAATGATGCCTCATTGTAAAGTCATTCTTATGCTCTTGAATGATATTCATATGGAACAAAAATTATGACAACTCCTATTAAGCCAGAAAATGCTTCAATTATAGCCCAAATGGGATGATGATAGTTTTGTCCTCCAAGGAAGAGACTAGCCCCACTCAGAAGTGGGCATGATCAGTCTAGTCACAGGGTGATAAGATTTTTAGACAAAGGGACTCTTTAAAAACACCAACTAAGGTGTAAAAGAATTATGCTCTGTGTTAGTGAAGGTATTACACATATTGGTAACATTGTAGACATGTAAATATTTTTGTATCCTTTTAATTTGAGACCTGTCAGTGGATCCAGAATCATTAAAGGAAGAGGTCTTCCTAATGTAGCAAGAATGAGCAATAGCAGGTGATCAGACTGAGTGCTATACTTTCTTCTCAAAAAGTGTTGTAACACTTCGGCAAAGCCTGAAGGATATTGCATAGATCTTTTTTAAAAGAACCAATGGGAGATCATGGGCAAGAATCACAAAAGATAAGTCATGAATTAATTATTTTCTATTTTGGTGGAGGAATAGCTCACACCAATGCGATTTGAATTATAGAAGTATTTTCTTTGGGGTTGGTACTTTGGAATACTTACTTTTTAAAAGATATTTTAAGCATTTTTAATACTTTTGCTTCTCTTTGACATTTATCTTGGCAGTGTCAAGGGAAAGAAATAAAAGGATACTAACTTTTGTGACCTTTCTCTCTATATCTTCTTAGGAATTCCTTCCTACAGGAGAGGTTTCCGAGGAAAAAATTCTAGATTTACTTTATCAGTTTCCCAATTGCCCTCATTTCCTTCCCATCTCCTTCCTCATTCATTTTATAAATCACTATCAGATAAGCTTTCCTAAAAAAAACAACTTTCATCACATCAATGTTTTGTTCAAAGGCTTTTGAGGCTTTTGTCTGTCACTGTCTTGAAGAACCTTTTGCCTGAAGTCTATATGAGACCCTTAGAATTATTTTGTGGAACCTGAGGGATGGTATTGCTGCAGCCATAGCAGCTGCAATGTAAGGAATATGCCCATTCTCAAGTGCTATCTTGTTTGGCAAGTACCATGGCTATACTTTATGGAGAAGAGTCTTTTAGGTTTTAAAGTGTGGAGGACTTGAAATGCTATGAAGAGGGAAAAAGCAAATTATTAGTTTTTATGGTCAAATGGTAACTGTAATATACACTGAACTTCACCATTTAAGTGAATAAAAAAAGTTTTTGGCTTCTCTTTTTCTCTTTCTTCTCTTCCACTCTCTCTACACCACTCCCATTTTCTTGGTCATTTCTGTTTTATGTGTCCTTAAGCTCTTCCCTATCTCCTATTATTTTTCCCAGCTGCCTGTCTCTTTCTCCTTCTTTTGACTTCCTTTCTTTCTAAAGCTTCCCCTTTTTCTGCTTCTCTTTTTGGGTCCTGTGTCCAGATAGTTAGGCACTTGCTAGATTTGTTACCATGGGCAACTCATTTAACTACTATCTGCCTCCACTGTAAAATGGGGTGTGTGATAGCAAATACCTTCCAGGGTTGTTGTGAGGACCAGATGGGATAATATTTGTAAAGTGCTTAATAGAGTGCCTAGAACAAAGGAGGCACTTAACAAATGATTCCTTCCTTCCTTCGTTCCTTCCATCTTTCATTATTTTTTCCTTCCTGCCTTCCTTCTCTTCCCACCTTTCCCTACTCTTTCTTCTATTTTCCTTTCTTTTCTTCATTCAAATCCACCATTCGTATTAGTCTCAGACCAATTGTCCTATTCAAGTATTAATCATTACTAACATACATATCCAAACTTCTCTGGCACTTAAGGCCCACTAGTATCTGATCCTACCTTACCTTTCTGTCCATCTCCCTTACTACTCTGCAAAAGGCACACCTTCTGTTCTAGCCGAACTGGTCCCTTCAATATCCAATTCTCAACTCCACGTTTCTGCTTAAGTTTTTCTCTTCCTTTCCCTGTTAAGAATGCCCTTTTCCCCTTATTCCTAATCAGACTTAATCCACTATTCAAATCTCAGCCTATATCTCAGTTTCCTCATGAAATCTTTTTATGACTACTCTAGTCCACACTGATTGGTACCCTGGCAGAACTTGTCAATATACTAACATTAATTACTATCTAGTTTCATATGTGCTCGTCTTCCCAGTTAGGTTGTAAGGTCCAAGGAGGAGAGAATATGACATATAATAAATAATAATAACAACTTCCCGATTTGACTAGAGAACCTACAGGTCAAGTTACTTGCCCACTGTCACACAATCAGTATGTGTCAGATGTAGGTCTTAGACTCAGGTCTTCTTAGCTTTGAGGCCAGCTGCATCTATAATGCCACTTTGCCTCCCTACCATATAGCTTGTGTACTTATAATGCTTTATGCTTTACAAGATGATTTCCCAACAATATACACACTACCTAGTAAAAAGAACTGTTTTATAGTTTAGGAGCCAAGGGATTGGAAAGGTTAAGTAATTTGTCCCAATTTACACAGCTAATAAGTATCAAACCCACTACTCAAACTAAGGGCTGACTCCAATTTTTGTACTTTTTCTACTGTTCCATACTGCCTCTAAATTTTTTTTTATCTTATAACCTCTCCTAGCACGTTGTATTGACATATGCACTATTGCCATTAAAAAAATTCCCAGAGCTCCTATTTTGCTTGTATCTTTAGCTCAGATGTCTACAGACAGTTATTAGGTGATAAGACTCTTTAGCCTTTAGCCTAAAGTCTCAAAAGAGAAAACCTTACCACAGATTATACCTCTTCCCTCTTGTGCTGCATAAAAACAGAACAATGATTCCTCAGCATTTATTGGTTTAAAGTGATCTCCTTAGACACATGGATGTTTTCAATGGGTAATATGGGAAGATAGGCAAGATTAATTTACTTCCTGATTGCAGTGCCTGGCCTCAGATAAATAGGGAGCCTGAAATCAATCTCAAACTCTTTTCATCACTAGATACATGGACACCATGGCTTCTTGTATCCTTTCCAACTGAGTGATTTCAGTATGAATTCAGTAAATACTTGTTATGGAGTAGGCACCAAACCTTTGATTTCATTGATTTCTCTGGTGAAGAAACTGCTATCAATGCAGACTGGCACTTTCTCTGCAACTTGTAGACTTGGAAAGTTAAATAGAGAACCTACAGGTCAAATAACTTGTTCATAATTACACAGTCAGTATATATCTGTGTTAGGTCTTAGACTCACATCTTCCTGTCTCTGAGGCCAATTATATACACAATATTGTAGTGCCTCTCTAAATATTTATTATTTGATAATCCAGGTATGAGCTGATGAGCATCTAATTGTGTCATGGATTCCCTTAGCCCCTTAGCATTCTGATTAATCTTGTAGAACCCTTAAAATAATGTTTTTAAATAAAAAAAATAAAATGCATAAGATTGCAAAGGAAAGTAATCATATTGAAATATATCTGGCATTTTTTAAATTATATACCACAGTTTAAGAACTCCCTAGTCTGACATAATATGGTTGTTGTGTTTGTCCTTTGTTTTCGAAGAGGACTGTGGCATCAGGGATATGATGACATGACTTGCAATTGACTTTGATTTGAGTGAGGGAGGGCTGTGCAAGGTCACCAGCCTCACTTTCTCCTCCAGAGCCATCTGGATCCAGTGACCAGATATTCATCAGTATGACTGGAGATGACCCAGGATGCAATGAGAGACCCTGCCCCAGCTTGATTTCTTTTTCTTTTTTTCTAGTTGAAAGGACCCTCCCTTGACTCACTTCTTAAGGAGGCCTATTCACTGAATGGGATTTACCTCACTTTAAGTAAGGACATGAAAAGGCCTTAGCCTAAAATGGCCTCAATCAAATCACTTAAAGGACCTCACTCCAAATCAAAGTCAACTGCAAGTCATGTCATCATTTCCCTGATGCCATGGTCTTCTTTGAAAATGAAGGACAAACACAACCTGTAACTAGACCGAGCTGGCTGAATGGGGACCCAGCTAGTTGGGTAACTCAGCTCTCCCTCTTCCTGTTTCTCTCCCTCTCCTTCTCCCTCTCCTCTCCAAAGAAAGGTAAATTTGATGGCCAAAAGCTGCCAACTTAACCTGGAGTTTACTCACTAAATTTCCTTCTTTTTGTCTGTCTGTATGTCTGTCTTCTTTCACAAAACCTTAAACCCAGTTCACTCTGAAGCTTATAGATTGGACCACAATAGGTCCCTGCCGAAGCTCCACTTAATGGCTGTATTTTGGGCCCTTCTGTCTTAGAGTGAATGTCGATGGGAACTATTTCTCTTTGGAACAGCAACCCTGAGGGTCTTCCCCTCCCAGCTTGATTTTTAATTTTTTTTTTTCTAATTAAAGGGCCCATCCTTTGAACATAATATGGTGGGAAAAGAAACAAAGATGAAAAAGATAAACACCACTATGAAGATGGTCTGTAAAAGACCAATTAGATAAACAATTGTGGTCTGAATGATCCTCCAAAGGTGTCTATTGACAATTGAATATTTCAACCCTGTCTAAATTAATTATGGCTGCCATATAATGCTTTAAGATTTGTAAAACATTTTACAAAAATTATGCCATTTGAGCATCAAAAGTGCCCAAGAGGTAGAAAACAAAGATATTAGTGTCTAAAGATAAGGTAAACTAGATCTTTGAGAAGTTGAGTAATTTCTTCATAAGTCACACAGATGGTAAAAATCAAAGACTAGATTTTAACAAAGATTTTTCTGACTCTAAGTCAAGGAGGCTAAAAAGTGGCTTATTAAGAATCTTCAGTTTACCTCAAGATTTGTAATGAGGAGAGTGACGTTTTCACTAAGGATAAAAAACATTCTCTGAATGATACCAGCATAGACTTAGATGAGACATAACAAATATTTCCTGACAGACATGAATTATTTAGGAATATTGATTAATTTATCTGCCTGGACACTATTAAAGGATAGCATAGACAATCATTTTTATTTTTATTCTTAGCAATAATAGAGGGATGGCCCAAGTGACTTCTGAAATTCCCTTTAGCCTCTGTGAATCTGGTGAAAGGAGGCATTGAGATATAAAGTTACCATTCTTCTCAGTGAAATTTACTCATGTTTTTAATGACAGTATTGAGAAGTTCCTTGTTACTCCTTGCATTATTGATTTTTTTACCTTCAAAAATCATTATTTTTTCCTTTTTTGTTTTATTTTTCATTTTAGACTCAAAACACCAGAACTCAAATACAGAATAGACAAAAGAAAAAGAAATGTATCATAAACTTAATTACCAAGTTATAAAAGAAAAAAAAGCATGTCCTGTGCACACCAGAACGTAAGAAAGAATTCAAAATATATAGCAATAAATTTTGATTTCAAGAAAGCCTGTATGATAAATACTGTATGTTGTGTTGAGAGCTGCCCATCTTTTCTTTGCTTCCTTGTAAGTTTTCTTTTGTTCTCTGCTGTCCAATTTTTACTTTGTTCCTTTTTCCCCCTTCTTCCCCTCCTCCACCACCCCCACCCACAGAAGGCTACAATATTTATATATAGATATATAATACACATATACACATATACCCATATATACCTACATACATACATAGACTTATACTTACTTTCCCTAACAAATTCTACACCTGATCTTTTTTATGTTTGTGCATATCTCTTATTTCCTATACCTCCTGACTCCTCTAGTTTACTTCTACCTGCTACCTTGCCCTCCTATTACTTAACCTACCCCCCTCAAAGGATCCTTCCCCTATCCTCCCATTCTCATTCATCTCAACATGCTTCTGTTGCCCTCTTTTAACCTATCCCCCCATTCTCCCCTATAGACATCCCTCCCTTATCCTCTCCCCCCTCCCTATAACCATACTTCTTTATTTCTTCTGTTTAGAAGACATTTATACTCATATATACTTATATACATATATGTATTGTTCCAAAAACCATTATTAATAAAGAATCTGATTTATTATTCACAGATTTTGGCTGACCTTGAAAACCATGCTTTATTTAAAGATGACCTAGAATGTCAAAAACTGATTTTGGAAGCCATGAAGTACCATCTGTTGCCTGAAAGAAGAACTTTAATGCAAAGTCCAAGAACTAAACCAAGAAAATCTACTGTTGGAACCCTATATGCTGTAGGAGGAATGGACAACAATAAAGGTATACAAATCCAAGGCTCCAAATTGGTTATGTTTTGTATCCTTTTAAGAAGTTATTTGCAATGTGATAATTTCTAAAATCTTAACCAACCATAAATAAAGTATCCCAGAAATTTTTCCTCATTGTTTAGGGATAAAAGGTTTTGCAAGAACTACGTTTTCCCTCTTGCCCTTCATCTTTTCCTGCTTTTTTTTCACACACACACACACCCTACACATTTTACCAATAAATAAGTTTGTGTTTTTTATAGTCTTTTAAAAATAACTCATTTTAATTTAATGGAGAAGGAATATGAAACAACATTTGTAATAATAAGGAGAAAAGCACATATGTTTGTGTAGGTTGATTGTTGAATATTATTTATAGTGTTGCCAAGGCTTGGACTAAATCTAAAATGATAGAAACACTGCAATCTATTGAAATTCAACAGGTCAGGTGATCCCACCTTTGAAAATATTAAAATTATGAAAAAGCGGTTTCACCTATGCTGCTGTCCTATTGCAAGACTTCCCTGCTTCTAACCCCCCTGACCCACCCAAGGTGTGACATAAGGACATGATGCATCCTAAGACCTGTCTTTCATCTCCCCCAACTCCTCCTTTACCTTCAACCGTGCTTAGATTTTCCCGTAGCTCTGTGTTCATTGTCAAACTTTTTGCAGTGGGGATTGGGATAAATAATCATTCTTTGATAGTAGGCTTTCCCAGATGAGGAAACTCTCTCTATCAAAGCAGGTCAGCACCTTCCCTGCAATTTAGAGACCTGGAGAATTGATTAATATGCTTAAAGGTTAAATGACTTGCCCAGTATGTCAGAAAGTGTGTGTCAAAGATAAAACTTGAATCTAGGTCTTTCTGAATTCAAGTTTCAAATTTCAAAATCAAAATTCAGAGTCATCTCTCTATCTACTATGTCTGGCTTCCAATTAAAGTAGCATATACTTATTATTTCTATTTCTTCAACTTCTGTTTACACCCTGGTGATTGGTTTCTTCTCTACTGAAACTTCCCTGTCAAAAGTTCCCAATGGCCTTGTAATGGTCAATTACAATTATCCCCCCTCCCCCCCAGTTCTCATTCCCTTTTATCTCTCTTTACCATCTTACACTGTTGACTATACCCTTGTTCTTGAAACTGCCCTACTTTGGCTTTCCCAGTATTCTGTTAACCTGAGTCTCTTTTCTTCTCTCTGACTGCTCCTTCTGTGGCTTTTTTTTTTTGCTTTCTCTTCATCCTCCTTTACCCCTACATAAAATGATTCCCCAAAGAATAGTCTCTCTTTTCTTTTTAGTACTTCTCCTTTATCATTCTCATCCACTTTCTTATCTTTAAAAAATGGTCATACTCTGTTCTAGTTACTTTTCTCCCCTTAGTATAATTATTAAGGAATTCTCAAGGATAAATTGTTTTTATCTTTTCATAACTGCTTTTAATTTGGTTTAGAAAGGAATAACAACAAAAAGAAACCTTCACAGTATTTAAAAGAAAAAAGAAGAGAAGTTGCTTATATGCTATTGTACCCCAAATCCCTATAACCAGCCCCAATCCCTCTTCTGAACTACAGACTTTCATTTCTAAATATCTACTAGAAACTTTCATTTTTATGTTCCATTGGTCTCTCAAACAACATTTCCAAGACCAAACTTCCAAAATAGCTTCTCCTCTGATATTCCTTGTCTCTGTTAAAGGTATTCACATTTTCCCAGTCACTATTTTTAACAGTCATTCACATTTCTCTTTGATGTCCAATTAGTTGTGTTGGTTTTAGCTCTGATATATCTCTTGGATATGCCCCTTTTCATTTTTGCTGTCAGAACACAGCTCACCCAACTTAATTGGACTTTGCACCTCCAGCTTCCTCCCAATATAAAGTATTGCCATGGTAATCCTCCTAAAATTTGCCTTGGATTGCATTACTCTTGTGCTCAAAAACCTTTAAATTGTGCCTTATTGCTTACAGAATAAAGTCTAAGCTATTTCACATGGTATTTAAATTTCTTTGGTCTCTAGCTTTAATCTTTTTTTTTCTCAGCTGTGTTACCTACTATGGCCCTTGATATGCTCTCTGTTCAAGGAGTCATATGTGCTAGCTCTTTAAGCATAATCATCTTTTAGCCAAAATAAATATATAAATCTAAGTATAGACTTATCTTACCTAAATTAGTAATTTGTAAATCTTATGTAAAATCATAACAGCTATTTTAATATTATTTAAGATCTGAAAAATTTATACATTTATGTATATGTGTATAATATTATATATGTGTGTGTGTTTATTTATATACACACTCATACACCTATACATCACTTCATTTACTCCTAAAATAGTCCAGTGAGGTAGGCATTAGAAATAGTATTCTTTTTTCATTTACATATGAACAACATGAATTTTAGAGATATTAGTGACTTATGGTTACATGGCTAGCTAGTAGTAAAACCAGGTTTTGAAACAGTCTTTTTAAACTCTATGCTCAGGTGTCTTTGTATTCTATCACATTGCTACATTGTTATGTTTAGAACTGAAGAGAATTCAGATATAGATCTCTTATATTCTCTTACCTATTTCCCAAAACAGAGTCCGCATTGTATTGTTTCAGTTGAACCTTTTCTCCTCATTCATTATCTCTATTTGAAAAACCTCCTCATCCCATCAGGACTTATTGCTGGCATGTTTTCCATTTTTTCACCCTCCTGGCCAATACTTCCATTAATCAGTATTAGAATTTTGCTGCCTTCAGAGATAACAGTCAACTAACTGTCCTAATATGTTAATAGACAAAAGGAATAGGAGATTCTCAGGACTTTTCCTTCAGCAGACCCTAAGTGCATTATAACCATGGATTTTTAGAGAGAGTATAATGATTTGTATTTGGCATTTCTATTGTACTGTACTGACTTATATGAATTTAAATAAAATAATCAAAATGTATAAACAAATACAGATTAGATGAGTTTGATGTAAAATCTTTTTGGCTTCAATTTAAGATCTATAGAAAGATATACACACATATGTATGTGTGTGTGTATATATATATATATATATACACACACATATATATATATATGTACATATACCTATGTGCATATGAGGTACAAATCAAATTAAATTAGGTCACAGGTAACAAGTGCATTAATACAAATTGTATTTGAATCCCATGAGTTTTATTTTGTGAACATTACCAAGTTAAATATCTCCAGGTTTTTTTTAATCCATTTCTCAGATGACATGGCTTTGAATCCCATAACTCTGTTCCACTCCTCTGGGAGCCCTGCTAAACATTGTTACCGAGAGTTTACTATAACCATAGGTGTAATCTGATCCAGAAGACCATAGCAAAATCGTCATGACTCCCTTGTTCTAGGTATTATACTTATGAGGAGAAAGATAGGAATGGTTTGAGTTGTTTAGAATATAGTATAAAAGTTAAGGGCATTGTTGTTCCCAGATTTACATAATAAAGGCAAGGAAGTAAGTCTGGGGATGGAGGGTAATGATTTTGCTCTTTTAATTTAGCTTTTGATCTTCCTTAATTTAATTTATATGCCAATAAAAGAGGAACTTTATAGTGAACAGAACTTCAGAGACTCAGCCTACACACTGCTTCTGTAGGTTCTGTTTTACTTTGTTTTGCATAATTTCAGAAATAAGCCTTTTTAAAGGCACAGAATCCTCGTTGAGATTTAAACTGGATTTACAAGGAATTTTCTTACCCAAAGTCATATAACTTGGATAAGATAGACCAAGGCAGTCAAAAGAATAGATTTAATTTTACTTAAAAAGGATATAGCTGGCTTTTGTCTAGTTTTCCTTTGTTTTAGCTATGCAATGCTGTCAGCTTTCCCTTGTCAAAAAACATGCTTTCTAGCAAATGTACCTTAGCATTTGGGATCCAAGATTTCCCCAAAGCCAATGCACAGAATCTGGCAGCAAAGAGATTGTTTCTCTTCCACATTATTGATAGAAACATTGAAGAGAATGGAAGTGAAGAAACAGCCCTAGAGCCTGACACTAAAGGGTTTCTTACAGATTGATCTTCATTAATAAAATAAAGTAGCACATGACCAGTAAAGAAATGTACAGCATAAATAATATACCCAGGAGAGAGCAATAGCATGACCCATTCAGATCAGAGAACATCAGCATCTGCACCTCGGGAGCACTGAAGGTCTGGTGTGCCCAGTACATATTTATTCCTTGGCCCCACCTGTCCCCTGCATGTATTCTCTGGACAAATTGGTTCCTGGAATGTAGCCTTTCATTCAAGTTCCTTGGTATATGTATTTCCTATATATGTGTCAGTGCCTAGCGTATAATAGGCACTTTATAAATGTTTAGTGAATTGAATTATTGAATTCATGTTCCCTGGTCATGTGTGTTTTCTGAGTGTGTTAACTACTATGTGTTTACTCTGAGTTTACAACCTTTCCACACATCTGTTGGGGTAGTAAACCACAGCAAAGTGTATAATAACTATGTAATGTATATGTGGTGGTGGAAGGGTCTCAAGTCTCTATTTGCTATACCATTGGATTAAATTTCTTTTGCTTTGAATTAAAAGCCTCGTAAAAGTAAGCAAATCAATAAGGGGCTATAATCAGCATTTTGGACATTGACCCACAAAAGTGCCTTGGAGTAAGAAAGTTTTTTTTCTGAGGCCCATGTATTTGTCAGTGCCTCATTAACTATATACTTCACTTAATGTATTTTGAGATCTAATTTGTTTTTCTGGAAACCATATCATATTGCTGGCCCCTCCTAGAATTTTAGCTGACTATCCTGCATAAGGCATTTTTTTTTTGTTCACGTACACTTCCATCCGACTCTATCACCCTAATCTCGATTTTCTTTCTTTTTTTTCTTAACCTAAGTGCCAGAGATTATTTTTATTCTTAAGTTCTGTTTGGGGCTGTTGAAACCTTTTTGAATTCCAAATCATTCATCTAGCATGTTATAAACACCTCTTCATCTATTGATGAAAACATTATTGATAAAAAACATTGAATAGAATGGAGGTGAAGAAACAGCCTTGGAGTTTGACACTTACAGTTTTTTTCCAGGTTCATCTTGCATCATTAATCAAATAAAGTATCAGATATAATTGCCATTGACAGGAAGTATTTGTGATGATCAAGGGAATCATACACACAGTAATTTGTAAAATCCTTCTTTATTTAAAGAAACAACCAATAGTCTTTTAGATATAAATAAAAATTCACAGACCTAGTATGTGATATTTTCTTTTCTTTTTGAAATGCACATCCATTCCAAGTTTGGAACCACACATGTTATTCTTATGAGAACAATAAATACAAACTGTTATCTATGTTTTTAAAATGGATGTGTATCATGTGCGCGCACACACACACACACATACTTCAAAGCTGATAATTGCTCAACTTGCTCTTAAATTAGTAGTACAGCCCTTCACTATGAGCCCAATATTCATTCTTACTGCAAGGTTGTTGGAGGTTAGTATGAGCTGCCAAGGGAAGTGTCCTGATTTCCATTGACTTCTTAATGACTACCCCAAACTTTGTGTCTGGAGGGACAAATATGTTTTCAGTTAGTGCCACTCTATCTGGCTATCTTTATTTTCAAATAATTAGATATCATTTTTTAAAATGTCTATGGTATCCTATAAAAAGAATATGCATTATCACATGGTGAATTTTCCTTCAAATTAGTACTTCTCAGTAACTGTTTTTTTTCTTCATAAAAACTTAATATGAAAATCCATAAGTTTATGTCTGGCATTTTTGCCTTAAACTATTAATCGGCATTAGTACTCAGCAAAGATGGTATGGAAGAATGTGATTAATTTGAATTTTTAGCTAGTTTGGTATTACCTATTACCTAATACTCATTACCTACATTGAGGACTTTAATTATTACTCTAAATATCCACTCATCTTGTCCTGATGCAGTTTTAATTGATCCAGATCTGGAAATCTTTTCTTTGAGTTAATATTTTACCATTTTGTTTGGTATAATCAATCTGGCATGACTGTAGATGAGAGGCTAACCTACTATCCTGGAAAGCAGGATAGCTACTTTTGTACACATCAATTGACCCTTGTATTATTATGGCATTTTGACAGGAAGGTATGGAAGTTGGAAATTATGCTTTAATCTGGAGCTAAAGACTTTGAAGCTTTCCCAGACACCTAGATGATTAAACATTTCTTGGCTGGAAATCATTAAGGTATCATGCAAATGATTTTCCTCAAGCATTTTAAAAGCATTATGACATTTCTGTTTGAAGAGCTGGTGCTTTGACCTGCTGCTGCTCATTTGTCTTACTTCAGAGCCACACAGGCCAGAGTTCCACTTTCTCCAATTGCTCTTCCGTTAATTACCCTTCTGCTTGTCTGTGGTGTCTGAGATGTAAATGAATCTCAAGAATTTCACAGTTCCCTAATGAAAAATCCTTTTAATTCAGCATTATTTTTGTTATTTAAATATTATATATTATTAAATATCATATAACATGGTCTAATCTATAGGTTTGTTGTTGTTGTTGAATTGTATGTTTATTTCAGGACTGTGATTTTACAGATCTATAGAATTCCCGGTGTGGAAACTCCATCCATAAAGCATATTACTGACTCTTCTATAACTTTCGTCTTAGGCAGTTGTCTGGGTTACTGAGAAGAATGTTGGTTGACCTGACTGTGGTCACATAACTATTTATATGCAACAGAGACAGAACCTGAATTGAGATCTTTCTGATTTCGAGGTATTAGCAGTTGCCATTACAATATGCTGTCTCCAGTGAAAGTCATTGCACATATAGAAGAAAGTTATGGAAGTAAAAATGCTTGTGCAATGGGTTCAGCTGGCACATGATGGAGGGTAGTGGGACCCAAAATATAGGAAACATGTCTTGAATGCAAGGCTAAGGAGCTTGGACCCTTTTTAGGGACTAATGAGCCAACACAAATTTGTGAGCAGGACATTGATGATCAAGGCAGTATTATGGGATGATAAATCTGAAAATGAAAAATGGAGCAGGAGAATCTAAGGAAGAAAACATAACTTGGGAGGTTATCATAATCGATTTTGCAAAAGGCAATGAAGATTTGAGTTAGGATGGTGATAGTGATATAAAGGAGGAGCTAACCACAAGAGGTATTGCAGAAGAAGAACTGATAAGACTTAGTTATCAATTCCATGTGGAATGATAAGAGAAAGGGTGGGGGGCAGCTTTGGACACAAATAATTAGGAGGATAGTGGTGCCATTAGTAGAAGGAAGTCGAGATTATTGCAGCCACTGAGATGTACTGGACATGTAGATTCAAAGTACAAATAAGCCATTCTGGTGAAGATTCTGATAGGCAATTAGAATTTCATGTCTTGAGCTTATGAGAAAACAGGAGAAGAGAAAAATTTGGGAATTATCTCATAAACATGATAGATGAATCCATGGACCTTATTGAAATTGCTAAGGGTGAGAGTATATCTAGATAGAACAGAAAGTGACAGAGGAGTATCTCAGGGTACTTAAGAGGATGTGACGAAGAACAGCTAGCAAAGAAGACAAAATCAAAGGTTTCAAACTGGAAAGAAATGTAAACATCATCTTTTCTACCATCACAATTTTATAGATGTGGAAACTAAGGTGACCTTGTGGCCAAACAGTCCCACTAAAAACACACATTTACCAACTAACAGAGTAGGGACCCAAATTTGACTGCTCTGAGCCCAACTCCATCTCTCCTTTCCTGTTCCAATTTTCTTGGTTGGTTAATTAATATGTTTTAAAAAAGGTAAATTAATAGAACCATAAGTCATTATTTTATTTGCTACCCAGAATTATAACACTTTTCTTCATTTGTTACCTTCATCCTTTCCCTAAATGAAAAAAGAGAATGAAGGATCATAGAGATTGGATAAAAATCAGGAAAGTGCAATTTCAGAGATGCCAAGAGAAGAGAAAGTGTCCAGAAGGGTAGAGTTGTCAGCAATATTTAATGCTGAAAGAAGTCAAAGCAGGGGCGAACTGAAGCCAATGAAATGGAATTTTCTTTAGTTTATAAGGTTTTTCTTTGATGTTCTCTTAGTTAATTTGCAACAGTACACAAGCAGAAATATTTCTGAGAAACTTAAATCAGCAAATGGCAATCAAATCACAGAAAAAAATGTAGATATGATCAAACATATATAATCTGGAAGCATAATATAGCTATAAATATTTTCATTAAGCTTGATAAATAAAACCTTTCTAAATAAATTTATTTGCCCTTTAAATTATCTCCACATAATTTGAGTGTCTTACTCTAGTGATTTTCATTGAGCTCTTCATGTAATATCTCTTTATATTAGAACTATTGTAGCAGTTGCTAGAATTGGATTTGTATATTTTAAGGATAAATAACATGAGAGCTTGCATTAGTGATTTTTAAATGAGGAAAGACAAACAAATTACAATAATTCCATGTAAAACAAGGACAATGCATAATGTATTGGTAGTAGAATTTATTCTTGTGGCTAACTTTAAAGTCCTACATATATTTATCATCTATCAGTAGTTGTGCTTGTTTTCTCTCACTTTAGAATATTTTTTTCTTCCACTGATCATTGGAACTAAAGCAAACATTTAACTTCAGCTATATGAAATATAGCTCCCACTTTAACCAAATCTAGATGGCAATTCTTAGATTATTTAAACAAAAATTATCTTAAATTTAAATGTTAAGTATTGTTTGTAATCAAACCATGCATATATGCTGTGTGAATAACTAATTTTCAGTATAGGACATAGAATGGCAATACTATGATTTCTCTACCTGTCCAGGCACAAAATGTCAGTCATCTTTGACTCCTCACTTCCTTGGCCCCATACAAATCATGATATTCTGTTTTCACATTATCCTGACATTTCCTTTCCTACTGTCTCTCAGATCAGTCTTTATTCCCACTTCCACCACCCTAGTTCAGACACTTTTCGCATCACATCTAACCTCCTGTAATAGCTTCCCAGCTGGTCTGTTATTTTCAGATGCACAAAATTCAGGAGGATTCATGACACAGAGCTGGTCCCTGTGGGTCTAAACTTTCACCATCACAAAACATTTTTATACTTTTTGTAAAATAATCTTCCATGTCTATCTCGTCATTCCCCAGCTTAAAAATTGTCGTCTCCCCTCATCAATCAAGGAAAAGTTCTAGCCTTGTTAACTTTTAAGGCATTCTAGAGGCATAGACATCCTTTTCTGACATTATCATTTATTATTATTATTATTATTATTATTATTATTATTATTAAACTATCCTACAAACCAGAAAAAAATTTACAATAAAAATGCCTTGATAAACCCATTGATTTCTTTACTTTTTACCAGCCTATTTCCCTAATTTGGAATGCCTTCCTCCCCCTTCCCTACTTTGCTAACTCTGTCCCAAATTTAAGTTTTGGAACATATCCTACATCTCTTGTGTAGCTATTTCCTCAATACCTCAGCTCACATCTTCTTCCTCCAAATATGTCAAGCATTTGTCTAAGCTACTCATTTTAAACATTACCTAGCCTGCTTTTGTTTCTTTACTTAACATATTATATGGCTATTTACTATCTTATAAGTTAAATTTTAAGCTTCTTGAGAGCTGGGACTACATATTATACTTCTTTGTGTCCTCTGTAGTAACTAAATTGTTGAACACCTAGGTGGCACAGTGGATAGAGTGCAGACTGGAAGTCAGGAACTCATTTCCTGAGTTTGTCTGGCCTCACTGACTTACTAGCTATGTGACCCTGGGCAAATCACTTAACCCTGTTTACCTCAGTTTCCTCATGAATAAAATTAACTGGAGAAGGACATGGAAAATCACTCTAATATCTTTGCCAAGAAAACCCCAAATGGGGTCACAAAAAGTTGGAATGACTCAACAACAACAAAAATAAATTGTTAATTTATAATATTAAACACATTCATTTATTTTTTAAGGACCAGTTCTACAGGCAGTCTTTCTAGTTCTTCTTATAGAGTTATCTGGATCTGTTTGAAATCTTCCTTCTTACCAGCTGAACATGGACTTTAAATTAGGCAGTCAAAATAAAAAAAAATGTTGGACAAATCTCTACTGTCTATTAATCGTTGTGGGAAGGTAAAAAATTATTTGGAGAATAAAATTCTTGTCCTCCAGAAGTTTTTATCTTATTCTAATTGAAGATATCAAACCATTAAAAAGTTAAAGGACACACACTATCTGACCATCAAGTAGAAACCGATTTAGTATAATCAGAGTATCAACAAGGGCACACTCAAGATATGGAACCAATGTTTCAGTGTCATTATATGCTATTAGGCTCAAATATATTTTTTCCAATCTGTGGTTCTTTTTCACTCCTACTGAAATGCTTCTTAAATAAAGCTAAAGAAAATCATATATTATTGACTGGGCCTATTACAATTTTGTGTTACATAATATTAATAGGGCTGTCACTGAGGCAACTGTTTTTCATCTCCCTGATTGACTCACTCTCCCGCTTACTCTTATCCCACTTACTAAGTTTTTGCCAAACCTTTTCTTCCTCCTCAAATGCCCCCCCCCCCACACTTCCCTCTGCCCACACTCTCTCAGATGAAAACTTTACTTCATATTTCCTTGGAAAAATTAGGCCCATTCACCAACAGTTCTCACTTCTCTACTCCTCATGGCATATCCCCCCGGATGCTTTCTGCCACTATATATCCTTCTTTAGCTCTGTCTCACATAAAGCAGTATCCCTTCTTATCAAGGCAAACCTCTGTACATACATAAACGATACCTTTCCATTACATCTTCTCCAACAATTTGCCCTTTCTATTATTCCCATTCTTACTTGACTTTAATATTTCCCTGTCTGCTAGCTGCTTGCAAAATGCCTACAAATATACCCATATCTTCCCCATTCTAATAAAAGAAAACAAACAAAAAAATAAAACAAATAAAAATAATCTCTTTTGATCTATCACTAGCTATCACCCCATATCTCTCCTTCCTTCTGTGTTAATTTGATGCCTCTATTTCCTTCTCATTCTCCTCTTAACTCTTTACAGTATGGTTTCTAACTTTATCAAGTTCAACCATACCTGATTTCTCCAGTTATCAGTGCTGTGTTAATACAAAATCTTTTGGCCTTTTCTCAGTTCTCATTCATGTTAACCTCTCTGTAAGTTGTTAGAATAGAAAAGAATGAATTCATTACCTTAAGCTTCTGCTTTCTTATTAGATGCCGACATAGACCTTGATACAACCATAAAATTATCTATATATTAATTTTAATATTCTGTTCATAAAATCAAAGAAATATTGCTTTGAATTGCTTGTTCTTAAATAACAATACAACATCTCTCCCGAAAACCTCAGGTCCATTCCCTGACCATTGTATGCTATGTCACTGGGAAGAATGAAAACACCTAGGACACACTTATGGTGAGGCACACTAATAGAAACATATATGATCAGGGAATAAATATTGATTTCACCTTATTCATTTGCTTTTGGTTGATTTGATTTTACCCTCATCTTTTTAATAATATTGACTAAAGCCTCATCAATTTTATTCATCTTTTCAAAGAAAAAAATCTTTGAATTTTATCATTTCTGTATTTTGGGAGGTTTCAGTTTATTTCACTTCTTGTTTTATAACTCGTCTTTTGTGCTTATTTTATGTTTGTTTGTTGCCGTTCTAATTTTTGATGCATAATCAATTCTTTAATTTTCTCCTTTTCTATTTTGTTAATGTATATTTTAGGGATGTAATTTCCCCCCTGTGGACTGCTTTAGCTGATTCCCAGAAATTTTGGTATGTTGTTTCATCATTATTATTTTCTTTCACATAATTATTATTTCAATTTTTTACCCACTCATCTGGAATTCCATTGTTAAGTTTCCATGTATGTATGTTATTTATTCTACTCCCTGAAATTATGACTATTTTTATGTGTTATGATCTTACAATTTTTGCCTTTTTACGATTATTTGCATTATCGCTATGCTCTGATACCTGGTGAATTGTTTCTGAAAGTTATATATAGTGTTAAGAAATATCTATATTCTTTCATAATCTCCTTTAGAAGACACTATCTATGCATATCTATATCTATTCCTATACATACACATATGTGTGTATATGTATGTGTGTATACATATATTTAGCTCTTGTATCTCAACAATTTATTCAATTCTATGTTTTTCCTTTTTATATCTTACTGTTAAATTTCTCTAAAACCGAGTGAAGGACATTAAAATATTCTGCCATCATTGTACTACCATCTGTATCTTCTTGTTACTCAATTTCTTTTTCCTTTATGGAGTTAGATACTAAGACATTTATAGCACAAAAGTTTAATATTAATATTAATTTGTTGTCTATGGTCCCTTTCTGCATAGTGTAGTTTCCTTGTTTATCTCTCTTTATGCTGCAAATATTTGTTTTTGGTGGTGTTTTTTCCCCCGATAGTGTGATTAAATATATTTTTTTATTCACCTGATACATAGTAAATTTTGTTCAAGTTCTTTTTTTATCTGTCTTTTTTATTTTAATAAATTTATTTTTTTATTTTTAGTTTACAACACTCAGTTCCACAAGTTTTTGGGTTCCAAATTTTCTTTCCGTCCCACTTCACCTCCCAACCCCCCAAGACAGCATATAATCCAACGTAGGTTCTACATATACCTTCACATTGAACGTATTTACATAATAGTCCAGTTGTAAGGAAGAATTATAACCAATGGATGTGTCTTTTTTTAAGGTACATTTCTTATATGCAACACATTGTGTTTTTTTTTTATTTTTAATACAGTCTGTCACTTTTTGTCCTATACATTTTTATCCATTCACATTTAAAGTTATAAGTTTTTTTCTCTCTCTCTAATATTTTTCCAAATTAATTGTTTTGCTTTGTATTCAAGTACTTTATCTTTTCAGTTATTTTAGATTAATATATTTAAATGCAATTATTTTTATACCAGCTCCCTTTCCCTCATCTTTAGATTTTCCCCTACCATATTTTTGTACCCCTTTCCCTAGCATTGGAGTTTTCCTTAGATTATTATTATTTTTTCTTTCCTTCTGTTTCTCCACTATAACTTCTATGTGACTACCAATGTCATATTTTACTTAAAGTACCTTATGTTTACTTTTAGTTTCTCTGTTGTTTTGTTGCTATTGTTTTTGGGTCCTCTATTTGTTAAGGTTTGTAATTGAGTTTTATTTCTCCTGAAATCTTTGGTAATTTCAGTCTCTTCCCCCTCTCCCCCCAACATTGCTCACTTTCTGACTCCTTCCCTTTTGGTGGTGGTTTTCCTTGGGGCAGGACCACAAAACTATCTTAGCCTCTCCCACACTAGGAAAGTCACATTTCATTGGCCTCAGTCTTTTCCCAAAATGATTTCTGGAGAGACAGATCTGGCCCCAGCTGATTGCTGGTCTCTTTACTTAAGGCAGATCTACTATATAAATGCACATGCTGGTGACCCTGTTTATGTTGCCCATTTCTTTCATTAATTCATCTCATTTTTATCATTCATTAATCTGTTGGGTGTGTGTGGATTCTGAACTAATTTCTTCATCTGAATTTCCAGTTTCTTCATTTGCTTCATCTTATCATTTTCTTAGCAGTGCCAGATTTTGCTAAATTTCTTTGAGTGTTTCATTTATCTGTCAGCAGAGAGTTCTTAGGATATATCATTTTTTTCATCTTCTTGCTTTTTACCTTATTCAGTTATTGTGATGCATTTTTAGTCATATGAGTGCCCTGCTTTGTTAATTTTAAAAACTCATTTTGATTGTGTTTTCTTTTCTAATATTATTTTTTAGGCAGTTCTCATCTGTTTGGTGCTTTTCTTTGTTTTTTTTTTCCTTTTTTGGTTATTTTGTTTATTGTGTGAAGAATCTGTGTTCCTTTGATCCTCTTTGATGTGCTAGATCAGACATCTCTACTAAATCTTTATAAAATATTCTTTTTACCTGTCATAGTTATTCTTGATAAGAAACATAAGATGAGAAAAGAAATGTTTTTCTATGCTTTTTTAAACTGGAAACAATATCAATAAGGCTGAACAATTGAATGAAAGGTGTAGAACATGCTTTTTCCCCCGTTTTCATTTATTTTAAGAAAATAATAAACTTAGTAACTTGTTAGGGTTCTTCTCAGAAAAGGTGTTTTTCATGTGCATTTCAAAATCATACAAAGCTGTGACCAATGTGACTATGGAAATAAGCTTTTCCATTGGCTTTCTCTTTGGGCACAGGGAAGGTATTTTTGTTTATATTTGTTTTAAATTTCTACTTTGTCTTAGTAAACAATGTTAATCTCCCCCCTCCCACATTGTACTATTTCATATTGCATCTGGGCTGGAGCTATTGAGAACTGAGAGAGGGAATGATCTAGCATTGAGAAGCTTTGCCAGATGCTTTGTTTTCTGCCTGGGGGCTTGGGACTGAAAATGATAAAGAGAATTACAAACCTGTTAGTTCAGCTTCCCAGAGTAGAGGGAACAAAGCATTATAAAGGGAAATCTATCACCAAAGTTTCCTACCTATGTGTGTGTGTGTGTGTGTGTGTGTGTCTGTCTGTCTGTGTGTATGTGTATATATGTATGTGTGTATTTGATGGATTCATTTGGCAATCTAGTAAAACTTAATACTACTGTTATCTGTCGCTCACATAATTAAAATATAGCTAGGGGTTAGAAGAGAGAGAGAGAGAGAGAGAGGGAGAGAGAGATGGAGCTATAGATATATCTATATATTTTTTTCTTATCCAAGTTCATGAATAGTTTAAGAACCCTTTATCTAAACAATGATTCAGTAGGAGAGAAAGACAAAGAGGACTAATTGAACATTACTGCTCATTGCACCATCCTGCTACAAGCAGAAAGGGGAGAAAAGGCTAAAATATAGCACAAATGAAGACAACAGGTAGATAACAGAAAGGAATTTTTGAAGACCTTTGGCAGGTTTGGCATATCCACTGTAGAGGATTTATAGGGTAGTATGGACAAAAATCACACATAATGTGAAAGGGAATTATTTTGAGAATCCATTGATACAGACATTATTTCTTTAAATTTATATTTTATTTTCAGTTTACAACACTCAGCTCCACAAGTTTTTGAGTTCCAAATTTTCTCCCCCTCCCTCCAAGATGGCATGTAATCCACTATAGGTTCTACATATACCTTCACATTAAACTTATTTTCACAATAGTCAAGTTGTAAAGAATTCTAACCAATGGAATAAATCACGAGAAAGAAGAAATAAAACAGAGAGAGAGAGAGAGAGAGAGAGAAAGAAAGAGAGAGAGAGAGAGAGAGAGAGAGAGAGAGAGAGCACAAATAGTTTGCTTCAATCTGCATTCAGACTCCATAATTCTTTCTGTGGATGTGGATAGCTTTTTCCTTCATGTGTCTTTTGGAGCTGTCTTAGAACCTTCCGTTGCTGAGAAGAGCCATGCCTGTCAGTCAGTCATCACAGATACTGTGTGTCTGTAATTGAGTAAAATGTTCTCCTGATTCTGCTCCCCACTCAGCATCAGATTATATAAGTCTTTCCAGGTTATTATGAAGTCCATCTGCTCCTCATTTCTTATAGCATAATAGTATTCCATTACATTCATATACCACAACTTGTTTAACCATTCCCAATTGATGGGCATCCCCTTGATTTCCAATTCTTTGCCACTACAAAAAGAGCTGCTATAAATATTTTTGTACATACAGGTCCTTTTCCTACTTGCATGACAAACTTATCATTAATACACTTTAATTTACTTGTATAAAATAAATATTTCTTAAAGCATATTCTTGTATAACATTATTTGTGCTTTAAAAAAATCTACTTGTGGAGAGCAAAAGGAACAAATTTTGCATGCAATAGACACTTTTTACACATATTCTTGGTGTTTCCATAATGTTATATTCAGATTTCATGTTAACCTAGATAACCATAGTTTCTTCAGAATTTCTTTTTCACCTGTAATAGTGACAATGAAGGTTGCCCATAACTGTCTTCAGAAGCTTCTGGCAGAATTTAAGTCCAAGGGTGTTTTTCTCTATTTGGTTAATGAATGACTCACCATTTGCCATTTAAAACAACATAAAATCTGTAGCTATTCATGATATTGTGAGGGGAAAAAATCCTCAGCTTAGGTTTGTCTTGTTCTCTGACAAATACGGATAAGACTTCTATTATTACCCCTTTATCCCATAATACAGTTCTGCCTGATGAAAAAGAACTGATTTGGAAGAAAAGGAACATCATTTTATCCTCTTAGTGAGTTCCCTGGCTCTCTGCTGTGTGCAAGAGTTGTTTAAGAATGCTCAGCTTGCAGTATAATACAGAAACAAATGCTTAACTTTCCCTTTTCTGAAGCTCTAACACAAATTGTTGCCTGGAAACCCACTGATTTTTCACTGATAGAGACCTCTTCTGATGCTTCTTTTGTGCGACACATAGAATCGTCTTCCTAATAAACAGTTTGTCTCCAGTGTTATAGTGGGCATTTTTGTTGCAGAAAAGCATCCTCATCGTGCTTCTAACTGGTAAAGAAACCCCATGAAAGAAGGAACATTTAAAGAACTATTTAATATATAGGTGGGAGAAGAGTGTGAAAGCAAGACTGTATAAATATAAATAAGTACTTGCAGATTCTACATAGTTTAACAGTATACATGAAAGTAAAGTATAAACCTGCACAAATGAATTGTTGGTGTCCATAGCAGGGGAGATTATAGATAAAAAATAAAAGAGAAAGAAACAGCATGGTATAATGGAATAACTACCGGATTTGAATTCAAACCCTAGTTTTGATGACCTATATGATGGTTTGAAAATCCTGTAACCCCTCTAAATTTCAGTTTCTTAATCTATAAAATGAAAATGTTGAGCTATATGATCTCTAAATTATCTTCCAGTTCAAACATTTTTGGATATAACTAAACCCAAATACCTATGAATAATATATTTTGAAAGAGGATAAAGAACCTTTAGAATGTAAACTCCATGAAGTCAAGTACTGTCTTTCTACTTGCATTTATATTTTTGGTGCTTAGTGCAGTGTCTGGCACATAGCAAGGGTTTAATAAATTTGAAGTCATAAAAGTTGATTATTGCTAGATGGATTCCAGGGAACAAAACTGAAGTGGAGACTCATTACTATATACACAGTAGAACAAAGACAGCTTAGTACACTGTCTGTTTCCTCTTCCAGATGAGTTTCAACAATCACTTCATAACTGGCACCTAATGAGTTTCATTTAGTAGTGATCTTTTTTAGATCACCTGGGCCAACCTCTTTATTTTACAGGTGAGGAAAATAAACCCTGAAGAGTTTAAATGATTTCCCCAAAATAAAAAAAATAGATTGAACCCAGGTCTTGTCACTCTAGATAATCAGCTTTTTTCTGCTGCTGTATGAATACATGATTGCTCAGGAGATCTTAAAAAGTCTGCCCTGATAGTCAGGATTCTGAGT
The DNA here is from genome assembly GCF_011100635.1 of Trichosurus vulpecula. Taxonomy (NCBI): domain Eukaryota; kingdom Metazoa; phylum Chordata; class Mammalia; order Diprotodontia; family Phalangeridae; genus Trichosurus; species Trichosurus vulpecula. The sequence goes on along the minus strand of NC_050576.1, from coordinate 330,312,522 downwards.
TAAAATCTTTCCTTAGGCACTTACTAGATGTGTGATCTTGGGCAAGTACTTTACCTCTTAGATTGTATTCCCCCCACACCTGTAAAATGAGGATGATAACTGCATCTACATCACCAGGTTGAAGTGAGGATCAAATGTGCAAATGTGAGGATATTCTTCTTGAGAGTTAGGACTGACTCTTTCTGTCTTTCTTTGTATTTCAAGGTTTAGCCCAGTACCTCATACAGAGTAGGTGTCTAATAAATGCTTGTTGGGTGATTGGCTAAAATCAAATGAGATAATATATGAAAAGAGCTTTACAAAACATAAAGAACCATAAATAATAGATAGCTATTATGTCTTAAATTATAATATTCATCATAAATATATGATTGGCAATAATCACAGAAAAAGGAAAAACAGGAGAAAGAGAAAAATGAAAATCTTATTCTTAACTAAAATTTCTGTTCATTCTTTCAGAGAGATTCTCTTTCCCATACTTTTAAAATTTTGTAATCAGTACTATTTTGTTAAAGTGCTCATGTCCCACTGAAGGAAGAAAAAATTGACAAATTCACCTAGCCATGGACCTGGAGTAACAAGAATTGTGTGTGAAATAGTTCTAATTAGCTCAGTTTGTCAGCTCTAAGTCAAGTAGGTAAAAATCAGGTCAAGATGGCTATTCTTATTCATCTATTTCAGTTTCAGCTCTTACTTTTCAATGAGGCCTATGATGATAGAATCAGTGAAGAGGCACCTTGAAGATAAATTGGTTAGGCACAGTCTTTGGAATCTAAAGTGAAAAGCAAAATCGGGAGAAAAGAAGGTGATTGTTGGAGTTTCTCGCTTTCCTTCTTTTTCATATGAAAGTCCAGTACAAACTCCCAAATTGTGGAACCCACAGTGCTACAAGATGTAGCATAGAATGACTAATGTTCATTTTAACATCAGAGAAGCCAGTATGTATTGCAATTAGATGAGGAAAAAGAGAGGCTTTACTGAAGCTATAGGGCTTCCTCTGAAAAAAAAAAGCTGAATCACAACAAGGTGATCCATTATCTCTGCCCTGTATGGGACTGCCCTACTTAATATCTGACTCAGTAACCTACTTTGCTCTGTTTGGTTCCACTTCAGCACATTTTCTTTGTGCCTGGTGTGTGACTTTGGAGAATACCAGATCAAGGTTGTCAGTTTGCACCAAGTCACAGAAACAACTATCAAAACCTTGAATAAAATTGTGCCAGCTGTAGCCCTAGCATCTTGTTTCCAAGATGGGGGTTGAGGGGAGAAAATCCTTTATAGAATGAATCTCTTTCCTGGAGTTTTGAGCAGGTTTGTACAAAAGAAACTGAGTAATCATGCCTCTTTTGGTATTCCTAGCACTTAGCACAGTGTTTGGTACATAATAGATAATTAGTAAATGTTTATTGATTGGTATCATCAGGGTCCTAACAGCCAACATAGGTGCAGAACATCAGCACAAGCAAAAACAGGTAGGGCAGCATTTGCACATAAGAATAGACTTAAGCTAAGCATATATTTAGTTTGCCAATTATAAAAGCTCCAGTTCTTCCTTGTTGTTGATTTCTCCATGTCTGATCTATACCTCACCACTGGACACAGATGGTTCTGGAGGAGAAAGTGAGGCTGGTGACTTTGCATATACCTCCTTGCATGCCATGGCATCCTCTCTGATGTCATGGTCCTCTTCAAGAATGAAGGACAAACAACAACTTTCTCTGTAATAATGCATTTTGGAATTTTGCTGGGATTTGAAGTCCAGCTAAGTCAGTCATGCAATAAACATTTATTAAGTGCCAGGCACTGTGTTAAGAATACAGGTTGTGTTTGTCCTTCATTTTCAAAGAGGACCATAGCATGGGGGAAACGATGACATGACTTGCAGTTGACTTTGATTTGAGTGAGGGAGGGCTGTGCGAGGTCACCAGCCTCACTTTCTCCTACAGGGCCATCTGGGTCCAGTGGCCTGATATTCACCAGGATGATTGGAGATGGAAGACAGATGGTCTTTGCCTTCAAGGAGTTCACAATCTAACAGAGGAAAATGGAGGAAATCTAATGGAGGAAAATAACACATAACAAAGAAGCTGAAAGAGGGAGGGAAAAGCAGGAGTACAGCCAAGTGGAGAAGTATGAGATGGCCACCATGGGTACCCCTCCTTAAGTGGAAGATCAGGGAGGAGCTCACCACTGTCCATCCCCCATTCACTATAATCAGAGGGAGGTAAAGGCCTGGGATCACAGATACTGAGAAGGTGTGAGTTTTGGAGCTGGTATGATCTTTCAGTAAAATGAGTTTCTGGAGAGTGATGAAGCTCTAGACTCCTGAATTTTGAAGATTACATTATTTTCCCTTTCTTGGAAATCAGGAAAAATATTTACCCTTCTCCAGTCGTGTGGTCATCTCTTATTCTCCACAATCTTTTATTAACAATGCATAGACATCACATCTATGTTTTTTTTATTACGTTAGGATATAATTTATCTGAGTCAAGTTACTTGAATTTATCAAAGGCAACTAAGCCACTTGAATTTATTACAGGCAACTAAGTGTTATCTTAATGTCTCCTTGTTTTGAGATCAGCTCCTTGCTAGTCATTTTTGTTGTGTCCTTTCCCCATTGAAAGGTCTTTTTCCTTTGAAAATAGAAGCAAAAGAAGAAAAAAAATACCTTTTCTTAACTGACAGTTATCTTCCTGTACTTTCTTTTATCCTCCTCTCTTCCTCAATGTAGTTAAAAAACAAAGCAGAAACATAAACAAGAAAAATATTCTTTATTTTATCCTTAGCTTTCCTCACTTGTTTCAGCTCTTTATGAGCTCTAATACTCTCTAAACTATTCTTGCAGTAATATGCCCCATTTTTATTTTCTGGAATCTGCCCCCCCCCTCTCCAGAATCTTCAGAATTTCATTCCTGAGAATTTTACAACTTTCCTGGCCCTCCTTCTCTTGTAGAATTTTAAGACCTGGGAACCTAACCTAGCCTTCTTCTGCATACCTGGAAATATGTGCTCCCAAAATCGTCGGTGCTCCTCTCTTTGTATATCAGAAGCCCTAGTAGTCATTTTCCCCCAACATTACCATTATTTCCATCACAGCAAGCATTTTCTTACTGTTAATGGGAATTAAATCTTGAAAAGAAATTCCTTTTTCTTGTTCCTCTGATTTTTGAAAATAAAACCATAATTAAGACATACGAAAAAATCACTATGTGCTTGGATTTTTTGGCAGAGAGATAGAGATCCAACAGGTCTTAATAATTAAAATTCCCACCACTATTCTAGCATGTCTTTGTGCCAGACAGGATCTCTTTCCTGAAGTTTTCACTTACTTATTCTTTGTCTCTTGGTGGTCTCTAGTATACCATGATGGCAATAGTCTTTCTTCCTCAATTGATTGTCACCCAGATGTTTTCCACCATGCTTCCACATTCTCCTATTCCCAGTTCGGCATTTACTCACTTAATTGCAGTTACTTAAAACATATTTCAACTCTGATTTCCTATATTCTTCCACTTATTCTACTTATTTCAAATAAGGCATACCAATCTTAGAATCTTATTTCAATCATATGTTATATTGCAATGTCTCAATAACTATGAGGTCAAATTTACCTCCTTGGTAATAAAACCCCTATTTAACTTTGCTTCTTGCCTTCACATTTGGCATCAGTCTACATTTTGAAGGCATGGGTTCTTCTCTTGTGTACTTTCTTGGATTTTGTTTGCTGTCAACTTTGAGACATCTCAATAGCTAGTTTTTCTACTTTGCAGTTACTCTTTATGATATCTAGATTGGTAGAGGAAAAAGTGCCTAGGTACAGATAAGTGCCAATGTGTATTTATACATAGGTACTTTTTCCTCTACCATTTCTTTTTTAGTCTAAAATCCTGAGGGTTAACCTCAGGAATCTATGTCTGTAGTATTTGGGGAGAAAAAAAAATAACCGTGTGTTGCATATTTTGCTTTAAAGATATTTAGACGTTAGGAAAAAAATTTTGCAAGGAGGATCTGAGGAACATCATTGTACCCCCTTCGCTAAAAGTATTTAAAATTGGATCGATGCCTATCTGTTATTGCAAATACATGATGACCCATGTAAATTTCCTTTGACACAAAGCTGCTATTATTCATGTGAAATAGTGAGAAAAAGTAGGATTTAATCTTCGGGAGAACTGAGACTCCCTCCTCCCCTCCTTTTATCTACTTAGCATGAACTTTGTGTTCATTAGAAATAGGCAGAGTCCCCAGGGGATCACCAAGCAAGATCACACGTTATAATGGTAAGAAGAAAAAAGACAAAAAATGAGGGGAAAAGAAATCAAATTCTTTCCACTTTCAACTCAAAAGCCAATAACTGAATTTTGACCTTGAGCAGTTGCAGTGTATAAATACTTTCTGTATAGAACCTAGTACATCATGAATGCACCATGAATATTAAATAAATACATTTTGGTAAAGTGCCTAGCACAGTATCATGTGCTGATGGGTACTTAATAAATTCTGTTTGATCATGTTGGCTACGAATGTGCAAAATGTTAATAAATGCAGTTCTCTTCCACAATAAGACTCTCATATATGGCCCCACAGGGGGCAGAGACTGTGTGAGGAGGTATAAGGTAGGAGGTGTGTGCACAGGCTTGAATGTGCTCCCACTGAGTATATGTCAGGAGACTGGCAATGAAAGACAAACTTCCTAGAGCTGATTTAAATTGCTTGCTCAGTAGAGGCCGGCAGAGAGAGCAGAAAGTAAAAGAGTTGGAGATAGGTTAGGAAAACTACACATTCGGTGCCTGAAGTGAGGCGATTTTCAAACATCTTTTTGAAATAAGTCAACATGTAGCTGTAGCTGTCTATGCCAAAGGTACAATGCCTTCCTAGTGTACATAACATACATGAGGGCATTAGGACACTCTTGTAAGTCACTACAACTATGATAAGGTATTACTGACCAGGATTTCAGGCAAGCATTCAATAATACATGGAGAAACTACTGTCAAGTAAGTCATCTTTTCCATTCATTTCTGAAAGTGCCTGCCAGTCTCAAGTAAAGGCTAGAAGACCTCAAGTAAAAACTAAATAAAGTATATCCGATCCTGAAGTATTTTTTAATAAAAATCAAATCAGGAAATGTTCATTTATTTCCTGGCAACTCTTATTCATTATGGGACTATATTATATTATGGGACTATATTTATTTAGGAAATTTTTATTAAATTAGGATTTATGTTCAAGGAACATTCATTAGAAACACAGAAAATAAAATTCCCTGGCAACAGTCTTTTTTCTCTCTCTGTTATTTAATTTCCCCCAAAAGGGTAGTTAAGCCTCAGTGGTAGAAGAAATAACTTCATGCTTTGGCTTACTCTGTATTTGTAGACTAATTATCTATGATACTTGGGAATTTCTCAGCTCAGAGTTGTTGTTGATCACCATTACCATCATTATCACTATCAAAAAGCATTTAACACATGTCTATGTGAGGTGGCATTGCACCAAGTTCTTGGAAAAAAGTCATTAAGACACTTTTCCTGCCATTTAAAGATTTATGCTGAAGTAGAAATCCTATTTGGAAGAGTGTATTCATTAGAAGAATGAATAAGAGTATTTTCGTGTGTTCTGCATATACTCTGAGAATAGTGACTTTTCCCCCACAATTTATATTTAAATCCCTGGTACCAAGACATGCCTGGGAACCTAGTAGGCACTAAAAAGTGTGTGTTGATTTCATTAATTGATTGATTAGAGTATCTGTAAGAGAACATGAACACAAACTATAGCGGAGAAAGAGGCATGGAAGAGTCTCAATCTTTACTCATAGAGGATAACCATATCATGAGCTAAAAGATTCATTAAAGTAAAGAACTATTACTATATATGAAAATAAAATGAAAAGTGCATATCATAGTGAGTAAAAGGGGAATGATAAAAATGAGACATAGACTGACTAGGTCAAATTGGAAAACACTGCCTTCCTTTACATTAACCTGAGCAAATTTTGTGGCAAGAGAGAATTAAAGAACAATTTGAAATTATTAGAGTAGAAATAATGAAAATGATGAGGAAAGAATATCCAAACATAGTACATGCATCTTATGTTATATATTTGATTATGACATAAATTTGACTCAGAATAACAGGGTGATTGGATGAAGAAGAAAAAAAAAGACAAGGGAGGAGAGCAAAGAGCTTTGCAGTGTGAAACAGAGCACTTAGAGGTGATCTAATATACAATAACGAATACCTGAGACAGAACACTTAAAATTATGATGACACAAACAAAACTATGAACAGAGAAGATCATATGGATATATTACATTTAGTTATGAGCCTTGGCTTTGGATAAGGAGCTATCAACCTGCCCTTTTCAAGGAGAAGCTTTCTCATTATTGTACCTCAGCTAATGGAAACTGAGATATCCAGTAGGGACCTAATGAGATGAAGCCTAGAAACTGGTAATAGAGAGAAGGAGTTACTACAAAACCAGGAGGGAAGACCAGTGGAGACAATGATATGCACAGTGGAGAACAGATGTGATACTTGAGAATATAGTAACTTCTAGTATTTATATGATGCTTTAAGGTTTGCAAAGCATGTTCCATGTTATATCATTTGATCCTTGCAATAACCCCATGTAGGTGATATTATTATCCATATTTTACAGATGAGGTGAGGCTGAAAAAGTCAAGTAATTTGTCTAAGGCTGCAGAATTAGTGAGGGTATGAGTATCTGAATTTAGGTCTTCCTGATTGCAGCTTTAGCCCTCTATCCATTTACACCTCGCTTTGTATAAAGAGACAACATTCTTGGCAATGATAATGTGCTAAGTGGAAAGGAGAGATGTGATTCCCATTAGAGCAGAGCAGAGAATAGTGTGATGACATCGACAGAGGAAACCAGCAGCTCTATTGTATCAGTTGTGAGTTTCTTTGGCTACAAGACCCGGCAATTTTCCTGAGGAATTCTAGAACATAGGATTCTATATAATACGCTCTCTCTATGTACACTATGTCCATGTGTTTTCCCTGGTCTTATATGTTCTCTGCTTCTTTTCTATCTTCTACAGTTGATGTGGGAAATATACTTAATGTTTGCATGGGAGTTGTGACAAGATCTTTTTTCTGTATTTTAATTGCTATGCTATCTGATTACATTTTTTTATTTGAACCATTGTTTTCTCCATCTTGCTGGTCAATATATTCCATTGATGGGGGCTCATGAACTATAATTTTGGTTTGGTAATGACTCAGAATGCTGAAGCCTGAAATATATTTACTGAGGTACCAAATGAGAACGTGCTATAGATACTACATTTATCTTTAGAGCTTTGATATCAGGGTCTGTATAGTGTATTCTTTTCATTTCTACTACTCTCAACAATCCCTTATTTTCACCAATGGGGGCATTCTTCTTGTAAAGTAGATTTAGTTTCCAAGCATTCATGTATATTCCTCTTGGGAATAAATCTTGGTATAGTGGAAGGAATGCTAGTTTGTGAATTCTCTAAATCCTTTGTAGCTTTGAGGCTCTGAGAATGAGCTAGTTGAGTGATCAATAGAATTTTACAGATACAAGTAAATATAAGTATAATTTTACACATACATAGATGGGGGGCGGGGAGAGAAGAGGGACACAGGAACAAGCCCATAAATGTATAACAAATCTTTATCTCTGTTGATCCACATAGTACACGCTAAATAGTACTTAGTATTTTGTCTCAGAAATTGTATTTTTTTCATTGTTTCATTCATTCATTTAGTCAGTCAGCCAGGCAAGCAGTCATTAAACTAGTCATTTCACTAAAAATCTCTATTACTAGCAAATGACATTTTACACCTGGGAAAGTATATTTTTCAGGAGTGAAAACTTTGCTGCAATTAGATAGTGAAACAAAATCATAACATAAGGTGAATGGGAATGAACAAATTTATAGGAAAATAAGGGAAACATCAGACAGATAAAATATAACTTTAATACATCTTTCATACAGTAGTTAACTTATAGTAAATGCTTAATAAAGGCTTATTCATTTATCTACTCACCTGATTGACTGATATGCTCATAATTTATTATTATTAAAATTTTGTGTATGAAGTACATTTTATTCAGAGTTACAAGTAGAGATAAAAAGGTGAGTAGTCTAGGGTATAATTTATAGGGAAGGTATACTGAGCATTGTGCAATGCTTTTTGGTATGGTAATCACTCCGAGATTACCTTTCATCTACTATGTTTGTGTGTGCATGTATGTGTATATGCACCACACATATATATGTATAAATATATATATACACATATATATATATACATATACACATATATGTATATACACACATATGAGTGGTAGCATGTCATTGCTAATACAGAACCAGCCTTATAGTCAGGAAGACCAGTATTGAAGTTCTGCCTTAAAGATAGAGAGATAAATGATAAATAAATATAGATACAGGTTTGGGTGACATAGTGGATGGAGTGCTGGACCTGGAGTCAGGAAGACTCATCTTTGTTAGTTTAAATCTGGCCTCAGGCACTTAAAAGCTTTCTGCCCCTGGTCAAGTCACTAAACCCTGCTTACCTCAGTTTCTTCATCTGTAAAGTGAGGTGGGAAAAAAATGGCAAAAGCACCTCAATATCTTTGCCAAGAAAACCCCAGATGGGGTCATGAAGAGTTAGACATGGCTCAAAATGACTGAACATACAGATATTCAATATGTGAATATATTTTATGTATGTATACGTATATATATGTGTGTGTGTGTGTGTGTGTGTGTGTGTGTGTATAATGTGTGTTTTTTGCATGTTGCATTTTGTTTTACGCATTACACTGTGAGGTCCTTAAGAATAGGGACTATTTTGCCTTTCTTTGTTTCCACAGGACTTAGCACAGAGCTCACATATAGTAAGTGCCTAATAAAATCTTGTTGACTAACTTATGACATGGTATCATTTTCCAGGGAGGAAATTTGATCAAGGAATGCATATTGGGAACTTTGAAATATACTATCTTAGAAAACTGGCTAGGGAAGCTGAGAGACTAAGCAACCTATCTTTGGTATACGTTAGAGGCAGGGTTTGCATGACTGTCTTCCTGACTCCAAGGCTGGGTCTGTTCTGTATTCACTATGCCATGTTACCTCTCACGTGTGTGTGTAATATGTACATATGTATATGCATATATATGTACATCTAAAACGATCATTTAGTAAGAGGATAACTTGACTGGGAGTCAAGTGATGCATGTAATATACACTGGCTGTTTGAACCTAAGACAAGTCACAACCTCAGTGCCGAAGACTGCTCTGAGACTATTGCGGGGAAGGTGTTGACCTGCATTGGAAGGGGTTGTTAACTTATCTGGGAGTTCCCTATACTAGAGAAATCTCATGTCCATTCAATCCTTATGCCTATAACTTGATGACAATTTCTGAACAACCAGAATGCCAATTTTCAACACCAAATCTTTCATTCCTCATCACCAGATGAAGGTCCAAGTAAAAAGTAAATAACCACTGATTGTGAACATTATTAAAGAGGTTATATATTAAGTAGGATGTTGAGTAATATAACCTTAAAGATCAATCCAACTTCAACTCATTTTTTGAACTAAAATGTTCAAGGCCACTTTAGGGACTAATGCAACCTTTTTCTATTCTAGGATTCTTCCATCTTGCCTTTGAAAATGTAATCATCAGGGTCTTATCTTGTCATTATAACCAAGAGCAGAAATCTATCCATAGTACCTCAGGGACACAGCAGTATACTGAATAGAAGGAATAAGGAGTGATGCTACATATAATCAGAAAATTAAACTTTAAGTATAATTCCAAATTATTGCTGAATGCTATTAAAATTTGACTGAAAAGTTAGACAAAGTCTGAATTAATAATGAAATTTTTTCTGTTCAACAAATTAGTTCACCTTAGAACAGATCCAGTGTGGAAAAAATTCTACTTGAGTACATGAGGACTTTAGTTTTATAGAATACTGTGTAATAAACTTTTACTGAAAATAATTATCTTCATGTTATGTCATACTAATATGCACTCTCCTCAGATAATTATATATAAAGAACATTGTGTTTCCTTATTGTTGTGTATAATCAGGAGATTAATTCATTTATGCAACTTTCAATTTTAAATTCAGATCTGCTAAGAAAAAAATCACTTCAGTTAATTGAATGTGGAAATTAGTTCATATTTTTATAGTGTCTGAAAACTAGCAAGGGACTTAATATACCCAGTTGGATTTCCATGTTATTACAGCTCAGGTACACTTAAATAGAATTGAATATTATTTATTTATACTTTTAGTTCAATTAAACCAAAACTACTGATACTATGCTGTTTGGTATTTGTGTGTGCCTGTCTGTATTTATCAGTATCTCAATTTAAGAGATAAATGAATACTGAAATTATTGCTTTCCATAGAATTTCAAACTTTTTAAATAGTAAAAATAGTCAAAGCTTTCTTAAAGAAATACAGGGGTGTTGATTCTCTCAAGAGAAACTTTTAATTATTTGGGTTGAACTATTACCAGACATAAATTTGAACATTAAAGTAAAATACTGAAATTGCTTAGTTCCAGTTAATCACTGTTTATCAGTGGTGAGTTAACTTATAATCAATCATATAAATATTCACCAGTATGTTCTAAGTAAATATTTGTCTATACAACTTGATTAATACAATTTATTTTATAAAAGCTTAAGTACTAGGTTAACTTATTTTTATCACTATTACCATTCTTTGCTATTAACATATTTTGTATCTGTTTACTTATATATTACATCCATAATCAAATAAGTTCCTTAATTTAGAGATGTCATCGTTAGCAAGAAATTAATTTACATCTCTGTTTTCAGTCTATACATCAGTTAGTTACATAATAAAATAAAAATTTCAACTCTAAAATGATATTAAATGTTAAAATGTCTTTCAACTGAACAGGAAGGCCACTTGAGAGTTAAGGTTTAGTATGTAAATTAAAAGGCACCATATAATTCATTTTGTTATGGGGAATGTCAAACTTTCTGAAATATATTTTATCATTAATATCTTTCATTAGAAACTCTTGAAGCATAATATATAATTCAGCAAACTCTAATCTTAAAGTTTTGGTTTAGAAAGCTTTACCTAACTCAGACATATCACTATTCTAAATTGATTAGCAAGCTGTAGTTCTAGTTAGGATGAGAAACCAGCCAAAATAACTGGACCATGAATAGCCACTTTGCCAATCCAATCAAGATCCTGGCACCTGGGCTGTTAAGACTATCAAACAAACTAACAAGTCCCATCAGTTTGACAGGTAAACATACTCATTACCCAGCAAGCCATAAGGGGGATGTGAGGAAAATAAATTTTAATAACTTTGTTATTGCTTTTATTTTGGTTTTAAGAGAGACTGACTGTGGTAGATATAATTCTTGTTCCAATTTTTGTAGTAAGTATAATGCAACAGTTATATAGTCAATGGTAATTGGTGATGATCTTATTATATGCTTTATCAGGTGCTACAACTATTGAGAAATATGACCTCAGAACAAATTTATGGATCCAGGCAGGAGTGATGAATGGCAGAAGGTTACAGTTTGGTGTGGCTGTCATTGATGAAAAGCTGTTTGTTATTGGTGGTCGGGATGGCTTAAAGACCTTGAACACAGTTGAGTGTTACAACCCCAAAACCAAGACTTGGACAGTTTTACCTCCAATGTCAACACACAGGCATGGTTTAGGTAAGGATATCAAACCTTAAAGATTTTATATTTTGCATTTGCTTTAGTTTATAATGTAAAATGAATGTTGAAATGTGCAATGACCACATCTTGTCAATTATTTGGAGGTTAAGAATCTGACATTTTGTTTTACCTGAAGCAAATCCTGAATTATAGCTAAAATTGATGTAATATTAACTCTGGTTGTTATATATTTTGTTAACACTACCATTTCCTCCGTTTACTTTTACAATCAAGGTATAGAATGAAAGCCAGCAGAAGTTTGAACTGAAGTCCTTTTAATACCCCTGAATTTCTTTTAATCCCAAATTATATTCATTATCTCTAGATCCAATAAAAGTTATATATTATTAAGCTACAGAAAAAGAGCAGTTCTCACACTAGCAGAGTAAATTCTGAGAGGTTCTGTCCATCACTCATGTGCAAGGAGAAAATTTGTGAGGAATCAAGTTAAGGTGCAACATTTTAATACTTCCTAAATCAGCTATCAATGGCAAATAATTTAGTTATTTATATTGAGTTACTTCAAAACTCTTTAAGTTTTAAACTAGCACCAGTAGTATGGACACTAAGAGATTGATTCTTTGGACATGGCAAACCATAAAACAAACACAATGAAAGAAAAACATGGTCTTCAGTGTTATGGCTGTGGTGATGGTGGCAGAGTGGCAAAAAGAGAAGAGAAGATGAGAAGAATCTCCAAATTTTTAAGTTGTAAGTTTTATTTTAAATGTTGTTACTCTAAACATGAAATCCTTGTCCAGACACCAAAGAGTTAACATGGTAATAGAAGAATTAAACTATGTCAATATTGTTAGTCTTGTAAATAAAACCAAAAAACATAGGAAAGTTGGAGGTAAACAGAAAAAATGGCTCAAAGTATCCTTTTGTCATTATCCCAATCATCATCATAAATTTCAAAGCTCAAGGGGACCTAAGAATCCATTAAATCCAATCCTCTGATTTAAAGACTAGGAAACTGAGGTACAGATTGGCTAAATGATTTGACCCATGTCACATGGTGACTAAGTGTCTGCTGTAGTTCAAGGGTAGAATCTGGTCTGTTCCAATGAAACTAAACCAGAAATGGTGCTTTTGTTCATCTCAACATTAATAGCAAAATAAAAATATTTCAATAAATGTATCTTAAATGTATGTGGATATATCTCATGACATGAATGAAAAAAGTAGGCAAAATCTTCTGATTAAATCATTATGTACAACATGGATACTTGGTGATTTCAAAGCCTATGAGGAGAACAGTGAAAAATATTTTAGAAAATGGACTTAAAGGTTAGAGAACAAAAAAGTCCAAAGGCTTGCAAATGCATAGAACCGTCTAACTGTATTGATATCACATATCAATTTTTTTTTACTATATCTGATTCATCTCCTCATCTCATCTTGGTTTCTTTATGGCTATTTCCATTTCTTCCTATATTCCACAGGTACTGAGGTGTGAGTGGTCAAACAGGTAATTTATAATTTTACTAATGGTGAATGTGCCAGTCACCTCCTATTTACCCATATACACATACATATTTGCTAACATGTATATATAGACACACATATGCACATGTATAGTATATCTCACCATGAATATTTTAAAAGTTTTATATCTCCCTTAAACCCTGTATGATCCTGACCATAACTCCTTAGTAATTTAATTCTTTCTTGCTATAAATAATATTGTTTTCTTTGACCTGGAAGGTTTGGATTTTGGCTATATGATGATCCTGAAGTTTTTCATTTTGGGATTTCTTTAAGGAGGTAAATGGGAAATTCCTTCTATTTTCATTTTGCCATTCTGGTTTGAAGAGATCTGGGCAGTTTTATTGCGAATTTGTTGAGATATAATGTCAAGGATCTTTTTTTATAATAACCTTCTAATAGTCCCATGATTCTTAAATGATCTCTTTTCAATTGGTTTTCCAGGTCTGTTATTTTTTATAAGAGATATATTATATTTTCTTCTATTTTTTCAGGCTTTTCCCTTTGTTTTAGTATTTCTTGTTATCTCATGGAGCCATTAACTTCTATCTGGTTCATCTAATTTTTAAGGGTAAAATTTATACCTCTTGTGCTAAGCTGTTAATTTTCTTTCCAAGTCTATCTTCTATAGCTCTCATTTGTCTTCCATTTCTTTCCTTTATTTTTTTAATTTCATGTAAAATATCATTCTTTCTCTGTCTCTGCATGTCTGTGTCTGTCTGTCTGCCTCTCTCCCCCACCCTACATTCCCCAGGAAATCTAGGCAGATTTGTTGCTAAACTATCTTTTAATTTGAGGTTTTCCTATAACATATTTAAAGTCATTCTCTTCTTGTGAAATGTTGTCTTGAGCATCATTGTCACATACATACATACATTTACATATGTATGTACACACACATTATATACACACATATATTACACATACATATATGTATATATGTGTATGTATATATATGCATGTATGTGTATATATACACACACATACATGTGTGTATGTGTATGTATATATGTGTATATATATACACATATATACATATACATACACACACACACACACACATATATATATATATATGGGGTTCTTTTTCTTACTCTTTCTTCCACTTTACATCCAGAATTTGTACTTTACATCAGGGCTATGCCTATGCAATGCTGGAGAAAATATTTGGGTCTTGTTCTGTCCTGATTTGTATTCTCTAGGTTGTAGAATTTGAGTACTATGTTCTTCAGGGATTTCAGGGCACCTACATGTTTTTGGTAAAGTCAATATATACCAATCCAGGGCAAAGTTTGATTAGTGCCCTTCCTGATTTGAACTTTGCAAGATCCTGAGCTGGGTTTGGATCTTTAGGTCTCCATTTCCTCATCATTAAAATAAAGGTTTTGGAATAGATAACCTCCTGGAGCATCCTCCAACTCTAATCTTTGATCTCATGATCTTTTAAACAATATTGGTTGCTTGGTAATCATTTCCAAGGTGGTAAGTTTTAAAGAAAATTCTAAGACATGAGGCTCATATTGTTTTAGAATGTTCCAGCTATTACATCCTACAAAAATCTAATTTAACAGATCCATTTTAGTGGAAATTATCATGATTTACCTTATCATGATATCTGTAACCATTCCTTCAGTTGCCTCAAGTAGCATTGTGTTAAATATACATTAGACACAGTTTTAATTCGATAATTTTGTTTAACCTGAGGTTAAGGTACCATTTAGACCTTTTTGTTTCTAAATCTGAACTTTAAAAAATGATATGTAGATTTTCCATTAGATTTTATTTCAGTAGCATTTGTTTTAAAGATGCTGTTATTGTCAACTATAATGATCAATTAATACTGATTATATTCTGATTTTCTATTAAAATAGTCTCACATTTATGTAACATAGGAAAAGAAAGGGAATAAGCTGTATTAAGTATTTGCTATGTGGCAGGAACTGTGCTAAGTGTTATATAGATATCATTTCAGTTGGTCCTCACAGCAACACAATGAAGTAGGTCCCTACTTTAAATTTAGAAAATTGAGGCAGAAAGAGGTTAAGTGACTTACCAGGATCATATAGCTAGAAAATGTCTGAGGTGAGATTTGAATTCAGGTCTTGATTCCCAATCCTTTATTTCCTGTACTATCTAGAAGTAGATGTGAAAAACAGTTATGAGATAGCTGGAATCTTCTTGAAGTTCCTCTGTTTATACATATGTCTTTTGCTGTACAGTTCTATAATATTCCAACTAAATGGAAACATTTCGATAGCTTTTCTATGTTTCACATATTTTTTAATCCAAGGAACGTTTTAGCAAGGCTTCTTTCTAGAATATCCTGTAATGGATATTTTCCTCAACTCTTTCTGTCTGGTTTATTCAGTTATTTAAGGGTAGTTAATGTTAACTACTTCTGAGTTACCTTAGCAATGTAACATGATTTACTACCCATACGTCAAGGTAGTGCATCCTCTCATCATATTTATAGTTTATCACTTATCACCAGAGGTCTTTGACACCCACGTAAACAAAATGTCCTTTTGGGATCTTCGTCGTCATTTTTACAGGCCATCGTGATGCCATCCAGATTTGTTGCATCAAACTCACTTATGGATTTTGGGACTGAATTATGTTCTATCACCCTTAAATCCAATCCATTTTGCAATTCGAGACTTACGTAAATTGTGACCCTTGATTATTTAACTATGTTGCTGCTGGATGTATGCTTATACTTCCAGTGAATATCAGAAAGAAGAAATCTGAGATCTGGGATTACATGAACTTTACCTTCCATAGCAAATAGCCCCTGGTCGAACTAACTAACTGGTCCCTGATCCAAGCAGCTAAAGTCCAGAGATGTTCCTCAGCTTCTTTTACCCAAGAACTAGACTAGGCCATGCATTCAACATTTCTGGTTCTTCAATTAAAGGAACAAATTTTGAATTGAAGCTCTTAATAGAAAGACACTTTTGAAACTACATCCACATACCAGTTGGATGATGAAGTTTTTAAACAAGGGGTAAGTTGCACAAAAAGAAGTTTGCTTCTCTCAGTCTGTGACTATTAGAACTATTCTTATGTATTAGCTAGAGCCAAAGGGAGAACTCCCACTTCTTCCAATCAAACGACCAGAATGTGCCAATTATTAATTATGTGAACATTGGCAGTGACTGACCTGAGATCTTATAACACATAGTGGGTGCTTTAATAATTTGTTGAATTAAATCCAAAGTAATAATGTGTCATATTTTGCATAGTTGGTTAAAGAAATTTATGGATTATTATTTTATGTAACTACCATGATTGAATTAGTGTTATTTTAATATAAACTAGATTATCATTTAAAAGGACTTTAATTATGGTCATTTCAAGAGATTGACTTTACAGAGATTTATGGAGCTTAATTTTATTCCCCCTCATTTTACAGATGAAGCAACTTTAATCTTTGAAGATCAAGTTGGGCTTTGTTGAAAGGGTTCATTATTGTAAAAACAACATATAAAATGGTTGACTTTTTTGGTTGCAATTATAAATAACAGGGAAATATGTACCAAAAATAAAGAAGAAAAACATTTCATCTTAGTGAGTATTCTTATGAATTATGTGATATTTACTTCTTGCCTAAAATAAAAAACTTGTATGTTATTAATAATCTCCATATTCTAATTTAATTTATATATTTTGGCAAAAAGGAATCTGATTCTCTGTCTAGAGTTACTGGTAAGATATTTTATATGTTTATAATATTATATAAAAGGAGAAATGAATAGAATATTTGGCCTGATTTTCATTAATAAACTGGTCTTTTAATCCAGTAGATTTTGCATAAATAATCTGTTAATTTAGTCTGTTGCTGATTTAGAAGAATTCCTTCAGCTCTTTCTCATTTTTACCCCTAAGGATGGAAGTAATATTATCTTTTCCCATCACTACTCACATTAATGCTATGAGGATTAATTATGTGAGGATAATGGCCATATAAGTTCCCTGAGATTTCCGATAAAAAGTATTATGTCAAGGATAAAGAATGATTATGGAGTCAATGAATTAAATTGAACTGAAAGCACATTTATTTCACAAATTATGCAAGATGGAATGATAAGAAATTCATCAATAGACCTTTACTCTGAAATTGCAGCACTCCACACAAATCTATTTCTGTGAAATGGGAATATGATCCATATGTTTTTTCTCTACTAAAATATAATCATTAGCAAATTTATTGCAGAGTATGGAAACATTAGATTCCATTTTCCACAATTCCTAATTCCTTCTTGGTTAAGGATGCATTGAAACTCTATACATACAGCTAATAGAACCTGAAAAGTTAAAAAAAAATCTAATCAGCTAGTGATTTATTTGATTTATAAATGCCAAAGAGCTGATTTTGTGACAGGAAATGACTGAGTTGGCTGTGTTTTCATTAATTTTCTGTTCCCATAACTTAGCTTCTAGGAATGAAAATATTATGAATTGGTAAACATGGTCTAAGTGGTGTAACATGTTTTAAATGTTCCCTAGAAAGAATGCATTAATTCACATTCTATTGATTTTATTTTTTAGAGTATGTTTTAGTTTCTGTATATACTACCCATCTCACAAAATTAAACTCTATCTTGTAATAAAGACAAAAATAGCCAACATGTTGTCCATGTTTAAGAAGACATTTAAAATTTTCTTCCCATAATCTATCACTTTTCTGGTGAAAGGTGGTAGTTAGGTTTCATTAACTCATTTAAGCTATATTCATTTGTTTTTAAAACTACTCCAAATTTGGCTTCCCTTAAGTTATCTTTTCATTTGCATCATTATAATCATTGGATTTATGTTTCTTCTAGTTTAGCTTACTTTACTATGTATCTCTTCCCACAAGTTTTCCCTTTTTTAATTTCCTCAGATTTATTATTCCTTTATATACAGTAATATTTATGTTATTATACCAATTTACTCTGCCATCTCCCTATAGACCACCTGTCTTCTTAATCTTATTCTTTCCCTTATTCCCTCTGAAACTCTCCCCAACTTTTCTTATATCTTTTATTCGTATATACTTCTTTGCTTGTTATCTCCTCTTTATACTATGAGCTCCTCAATAACAGGTATGGTTTGGTTTTACCTTTCATTTTATCCTTCGTACTGACCTCAGATGGGGGTGCCTTCAATATAAAAGGAAAATTTGGAAGAAAAATTAGTTTGGAGAAAAAAAGATAATGTAATTTTAACCTGTCCATGCCTGTTCATGTAAGCATTGTAAGCATGTAAGCATTACTCACTTTTTCCCTCCTAAAAATTAAAAGTATGAAGAACACTTATTCAGTGGCTACTGTCCCATAATGCAGTGGCAGCTAAGGGAAAAATCCAGTAGTCTCTAGCTAATGAGAGATGGAGGGGTACAGGATGTGGAGATGATTTTTTTGAGGGAGGGAATTTTTCCTGTACAGCTGCTGGAGGGACCTAGGGCAGGTTAGGTTATGACATCCTTGTAACAGCCATGCTTGGTTCATAGGGGAAGACCAGGCTAGGGGAATGCTTAAGGTGAAAGCATAGTTGTGTTGATAATAAACCCAGGTATCATTTTGAGGAGGAGAGTCATGCAGCCCATTTAACTTTCTTTTAATTGGTTGATGATATATATCATAAAGGTCAAATCACAGGCCCATTGTGTTACCATGGTACCACAGGGACGAACGTTCAGTCCCTAACTGGAAACCACTAGAGACATGACAGAAACATGAATCGTGAGAGAATTCATATGCCTGAAAAATAGTTATACACATACACTATGTTTAAGGCAAACCATTTATTCAATCAATAGCAAGTATACTTACTTATTTTTGGATTAATTAAGTTGTTAAAACAGAAGATATAGCTAAAGAAATACAAAACAGCTGTAGGTACATATTATCAGTTACTGAATCCTTGTCAATAAATTAAAATACATAATTACAAATTACATTTCTTTTTTTCTTACCTATTCGTTTTTGTTTTCTGTCATTATATTTTTTTTCTTAGTAACATCTTCGTTCTAGTAGACACTAATGAGTTTTCAAATGAGTTCATGGATTTATACCCTATTGTGATTGGCTATTTGCGGTAGGAATAGTTAAAATGTGCCTTGGCTTCCCTAGCTATTATGTACTCCCAACTCTATGGTACTGAAAAGAGGAAAAGAAGTGTACCAAAAAAGGAATAACAAAAAAGACCAGAGAGCATCATTAGGGAATTTATCTCTGATATGGATCAAATCTGCAATTAAGACCCTTATTATTTTCAAATTCAATATGATCAAACAGATACCTCATATTGCCTTCTTGGATTCAATTTAATTCAACAGACAGTATATATTTATAAAGAAACCAACCTAATATTCTATGTCAAACTTTTGAACTAGTGAATCTAGTAGATCATTTGCAACTTAGACTATGAAAGTAATTAGCCTATTTAAATCATATTTCTGATTTTTCCTTCTGTCTTCTTGCTTCACAGAAAAGTACATATAAAGCTGAAAGAAAAGAAAGGAGGGAGAGGAGCTGGACAATGATATGATAAACTAGGATTTGTCCAACACATTTAATATATGTCTGATAAAAATATATAGGACATGTTATTGAAGAAAAAGTATGGTTATGGCTGTAATTGGCCTATACATTTGCATTGTTATAGGCAAGATTTTTATAGACATTTCAATACTATCATTTGAATATGAGTTTCAATGATAAAAAAACACATTCAACCAATATCTATGGACAGGGAAAATGTGACGTGTTTAAACCTTGGGGAAACAAGAATGAATAATCTGTTTTATAGAAGGAAAAGTGAGGCAAATCAAACATTTTAAGTGTTTAGTTTCTGTATAGGGCTATCTGCTACATAACTGAAATGGTAAGTCTCAAGCCTCTAATTTCTAAATACCAAAACAAAAACAAGACTGAAAACTTCCCTTTACCTTTCTTATCAGGATAGTGTACTCTCTTCCACTTGCTAGGAAATCAGATATTAGAGATTGCAAATGTTTTTAACTGCCCATGAAGCAGAGAAAATTGAATGAAATGGGATAGAGGTAGCTGTAAAGTTACAGGTTTTTTTTTTATAAACTAAATCAATAATAGCACAATACTTGCTATAAAAATAATTGGGATATATATGTATATACACATAAATGATAGAAAAATTCTTTATTACCTATTTTGTTATAACATGAATTCAGATATAACATAGATCAAATTATCTTCTCTTGGTTCAGTTAGAAAATCTTTTCCTGTATCTCTCAAAGTCCTGTTATAAAATGCAAGGGCACTGACTCCCAGCTGTTTTGAGAATCAGTATCTATTTTTATTTTGTGAGGAAGAGATGTGAGAGATCCCCATATGATATTATTATTTGTATCTATTAATTACAAAAATGCAGTGACACAAAACTACCTCTGGATATATTGGTACTTTTTATTAATTTGCATTTTACTAATCATGCCAGAATATATATATATATATATATATATATATATATATATATATATATATATATACACACACATTTAAAAATTGTAATAGATACATATGTCATACTATTTATTCAGTTAATATTTATTTTTAGATTATAGATCCCTATGATAAATTCATGTTCTTTTCCCCAGGAATCTATAACTCACTGTATTTTTACCACTGTTTTTTGGGAAAAGACCTGTTTCTAATCATACTGGAAGAATATTAATTTCTGTGTATGCTATTTAAATATACATGATACACAAAATTAATGAAAGTAGCAATAAATTTTATACTAAATATAGCTATGAGATAAAGCTTTTATTTTTATATCATGGTAAAAGGATATAGTGTCATATCTTCTAATGACTGAAATAAAGCATATTGTATGATTATATTGAGAAAAATGATGAAAGCACAAAATGTAACTAATTTTAAAACACATTTTACTGTTTGATTTATTAAATTATCAAATGACTGTTACTGTGGCTCTGCCATAGGAAAATTCTATTTAGTGTGGGAGTAAGTCTCTACCACTTCAGTCTTTTAACACAAACAAGGAGAATAAAAATCTGGTTTATGAACCCATGTCTCTGTCTTTATGATTGCTAGTACAACTTAATTTTAAAATCCTTTAATACATTGTAGAATAATAATCTGCTCTTACACAGTTATATCAAAATCAGCATATCAAAAACATTCTAACTGAAAGAAAAAAATTTTTATTTTGTTTGTTTTTAAATTAGAAGTATTTTCAGTCCTAGGTCTATTACTAGCTGAATGACATCTGGTAAGTCACTAATTTTCCTTGGGCCATATAGATTCTTTGTCTCTAAAACAAAGGAGTTAGGAGATGATACTTGCAATCTACTCACACTCTACAATTCTATGTCTCTATTAACTATATACAATAAGAGTGTGAAAATAACATGAGGAACTTAAAATGTGGTATTTTATTCATTCATATAACCTGTATTTAAGCACCTACTATTTGCAAAATACTGTGCTAGGCAGTAAGAAAAAGAACTCTCCTTGCCCTCATAAATGATACATTAGTGGATTCACTGTATTTATTTTCTTTAACAACAACAACAACAAAAAGATAAACACAAAGAATGTTGAATATTTGCATTTGTATCAACATCTCCCAAGGTCCCAGCAACACAATAGTAAAAAAAAAACTAACAAGAAAGTACTACTTATATTTAGTAACTTTTTAAAAATAATTGCAATTCACTCCAAAGATCCTAGAAATCCTAGTTTCTCCACCATATTTAGTAAAATACATTATTTTCTGAGGCTAATTATAAAAAAAATTCCTTCTGTAGAGAAAAACTGTGCCTTTCTACTAGCAATAGCTTGCCACTACTCTCTTCCCCCACTTTCACCACACTTTGTTGTTTTTTAGTCATTTTAGTAGTGTCTGACTCTTCATGACCCTTTTTGGGGTTTTTCTTGTCAAAGATCCTGGAGTGTTTTGTCATTTTCTTCTCCAGCTTATTTTACAGATGAGGAAACTCAGAGTTAAGTGACTGGCCCAGGGTCACATGGCTAGTAAGTGTCTGAAGCTGGATTTGAACTAGGTCTTCCTGACTCCAGGCTCAGTACTCTATCCACTGCACCACCCCACATATCACATCTGAAGTTCCCTCCTTCTTCACCTGTGCCTTGTAGGATCCCTTACTTCCTGTAAGGATGTGTTCCAGTTCATCTTATGTGAAGCCTTTCTTGATCTTCCCAATTGCTAGTGCTCTCCTTCTCCAAATTGCTTCATTTTATGTTGTATTTATTAGATAGAAAGATAGATAGATAGACTGACAGACAATAGATAGATGGACTGACAGACAGGCAGACAGACAGATCAATAGATGTCTGTGTTGTTTCCTTCATTAGTGTCTTTGTATTCCTAGTACTAAGCTTAGATTCTGGCACACAGCAGATACTAAATGTTCCTTGATTGAGCTTTAAGACATGCACAACTGAACTAAAACATTAGCCAATCATATAATGACTATTCTATCTCAATTGGTGATCTCATCAGCTCCCATGGGTTAAATTACCAGATGATTCACCAATTCTATATAATTCAATCCTAGTTTATATTAGGAGCTTCAGTGTTGTATCACCAACTGCTTATTGAATTCTTCTTAGTAAATATTCCATATACATCTTAAACTCAGCATATCCCAAATAGAACTCACTTCCCTCTCTCATTCTCTGCTCTTCATCCATATTTTCCTTTTACTGTCAAGGACATTACCATCCTCCCTATGTTTCAGGTGGCCAGCTTAAATGTGATTCCCAATTTATCACTTTCACTTAAACTTCAATTCCGTTGCCAAATTTTGTTCTTTCTAACTTTACAGCATCTTTGGTATATAGCCCCCTCTCCTCACTCTCATGGACATTAACCTAGTTCAAACCTGTACAACAGCTCCCACTGACTCAGACCTCTTCTCATACCAATCTTTTCTCTATTTCTGCTAAAGTGAATTTCCTGAAGTATAGGCAGATCTGTTCATTTTACCTTCTCCCTTGGAAAATTCCAATGACTTCTTATAACCACCAAGTTCAAATTATGTCTTTAGAAGAAACCCTTTCCTACCCTTTCCTGCCCTTTCCTACCTTTCTGTCTTCTTATAATTTATATAACTCCTGTCCACACATTGGATCATCCATACTGAAGTGTTTGCTGTTAATTGCTTATGCACTCTATCTCCTGCCTCCAGACCTTTGAGTTAGTGGTCCACCATGCCTAGAATGCATTTCTTCTTTATCTTCATCTCTTAAAATTCCTTTCTTCCTTTAAAGATCAGCTCAAATGCCACCATTTGCAAAAGTCTTTTCCTAGTTTCCTTGGCTTTTCATGTGCTCTTTACGTTCCTGTGTGCATATCTATTTATTTACACATTACCTCCAGAATCCTTCTGGAAAGAATTGTTTTGCTCTTCTTTATATCCCCCCAAGAAATTTGCATAGTAAGCACTTTATAAGTGCTTGTTCATGAATCGATGGACAAAATGACCAGTCCTATAGCAGCATAAAGGAATGGGGTGGGGAAGGGAAAGAAACATTTATTAAGTGCTTTACTATATGCCAGTCACTGTGCTAAGTCCTTTAAAATATCATCTCCTTTAATCTTCAAAACAATGCTGTGAGATAGGTGGTATCACCATTCTCATTTTACAGCTGAAGAAAGTGAGGCACACAGAAACTAAGTGACTTTCTCAGGGCTGTGTAACTAGTGAGAGTCTAAGGCTGGATTTCTGTTCAGGTATAGCTCTTCCTGATGACTCTAGGCCAAGGGCTCTGTCTACTGGTAAAACTAGCTATGTATGGGAAGTGTATTATAGAGGGCTAAAGTTTTAATTGAATCAGTCAGAGATATGAACGAGGTGTGAACAAAGCCTAGACATCCCTACTGAATCAATTAATCACTCAATCAAAAGTATTAAGCTAAATGAACAAAAAAAGTTCATAAATCAAGTTTCAAAAGGAACCAAAATCTGTGCTTCCCCCCACACTTTCCAGACTTCTCTACCTCCCCACTAACAACCTGGAAGTGCCTGAAACTCAATCTTACATTTGGTGAGTCCCTGACCACGTGAACTGTTATTACATGAGGTAGTCAGACCGTGCTCACTTTACTCCTTGTCCAGTCCTCTCTCTTGATGGAGTGCGATTTCCAGAGGCAGCAAGATGTTAGACTGCTGGGCCTAGAGTCAGGCTGACCTGAATTCAAATCAGGCCCCAGACACTTTCTACCTATGTGATCCTGAGCGAATCACGTAACCTCCATGTCTTCACTTGTAAATGGGGATCATAATTGCACCTGCCTCCCAGGGGTTGACATGTGGGTCAAATGAGATATTTGTAAATAGCTTAGTGCAGTGCCTGGCACTTAATAATTGCTTGTTTCCTTCCTTCTTCCTATCCTTCCATGCCTACAGCCTTGCTCCCATGTGGGTATCCCCCCTCCACTTTGCAGCTCCTTTTTATGGATTGTCTACTCCCATTAGAATGCAACCTCCTTGAATATAGGTGCTGTCTCTCTTTGTTTATATCACTAACATCTAGCATAGTACCTGACACATGGTGATCATGAAATAAGTGCTTTCTCTCTGTCCCTGCCTTTATCTCTCTGTTTCAGTCTTTCTCCTTCCCCTCTCTCCACACCTCCCCCTCTTACTTCATCTATGTATCTGCATATCTATATATCTATGTAACTGTCTGTCTCTCTATCTATCTAGCTATCTGTCTTTCCTCCTTGAGGTTGTGGACTATCTTTTGGTACAGTGCTTGGCAAATAATAGGTGCTTGTTAAATGCTTATTGACTGATGATGCACACAGGATGTATATCAAGATTGAATGAAAGAACTCAGTCATGTCCTCTGAGTCTTGTATAAAACAACAGGCTAGTTTGGAAAAGGAATAATTTGACTGAATGTCTAGAAGAGAGGGCAATACTCTGAGAGGGAAACATTTGGGTTGGGAATGGGAGGGAAAGAGACTCTACATATCCCACCCTCCTTGATTAAAGGAAGACCTTAAAAAGTTTGAAAGTTCTGGAAGATTCAGACTTCTATTAGATGACATAGCAGTGTTTCTATAACAGCTGACAACAATGTTTGCCTCAGAAGCAAAGGACAAACCAGACATACTTGGGAAAGACAGCTTAGAATTATACAGAGACCCCAGCAGAAGGCTGTATCATATCTAAGGGAGCTTTATGAGGGACACAAAAGGGGGTAAATGACTTAGGAAAAAACTTTCAAGATCTGGGAGTCGTACTTTGCCACATGGACTCCAAGATTGAGCTCACTTTTCCCTAGATTATGTATATACTTGTGGGAGAATGTTTTTCAGACTTTTAGGGGGGAAGCTAGTGCCATCTGCTCTTTCCATAACACCTTAGTAAATATCCCTAAATAAAAGCTAATTAAATCTATCAACTGATTGCAATCAATTGATAATAAATGGGGGAAACACTGACATGAACTCATGATCTACATTGTATTAGAAAATCACCAGCCCCAACCCTCCAGGCCTACCTTTAGCACCCTGGAGAGAGAAGAAGCCAGGTGGCCTCCGACTTATTAGCATGAGCTGAGATTGAGATACCCACAGAGCCTGTGCTACACTGGTATTCCTAAAATACTATGAGAATAAGAGGATTTTTTTGTTTGTTTTACATGGATCCTCTTTGGAGGATGTATGAAAATAAAGAATCACAATGGGTGATGGGTTATAGATGGGTTACAGTCTTCATTATTGAAAGAACTGTTCATGCTGATGAGATAATATATCGAGAAAGAATCAAAATTCTAGTATTCTAGGTCCACATCTAAATTCTAATAAGATTTTGGAGAGAATTCGTCTCATAAATTGAAGTTCTATATTGCACTTGTCAATTGCAATTTTGTATGAAAACTGACCCATTTTCTAAATGGGACTTTTAAATTAAAATTGCTTACAATGTAAAAAATGGATGATTTCATGAGAAAAATAACATATATATGAAAAGATTTTAAGGATGATGAGCTGCTTGAAAATGCTTTCATTTGTATAATTAAATAACAGGGGGTCCCTCTGGTGGATGAAACTCTCTAAAAAAAATTCTCCATATATGTCAACAAAAACCTGAGAAGTCAAAAGAAAAGGGTTTTTTTTAATTTTGTTTTGTTTTGTTTTGTTTAGCCTTGAGAATGGAATTAAGATTTCAATACCACCGATGTGTAAAGAGACTGTTTGTTTTGTTACATATAAAACAAATAATTATTTTATTACCTTATTTTTAACTCATTTTCAAATTTGGGAGCAAAACATTTCAACTCAACCAAGAGAGAATCCTAGATCTCACCTAAAGGGGAAATTGCCTGAAGTCTCTATTGTAACAGGTAGGGGATAGGAACATTCTGGAGATTATTAGCTCTTCTCATTTAGCTTCTTTCATCTTTCAGCAACTTGAAATGGTGGTGGTGGGGGGGCTGCTATTGTCCATATTCTAGCTCAGATCTGGAAGCCAGAAGTTCCTAAAGAGCATGAAAATTCTCAAAACACTACGAGAGTAAAGAGATCAAACCTTTTCTCTCCCTCATTTTTGCGGAGCCTACCACACCCCTCACTTAGGCATAGGACATTGATCTCCACCAATGAGAAGAAAGTTTCATACCAATTGGCTTTGGGCCTTGGGTTAGAGTAGAATCATAGTATTTATAATAGAAAAGCAATGGAATGCCACATTTTACATATAAGGAAACTGAAGCCCAGAGAGGCTGTGACTTGAACAAGGTCATGTACCTAATTAATGGAAAAGTCAAAATTTAAACCCAAGTACTCTGATTCCAGATATAATAGTCATTACACTATGCTACATTTTCTCCTGTTATTCACTTTATTACCCTGTTTATTCAAAAAAGCAGTAAGTATTCAAAAAATTTTCTAGTGATTAAATTAAATCAATTAGATCAATTAGTCTTGACCTTGTTTAAAGTGCAATAGACTGGATGAAAACATTTCACTTAAAATATGGTAGATGTGGAGGATGCTTATGCATACTACTTCTGCTTTTTGGTTGCTCGCCTGTTTTAAAAGGGATTTCATAAATCTGTGCAGTGCACTACTGAAAACAGAGTTGTGATCTGATATTGATAGGGAGGATAGGGATTGGGTCTGTGGTATTACTGTTGTACACAACGTCCAGGTAAAGGAATTCTCTTTACCAATAAAATTCAGTACCATCTCTATAATCAAAAGGCTAACAGAGTTGCTTAGAGCATGGGGAAGTTAAATTACTTGCCTTAGGCTATATATATATCCAGTGTCTGTGTGTCAAACCCAGGTCTTCCTGGCTTCCAGACTGGCTTTCTATCCATGACACCACACTGCCTCTATTGCAATTATAATTTTACCATTAGCATGTAACTATGTTGTAAGAAATTTGAAGAAATAGGCTGTGGAAATTGAATATTTCCATGCCTCCTGAAATCTAACCAGCACTCTTGAATAATAAGATGAAAACTGTGTTCGTTGTCATTTTCAAAAATGTAGGATATATTTCACACACATGCACACACACAATACTTGTAATAGGAAGCAAGGATTTCTGCTATCTATTTTATTGATTGATGTATGTACATACATACACACGCTGTCCATAAATTCTTATTACAGTTTTAAGCAACTCTGTGCAGGTTAAATGAATGAATGAATGAGTGAATGAATGAATGAATGAAATACACTATTACCCACACATATATTGTAATACAAATATGAGAATGTTGTCATTTGAAATACATTTCTTAATAAGTCAATATAAGGTATTATTTGAATGACAATTCATCAGGTGACTATTGAACTATGTTTAAAGAAAAAAGATAAATTCCTGACGTCCAAGTTGATATTACATTCATTAATAATTGCATGTGATACTATATGCCATTTCATTATGCAAGATTTTCCTAATTTCTTTTTTGTTATTATCTTCCTTGGCTTAAGAACAAAATGATTTTTTTCTGGCTAAAATCAATGATGTGATTCTTAGTTAAAATTTTTAAAGTTATAAAACATTTAACTAGAACAGATTCTCCAAGTTTTAGATTTAGTAATAGTTTTCACCTGCTTCTAAGCTGAAAACAACTCTAAAACAATTAATCAGTTTTTTTTCCTTTTTCTTTGTACAGTCAGCAGTGTGTGAAAAAGCCTTAGTAGATGGCTACCTTCCAAATGTAGACCCCCACTGAAGAATTGAATATCACATTGCAGAGTTTCCCACTGAGCCTCTATGGTTGTTTGTATTTTGTTGAATGCTCAATTAAATTGAACCATCTATACAGATGCCTGCTGCACTAAAGAAAATGTTTTCAGTAGTGGAAAATAAGAAATATCATGTTGGGTCAAATCAATAATGTATCTAACCCAGTATTCTGTCCAGTGGTACTAAGTCATGATGATATCAGAGATAGCTGCAGTTGTATTTCATTACTTCCAGCCTACAACTTGAGTGATTTGCCTCAGACAATCTAAATTTCCATTTATAACTCAAATCTAAGGCTGTCATTGTTCATTAAACAACAACAAAAACAGAATTCCTAAAGCTACTTACTAACTATTCCATTTTGGGTTTCTGTAAAATGCATATAAAATATTTCCTTTTGTATGTCCTACAACCTCTGCTCAAGAACTTTAAAGAGTAAAAGGATTTCTACAATTCAATCCACACCAATGTACTCAGTTCAAACAGCATTTATTGTGTCTAGTAATTCAGAATTTGATGAGAAGTCCACATTTGCTACCTTCTTCTTGGATCATCTCACTCTTTAATATTTTTTTCAAATATGAAATATCTTTAATTGAGCAGAGAAGACACTTTTTAGATTAAAGGTCCTGATCTTCTTCTTTTCTTTTTCAATTCAGTAGCTCTTTCCTGTACCTACAAATCTCTGTTAATTCTGTTTTGAAGTTTAATGGCCAGAACTACCATAAGGGTAAGAGTAAATGACCTCTAAGGATTATTCAAGCTCTAGTCTATGCTTTGAGATATTACTCTCTAAGCATAGAACAAAACTCTTCATCTGCCAGTCAGTCAACCAGCATTTAAATTCTGGGAATACCAAAAAAAATTTAAAAAATAGTAAACTAAACAAAACAAAACACAATACTGTCCTTTCTCCCAAGGAATTCACAATCTAATGGGGAAGACAACATGCAAACAACTATGTACAAATAAGATATATGAAAGATGAAGTAGAGTCAATCTCAGAGGGAAAGCACTAAGGGAGACTAAAAGAAATTTCTTGTAAAAGTTGAAATTCTACCTGAGACCCCTTCAAGCCAAGGAAGTCAGAAGTTAGGAATGAGAAGGGACAGCATTCCAGGCATAGGGGCCATATAGTGAAAATGCCTAGAGCCAGGAGATAGACTGCCATTCATTCTCAATTACTTTTCTCCTTATTTCATATATTGTCTGTTCTTCTGGTTTTATTCTTTAATTTATAATTATTTAATAACTTATTATAGGCTTTGAATAGTTAGGTGGATATTTTGTTACTTTTCCTTGCTTTATAAGAGGGCAGATTAGATTATTATACAAATTGTAATAAAATGATAATATAGAGAAGGTTGATTATTTTAGAAAGGATTTCTACAATCCACTAATTTTATTATTAAAATCCTTGCTCCTATATATTAGTAATTAAGATTATTCTTAATCAAGCAACTTTTATTATGGTACTCTGTAAGGTATTGGGGATATATAAACACAAATGGAATAGTCCCTATCTTCAAAAAGCTTACATTATTAAATTATGAATTATCAAAACTTTGCCCTTTAAAATGATTTTAATACATTTTTAAAAGCAAAGAGAAATCATTAAAAATGTGATGTCTGTATTTAAT
Source organism: Trichosurus vulpecula (assembly GCF_011100635.1). Lineage (NCBI taxonomy): Eukaryota > Metazoa > Chordata > Mammalia > Diprotodontia > Phalangeridae > Trichosurus > Trichosurus vulpecula. Next base: position 330,282,433 of record NC_050576.1, on the reverse strand, counting down.
GTTAGTACTGAATGAATAGCCTAAGTGAATTCTAAGCTAGTATGCTTGCAAAGTGTGCCCTTCCCCACTCCCAAGCACCAAGGTTACTATAGTTCTTTGTTATCTGGCTCTATCAGCATCCCATTACTTTCAGGATTGGAGAGCTTCAGAAGCAGTTTCTTTATTTATCTGGTGAATTTAAAAAATGCAATTTAACTGATTTATTTTTAAATGAAAAGTAAAAGTTTAATGCTATAGAAGAAATGCTAGTGGACATTTCAATCATAGTAGCAGTTTTGACTTCCAGATTTAGCAATTTTTAAAAATGATATCAATGAATCCATATTTTTACTTGCTCTTCCAATATATTGTGCCTTTTATTTTCCTTTCAAGCTGACGGTCTAAGCTGCATATACCTGCAGATGAAGAATTTTTGAAATATGTTAATTAGGCTAATAAGGATGTTCAGAGAAGAAATGGAGACATACATGCTTAGGAAGGCTTTAATCAATGTAACTGGTATTTTAGGGCTTGTTCTCAGTCTCATTAAGGACTAGCCTTTGAGCTGAGACATTATTATGAGTACTGCTTGACTGGAGAATGGTTTTGACAGCAGAGGTGAAACATGTTATTTCCTTTTTCAAATATTGATGTAACTCAACTCTCTATGATAAGATCTGAGTTTCTCTAGCAGGAATGGGAAAAAAAGCTTTAACAATAGTAGGTTTGAAATTCCCCAACCCTGTTTATTAGGTCATTATATGGACAATTTCCATTGATTCCAATCTAGTAGCAAATTATACTTGTTGAAAATTAAATTGTTATTTGAAAAAAATGAACCTTCCTCATTCCCTTTTCTGAATTTAACTTGATCCTATATATCTTAGGTTGCTATAGTGATAGAATATACGTTCTTTCCCCATAGTTGTCTATCTTATGTCTACAGCAATTAATTAATATTAAGTTATTTTAATGATTCCTTCTGTACAAGAGAATATTTATGACATTTTAAATATGGCATATGCTCAATAATGACTGTTAAGTGTAGACATAGCAATTCTTGTTTTGCAGTCCAGAAGAACAAGGCAGTCGGTGTTTATAGAGGTTTAAATCTTTTGACTGTTCAAATTATATCAATAAGGCAAGATTCACGACCTTGAGGATGACTATGAACATGCCTGAATGGTTCAGAATCACAAAGTATGAAAAACTCTGTATGTAGAAGGCAGAGGAAGTATAACATTTATTTAGACTCCAGAGGATCAAATTTGAGAACCAATACCCCTAATTTGATATCGTAGCAATCATATTCCAAAACCAATAAGCCCACCTCAATGTGGTAACAAGGTAATTATAACACAGTATTATAGCAAGGAACCAAATCATCCTGTAACTTTCCCCCCTGCTAGGTCCCTCCTGTAAACAATCACAAATCCTAATGCTCTGCTCAGCACTTTCTTCTGCAGCTCTGCCAAGGCTGGTTCTCTCAATGTCTGCTCTTCAGCACCCTCTTGATGTCTGCTGCCTCAATGTCTTCCTCTCAGTCCTGCTGCTGTCAGTCCTGCTGCTCTCAGTTCTGCTGCTCTTAGCTCTGCTCTCAGTTCTGCTCCCCTTCAATTCTGCTCTTCTTCAATTCTGGGATCTCCTTTTATACAGTCCTAGCTGGCATCTGATTGGATAGAACTCAGGTCTCTGATTGGCTGAATTCATGATTGACTAGAACTCAGTGCACATGCCATTGGCTCTGGTCTTAGCAACTTCCCTCAGGGTCCTGAGGGCTGCATGCCCACATCGGTTTAGCACCTAGTAAGTAGGGACTTTAGGCCTACTTACAAACAAAGATAGAATCAAGCTTTCCCACCTAGGTTCACCTGAGGCCTATTGAATGGGTGGGGAAGATATTCAATCACATTAATACTACAGGGACTTAATATAATTTTGTATTCCTTTGTCAGCAACAGCATAAAGATCTCCACTGAGATAGTCTACCAGAATAATTGTAGTGTATATGCTGAGTTAACCAGACAAGAGAAAAACAAAAAAATGAAGTAGTGTCGAAAGCATATACAGTCTGACATTAGTTTGTGCAAATATTTTTTTAATTAGTACAACTGTTAAACCATTAATTTCCCCCATGAGATTCATCTCATATGTTTTATTTCAAAGAACTTTCCTTAAAAATTTCTGACATATGAAATCATATTTTCCTGCCATCTAGAGGTTGGTTTTTCAATGGAAGTTGAAGTATTGTAGAAAAATTCAAAATCATTTTAAATCTATCATTGTCATAAATTTATATTTTTTGATTAACACATGTTCTAGGAAGAGAGTCAGAAATGAAAATCATTTGTCAGTTTTTTTTCTTTCACATTTTGGAAAACAGACATCATAACAGACAGCAAGAGAATTATATGATTTTTCTCATGGTCAGAAGAGAATCTTATATTTTTATGATAAATCTCATTAGAGTAGAAAATCACATTTTTGGTTGTCTTTTGCCATTGCTCCAAAAGGAACTCCTATTTCTGTTTATTTTCTAGGTTCTCCAACTACATCTGCATAGTTCTTTTTTCTTTCATGTCTCTTAACAAAAATAATTTTCTTCTCAGCATCAGTAAAAGACTTGCTTCTTAAGATCACATTCCCTCTTCTGAGTTTTGAGAAAACTATGAAGGGAATAGAATCAAAATCTATCAATTTTTTTGCAGCCTCCTACATTTATAACCTAGGAGTTATCCTAAATTCTTTACTCTCCTTCACTCCCCATATCTAGTTATAAGCTGCCACTGTTTCTGCCTCCATAACACCTCTCATGTCTAACCCTGCTTCCTTACATCTCTACTCTATTTAATTCTCTACCCCCTTAGTTCAAGCCTTCGTCACTTCTCAATACAGCAGCCATTTCCTAGTCTCCCTCCCTCAAGTCTCTCTCAACTACAATCTGTCCTCTACAATTCTATCAAAGTGATTTTCCTTAAGTGGAGATCTGACTATGTCACTCCCCTACTCTGTAAAATTCAGTGGTTTCTTATTGCCTTTAAAATGAGACATAATTTTAAATTGCCTTTTAAATGAGACACAAATTCATTTGTTTAGCTTTTAAAGCCCTAAACAACCTTGTCCCAACCTATATTTCCCTTCTTATTGTACATTACTTCCTGTCAGTCATTGTTATGCAGAAAAGCTATGCTCTTTGTTCCTCACACATAGAAGTCTATCCTATCTTTGTACTTTTTTCTGGCCATGGGTATGTCAATCAAACTATCTGAGCCTTAGTTTCTCACCAAAAAAAAAAAAAAAAAAACAAAACCCAAAACAAAACAAAAAACCCTAAAGGTAACACTAGATAACCTCTAAGGATTATTCAAACTCTAATCTATGCTTTGATATATTTACTCTCTAAGTGTAGAACAAAACTCTTCATTTGCCAGTCAGTCAACCAGCATTTAAATGCTCAGAATAAAAAAAAAAAGTAAAAAAAAAACCCACAAAACTGTTCTCTCTCCCAAGGAACTCACAGTCTAATGGGAAAGACAACATGCAAACAACTATGTGCAAATAAAATATATGAAAGATGAATGAAGTCAATCTCAGAGGGAAAGCACTAAGGGAGACTAAAAGAAACTTCTTGTGAAAGTTGAAATTCTTCCTGAGACTCCTTCAAGCCAAGGAAGCCAGAAGTTAGGAACGAGAAGGCACAGCATTCCAGGCATGGGGGCCATACAGTGAAAATGCCTAGAGCCAGGAGATAGACTGCCATTCATTCTCAATTACTTTTCTTCTTATTTCATATATTCACTGTTCTTCTGGTTTTTGTTAATTTATAATTATTCAATAACAGTGTAATCCCAAAGGACCAATGATGAAGCATACTATCCATCTCCAGAGAAAGAACTGAAATTGATTGAATACAGACTGAAGTATGTGTTTTTTTTCTTTCTTTTTTTTCCCTTTTATGAGTCTTGTACAAAATGACTTATCTGGAAATATTTTACATAATTGCACGTGTATAGCCTATATCTCACTGCTTACTACTCAGGGAGGGAGGAAGGACAGAATTTGGAATTCAAAGCTTTAAATAAAAATGTTTTAAAAACAGTCTTTCTGCATTGCTATATTAGCAAGGCAATAATCAAAATATGGATGATAATTGTCAATATGCCTATGTAGTTCTGTATTGCAAAATATAAGAGACTCTCCATATAGAAGGCAGAAGAAGTAAACCATTTGTTCAGACACCAGAGAATCTGATTACAAAACCAATAAGCCTAATCCATCACAGCAGCAAAGAATTCAATGCACAGTGTCACAGCAGAGAGCCATTCCATCCCAAAGCCATCCACACCCCCTGCTGGGGCCTTCCCACAAACATACTCACAGCACAGCTAGCTCACCTTTGACTGCTCTTTTCCTCAGTTCTAACTGCTCTCTGAGCATTTCCTGTGGCACACTTTACTTTTTTTCTCAGCAAGCTTCTCCTACCACATGTTACTTAGGGTTCCTGTGATGTAAGCAGGTTACATGGGCCTATTAATGTGTGGGAAAGATCTTCAAATTTAAATTACCATTATAATTGCTTTATATTGCACATACTTCCTAGTGTTAAAGGCATTACCATATAGTGTTCCATTAAATTTAATGTACCTTAATTTATTCAACCATCCCTCAATTACTGAATATTCAGATTACTTCCAGTTTTCTGTAATTATACGTAATACTACCATGAGATTATTGAATTAATAGTTCTTTTTTGTAGTTTTCAAAAAGCTTCCAGTGAATATTTGCAACCATGGAATTATTGGGCCAAAGGATATTCAATTCAATTTCAACAAACATTTGATTATTTTTATGTCTTTTTCAAAGAAAGTTTTAGGCCCTTTTGTTATTTGTTGTTTTTTTTATAGCTTGATTATTGCTTGATATGCTCTCTCATATACACATCGATTCCATCTCTGTAACATGGGAGAATAGTTAAACAAAACTGACCTTTGACAGATTATCTGATAGCATATGCATGCAGTGTTATATGATCTTTGCTCAAAAGAAAAAAGAGTGTTTCATTTTCTGTTCTCTAGGATCATTACAATATGACTTCTTTTAAGATTGGAATGGTTTTTGCCTTTATTTCTCCAGCATTTGTCACAGTACTTGGTTAGTGGTAAATGCTTAATAAATGCTTATTGACTGACTGACTAACCAAGAATGGTCATTGCAGTTGATCTAAATTTTGATTTTCATTGTCATAGTCATGAATATTCTTCTCCTGGTTGTACTTATTTTATTCTGCATTAGTTCAAATATGCCTTTTGATGTTTCTCTGACTTTCACACATTCTTTCTCTTTTATAATTCATTAAGTTAACAAGCATTTATTAAGCACCTACTATATGTACCATACAGTTTTCAACATGCTGAGGATACAAAGAAAGGAGGAAAAAAAGTTCCTGCTCTCACAAAGCTCAAAATAAAATGGGGGAAATGACATATAAACAACTGTATACAAATAGGATATAAACAGTATAAATTTAAAACAATCTGAGGGAAAAGGCATGAATAATAAGCAGGACTGGGAATTTTCAATTCTAAGTCATATAAAGATGAATGAAAATGTGTCACCTTGTTTTGTTTCTCTGTTTTAGTGGTAATGCATAGTGTTTTTTTTCTGCTGTTGCCTTCTATTGGCTCTTGATTTTAAGTATATATATTTTTTATTACCTTCAGAAAAATCCCTTTATAGTTTATAATATTTTTCTCACAGATTATGTAAAATTCTTTTTTTCTGATTCTATTGTTAAAATGTGTTCTTTTGAGGTTTTTCTGGTTTATATAATTTGTTATGTTGATGCTTTCTTTTATTGAACAAACCTTTTAGTGTGCATTGATACATTATTAATGTATTGTTTTGTATCATAGTTGAATTCAATATATCTCTATCTATCTATCTATCCATCCATCCATCTATCTATCCATCTGTCTATCCATCTATCTATCCTTTGCCTGGAGTCAAAAAGACTCAAATTCAAATTTGCCTCAGAAATTGACTGTGTGACCTTAGGCACTTAACCTCTGCTTCAGTTTCCTCAACTATAAAATGAAAAAAATGATACCATCTAACTCCCAGGGTCACTGTGAGGATAAAACAAGATAATATTTGTAAAACACTTATCATAATGCCTAGCACATTGTTTTTGTTGGTCAGTCATTTCACTCGTGTCTAACTTTTCATGACTCCATTAGAAGTTTTCTTGGCAAAGATACTGGAGTGATTTGCCATTACCTTGTCCAGATTGTTTTGCAGATGAGGAAACTGAGGCAAACACAGTTAAGTGACTTTCCCAGGGCCACATGGCTAGTAAGTATCTGAGACTGAATTTCAACTCAGGAAAATGAATCCTTCTCACTTCAGGCCTGTTACCTAGCTTCCCTGTCTAGGACATTGTAGGTACTATATATTATATGTATTATATATATTATATGTGTATATTTCTGTGTGTATAAATACAAATATCTATATGTACACACACAAGTGAAGTCAGTCTAGACTTTTTCTTTTTTCATGTTCTATTTTGCATTTCAACATCAACACCATATTTGCTTCATAAAAGGTATTAGGTAGTATTTTAGCTTTCTACTTATGTAATATATGTAATACTATGCTCTTTCTTAAATTGGAAATTTTGAAAGAATTGATATATGAATCTGTCTGGATACAGTGAGTTGTTGTGGTTTTGATAGGTGGACAAGACAGAGTAATTATTTGAGTATCTGGTTTATTTTTTCCTTCAGGATTAGTCCATTCACATTATTCATTGCCTGTTGTATTAGATTTTGAAATTATATTTTGGTAGGAATTTGGTTTTGATTTTCTTTTTTAGCATATAACTATGAATTATATTCTCTAATAATATTATTCATTTCTTTTTTGTTGTGGTCTGTACTTTATCATTCATTTTTTGCTTATTCACATATTTCTTTGCATTTTAAAAATAAATTTGATAATGGTTTGTCTTTATTATTATTATTTTCAAAGCTCCTAATTTTACTGATCAATTCAATTATTCATTCTTTTTTAAATTCTATTTATTTTTACTGTTAAATTTAAATTTTCCTTAGTACCTCCTCACTCTCTTTCTTTGATTTTTACTGTTTCGTTTCTTCTTTTCTAGTGCATTTAGATATGAACTTAATTTATTTTATCTTTTTCATTGTTACTAATGTAAGCACTAAGTGACATAAATTTGCTGTTAAGATCAATTTGGATTGTATCCCATACACTTTGATATATGATGTTATTGTGGCATTGTCTTGTAAATATTGTCTTTATTTTATGATTTCTTCTTTTACCCGATCATTGTTTAATGTTTTTTTCCACTTTCTGTAAAGTTTTTAAAGTACCAATTGTCATTATTTACTCTAATTATGTTACATTTTGATAAGGTTACAGAGTGGGTAAGTTTTGCCTTTTTCCTATTTCATGCAGAACTTCTTAGCATATGTTCAGTTTTTGTGAGCCGTCCATGTATACTTGAGAAGACTATTCAATCTCTACTTCTAATGCCTATTTATTCTTTTTTTTTGCTTTTTTTGGGGAGCAGGGCAATTGGGGTTAAGTGACTTGCCCAAGGTCACACAGCTAGTACATATGTCAAGTGTCTGAGACCGGATTTGAACTCAGGTCCTCCTGACTCCAGGGCTGGTGCTCTACTCACCGTGCCACCTAGCTGCCCCTGCCTATTTATTCTTATATGTTAATTCTAACCTATTTCATCCATTTAAGGCTGGGTCCCCCTACCTCAACCAAACCAGAACTACAGCAGTCACCTCATAGGTCTGATATCAATACTGATCAATGTAGTTATTTTCATCCGTGCCATTTTTTTTTTGAGCTGCCATCAGCTGGGCCAATTTTCCTCTTCAGAGTGGACTTCCACTGCAAGTAACTCATCATATTGGTGTCAGATTTATGGAGGTTGCTTAATTGGCTTTAGTCTTATATAGCTTAAAACTCTGGAACTCAAGCAATTCTCCAGCCTCGGCCTCCTCAGCATCAGGGACTACAGATATGCATCACTCATGCCTTTCACCACTGCATTCTCTTATACATATATATATATATATATGCATATATATATATTTATATCTTTCATTTTTTCTAATTTTACCTTTTTTCTAATGTTACCTTGCCTACTTTTTTTTTACTGTAAAGTTGAATGACATATATTTAGAAGAGCTTATTAAGATGTCTCTCTTTTGGATCTAATTACCAAAGATTAGGGTTCATAGCAGAATTCCTCACAGATACTCAAAATTTTCTAGAGTGTGGGAGCAGGCAGCCTCAGAACTGGGGTTCATAGAATGGTAGGAGGGAGTGCACCTAGCCTCATTACCACTGTCCAGTGGGTAAAATTTACAGTGGGGAAAAGCCTACAGCAAGATACAGGTAGGATGGGACTGAGTAGCAAGTAGTCTTTGTGATTTTTATCCCTTAAGAGCTATTCTGAGGTCTAATGGTAAATAGAAAGAGAGAGTGATCCATGAAGCAGGTACAAGGAGGAGGTGGGAGGAATTGGACCAAGGAAACTTTTCCTTGGCAAGAACCAGTGACACTTTTTTTCCTCTTTTTTCCCCACTTATTGAGATGAGGAAGGGACTAAATGAAGTTTCTCTACCCAGCGAAAAATGGACAAGGGGATCTGAGCCAAGCATTTCCTCTGACTTGTTTCTTATTTTGTCATCTTACAGGAAATACCTGTTTATGTTTTTTTTTTCACTACCTATTAATTTCATGATTGTAACTGTTTTCACATCCAAAACAAAATGTAGTATATTGAAGCAATTATCTAGATAATTTAAACAAAAATATTTTGTGTAAGGCATTCACAATGTATTTTTAAATTATTTCCATTATCTCACCTCATTTTGATTGTACATATACTTTATCTTGCTTCTCATTTTGAGCGAGATCAAGTTCATAATCAGAAAGATAACATTTTAGTGAAGAGAATACATTTCATATGACATATAGAATTCAGTGTTCATAGATTTTGGCTTTATGTTAATGTATACTTATATATGATTATATTAAAGTAACAACTTGTATAAAATTCAAATGCACATACGAATTGCCAACTTTGATATTAAGTTTATGATAACCACATGCATTCTATGTTTGTTTATATTTATTTGTATATTCGTTTGGTTGATCTGCTAAAGTTTTATAAACCTTTAGGTATGCTGGTCATGGTGGAGTGGATAGATTTCAAATTGTTTTCAACATAAAAAAATTAAATAGAGCATTACAAAGCTTCCCCTTAACTATTTCTATTTTTCTTAGAAATCCTCGTTATTCCATTTTTTCTTCCTAAAAGAGAAGTTGTGCATTTAGCTTCTCTAATTCTAGAAACATTCTACAAAATGATGATTCTAATAAAAGTACTTACATTTGAACTTATAAATTAAAAATTAGTTTCTTTTGTAGAATAAGATGCAGTAGATAAACATAATTTTAGATGAATATAATTAAGTGTAATTAATTTAGATTTCCAGCCACATTTCATTATAGGTAGTGCTTCAGAGTTGAAAGTATTGCATTGGGTAAAAAAGGGTAAAAGTACACATTTTTAAAGGTATCCCTTCTAAAGGTGACTGTTCACTAAATTATTCATTCAGAATCTGAAGCTCTATTACCCATTCTTCTATCCTTTCATGGTTCTGCTACTATCACCACTATCATCACCACATATGTAGTCTCCAAGACTGCTATAAAGGAAGCATAATGTCTATAGTTGTCAAGATCAATCTTTTTAACCCAGTCACCCAGATGAAAAGATGTAATGTGTGAATGTCTTCCTACTTTCAATCATATTTGTGATTAGGTGCTTTTTGGGCATGAAGCAATTAGTGAATAGGGAGTGTGGGGAACCAACCCTACCCATAGTCATAAATCATACCTTTTTAACGACATCTATGGAATAGACAGTTGCACTCCAAATTTTAATAGTTTATCAGTCATAGATTAAGATTTGAATAGAGAAGCCCTTTTTGCATCTCTGAAGAAAAATGGATTGGCAGAGTTGTCAAATTTAATAAGGATAAAAGTTGGTTTCTGAAAATGTGTCACCTTTTTACAACCTCCATTCTGGGTTTTACTTTCAAGTGAGAGATAAAATATCTTAGGACATGAAGCCTCTGTTCAAGGTACTATAGAGTTGGAAAATGGTGTCATAGCAACATTATCTTTCCCTGATCATTTTGGTTAAAAATAGTTTTAAATGTAGAAGGCTCAAATGGATTTTAGAAACAGCTTTGATGGATAAGCAGGGCTGGTTCAATGAAAGACAACTCACAGGTAATTGGTAAAAAGAATTCCTGAGGGGTAGGAGGACCTGATAAGTTGTCTTTAAAAAAAATAAAACTTTATTAGACTTGAACTATGCAAAACTATCTAGAATATTTTTATAGTTACAGATATTGACTTTTTAAAAAATGAATTAATGCTATATTGCATATTTAAAGAAGTTCCTTTAGAAAACATGAAAAGGGAGGCTAAAACAAGATTTATTTTAGGGGGTTTTTTTCAGGCAAAATTACATGACCCTTGTGAAAATATGAGATAAGGAAGGTGATTGTTATTTTTTTTAATCTGATATTTTAGAGTGGATAATGGTTTTCTGAGAAAATTAAGCAGTGCCATAAAAAGATAAAAAGGAATGATTCACAAGAATGAAAAGTGACACCACATATGATATGTGTCAATTTTTTATTTACACATGCTTAGCCATTCATTGGACAAGGATCTCAAATCTAGAGTATTAATATATGAACATTTAAATTAAAATGGGTTTTTTCAAAAAGTGTAGTAGATGAAGGTAATTTTTAATGAATATAAGTAGGCATAATTAATTTAGATTTTTAGCCATTTTTACCCATTCTGGGTAATCCTTCAGAGCCAAAAATACGGCCATTGATAATGTTTAAAGGTATCCCTTCAAAAGTGGCTTTTCATTGGGTCATTGATTCAGGATTTGAAGCTCTATTACCCATTCTTCCATCCTTTCAAGACTCTGCCACCATCACCACTATCATGTTTGTGTTTATAAACTTCCTAACATAGCAATGAGATTTTTAGCATTCTCTTCCTGATTTTCAGTCACTCAGTCATTGTCACTGCCAAAATGAAAGAGGATTTCATATTCCTCATGGTATTTTGCATTTTTAAAAATTTTAACATTTATTAAACAGACATGGCTTATTTGCCATTTTCATTGATCTTAATACCAAATGATCAGCCTCCTAGTAATTATCTTTCCAAAGAATTAAAGTTGTGTATCACTACAAGGGCAGTGGAGGGGTTGGTATTAGTGAGAGTATACAGCAACAATATAGTAAAGAGGGAAAGATTACACGGAAGTGGCATAAAGGGCATTATCAAAGAAATATGATCAGAAAAAGATGGGTTGGTCACACAGCAAGAGTCAGGGATAACTCTTTTATTTGTATAAAAACTTTTAATTTAAGGTAATTGAAATTATCCATCTAAAACTCACACCACTCTCTATCTCTTATTTATTAATAAATTGTGCACCTACCCATAGACCTAATAGGCGATATGTTCCATGTTCTTCTAATTTTCTTGTAATATATCTCTTTATATCTAGGTCATATATCAATTCCAACCTTTATCTTGGTAAATAGTGTAAGATATTGGTCTGTGCCCAGTTTCTACCATACTACCTTTCAGTTATCCCAAGAATTTTTAGCAAGTAATTGATTCTTATCCTAAAAGTCTGCCCTTACAATTGTCAAATACAAGGTTACTATATTTATTTGCTGCTGTAAATAGTATGTTTGCTCTGTTCCACTGATCTACCATTCCATTTCTAAGCCAGTAGCAGGTAGTTCTGATAGTTATGGCTTTATAATATAGTTTAAGATCTGGTACTGGTAAATCTCCTTCCTTTACATATTTTTTCCATTAGTTCCTTTGATATTCTTAACATTTTGTTCTTCCAAATGAAATTTATTATTTTTTTTCTCTAATTCAGTAAAATAATTTTGGTAATTTAGTTGAGATGGCATTGAATATATAAATTAGTTTAGGTAAAAATGTCATTTTTATTATATTGATCCTGCCTGTCCATGGACAATTACTATTTCTCCAATTTTGGTTTTATTTGTATTAAATGTTTTTTTACATAATTTTGTTTATATAGTTCCTGGGTTTGTTTTGGCAGGTATATTCCCAGGTATTTTTTACTGTCTAGAATTATTTAAAATATTTATCTCTTCTTGTAGGGTCTTGTTTGTAAAACATAGGAATGCTGATGATTTATATGGATTTACTTTATGTCCTGATACTTTGCTAAAATTATTAATATAACTGTTATCTAATGGGCAGCCGATGGCTCTGTTGGTATCTTTGTTATATCAAAAGAATGTGATGATAGCCCATATCATTTTGAGTGGATCCTTGGTAGATGTATGGGAGGTTGTAGACAAGTGCTTTAGAACATAATATAATACAGTCACATGAGATAATATATTTGATCAAATAAGCTAATGTGATTTTGGTCTGCTCATAGAAGGGAAAAGTGTGGTGACTATTCCACTGTACTCTACCCTCATTATAACTCATGCAGAATATTGTGTTAAGTTGTGGGGGCCATAGTTTATTCAGGACATTCATGAGCTCAAAAGTGTCCAGAGAATTGTTAAGATGATGAGGGCTCTTGAGTCCTTGATATAAGGATCAGCTGAAGTCTAGAAAAAAAGATTCATTTGAGGGGATTTGACAGCTTTTTGTACATTTGACTTTTGTTTAGCTTCAGAGGGCAAGATATGGCAGGCAAGTTTTGGCTTGATGTCAGCAAAAAACAAAATGAACAAATGAACACCCTCTCTCCCAATTTTCTAACAATTAGAGGTGTCTAAATCTTGCTCTTGAGAGGGGATAAGTTTCCCTTCCTTGGAGATTATCAAGAAGAAGATGAATGAAAGCAGGGAAGTGTATCAGCATTTATAAAGCACTTACTATGTTCTAAGCTCTTTAAAACATATTACCTTATTTGATCCTCAGAACAACCCTGCAAGGTAGGAGGGACCAGAGGCAAACAGTTACATGCTGAGGCTTACACAGTTATTAAATATCTGAGGCCAAATTTAAACTCAGGCCTTTCTGACTCCAGGCCCATTGCTCTGTCCACTGTGCCACCCGTAGCTGCCTCTAATGATTATTTGTCCAGTATGTTATATTGGGAGTTCCTTTGGTAGATGGGTTAGATGAGGTCATTGCTGAGGTCCTTCTGACCTCTCAGTCCTGTGATTCTATGAACTAAACTACCTAGCAGATTGCCTGGCACAGAGTAAGCACTATATAAATGTTGTTGTTATTGCTGTCATTGACTTTAAAGAAATTAAGTCTAAATCAGTTAACCGACCTTAGCCAAGGTCACGTTGGTAGCAAATGTCAGAGTCAGAATTTGAACCTATATCCTGTGATTCTAGATACATCATGTTAGGTCTACTATATCACACTGCCTTCCTTTCAAAAAATAATGGATAACATCTTGGGCGGTAAACCACTGAAACAGATTCCAAAGGAGTAAATTGAATTTTGAACAACTAAGATACCCCTAGACCATGATAGAGTATGAGTAATTAAAATTTGTATTAAGTGAAATCATGAGGGGAAATCATTACCTTCCAATAAATGTGTATATATGTGCATATATAATATATGTAACATACATATATTATATATATATATGGGCACTTATATGTTTATACAAATATTTTGCTTCTGGGGTAATTTGTCTTTCATTCTTTTTGAACAAGAGTAATGATTCTACTTCATTATTTATTAGCCATGAAGATAAATATTAAATAAAAGTAGTCTTTTTTCCCCATCATGATACAGGTATGATAATCAATATGTTATTCCATGATTCAGATTCTCTAATCAAAAGTTATATTGAGATTACTCTTATTTGATAATTAAGAAAAAGTTGTTTCCCTTTCTTTATAAAACAATCCAACTAACATTACCTTTGGGGATAGTCTAATGAAGCAAGTAAATGGGAAGGTATTTGAAGTCTGTTGCAGAAGGAATGAAGACATGTACTTTAACTGTTTTTTTCCCCACATACCAGCATTTAAAAAGGAAATACTGCTTTGTTTTTGGTGGTGTAAACAAAGTAAACAAGCATTTATGTTTGCTAGACTATGGCATAATGGCTGAAGTCTCTGAGCAGAGGAGGGAGTAGGGTTATTTATAGTGAATTTGAATGATTGTTAAAGTAGTTTTTTTCCTTGTAAATGATAAAAGTTAAATTGCTCTGTTTTAATATCTCAGAGGAAATAAAACATTCTGACCTTCACTGTCTGTGGATGGAAAAGTAATTCTCTGAAACAGTTATTGACCAGCCATTTTTTTCAATTCTTAGTTAAGTTTTTGGTTTTATTGTTCTTTTTTTTTCTTTGTCAACTATCAAAAGGCTTTTTAAAAAATCTTCTGAATCAAAATGATAGCCTGATCATCATTTATTTTTACTATAGTACTTTACAATTCATTAAAGTTACCCTGAGCCCATGTCTATCAGTCAATAAAATTTATGAAATAGCTTCCTTTAAATATCCCTCATGGTAAACAAATGGTAATTTCCTAATTTAAGAAAGCTAGGGGCAGCTAGGTGGCACAATGAGTAGAGCATTGGCCCTGGAGGCAGGAGGACCTGAGTTCAAATCCAGCCTCAGACACTTTACACACTTACTAGCTGTGTGATCTTGGGCAAGTCACTTAACCCCAATTGCTCTGCCTCCCCCCCTGCAAAAAAAAAAAAAAAGAAAGCTCATGGAAATTGAACCCTTATTAAAATGTTTTGCATTTCAAGGAGAGGAAGGAGTAGAACTCAGAAAGTCAAAACTTGGAGAGAGACATGATCACAAGTGGCAGAGATTATAGTTAAGGAGGATTTATGAGTAGAAGAGAAAATCAGGGTAGGTGGCCAGAGATAAGTTAGAGAACTAGGGCAGGAAAAAGTCATATTCAAGGGAATTCAGCCCTTTTAAAAAATTATCCTTACAGTAAATAGTTATGTCTAGGTAGCTGATCCTCACTTTTTATTTCTGGCACTCAGAACATGAGTTCAAGTGACAGGCAACTTTGTGTATCCACCACCAAATTCCAGGTCCAAGGAAATACTTCCATGCCAATTAAATGTTTCCATTAACTGTTCAAATACCTAAAGTCTTTGAGTAGGATCATATGTAATCTCAAAATTAAGAAAAAGATAGTAAAAATGAATTCCAGCAAATGTGGATAATCTTTTCCTACTTTTTAATTTCTTTGATTTTCCACAGCAATTAAATCGAATCTTTTGCATAATGATGATAGAAATGCTGTTATTTCTTCAAAATGTTTTCCTTTGATATCTCTTTAAATATCATTTTCTGGTGTCACCTCAGAACCAATACGTTCATGATGATAAAAGGATAGCATCCCTGAATAAAAGTTCAATTATAATTTTGCTAAAGTTTGTTTTTTAAATTTTATTCATCATACAGTACTGAAAAAGGAAATAAATTTTGAAATCATTAGGTTAATGCAAAGTTTCATTTCAAAGGAAAAAAATAAGGATTGGACTTGTTTGAAAATTGCTTTGTCAAGGAATAAGTGTTGTATGTGGTACAGTGTATTAAATGGTTGAAATGGATCCATCCAATGAAATTGCCTGGAACCATACTATTGACTTGTAGACAGAATAGCTTATTTAAAATTAGAGAATCAAAAAAAATCTATAAATCTGGGAAGGATTTGAAAGATTGTGTTCTACATTATAACCTCCTAACTCTCTATCTTCTAGAAACCAATAGACTCCCTTGCCCATAATAGGTATTTGGTAAAATAATAAACAAGTGTAGTATGACCTTTTATTTTTCAGATTAATATATTGAGGATATAGAAGTTCAGTGATTTGGCCCAGGTCACAAAACTAGTCTATTTGTATGGCTAAAGAGTCTGAGATTCTGGCTTTAAGCTTTCCTAAGCGTTTTGTGATTGACAGCCAGTTAGGGGATCATTATGATCAGCTGTCAATTGTCACTAATATATAAGGAACAGAAGAAATGCAAGACAAAGGCAAAGACACCCAGTCTCTTGAGCTGAAAGCTTATAAATTAGGTCCCTGACCTTGCCACTTAAGTCTTGGTTTTTATTGCTATGGATAGCCTGCCAATATGGCCTTAAGGATTTAAGGCAGAATAGCAAAGTTAGCTCATTAAAAATAAATTGAGATAGTTAATCCTCAGTGCTTAAAACAGAATAAAAAATAATAGACAGGAAGTGTGTTGGTATTACAAGATATTGAAAATAAGCGACCATTTCCTACCTTTTGTAATCTTTATAAAGATGGGTTGCCAAAAGTAAATCAGAATGTTATTAATCTCCTAAGGTTTTCCTTTCAGCATGATTTTAAAGACATAATAATAAATAAAAGGTTAAGCTGTTAAATTAGGGTTAAAATGATCAGACATATAATAGAAAGTAAGAGCTCTGGTTAGGTGAACTTCACAGGATAAGACATGCAGTGCAAAGGTTGGAAAGAAGGTAGGGAACTAGGATTATAAAATAAACATATTCATATATAATAGTAGGGGCTGGACCTATTATCTCTAGAATGGAAGTTTCTAAAGTATTTCATAGAGGATAGAGTGGTCTAGGGGGATTAAAGCTGGATACAAGTATTTAGAGATGAATGCTCTGCCTGATTGAAGTGGGTGCTGGTGATGTGAACTGTTTTTTTTTCAAAACAACAAAAAACATAAGATGATTATAAAAAATGTTCTCTTACTTCATTCTTTTTTATGTGCCATTTATATTTGTTTTGGCTTAAAGCCAAATAATCAAATGCCAATTATTAATAATTTCATTAATCAGGATCCTATTTTAGTTTTCATCTGATATTGTGCCTTTGAAACAAATCATAATTATGTAGAAATGCAGAGTGAGCTAGGTCCAAGACATGGGAATATTCAAATACATTATCTCTTACTTATGGGCAGTAACAACTTTACCAAAATAAAGACACCCATTTCAAACAAACTTCAGATTGATTTTACAGGATAGTCATAATGCAAAGGATACAGATGTTTGATGTCAAGACATTTAATTTAAGTTCTTACCTGAGTCATAACCAAGCAGGAAGAGAAAGGTAGAATAATGATCCTCAAGCCATTGGGTGAAGCAAAATTATTCTGTCAATGAATTCTTTCTATTATTGGAGTGTACATTATTTTCAAATGTACAAAGTACCCTATATAACAGACTTACAAAACTTGGGAGTAGGTAGGAACCAAAATTAAAATAGGATTCAGCTGGTGGATAGGTTTTTAGCAGCTCACTTTATAAGTAAAAGTATGATTAATGATTAAACTATTTTGCAAATAAGCCATCTTTGAAAAGGGACGTTTCAATTAATATCAATTAATTACACGTATTACTTATGATTTTTGTTTATCATGAAATCACATTAATGTTAAAAATTATTTTGCTAAGCAGTACAAATTTTAATACATTTTTCAGGTTGTCTTACAGTTTACATTTAGTTAATCGGGTGTATTATACTTCTTGTCAGCAATCAGTGTTTCGTACTCTGGAATCATGTTTGAAATAAATGTTTTCAAAATATCTTCAAAGTATTCATCGGTTAGAGTTGATTGTTGCTTGTTTTTACTCAAGTTCATAATGGAGAAGGTTTATTCACATATGCAGGTACTCCCAAATATGCTGACAAACTGTAAAGCAGATTTTCAAACTTTCCCTTGTCCAAACTTTTGGAGAAGCCTTGAAGGTTGGTTTCTCTGTGTTTATTTTGATAAACTGTTGAACACTGAATTTCAGTCACCTCTAGTTAGAAATACCCGGGGGAGTTCCTGTGGATCCACAGAGAAAGGATCTTCAATTAACTTAAATTTAATGTCATCTTCTTTGGATAGTATCAGTCTTCGGTCAAACTCCTGGATCAGAAGTTCAATGCTTACACAACGGAATATGTTTCATACACGTAGTAAAGTGGCACATTTCTCCCTTTCACAGTTGGCTTTTGAATAGCCCCAGTTTCATTTTGAAAGCCTTTACTGCTTTTATCACTCATTTTACAAAGTCACCCCAAAAACTTTAATGTTAGAACCAAAAAATCTCTACAGCAGCTGCTCACATACAAAGAAATACTGAATTGAGTGTCTGACCTTGGAGAGAGTGCCAGATACTCATGTAACTTGGAGGGTGGCAGTGAAGTGAGGGAGGGGCAGATACCCTCTCCTGTTGCTTTTCATTGCATAGAAAGTGTCAGCTGCATTGTCTCGTGGCTGCACTCACTTTTTTGCCCTGTTCAATGCCAGTAAGGATGGAAAACTCTCACTCCTCTCAAACTAGAGACAGACTAATAATGGTTGGTTGCCACTCATCACCTGACAAACAGGAGAGAGTGACCAGTGCCAACCTACCCACCAAGTCACATGATGGGCACAGTAGTGACTAGTGGAAGGAGAGTTAAGCAGGGTATGGACAAAACACTCATTACATCTTTACTTTCTTTTACATGCTCTACATCTTTGGGGGGCTGGCCAAAATCCTTTGGCTGGACCCAAGTTGCTTGCAGGCCATATGTTGTGCAGGCCTGCTATATGCATATATGTACATACATATATACATATGTGTATATATGTTATTATTTTATCTTGATCTCAATTTGGAAGTGGCTTTGTAACCATAGCATTAATTTTTAATAATTTGAAAGTTAAAGAGATAGAGTACATTAAAATATAGACTTTATCTTGAAATTTTTCTGAATCCAGAAAAAATAAATTGGTTTGGTTTTCCATTTTGGCTAGAAGTAATTAATTAATTAAGGATCATTTCAGGAGAATGACTCCTTGTTAAATTCAGATAATTCTCTCATAAGAGAATTGGAAGAATCTTTATAATGCATTAGTTTAAATAAAATTTAGACTATTTACTCACAGAATGTTAAAATTTTAGAATTCTTTAGAATATTTCTCCAGTGTATACAATTTCTCACTTCACTCTTCACTATCTACCAATCACCTTTTCATTTACAATATCATACCATTTTGCACAGATGTGTGGGTCGTAACAATATTTATACTGTAATTCAATCCACTAATGTAGGCTACTGGAAATATCAGGCCCTTATACAGATTCACCTTTAAATAATTAGCATTTAATGAGTTAATCTATAATACCTTATTGTACTAAAAGATTTTTAAGAGATTTTGTAATTAATGCTTATTGTCTTGGCTTGTATACAAACCCCAGAGTCATACCAATGAATAGCAAAATGTTAACACTCGAGTATTAGTGGTATAATTTGTACATACCTATATATTAAGAAATCAATGGGTTTTGTACACATATCCACACACCTCATACCCAAAGAACTTTCCTTATGAGAACATATGCCCCCACTTATGCATTCATTGAAATAGCCTATAAATGACCAAATTACCCTTTACATTGAATAGGACTCATTTTGCTTGGACCCTATTAACCTAATTAGGCTTGAAACAAACCAGCTCATCCTCAGCGTCCCTCCCCATGGAGAAATAACTTTATTTTATATGTAAGTAAGCTATATGAAAGATCGATTCTTGATAATTATAGGAGCTGCTAACTTTGATAAATAATTTAATAAAATACATGTCCACTCATTTTCCTTTAACCCACCTGACTTCACCAAGGAAAAACTTAAAAGGTAGTAGCAGCTTTCACTTTAACGCAGTGATCTTACAACAGATCAGAGAGTCACACTTGAAGTCAGAGAGTCATGTGATCAAGTCCTGCCTCTGAAACACACTGGCTGGGTGGCTCTGCACAAGTTACTTGACCCCTGAGTGTTCCAGGCTACTCTCTAGAATTCTTAACTTTCAGGGTAAGGGCCCATCTGTGCTAGTAGAGGGAGCTTCCTTTGAAAGTTACCTTTACCAAAGAAATCACGATTCGGGTCTTTAAAAAATACTGCCAATAATGCAATTGTCTATTCCTTTTTTTAAAAATAAATGAGTGAGCTTCCATGTAGTTCATTTAAAAGTGAAGACATTGCTGCTGTTCATGAAATATTTGGTACAGGCTTGACCAGGTTTACAAGGTTAAAGCAGAGTGAGTCCTAGCAAAAAAATGGAGATATAGCAAGATTTGATTGGTGTAGATGTGAAGATTATCTATAGTATTAAAAAAATCATCCTCTGCTGGTGTGACTGAGAAAACTGATGTGTGACAAATAGGAGTTTACCTTAGGTTTTCCACACTCCAAAATGAAGCATAGAATAGGTTTAAAAATCTTTCATGCCTTCTATGATCTCATAACCATAAAGCTATAGATAGGCTTGTCCTGTGGGCCCTATTCCTTACGTAACTGAGGATTTATGATTTCATAACTTTGATTTCCCTCAATTTGTGTCAATATTTCTGAGGAGTCAAGCTTTCTTTCTTTAAATTGATATTTTCTGAAAGTAATTTGGGAGAATTTTAAAGCTAAAACTAAATATAAAAGTACATTCATTCAACAAATACTTTTGAGTACCTATTAGTTGCAAGGCACTATATTACTTACTGTGTTATAACCCAGTTCTTCTGTATTAATCTTTGCCAAGCTACACGTTTCAAGGAAATCACCCTTAAACTCTTATTTCCCAAATGAATAAAATCACAAAATAATATAATTTTAAAGTGGAATAGAAGAAATACTGTATACTATTAAATTTCTAACACTGATGAAAAATATCTTAGGACAGGTTGGTGAAAGGAAAGACAGATAGGCAGGCACAAAAAGAAGAGAGAGAGGGAAAGATAGAGAAGGGGTGGAGGAAGAGAGAAAAGAGAGACAGAGCAAGAGAGGGAGAAGGAGAGATGGACCAGAGATGGAGAAAGGTAGAGAAACAGAGAGACAAATATGGCTAAAAGAGTTGTTCATGTAACATATTTTGGCTTCTTGAATTTGTTGTCTTGGACCTCTTTGGTAAGCTAGTGGGACCTATAGATCCCTTCTCAGAGTAATATTTTTTTAAATAGTTGAAGGAAAATTTAAATACACTTAAAAATAAATGTAAAAAAGGATGAGTTTTCAACATTCAAATTTAGTGACCCAATGAAATCTACCGCCCCCCCCCCACCAAAGTCCATGGACCCCAGGTTAAGAACCTCTAAAACAGACGATAAAAGCAGTTTTATAACTTTTATGAAAATATATTTCAAGGTTGATGCTTTAGCTCCCTAGATAATTATCTCTACCTTTCAACTATAAATGTCACTCTCACCACTAGGATGCCTTTCAAAATTGACTTCATTTCTTACATATTAGATACAATTTAATTCAGTTGTACACATACTCATATACACACAGACATATACACACACAGATGCACATTGTACACTTATATTTGCTATGTTCTGGAAGCAACTGTGCTAGGCACTAAGAATATAAAAACAAAAATAATCCCTGATAATAAGGAGTTTACATGTTACTGGGGAGACATAGTATGAACACACAAATAAATACAAATATATGGAATATTCAATAAAATCATTTTAGGAGGGAGAGAGTACTGATAGCTGGATGAGTCAGAAAAGGCTTCATAGAGTAGGGGATACCCGAACTGTACTTTAAAAATGAAGATAATCTGAATTGAAAGTGAAGAGAGAGCTTATTTAATAGAAATGTGATACTATCTATGAGCTTAACAAATCTCCCTTTTGATATTCTTTACAAAATTTTCTAGCTTGATTATGACAGTTCTTTTAATTTCCTCATGTCAACTTTCTGACAGTACCAATGGCTTCTAAGTCTCTCTGCCTCCAGCAATTTCTAGATTCACTTTTGTACAAACCGAGCTAGTTGGCACAGTGCATATTGCCCTGGCCCTGGAGTCAGGAAGACCTGAGTTCAAATGTGTCCTCAGACACTTGGGTGACCCTGGGCAAGTCACTTAACCCTGTTTGCCTTAGTTTTCTCATATGTAAAATGAGCTGGAAAGGAAAATGGCAAACCACTCCATTATCTTTGCCAAGAAAACCCCAAATGGGGTCACGAAGAGTCAAACACTACCAAAATGAACACAGTGTATACATATGTGCATGCGTATATACATACATGCATACATACATACATATACCTCTCACAGAGCAGCCGCATCATGTATTAAAGAACTGGCCTCTAAGTCAGGTAGTCCTGGATGCAAATTACCATTCCACCACATATTGGCTGTATGACTGAGGAAATAATTTCTCAGTGTGCTAGAAAAAATCTCTAAGGATATAAATTTCAGACCTGATACATTGGTAGATGAAGTTCTTCTCGGGATCCCTTAATACCAGTATACCAGTAATACCATTGCCAACAGGAGCAGAATTTGGCAGAGGTTTACTAAGCTAGAAAGGTTTTAAGTATGTGTCTGATGATAGAATCTGTATCTGTCATCTGAGGATCAGGTACCAGCTAAATTCAGAGACTCTTCACCAGAAAACTGTCAATCATAAGCTAGAAAGGCTCTAAGTATGTGCCTGATGACAGAATCTGTATCTTTCATCTGAGGACCAATCAACAGCTAAATTCAGAGGCTCTTCACCAGAAAACTGGCAACTATATATCAAATTTTTATGGCCAAGTCAACTCATAAGAAAATCTATTAAGGAGTGTGTGTGTGTGTGTGTGTGTGTGTGTGTGTGTGTGACTAGTGAAGAAGGGTTATGATTTGCAAACGTGTGTCCCCAAACTAATGAAATCACTGAACCTTAAAGTACTGAAATGATTTAACAATTTAGCAGCTTCTCTAATGTGTTGCTAAAGAAGCAGGCGAAGTACATGGAAGGGTGAGGCAGGATAATCCTCCTTAATAAGCAGTTATTAAATATCTTTAACACTGAATGCTGCAACATTTCTATTCTTTTTAAATTCTCTAAATGGAAAATGTAAGAACTTCATAAAAATTGCATTATGCCATACCATTCATTCATTAACTTCTTTAATGTTTCGAATGCTTATTAAATAGAATATAACACACCAAAAAGAGAATGAAAGCCAATTGCTTGAAGAAGCAACAGTTTACTAAGTTCATTGATTCAATTTTACCAGCCCAAATGTCATTACATTACTTTCTGAAACTATTTACTTGTGATTTAGGGTGTGCATTTTATGCAAGCCTCATTAAGTAAACTCTTGGTTATTTAAAGGAATGAGAACATAAATTAGATGAGAAAAGCTTTCAGAGAAAATAGTCTCTCAAACTCTTTTTTTTTCCAGACTTTGGAAGATTGTTGTGTAAGAAATACACATTCTAAAGCTCTCTTTTCCCAAGGAGGGGAGTTTGCTATAATGAAAACCATACTCTAGCAGTAGAGAAAAGACCAAGGTTTTAGTTCCAAGTGGTGCACTGGATATAGTGGCAGGCCTGGAGTCAAGAAGGGCTATCTTCCTGAATTCAAATCTTAGACACTCATTAGCTGCGTGACCCTGAACAAGTCACTTAACCCTTTTGCCTCAGTTTCCTTACCTGTAAAATGAGATGGAGAAGGTATCTTTGTGAAGAAAATCCCAAATTGGGTCACAAAGAGTTGGACGTGACTGAAACAACTGAACAATAATCGTCAGTTATCGGCCAGTTGGCTTTGATTAAATCCCTTCATATCTCTGAGCTTGTTTCATCACTGCAAAAATGAGGGCTCAAAACTCGATCAATTAATCAGAAAGTATTTTAAATACACCTTTTTTGTATAAGAACTGACCAGGGGGTCTGGTTTACAAACACGAAAATGACACAATACCTGCCAACAGGGAGCTTCCATTCTATCAGTGAAAACAATCTCTTTACAGATAAGAAAATATAAGATATATATACAAAAATAGATATAGTGATGTCAAGATAGAGATGGTCCTAACAACTAGGAGAATCAGGAAAGGCCTCTTCTAATTCCTCCATTTCTTATGGGATCAGTTTTATTTTGTCATTTATGCAGCTTTCCAACTTCAGGGATATCCTCAACTTCTTAATCAGTTTGCTGAATCTTATCTAGTGTACCATGTTAGATGTCAGTTAATCAAGCAGTCAGTCAGTCAGTAAGCCTTTATTAAGCACCTACTAGGGACCGGTTAGATCTAATTAAGAGAAATTATTTTGGTTTACCACTATGATTTTAAGAGTGTATAGGACCTCCTCTTCAGAAACTGCCTTCATTGATTCAGATGAGAAACTCAATTGCAAGATATAATCTGAGAAGATTGTTATATTCTGTTATATTCTGCATTATATTCTATTCAATTAGCATTCCAAACATTAAAGATGTTAATGAATGAATGGTATGGCATAACGTAATTTTTATAAAGTTCTTCCATTTAGAGACTTTAAAAAGAATAGAAATGTACCAGCATTCAGTGTTAAAGATATTTAATAACTACTTATTAAGGAGGATTATCCTGCCTCACCCTTCCATGCACTTCACCTGCTTCCTTAGCAACACATTAGAGAAGCTGCTAAACTGTTAAATCATTTCAGCACTTTAGGGTTCAGTGATTTCATTAGTGTGGGGATACACAACGTTTGCAGTTCATAACCGTTCTCCATTAGTCAATAACACACACACACACACACATACACACACACAGGATACTAAGAGTTTATGTCCATGGTCACACATCTATTATGTCAGAGAGGGAACCTGAGCCTACATTAGGTCTTCCTGAGTTCAAGACCTGCCCTCTGTCCTCTATGCAATCTCTCTTTTATCTGACAGAAATTTATCAGAACTAAAGGTTTAAGAAGTCTTGTGCTTCATTTCTTTTTTTAAAATTTTAGACAAATACTAAAACTTAAATACCTAATAAGAAACATTATAAGCTTAAATACAAAATAAGAAAAGAAAAAAAAGTACATCTCATGTACAACAGAACATAGGAAAGGATTCAAAATATATAGCAATAGCTTTTCATTTCAAGAAAGTCTATGTATTAAATACTGTGCATTAAGTTAAAAGCTGCCCATCTTTTCTTTGCTTCCTTCTAGGTTTTCTTTTATTCTCCGTTGTATACTTTTTTACTTTGCTCATTTTCCCCCTTACTCTCCTCCTACTTATCACCCCAAGGCTACAATTGAGCATGAATATATTTATATATAGGTGTTTACATGTACATACACATATACATATATACACGCATGCTTCATTGAGGATGAATAGGTCATCAAGGTCAGCTACCACACTGATGGTAAATTCTTCAACTTGAAAAGGCTACAAGCCAAGACCAAAGTGGAGGGAGTGTTGGTACATGATTTTCTGTTTGAAGATGATTGTGCACTCAGTATAGCCTCTGAAGCTGAGATGCAACAAGGTATGGATCAATTCTCTGCTGCTTGTGCTAATTCTGGCTTACTAATTAACACCAGGAAAACACAGGTACTCCATCAGCCACCACCACACCACCTACACATGGAACCATTGGTTACAGCAAATGGAGAAGTTTTGAACACTGTGGATAAGTTCACTTACCATGGTAGTGTACTTTCTAGGGATGTGCACATTGATGATGAGGTTAACACATGCATTGCCAGAGTTAGCTCAGAGTTTGGGAGGCTCCGAAAAAATGTATGGGAGAGAAGAGGTATGAGACTGACTACCAAGCTGAAAGTCTACAGAGCTGTTTTGCTGACCTCCTTGCTGTATGCCTGTGAAACCTGGACAGTCTACCAGCGCCATGCCAGGAAACTGAATCACTTCCATTTGAATTGTCTTAGGAAGATTCTGCAGGTCACCTGGCAGGATAAGGTACCAGATACTGAGGTCCTTATTGGATCTACACTACCAAGCATTCAACTTCTGCTTCAGAGAGCACAACTCTGATGGGCAGGCCGCATTGTTCGAATGCAAAATGTGCCCTTGTCAAAAAGACTATTTTATGGAGAACTCACACAGGGCAAGTGTTTACATGGTGGTCAAAAGAAGTGATGCAAGGACACTCTCAAGGTCTCTCTTAAGAATTTTGGAATTGATTGTGTGACATGGGTAACACTGACACAGGACCCCTCAGCATGGTGTGCCCACATCAGAGAAGATGCTGTGATCTATGAGCAAAGCAGAATTGAAACAGATTAAAGGAAACACAGGATGTGCAAATTTAGAGTATCTACCCCAAATGTTCACACAAACTATTTGTGCCCAACCTGTGGTAGAGCATTCTGATTTTGTATTGGTCTGATCAGCCACAGTGGGACACGCTGAAACTTGACTAGCATAGTGATATCATTTTGTTCCTCTTCTAGAATGAAGGACAGTAACCAACCAACCAACCAACATATGACATACATACATACATACATACATACATACATAAACATACACCTTCCCGAAGAGATTCTACTCCTAATCTTTTTGTTTGTGCATATCTCTTTTTTTCCTAACTTTCCTACCTCCTCTACTTTACTTCTACCTGCTACCTTACCCTCCTATTACTTAACCTACCCACACTCCAGCAATCCCTCCGTTACCCTCCCATTGTCCTAAATCTAAATACCCTTTTGTACACCCCTTTGACCTATTCTGTCCCCCTCCCCTCTAAAGTTCTCTCTATTATCCTCCCATTCCCCTAAATCTAAACACCCTTTGATACCCTCCTTTTAACCTATTCCCTGACCCTCTTCTCTAAAGATCACTCCTTTATCTTCTCCCCCATCCCTATCCCCTTAGAGTTTTATTTATTTTTATTAGATTTAGAAGACTCTTTTATACTTTTCTATGTATTTACCCCCCTTAAACCCATTCCCAATGAAAGTAGGTTTCTAGAACTAATGGTCCCTCACCCCTATCTAAATCCTCTATATTGGTTCTTCCTCCTGTACCTTGTTTGTATAATTACTCTTTTAGCTGTTCTTCAATGGTTTTACTTTTTAAAGCCATATCATACTCAGGGCTGCCCCAATCTTTCTTATAAGCTACCTAATTACTATTAACAATCTTAGACATAAGGTTTGCATTTTCTCTACATAAAAGGAAAACATTCTAGCCTTATTGAGTCCCTTGTATTTGATCATGCACCTTGTATGCACCTTATCTTTCTCTTGGCTCTCTTGTACATCAAATCTTCTGAGTTCGGAATTTTGTTTTTTAACAGAGTCCTGAAAGTCTGACAGTTGATCAAATGTTCATTTTTTCCCATTCAAAATTATGCTTAGCTTTGCTGGGTATGATATTTTTGCCTGGAGGCCCAATTCTTTTGCTCTTCTGCATATAGTCTTCCAAGACCTGTGATCTTTTAGTGTTGCCAGCACTAGATGTTGTGTGATTCTAATTGTGGTACCATCATATGTAAATTGTTTTTTTCTTGTTGCTTGTAATATTTTGTCCTTGATCTGGGGGGTTTCAGAATTTAATTATAATATTCCTATGCGTTTTCCTTCTACGATCTCTTTCATGTGGTGATCAGTAGATTTTTTCTATTTTTACTTTCTCTTCTTGTTCTAATGCCCCAGGATAATTTCTAAAAATTATTTCTTGTATTATTTTACCAAGACTCTTTTTTTGATCAGAACTTTCAGGTAGTCCAATTATTCTTGTGTTTTCCCTTCTTGATCTGTTCTCTAGATCCATCATTTTTCTTATGAGGTGTTTCACATTATCTTCTATTTTTTCCTTCTTTATATTTTGTTTTTTTTTAAATTTCTTCATCTTCCTATCTTTGCTGACTTCCCTTTTCCCAATTCTGATTTTCAAGGAGTCATTTTCTTCATTAAGATTCTGGATCTCTTTTTCTAATTGGTTGGCTTTGTTGTCATAATCTTGTTTTTCTTGTATTATTCTTTTTTTCTTTTAATTTTTTCCTTAATGTCTCTCATTTGATTTTTAAAGTCTTTTTTAAGTTCTTCAATGAATTCTTTTTGGGCAGGTGACCATTTGGCATTACTCTTGGGGTAGAAAAGGGTTTCTTTCCCTCAGTATCCTCCTCTGAAGATGAATCCCAGTCTTTTCTATTCCCATAGTACCTCTCTATGGTTGGATTCTTTCTCCTTTGCCTATGTATTTTCTCTCTCTCTCTCTCTCTCTGTCTCTCTCTCTCTCTCTCTGATAATTTAGTTTTTATAATCACCTCTAGTCCTGGAGTAGGGGGGATGGTGCCTCTGGCCTCTGATCCTCTTTAGTTCTCCCTCTGACCTTGAACTGAAAGCAAGACCTCCAACCTCCTGTAAGTGCCCACAACCAGCAGTGTCCCTGCCCATGGCTTCTGCACTCACTGGGCATGTGCTGGTTCCTTCTTGCCCCACCCCCTTCATGGTCAGACACCCAACTCCCCTCACTGTCCTTTTACTCTTATTTGTTTTCATGGCTCTATGTTTGCTCAGAGGCACTATTTTATCTCTTTTGTGAAGGAAAATCTTGAGACCTTGAAATTTTCTGACCTGCTCCGGTATCTTCCCAGAATCTTCTCTCTTGTGCTTCATTTCAAATAATCCTCTCTACAAATACAAAATAAGGGAAAAGGTGAGTATCCAGAACCTCAGGTTAAGTTTTCTTGGGAGTTTTCCTTAATTGAAACTTCAAATTGATCGAGAATATGATTGATATTCACAAAATGTATGTTCCTTTAGACCTAGGAGTTAGACAAAAATCTCACCCTCATGACCAAGCATGAAATGGACATGACCATGAGGTATGGATGCTTTTGCCAGTGTAGTACATCTTCTGTCTTTGCAATAGAATGATTGATTTACAAGAACCAGTCCAAGAACAGAGAAGTTCCTCACCAATAATACTAATAATAATACCAATAGTAATAGCTAACATGTATATAGAGCATACCATGTATTCATGGAGACAGCTAGGTGGCTCAGTAAAAAGAACACTGGGCTTGGCATCAGGAAGACCAGAGTCCAAATCCAGTCTTAGACATTAGCTGTGTGACCCTGGGCAAGTCACTTAACCCTTGTTTGCCTTAATTCACTGGAGAACTATCTGTACCTTATTTACCAATATGTTGCAAAGAATTATCAGGCAGAGAAATTCTGTAGGGAGCTGAATAAGAAAGAGCCTATAAATTAATTCAATATATCCTTTGATAACTAGTACTTAATGAAAAGGAAGGAAGAGGTGAGGACAGTGAAAAATGTCTTGGGAAATATAGATCAGAAATAACAGATGAGAAAAGTCGAAGACTTAGACTACACAGAAAGCTTCTGCCCATAGGTGATGAATATGTTCCTTTAGAAAAGATTTGATAGGCCTTAGATGTTCTGTGGACTAAATAACTTCACCAAAAAAATGAAATAGATTATATTTCCATGTAGAGGAAAGAATTAGTTATTAATATGGGAGCCATTACCAAATGAGTCATCTCTCTGCATTCAGACCATTGACTTGTTAGCACGACAATAAAAATGTAAAGCTGTAGGAAAGAATTAAAATGAGTGTGAGAAAAAGATGTGGAATGCAATAAAAAGAACTCAAACCTGATTTAACAAGTAATTGATACCAAGTTGTTGTTGCTGTTGTTGCTGTTTGTCCTTCATTCTTGAAGAGGATCATGACCTCAGGAAGGTGATGCCACGACTTTCAAGTGAATTGGATTTAAGTGAGGGAGGGCTGTCCAAAAGGACATAGACAAAAGAAGAGATATACACATCAATTGCAATGATCGCAGTGATTCAGCTATTTAACTGATGTATGTCAGTTGCTACAATGAGGAAAACAAAACAATCTTATTTGGCAATTGATCAATCAACATGCATTCAATAAGGGCTTACAATGTGCCGAACATTGTACTTAGTTGCCAAGCAGAGAAATATGGTAGATAAAGGCAATACTAGTTGAGAATATAAACTACTTTGTATGATCTTACAGAGAGTGAAAATGGAAGATTATAAGCATTATCATGGAGATGGAGAGATGCAATGGAGCTTGGCAAGAGACCCCACTAAACAAAGCCATTCAGAGGTTCTTTAAGGAATTAACTCGAAAGAGTATAACAATCAGAAAAAGGAAGATGGAAAAGTTTTTTTTTTTTTAAATAACAAACCCTTTTCAGAATCAAGGATAGCAAAGCAACTATATTTGTACTGCTTATAAAAGAAGAAGTGGTTCTTGGGAGAAGCAAGATCAGAACGTCATTTGGGTTAGGTGAAATAATCTTAGAGGAGATCCTTGCTGTACATGATTGTTAGGGCTTTGAAGGATAAATTTACACGGTATCTGGAGAAAAGAAAGGTATCAGATGTGTGAGAAAAATCTCAATCCTTATAATTATTCCCTCATCCCTTGCCAAGGGCTACAAAATAATCACCAACAAATATATATATATATATATATATATATATATACATATATATATATATATGTATATATATATATATATACACACACACACACACACACATATATATACACATATATATGATATATGCACATATATATCCCTACTTTCTTATTTATATATTTTTATTAAAATAACATAAATGTACATTGATTGTTTCCTTGAAATGGGTACCATTCCAAAGCAAGCGGCCTTTTTATTTTTTCCATTTTATTCCATAAAAGACCACATCTTTTATTATATAAATGACTGAAAGAGTGATTATAAAGATCCCACTGTGCTTAATATTTGTTGGCTATTTTTTAAAATTTAGAATTTTCAGTTCCAAATTTTCTGTTGGATATTTGTTTTAAGATTTTATCTGATAAGGCCAAAAGACATCTTAAAAGCACTTTTTCAGCTTTGTGTCTCTTCCATACAAGTGAAAATTTTCAACACTCCTTGAGGGGCAGCTAGGTGGTACAGTGAGTAGAGTAGTGTCCCTAGAGTCAGGAGGACCTGAGTTCAAATCCGGAGTCAAACACTTGACACACTTACTAAGCTGTATGACCTTGGGCAAGTCACTTAACCCCAATTGCCTTGCCTTCCCCCCTCAAAAAATGAAAAAAAAAACTCCTTGAAAGACATAACAGAAATAGCCTTATTTAATGGCTCCTGGTTATTACTATCAAGTGAGAAATAAAGCAGACATATATTTTCCAAAGGCATTCACCTTTGTCAGGGAGCAGATCCAGCAAAGAATCACAGTTGAAGAGGGATTCATTACAGAAAGTGAGACCCTCCAGATGTCTCTATTGACTATTATACTATTTACCTTAAGTCCTAGGACTCTGCTGAGCCCCCGTATGAGAGCTATTGCCATACAAGTAAATTCAACTAAACCATTCACACCAAAATACTTAGACACACAAGAGAATGAAAAATATATAGTCTAGATTATGACTGTTACATAACCTAGTACTCCATCTGTGTAGTTACAAACATGTGCATGTACATACATGCACACATACATACACACCCTTATATTGGACAGATATTGCAAATGGACAGTGATTTTGGCCTAGAATTAAACAGGAAAGGAGAACACTGGACTGGACTGCTTTGTGAAAATTTAAAAACTTTTTTAATGACACCAAACTTTTTCCATGAAATAAAGAGCTACCTTCTTAATATCTAACAGTAATATTGTCTGATTATGAATTATGGAGTGCTATAGTCTCTAAAGAATTAAAATAAAATTCAAAAGCTATGGAGAGCTGTATGACAGATGTAAGCATGAGGCCATAAATAATGATTAAAAAAATTGAATCAGATTTAAGGATATCATCAAATAAATATGTGACAGAAAATTAAGACAAGCTGGTGCTCAGATGGCATGATTTAAGAATAACTGTCAGCTCATGTGTACCACTAACATCCTTCCAATATCAAGACAAAGCAAGGAAGCTTCCTCCCCCACCTCAGGCTTTGAGGTGGACCCTCTGCAGTCAATACATGGTCAAATATGTACAAGAGTCACAGAAGATGGGCTGCAATTTGTATCACTGGAGGAGTGTGCCCATGGATGAGATCACAAATCCTTTAGAGTATTTTGAATATTTTGGACCACAGGTGTTAAACATGCACTCCAGGGGACATATCTCCTGAGTGTGGCTAGGGCCAGATTAAAATGTAATTGGGAAATATTTAACAAAAAAATAAAATAATTAAAAAATAAAACTAAATAAATAAATAAATGATGTAATGAAACATAGCACTACATCTTAAAACTAAGTATGCAGCTGCAGGGACCCTTATGTATGCATTAGTGGCCCCCATTTCTATTTGAGTTTAACACCATGGCTCTAGACTACATATTAATAGAAATATGTCTAGAGCAAGGATTGGTGAGGGTTCCACTGAAATCCTCAATGTGAATACCATATCTGAAGTAATATGTTCAAATGAGAGTACACCATTTTAGGAAGAACATTGACAAGCTGTGGAACAAATACAATTGGTACCCAGAATGGAGGGGGAAACTTTGATTGTGTTATATAAGGTCCAGTCGAAGGAAATATTTAAGAAGATTTAGGGGAGTAAGCAATTGCTATTTTCAAGTGAGATAAAATGAAATTTCATATGTAAATTGCTTTAAATACTTAAAAGCACTATATAAATGTTAGCAATAATCATTATTTTCATATACTTAATAAATGATATTCATGTATAGTCTAAACCTGTGGATTCTTCAGTTTAGGGAACATTTCATATTGAAATTATCTGCAATAATGTAAGTGGGATTATGACAGAGAAAAAAGTGATATGACTACAAACTATCAAGGAAGAACTCAATCTACCCTTCCTAGTAACCATCATTATCCACTTGAGCAGCTCTGGTGCTGCTACTTTGCTGAGCTTGTGCTGGCTTATAATATAACAGTAAAGTGGCTTCACTGCCTTACATAAGTGGTCTCCTTCGGCACACTTCCAACCATCCCCACCTGGAATCCTGTCATCCCTTGCTCTGATGAACTGATCATCAGTTGCACTCTCTTCAATAATTCAGTAACCCTTGATCTGAATAACTTGAGTACCCCCTTCAGCAGTTCAGATCCCACTTTGTGGTTCTTGCCATACGTCCGAATGGTCACATGCTAGATCTTCCAATTGCTCTCAGATGTCCCTGTCCTAATTAGACATTCTGACATTCACCATCTGATTGAAACATCCTATCATTCTTCTTGTGCCTCACCCTTCCTAAACACACTCTTTGCACTCATTGACTTTCCTCTACCTGTTCTCCAAGTGTTCCCCCTTCTCTGGCTTCAATTTCTTCTCTTCCTATTCTTAACTCAATGGTTAGCCATTTCAACTCTACATTGCTCTCTGCTTTTGAATCCCTTACTGTCTTCTCCTCTGTATTGCTCATCTATTACCAAAATTCAGCCTTGGGTCAATCTCAGCATTTGCTAGTTCTGTTCCTATTAACAAGTTCGTTGAATGCTCCTGGAGGAAGTCTTGCAACCTGCTAACTGTGTATATTACACATTCATGTAATTAAATTTTAACTGGACATTATTGCTTTAAGGCAATTATTTTATTCTTCCCTAATTATTTCCTATCTCACTCTGCACTGACACTATTTCAGACTTCCTCTTTTCAACTGAAAGAGGTAATTGTGAGAGGCTTGAAGAGAAAAAACCTTGGCTACTATTTCACTGAGAAAATTGAGGTTATTTGATTTAACCTTCCTCTTTCCCCTTCTTTTCATCTCAAAATCCTTTGACATATCTTCCACTCTCTCTTCCTCTCCACTCTCTAACAAAAAATTGTTGCTTCTTTTTGCCAAGGCCAATCCCTATACATGTGTACTTGGCCTCTTCCCATTTTCTCCAGCAGATTGCAACCTCAATTATCTCCTCTGTTTCTCAAATCTCAAACCTCTTGCTATCTATTTTACTTCACTACTGTTTTAAATATGCCCAATTCTCCACATTTCCTTAAAACAGACAGACAACAAGAAAGTTTACCAGACCAGACCATGCCCTCAAGGTGTTGTCATGTGCTTTCTGAGACAAACTTAAAAAAATCTGTCTATGCTTGCTGTCTCCACTCTTCCTCTCATTCACTCTTCAGCCATTTGCAATTTGGTTTCTCACCTCATTACTCAACTCATACTACTCTTTTCAAAATTACTAACAAATGCAGGGTGACAAATATGGTTATTTTTTTCTCAGTCATTATTTTTCCAGAGCCTTTGGCATTTGACACTGTTGAGCAGGCTCTCCTCCTGGACAGTCTCTCCACTCTGGAATTTTGTAACACTAATCTCTTCTGATTCTCCTCTTATCTCTCTGAACACTCCCTCTCAATCTCCTTTGCTGGCTCATCATCCATATCCCTTACCCTAATTGTGGGATTTCATGTAGGTTCTGTCCTAGACCCTCTTCTCTTCTCACTCCACACATTACTTCTCTTCTCAACTCCATCAGTTTCCATAGTTACTGACATCTCTATGCAAGAGATGTATATCTACATACATGTCAGTGTACATGTCACTTTACGTTCAGACCCAGTATTTCCCCTGCACCTTGTTCCTGAATCACCCAATGGCTATTATAGATTTTGACATTTCAGAATGGGTATGTGAGAGACATTTCAAATTTAGCACATTCAAAACTGAGCTCATTGCCTTTCCTTTTAAACCTTTCCCTCTTCTAGATGTCCCTATTTCTCTTGAAGGTACCATCATCTTTCCATCTCTCACTTTTAGAATAATCTCACCATTAGTCTTGCCTGCACTCGCCTTCATCTCACATATCAGATTAGTTTCCAAATCATTTCATTTCTCCCTCTACAGTAGCTCTCACTTTTGCCTGCTTCTCCACACTCAGCATCTTAGTCCAGGTATCCCTCATTTCTCTCAATTATTCCAACAAGCACCAAAATGATTTCCCTGACTCATCTGACCATATGATTCTCCTAGTCATCAACTTCAGTGACCTCCTATTGCTTTGATATACCAACTCCTTTTTTTTTTTTTGGTTTTCAGTGCCTTAGCAATCTGGCCTCTACTTTAATGGGCTCGTTATTCCCTCTTCCAAATTCTGTGATTGAGCCAAATTGGACTTCTCCTTTTTCCTCTAATTTCCTATATTCATGCCTTTGCACTGTCTTTCTCCCATGCCTAGAATGCACTCCCTCTTTGTGCTTCTTACAATCTTTTTTCTTCCTTTAACATGCAGCTCTTGCGCCATATTCTTTAAGAAGTCTTTCTTGATTATCCTATTTACTGGGACCCTCCATTCCAAGCTCCCTTGTATTCAACTAGTCTGTATACAATTGTGTTTATTCCCGATATATATGTATGTGTGTGTGTGTCTGTATACATATATACATATATATGTGCATGTGTATGTATACATATACACAAACACACATTCATCTACTTGTCATTCCCATTAGAATGTAAGCCCTATTAAAGTAAAAATTGTTTAATTCTTTGAAATTGTATCTATAATACCTATAATAGTGTTTAGCAAATAGATTGTCTGACTGATTGATATAAAATGACAGCTTTATGTAGAAAGTGAGCATGGCACAATAGTTACAGTGCTAGGCTTGAAATCAGGGACCTGGGCTTGATTTCCATTTCAGACTTACTTTATTGACTATATTAACCTCTCATAGTCAGTTTCCTTACCTATATAACAGAATAAGTTATATTTATGCTAGAAGATCATAGATTCAGAGCTGGATGGGACCTTCTCATTTATTTAGTCGAACCCTAATGTAATAGATAAGGCAGAGTACCAGAGAGGTTCATTGATTAACTCAAGGTCATACAGATGGTATGCAGCAAAATCAGGACTTTAAGCATGGGTATTTGTCAATTAATCCAGGGTCCTCCACCTTCCCCCATACCACAAAACTTCTTTTGAAGAAAGTATTATGCAACCTTAAAGCACTATGTAAGTATGAATTATTATACATCGCAAGTATTAAAGGTATTAAAATTAGGGATCTTTAATTACTTTATCTTATTTATTTCTCCCCACACTCAGAAATCATTGAGAGTGTTTTTGGTATTTTATTTATTGTTATTTCTGTGCCTCGAACAGCGTTGAGAGTTACCTCTTTACTGCTGATTATTCACTGAATCACTGCTTTTGTGGTAACAAATATTAGCTACCATGGCCATTAAATAAATCACCAGCATCATTAGCAATGAATATTTATTAAGGGCCACCATGCCCTTGAGATGTTTACAATCCAGTTCAGGAAAGACAAATACAGAAATATATCAATTAAGGATATACAAGGCCATATATAGCCTGTGAGAACACAAATAAGATGGAGTCTCTTTTTGTGACTTTCATGGAGTAAAAACTTATTAATATGATAGTGGTTTGTTTACCATGCTAAATAAATCAAAGTAATTATAATTTCTCATTCTCTACTTATAGCCATTCTTTCCCTCTAAAAACAACTAAAATGAGATAATTTAATAGGCAAAACAAAGTCTAACTTTTTCTTCTGATTTCGTGAATTTCAAATACCAATAATATATATATGAAAACTTGACAGTAACCAATATAGGAAATTCATTTCATTTTTTCCATTATGTATTTTTAAGATCCCTGTTATTTGGAATGAGACATTATTAGAAAATTGAGATTAAATTTAGTGTGATCTTGAACCAAGGGGAAAAGGTTTGTATGCTAGAAAAGTCATTAGGCTAGAAGTTAATTGGAATCAACAAGCATTTCAGTACCCACTATGTGTCAGACACTGTGCTATGCATTGGGGATAAAAAGAAAGGAAAAAAAATGCCCCCGCTGTTAAGAAACTCACAGTATTATGGAGGAGGCAACAAGTAGATAGCTAGGCTCAAAAAACATATATTGGATAATTTAGAGATAGGTACCTTAGATATAAGATTTGTGGGTCTACTCTGTCACAAACTACCTATTTGACACTAGACAAATCATTTTTTCTCTGAAAGCCTCAGTTTATTTGTTTGTAAAATGATAGGAGTAGACTAGATAATCACTATGGTCTCATCTATATCTAAATTCCCAACTTCTTTGATAATTTAGATTGGTTGGTTTTGCAAAAATGTGGTTTGTTCATGCCAATGAAGAGTTTGGAGTAATAAACAGATTAATACGCAAAGTAGAAATGAGCGACTCATGAATGGCTGACAATATCTGGGCCAGTTTCAGACTGGCAACCTTATAGCAAGCTGCCTTCTAGTTATGAAACCATAACTAACAATATCACT
The DNA here is from genome assembly GCF_011100635.1 of Trichosurus vulpecula. NCBI lineage: Eukaryota > Metazoa > Chordata > Mammalia > Diprotodontia > Phalangeridae > Trichosurus > Trichosurus vulpecula. Next base: position 330,245,333 of record NC_050576.1, on the reverse strand, counting down.
GTTGCTACTGGAAAGGGCTTTCTTTTTTTTTTAATTTAAATTTATTTATATAACAAAGTTAGTTTTCAGCATTGATTTTCAAAAGAGTTTGAATTACAAATTTTCTCCCCATCTCTACCCTCCCCCCCACTCCAAGATGGCATATATTCTGGTTGCCCTATTCCCCAGTCAGCCCTCTCCTGTATTATCCCACTCCCCTCCCATCCCCTTTTCCCTTCCTTACTTGTAGGGCAAGATAAATTTCTATGCTCCATTGCCTGTGTATCTTATTTTCTAGTTGCATGCAAAAACTTTTTTTTTTCTTTTTGAACATCTGTTTTTAAAACTTTGAGTTCCAAATTCTCTCCCCTCCTCCCTCTCCACCCACCCTCCCTAAGAAGTCAAGCAATTCAACATAGGCCACATGCATGTCATTATGTATAACCCTTCCACAATACTCATGTTGTAAAAGACTAACTATATTTTGCTGCTTCACAACCCATCCCCCTTTATTGAATTTTTTCCCTTGACCCTGTCCCCTTTCCAAAGTGTTTGTTTTGGATTACCTCTACCCCCATCTTCCCTCCCCTCCATCATCCCCCCCTTTTTTATCTTCCTCCCTCTTCTTTCCTGTGGGGTAAGATACCCAATTGGGTATGTATGGTATTCCCTCCTCAGGCCAAATCTGATGAGAGCAAGGTTCACTCATTCCCCCCTCACCTGCCCTCTCCCCTCGTCCCACAGAACTGCTTCCTCTTGCCACCTTTATGCGAGATAATCTACCCCATTCTATCTCTCCCTATCTCCCTCTCTCAGTATGTTCCTCTCTCATCCCTTAATTTGATTTTATTTCTTTTAGCTATCTTCCCTTCATCTTCAACTCACCCTGTGTCTGCTCTCTCTCTTTTATATATATATACACATAGATATATACATACATACACATTCACTTATATATATACATACACACACACACACACACACACACACATACATATATATATATATATATATATATATATATATGCATATTCCCTTCAGCTACCCTAATACTGAGGTCTCATGAATCATACATGTCACCTTTCCATGTAGGAATGTAAACAAAACAGTTCAACTTTAGTAAGTCTCTTATGATTTCTCTTTCTTGTTTACCTTTTCATGCTTCTCTTGATTCTTGTGTTTGAAAGTCAAATTTTCTATTCAGCTCTGGACTTTTCACTGAGAAAGCTTGAAAGTCCTCTATTTTATTGAAAATCCATATTTTGCCTTGGAGCATGATACTCAGTTTTGCTGGGTAGGTGATTCTAGGTTTTAATCCTAGCTCCATTGACCTCCGGAATATCATATTCCAAGCCCTTCGATCTCTTAATGTAGAAGCTGCCAGATCTTGGGTTATTCTGATTGGGTTTCCACAATACTCAAATTGTTTCTTTCTGGCTGCTTGCAGTATTTTCTCCTTGATCTGGGAGCTCTGGAATTTGGCGACAATATTCCTAGGAGATTTCTTTTTGGGGTCTATTTGAGGAGGCGATCAATGGATTCTTTTAATTTCTATTTTGCCCTGTGGCTCTAGAATATCAGGGCACTTCTCCTTGATAATTGCTTGAAAGATGATATCTAGGCTCTTTTTTTGATCATGGCTTTCAGGAAAGGGCTTTCTAATCTAAACCCCTATGACTTAATTCCTTTAACTTTCCAAACCAAAATGCCTACTTCCTTAGCTGTGTGATGTCTTTCTCTATCAGAATATAAGTGTCTTGGGGCCACTAGGTGGTGCACTGGATAGAGCACCAGCCCTGGAATCAGGAAGACCTTAATTCAAAGCTGGGTTCAGATACTTCTTAGCTGTGTGACTCTGGGCAAGTCACTTAACCTTGATTGATTTTAAAAAAGAATATAAGATTCTTAAAGTTAGGGACTATATTTGCTTTTGTATTTATATCTGAAACCTTTAGCTTAGTACTTGGCACATAGTGGCCTCTTGAGAAATGCATATTCGTTAATTTCTATTATGCAAGCAAGTATTGATAATATACGAAAGGCACAGGAAAGACTTTTATGTTACATTTTTTGCTCGTAGTCCTTTAGTCAGTCAACAAATATTTATTAAGAACCTACTATGTGTCAGGCACTGTAATAAGTGTTGGAAACACAAAACAAAAACAAAAAAAGTCTCCAGTTTCAAGGAGGTTACATTCCAATGGGAGAGAATAAAGCACATAGAACCTTAGATACACAGTAATTGATATCAGTCAGTAATAGTAAGTCAAGCACTGGTTGTGGCCATTAGGGGGTGCCATAGTGCACAGAGTGCTGAGATCAGGAAGACTTGAGTTTAAGTCTGGTCTCAGACAAATGTGAATAATAATAGCAGCCACTTTGTAGGTTATGTAAGGATCAAATGAGATAATATTTATAAATAATAATACAGTGCCTGGCACATAGTAGGTTCCTTAAATGTTACTTATCATTATTATTATTATTACTATTAGACCCCAGAAATAGAATCGAATTGCTGGAAACCACACTGACACAGAGAAAGTTCTCAAAAGAAAGAGATGATGACGATACTCAAAGCAGAAAAAAAAAAATGTAAACTGCCTATTCCCGCTTTTTCAAAGCATACTGTTTTCCCCTTTCCCAAGATGAACGAATTTAGATTCTGATTTACAAAACTATGAATCTTTCTTTGAGGCAGACTATGCTGTTAATTAAGTAACCAAAAAAAAATTCCCTATAAATGGCAGTTAATTTTCTCAAATAAAACTTTTATACAATCATTAAAATATTAATGAATGAATAATGATTTCTCCAGTGCCTACTAGATGCTAGGCACTGTGCTAAGTGATAAAGATCCAAAGAAAGGTAAAAGGCAGTTCATAGTCTAATGGAGGAAACAACATACAAAACAAACTATATACAAATGCAATAAATACAGAATAAATTGGAAATAATCTCAGTAGGAAGACACTAGCATTGATCAAGAAAGACTGCTTGTAGAGGATGAGATTTTAATTGGGATTCCAAGAAAGCCAGGAGATAGAGATAAAAAGAGAGAAAGTATTCTAGGTTTGGGGAACAATCAGTAAAAAAACCTGAAGTCTGGCGATGTAGTATCTTGTTTGTGGAACAGCAAGGAGGTCAGTGTCACTGGATCGTGGGGTAGTTGGTAACAAGAAAGATGTAAGAAGACTGCAAAGGTAGAATGGGTGCATAGTTGTAAAGGTCTTTGGATGTCAAACAAATGATTTTACATTTGATCCTGGAGGTGATAGGGAGCCAGGAGAGTTGACTGAATCAAAGGAGGGGGTAACACGGTTAGACTTGCGCTTTAGGAATTTGACAGCCAAACAGAGGGGATGGGCTGGAGTACAGAGATAATTGAGGCAGGGAGACCAGCCATCCAGCTAGAACAGTAGTACTGGCATGTGGTAATGAGTGCTAGAACCAAGGTGGACAGTGGGGCATATACAAGTGATGTTATGAAGGTAGGAATGACAGGACTTGTCAATAGACTGGCTATGGGGATTGGAATGGTGAGAGATAGTAAGGAGGTATGGTGGATATCTAGGTTGTGAGCCTCAGTGACTGGAAGCCTGGGGGGCTGGGAGGAAGTTGGTGCCTTCTACGGTAACAGGGAAGTTCAGATACAGGGACAGTTTCAGAAAAAAAGACAATAAATTCATTTTTGGACATGTTTAGTTTAAGATGCAAAAGAACATTAAGTTTCAGATGTCTAATAGTTGGAAATATGAGTGTGCAGGTTAGGAAGGAGGTTATGATTGGATAAGTAGATCTGTAAACCATCATCAAAGAGATGATGAAACCATGGGAACTGATGAGATTACCAAGTGAAATCATAGAAAGGGGGAAGAGAAAAGGGACTGGGTTGTTTTTGAGTCATTTCAGTAATATCTGCCTGACTTTTTGTGACTCCATTTGGGGTTTTCTTGTCAAAGATAAGGGAGTGGTATGCCATTCCCTTCTCCAACAACAATAATAACAATTCATTATGAAAAGGGCAGGTAGTATAGAGCACCAGTCCTGGAGTCACTTAGTCCCAATTTGCCTCTGTTTCCTCATCTGTAAAATGAGCCGGAGAAGGAAATGACAAACCACTGTAGTATCTTTGCCAAGAAAAGCCCAAATGGTATCATGAAGAGTCTGACAGAACTGAACAACATACTCATCATGATTTTTTAGTGGTACATATAAGAAGAATGTATCATTTCTTGGAATTTATATTTGTGGGTTTGGGAGAAGGGCATATGTCAGGGAGGAAATACGCATTTATATAGCACTTATTATGTGCCAGCCACTTTACAAATATCTCATTTGATCCTCACAATGACCTTATGAGGTGGGTACTGTTTTTTTATTACATAATTTATTTTCAGTTTTCAACCTTCACTTCCACAAGATTTTGAATTCCAAATTTTCTCCCCATCTCTCCCTTCCCCCCACTCCAGAACAGCATGCACCCCAATCACCCCTTTCCCCAATCTGCCCTCCCTTCTATCACCCCCTTCTCCTATGCCTCATCCCTCTACCTGTAGGGCAAAATAGATTTCTGTACCCGATTGCCTCTACATCTTATTTCCCATTTGCACGCAAAAATAATTTTTTAACATTCATTGTTTTGAAGCTTTGAGTTCCACATTGTCTCCTTTCCTTCCTCCTTCCCCACTCACCCTCACTGAGAAAACAAGCAATTCCATATAGGTCATACATGTGTAGCCATGCAAAACACTTCCGTAACAGTCGTGTTGCCAAAGACTAACCACATTTCCCTCTATCCTGTCCTTTCCTCCATTTATTTCATCCTCTCCCTTGACCTGTCCCCCCAAAAGTATTTGCTTCTGATTACTCCTTCCCCCAATCTTCTGTCCTTTCTATTACCACCCCCTCTTTTATTCCCTTCCCCCCTGCTTTCCTGAGAGGTAAGATAGATTTCCATACCCAATTGTGTATGTTATTCCCTCCTTAAGCCAAATCCAATGAGATAAGGCTCACTTATTCCCTCTCACTTCCCCCCTCTTCCCCACCCAGTGGTGGCGAAGGAGCATAAAAGCTTGTTCTTGCCTCTTTAATGTGAGATGTTTTAGATAGGTACTACTATTATCCCCATTTCACAGATGAAGAAACCGATGTCAATAAAGGGATTTTGCAGCCCTGAAAACAGTATATAAATTCCAGGAAAATGAGAAGCAGTTTGGTATAGAAGAAAGAAGACTTGATTTATAGTCAGAGAACCTGGGATTGAATCCTGCCTCTGGCATCTATTGCATAACACTGGGCACGTAGTTTAACCTCTCTGAGCCTCAGTTTTCTCATTTGTAAAATGAGGTGTTGGACCAGATGGTCTTCAAGGCATATTCCATCTCTAATCTATGATTCAGTGATTCCATGAATGTAATGATTTCCATTCACATGTCAACCTTCATAGTTGTTTCCATTTTTAAACTTTAGAAAGTTCCCTGACCCTCTTCCTCCATTAACCCCAAATCGGTTCACTTTCTAGGGCAGGATATTTTAAATCAGAAAGTGGAGCTGAGTACTGTGAAGAGACTCACCAGAATGACAGGGACTGATTGCCCTAATAGTAACTCCCAGTTAATTTCCTCTCCAGCAGGAACTGAAGATGGGCTTTTTCAGTGTTTTGTGTATTTATCTTTTCACAAACTCCTGTGAGTCTTTATGTTGTCTGCCTTTTCTATGGGTATGAAATAAAATCTGTCTTCAAACATAATTTGCCTGTATTACCTTGAGTGCTCACTCTGCACCTGAACACATTTTTTTTTGAAACCAACAATTATGGAAACAGGCATAAAGCCCGGATGAGAATAATAAGCCAAAGAGAGATAATGACCTTTGATAGGTCAGTCTTTGTTATTGAACCTGTTGGGTCTGAACTTATAGTCTTGGGGGGCTCTGGGTCACAGATTATAGGGTCATTGAAAGCAATAGATAATTTCCCACTCTCTTCTCCTCCCATCACTTCCATCACTCATACATTATCATAGCCTCATTATCATTTTGCAGTGCCGATCCAAGATAAATATACTAATAGAAAAGCTTAAGAGAGGGTTTATCCAATGCGTATAATAGTTTGCACAGAAGATAATTAGTTTTTTCCTGTATGCAATTATTCCACTTTTTTGAGTTATTATGGGTTTCATTTATGAAGCTCTTATTTTTCTAGGTTTGAAGCAATTGCCACAATATAATCTGAATGCAGTGTATCTATATGACAAAAAAAGTATAGAGCTAACATTTTGAAAATAGTTGTTTCCAAGAACAACAGACATATTTGTTTGATTTTATTTGTTAATGTCTACTTGGAAACAGTAGGATTCCGTTTGTGCCCTTATCTTTTGAATTCATCTGAAATGTTGCTAAAATATTGTAAGTGTTAGTTTATATAAGTCCTTGAAATAGTCACAGAAGATTTTTTATTATTTCTAATATGACTGCATCTAAATATAACTTATTTATGATATCTCTCACTTAGGCTTCAACATGTAATGCCATTCTTTGTATCTATTCCCATGGACCAATAATTTGCATGGCAGGTAGAAGTATGTGAGATCAGGGAATCATAAGGTTATTAGCTTTACCAAACAGTTCTATTATAACTAAACTGAAAAAATTATTGTCCTACTGTAAGGCATATCTAATATTGTATGTATTTTCCTTTAATATAGTTAATATTCATTTGAATGAGGCTGTTCAATTCATGTTATAACATGTTCTGCAATATTCCCTGTCTATTTCTTCTCAACAGGAATTTGTACTAAATAACAACAGAGTACTATATGGGTGTGTGTGTGTGTGTGTGTGTGTGTGTGCATGTATTAACACATCTGTGCATATATTTATGCACGTATTTATTTTGTGGGAATTATCTATACTGATAAATAATTTTATGAATTCATGCATTTTTTCTTTGTTAGGAGTGACAGTACTGGAAGGTCCAATTTATGCTGTTGGAGGCCATGATGGCTGGAGCTACCTGAACACAGTGGAGAGGTGGGATCCACAAAGTCAGCAGTGGACATTTGTAGCAAGTATGTCAATTGCTCGGAGTACAGTTGGTGTGGCAGCACTAAATGGCAAGTGAGTAGGTTACCTTGTTCTGTTACTTGAATACTGTGTAAGGTAATCATTGTTCTCGTTTTACTTTTTGACAATCTCTGAGTAAGATAAATGATGCTAATTTAAATGTTTTGGATTTTGTCATTTCTGCCTTAGTCACCACGGATAAATGACAAATGAAGATATATTTCCTTATATTTTATTACTTGGAATTTCATTATCACCCCTGTACTGAAATACCTTGAACTAAAACCCAACTCTATATACTGGCAGTTCCAAGAGTTTTATGGTTTTTTGATGGTTTGTAGTGGCCAAAGGATTACTCACCCAGTGACCAATCTACTGGTGATAAGGTTCTTTATATTCAGTTTAGTCTGTCCCCAAATATCAGACTTGCTCTGTTTGATGGAACTGCTCCATATGCATTTACAGTGTGATGCCAGTCAAAAAAGCCAATTCAGTGCTGTATAGCATTGAGAGGTATTGCTTTCATGAATAAGAGAATGACTACCTTCTTATGTCCTATGCTGGTCAAGCAAGATCTGGAGTACTGAGTTCAGTCCTGTGCATCACATTGTAGGAAGTATATTGATAGAAGCTGGGGAGTATACAGAAAGGGCAACTAGAGGAGGAAAATCACTGAAGGAACCGGGGATCTTTAGCCTGAAGAAGAGGTGACTCAGGAGGTACATTACTCTCCACAAATATTTGAAGACTTATTCTACTTCCAGATATCAGAAACAATATCAATGGTTTGAAATAGTAAAAATGGAAATTTGGCCTTGATGTGAAGAGAGGAGAGAAAAACAAAACTTCCTAGCAATTAGAGCTACCCCCAAGTGTAATGGACTTTCTCCCAAGTTGGTGAGTGTACCTTTGATAGAGAGTTTTAAGCAAAGGGTGGATGACCACTTCTTTGGTGTGTTGTAGCACAGATTATTTGTCAGGTATGCGTTGGACAATCTCTATGGCTGCTAAAGCCACTCCTAACTGAAATTTTATGATTTCATATTTCTGTGATAGAACTTTCTAGAATTTGAGTTCTGTTGGCACAGATTTTATGGGGTCACATTACAGGATCTTTGGGTGCTCATTAAGTAAATGTGCATACACCTGAAAACAACACTGAAACTATTTTATAAAGCATACATTAGGTCTAGATGTATACAGGTGAATCTTAAACATCACTGCAATTTTATTGCTGGCAGAATTACTGGTTAATCCTTAAAAGGGAATCTTTCTTCTTCTGGAAAAGTCATCAAAAATTGAAATCGTATCTCTAGGAAATGACTTCTTTGTATCTCTTGAGTAAACATTCTATCCAGTCATCTTAAAAAAAAATCTCTGTTTTTGGTTCCAAGTTTATGATAGAATGATGGTGTTTTTGTAACACAACTTAACCTTAAAAGGATCATATTTGATATGAACAAAGTATTGCTGAAATAAATATTTTAAATGGCATTTTAGTTTTTACAATTACATGCAAAGATAGTCTTCAACATTCACTTTTTATAACATTTTGAATTCTAAATTTCTCTCTCTCCCTTCCCTCTGCCTTCCCCAAGACAGCAAGCAATCTGATATAGGTGATACGTGTGCAGTCATGTCAAACTTATTTCCCCATTAGTCATGTTGTAACAAAAGGGATGTTGTTACAAAAGGGAAAACCATGGGAAAAAAGAGTGAGAGTAAAATGGTTCGATCTGCATTCAAACTCCATAATTCTTTCTCTGGATATGGATAGCATCATGAGTCTTTTGGAATTGTCTTGGATCATTGTATTGCTGAGAATAGGCAAGTCATTCACAGCTGATCATGTGATATTGCTGTTACTGTATATAATGTTCTCTTGGTTCTATTTGCTTTACTTTGCATTAGTTCATGTAAGTCTGAAATAAATACTTTCAGTATTTTTATGGAATAATCAGTACCTTAATGGTAGAGGCATCTTTGAGTAGTGAAAAAGAAGCTGGTCTCAAGAGGCAAGAGGACATGAGTTCATGTCCTTTCTCTGAAATATACTGACTGTGTGACTTTGAGCAAGATACTTAATCTATTAGTGACCCAGTTGGTGTATGCCAACTTTTTAATAGGCAATAAACATTGATTAAGAGCTTGCTATGTGCACTGTGCTAAATGCTTGGAATACAAATAAGAAAAAGAAAGACAGTCCTGGCCCTCAAGGAACTTACATTTCTTTCTCCAGTGGATTAATACAAATTAATTAAATTAATTAATACAAATACAAATACAAGTGACTTGCCCAGGGTCACACAACTTGTAAATGTCTGAGGTTAGATTTCAACTCAGGTCTCCCTGACTCCAGGCCCAGAGCTCTAGCCATCTAGCTGCCTCCATGATATCACTATAAATTAGTTATATAGATATAGACATGTACTTATTATTCTTCAATAATGAAAACATGTTTCTAATTCTCATAAAATATGTATAATTAGGCCACTTGAGAAATATCCTAGAATTGTTTTACTGTCAACATAATATTGATGTGATTTTTTTACTTTAATTTTTCCATTTTCAACTTTTATTCCTTCTTTACATTTGTGACAGTTTATAAAGCATGGTAAACCAAGCATGTAACTTATTTTTTCATTTTCTGACTAAGAATTTGGTGGTACCATGTCTACTACTTGACAGAACTAACTATAAATGAAGCAAAAATTTGTCTAATGTAAGAAGTGACAAAGACCTGTCTTCCTAGGACAATCAGCTCTCATGTCTCCTACCTAATAGTTGCATAAATAAAGAAGATTTCTCAAGTACCAAATGTATGCAGGATCAAAGAATCATATATTTAGTGCTGGGGGGCAAACCTTTGAGGACGTTTATTTTAATCCTTCCCCTCTTATGTATTACAGATATGGAAACTGAGTTCCAGAAAGATTACAAGTAATTTGCCCACGGTCAAAGATGTAGTAAATGAAAGATGTAGGATCTGAATCCAGGTTCTCTGACTTCATACCTAGTGTTCTTCCACTACAGAATACTGCCTATTTAGTGCAAAATTGAAAGTATTTTTATTATTACAAAAAATGCTTTTAGAATGTAAATAACTTTAGGGTTAAAGAAAAGGATTTTATTTCTAGGCAGTGGCAAGATTCAACATGAGTGGGTACCTCTCTACATAAATGAGAAATGTACTAATGTCTTCTATGTCACCTTGCTATTCTGCAATGGAAAACTACTGGTCTGGGGTGTAAGCTTTAATATAAGCAATGATCCACTTATACCAACAAATCAGGATTCATTTCTCACATTGTAGGCAAAAGTATCTACATTCATTTGAGACTCCAGGAGAAACTCTAATGTAAAACAATTTCATTTCCTTCTGAATCACATAAAGATACAAGGTCATAGAAAAAAAAATATAAAATAATCAAGCTGTTCTCTTATTTTAATGCATAAGGAATTACAATGGTATAAATTTAACAGCTGTGCATAGTTGCAAATTTATTATCATATAGGGAAAAGGCATTTGGTCATATTTCAATGATGGAACTTTAAAAAAAAGCTATTGATGAACATATATAATTATTGTATGGTATCAAAGAAATGGAATGTTTCTCATTAGATTTTGGTTTGTTTGTTTGTTTTCCTTTCTGTAAAGAGGCATCACGGTTTATTGCATAGAGAGGTGGCCTCAAAGTCAGGAAGACCTGGGTAAAAGCCTTGCCTGACTCTGGCTATGTGATCTTTCATGAGCCTTTTAATTTACTTAGGTAACTCTCTAAGATTGTGAATTTCAGAGCATTTGTAGAACTGAATGGGTAGAATGTTCTTCATTCTGCAGAATTCCTACACCTATGAAATCACAGATACCACTTTTAGCTTGTGGGCTGTACCTAAACTGGCTCAGACTGGATTTGGCCCTGGGGCATTAGTTTGCCAACCCTTGCTTTGGATCCATTCTTCATATTCCATGCAGCCAAGAACAGGAAGTAACTTGGGTACATCTGGATGTTTTGCCATCTGTACCTCCACCATGTCTGTCACTCTTCTCCAACTCCTAATTTTTCACTTCTTTTTCTGAGAAGAGTAATCAAATTAATACTACCATTGTTGCTGGAAAGAGCACAACACCATTCCCAATACCTGTAACTCCCCAGACCAAAGCTCCCTTCTCAGGTCAACTATTCTAATATGTTTTATACTCTTTAAAATGTAAAATTCCTGAGGGCAGAGACTGGCTCAATTTTTAAATTTGTATCTCTGGTTCCTGGTACATAGTAGAGAGATTCTGTGCACCAAGTGCAAGATGAGGTCCTAGACACTCATACGGATACTGAGATCGTATGCAGGTATAGAAATAGGGGCTAACTGTGCAGCTATGTTGCCCACTACCTAGTTTTAGGTTATAGATCCAGGAAACAGAAATAGGGACCTGCACTAAGAAGTGGCATTCCAGGAGGAAAATTGTGTACCAAGCAAGGAGCAAGTTTAGAAACATATAGCAACAGTACAACATAGATCCACAGGAATGGAATGGATAGTCACCTTCTAGACCAAACTGTAGTCTAAAGAGAGATAACCATGGCACAAGTCCCTCTCAGTTCACAAAAATGACCTTCCTAAAGTGCAATTGTTACTGTGTCTTCCCGCAAACCTCCCCCTGCCCCCAACACATACACATCAATAAACTCCAGTGTCTCTCCATCACCCCCAGGAACAAATATAAAATCCTTCATTTGTCATTCAAGCCCTTCAATATCTACCCTCTACACACACACACACACACACACACACACACACACACACACACACCCCTTCTTATGCCTTCACCCCAACCCCCACATATATTGTAATCCATTGACCCCTCCTTGCTGTTCCTTGAACAAGACATCCCCAACCCCTGAGTCTGGGTATTTTCTGTGGCTATCCCTCTCCCCTATGCTTGAGTATTGTCCATCCTTATCTCTGCCTCCTGGTTTATTTGATTTCCTTCAAGTCCCACCTAAATTCCATCTTCTACAGCAAGCCTTCCTGATCCCCCTTATTTACAATGTATCCTATATATAGCTTATTTGTACATAGTTGCTGCTTCTTGTGTCCCCATGAGACTGTGAGCTCCTCGAGAGCAAGGACTATTTTTTTACCTTTCTTTGTATTTCCAGTGGTTAACACAATGCCTGACACATATTAGGTGAATAATAAATGTTTATTGACTATTTATTGATCTTACTCTGAACTAGGACAGTTTTCCAGCCGGAGAATACTGGCCAAGTCCAGCAGCATCTACATATAAGTTGTTAACACGAACTTTGACCTAAGCTTCACTTCAACCCAATATCTTTTATGGGCAGCTAGGTGGCACAGTGGATAGAGTGCCAGGAGTAGAGTCAGGAAGACCTGAGTTCAAATCCAATCTCAACACCGTGGTCTTGGGCAAGTCATTTAACCTCTGTTTGCCTTGAAGACAGCTAGGTGTCTTAGCGGAAAGATCTCTGCGAAGGAAGATCTGAGTTCAAATCCGACCTCAGACACTGACTATGTGACCCCTGGGCAAGTTACTTAATCACTGTTTGCCTTAATCCACTGGTGAAGGAAATAGCAAACCACTCCAGTATCTTTGTCAAGAAAACCGCACGAATGTTATTGGTGTGATATGGTCCACCAAGTTTTAAGTTAGACGTGACTGAATAATTCAACAAGAACAATTAGACAGATAGCCTGAGAGTGGTTCTATCTTAATGATATCAATGATGACGCATGCTGTCCACTTCCTAATGAAGAGATAAGAGACTAGAATAAGGTATATATGTAATAGAACATATAATAAAAGCAGATGTATAGGACTTTCAGGGAGCCCTGTCCTCTATCCAAACTCATTCCCTACATGGACATGAAAATGGAGAACATTAAAATGTTTTGCAGCAAAGGCGGGCCAAAAAAAGAAAGAAAATGAAGAAATTGGTAGAAAAGAATTTTCTGCAGGGATAATAAAAACTTGACTCATTGGAAATGGTAACTATTCAACTTAAATATGATGGTTTAAAAGAAATCTCTGCATTACGTAGTTTTTCTTTTGTATGTTTGTAACAAAAAATACAGTCCAAGTTGTATTTAATTTTTAAAGATATATATATAGAAGCAAATATTCTGAATGTGGCCTGAATCATGTTTAAATACTGTTGGCTCATATTGATTATGATGCTGGATAAATACATATATACATACAGATAGATGGATTCCTAGATAATTCTAGGTAGATAGATATAGATATATCAATAGGTATAGCTCTATCCATCTATATGTGTGTGTGTTTGTATGTATAGTCAACTTGTTTTACTGTCTTGAGTTCTGTCTTAATTCTGCAAAATAAAAGTTGCATATTTTTGTAAAAAAATTATGTAATATGTATGTATACATGTGTATATATTCATATATGCATGCATGTTAGGTTCCTTTTGGACATAGTCAATGTGGACATTTGTTTTGTTTGACTACCCCATGTTTGCAATAGTGGTTTTATTTCCTTTTGTTTTTATTTTTCCCTTTTATTTAAGGAAAAGGGAGAGAAGGCAGAATTTTCCTGATTGGAAAAGAATAAAATTTAGTTAATACTCAAAAAAGAAAGCAGAAGACTGGTAGAATAAGTTATTAGAATAGATGGCAGATTTCAAGTGAGGTCAAAGGCATCAAGGATTGAACTTATTCAGAAAGAAAAGAAGACCTAGGATCTACTCCTGTACTCCACTGAAAAGATTAAAGCCATCCTATGTTAGTTCTCTCCTTTGTTCCTCATGAGTTCTCAGCATTTTCACCTTCTCTCTCAATTCTGGTCACAGAAGAAAAGAAGAGAAAAAGATGTTTGAACAGTCAGTATGGAGAAAGAGATGTGAGTTAACAGGGCAAAGTGGAAAGATTATCATGCATCGGCAATAGCTCAGCTGAGGTTTTGTGTCAGGAATTTCTGGCTATTTCCAGAGAAGTTTAGCATCCTTGTAGCATGAGCAAAGGAATCAAGTGATGGGTTTTTACCAAAGGATGACATTTAGCAGGTCAGGAATGGCAGGTTAGTGGGGCAAAGGATTATAAAAGAGTAACTTTTAAAATATTCAAGTAGTAGGTCATGATGGGTAGCTATTAAAGATAGGGCATGAAATGAATACTGGTTAAATTCAGTAACACATTGTAAGGAAGGAAGTATATGGAAAACATAAGGAAAAAAGTAATACCAGAGTTCAGAGTTCAGAACTAAGATTGAATATTCTATGTCAGGATTAGGGTTGATCAGAGTAGGAATTGTGAGACTTTATAGAAGGGGAAATGTTATAGATGTTTAATTTGCAGAAAAGGCATTGAGGCTAATGTGCAAATGTAATAAGAGGTAGATTCTGATGACTTGCTAAATAGTGAAATAACAAAATCCATTGAATTTCAAACCACAGTTTTTTAAATGTTTGCGTTATATTGACTATTTAAATAACATTAATAGGGGATTTACAGGTTGTATTACCTTGAACTTATATACTATGTAATAAATGTTTATATGAAATTACATAACAGTTGCAAAAGAAAACATATGCACATTCCTTCTAGTAAATACTTAAACATGTCATAGATAGTTTTCCTGAATCCTTTTCCAGAAATAATTAGATATATTAACATGTAAACTAGCATTTTGACCATGCAGATTTTTAATGAAAAAGGATAAACCTCAAAAATTGACAAAAATAAGATGACAAATCTATTCTTTTCATTGATTGTTATACAACACTTTCATCCACTACTGTTGCTTATAGCAAATGTTGCAGTCCATTAGTAAGAATAACAAAGAGGGACTAACAGTTCTTCATAGGCGAAAACATGAGTCCAGATGGCATGGTGGCTCTCTTGGACTTCTGTCAGGATGCTGTGACTCCATATATGTCTCTCTTTAAGGATGGTTTAGAAATGGAGAAATGTTAACAAATTCACCTGTCATCATAACTGGCTGGTTTATTTTTGGTTTATTTATTTTTAGTTTTCAGCATTCACTTCCATAAGTTTCAAATTTTCTGCTCCTCCCTCCCTCCCAAAGACAGCTATGCTGTCTGATATAGGCTCTACATATACATTCTTATTAAACATATTTTCACATTAGTCATGTTGTATAGAAGAATTATAACAAATGAAAGTAACCATGAGAAAGAACAAAATGAAACAACAACAAAAGAAAATAGTCAGCTTTGCTCTACATTCAGACTCCATAGTCCTTTCTCTGGATGTGGATAGCATTTTCCACCATGAGTCCTTTGGAATTGTTTTAGGTCCTTGCATTGCTGAGAAGGGCTAAGTCTATCAAAATCAGCCATCTCACACTGTGGCTGCTACTGTATACAATGTTCTCCTGGTTCTGCTCACTTCACTCAGCATCAGTTCATGTAAGCCTTTCCAAGTTTTTCTGAAGTCTGCCTAGTCATACTTTCTTATAGCACAATAGTATTCCATTAAATTTATATGCCACTACTTGTTCAGCCATTCCCCATTAATGGGCATCCCCTCCCCCTCAATTTCCAGTTCTTGGCCACCACAAAGAGAACTTCTATAAATATTTTTGTACATGCGTGTCCTTTTCCCATCTTTATGATCTCTTTGGGATACAGCTTTAGAAGTGGTATTGCTGGGTCAAAGGGTATGAACATTTTTCTAGCCCTTTGGGCATAGTTCCAAGTTGCTCTCCAGAATGGTTGGATTAGCTCACGGCTCCACTAACAACAAATTAGTATTCCAACTTTCCCACATCTCCAACACATATCATTTCCCTGTTTTGTCATGTTATTCGCTGCTGCTTTCTGTCCTCTACAGAACAGAAGGACTTGGACAAACTTGGACTGATATCATCTTGAGCTTTATTCACTTATTTTTGACCTTGATTTATTTGGAGTGGAGGCATTTTTTTAAACATGCCATGTAGGCTGTCTAAAGTAAAACATAATTAAATCCCCACTCCCTCACCACCAAAAAAGAAAAGGACATTTTTGAGTTTGTGGGGTCAAATGGTTCTGCTTATTTATTTTTCTTTCAGAGTTCAAATTGTAAATTATTGGCATTATCTTTAAGCTTCAGACAATATTTAATAGATCATAGCCATTTTTTGTGGTTTGTCAATTGGTAATTTTATAACTAATTCCAATTATTTGGTGATGATAATTTCAATTACTGGGTATCCACACATATTAAACTCAGTCTAAAGATACTAGCTTTTGAGCTGAAAGCCCCTTGGAGGTCGCCAAGTACAACCTCTCCCTCATTTTATAGAACCTGAAACCAAGAGAGGTTAAGGGATTTGAGAAGGGTCACACAGCTAATAAATAGCACAGCATTTGAACCCACAGATCTTCTAACTCCAAATATAAAACTTCTTCTACTATATATCAGGCTGCCTTTCTATGAAAAGCTACAGGACACCATGTTGACTGATAAGCTAAGTCATTATAGACTTATTTGCCCTGACTAGAAAAGAAGGCCTATTAAGATGCCAGTGAACTAATTTCTTCCCAAAGTGGCTTACTAATAATTAGTCTTATCTATATGGAAACTAGAGACAACCAAAGAATCAATAAAAAATTCCATCTTCATTTTCCTCAAGTTTCTTCCTTATAATTGTTTTCCATATAATCCATTGCTTGTGTGAAACTGACTATATAAGAGGAAATCTAGCCACGTCTCATTGGATGGCCCCAGTGTAACATAGATATTATTGGTTTTCTTCAGCCACTCCCTTCACTGCCTTGGATCCACCTCCTCCACAGTAGGATCTTAGTGAGCATACATGAGAGGAAGAGGCAATGTGACCAACATGGCTCAGACAGCAATGGCTGCCATAAAAGAGCAGTTCCATGAACAAGTCACAAATGCTCAGCACCCTAGGCCACTTCCTAGGACATATATGCTATAGTAAGTTATAGAGAGATTGTTATCTGACATGGTAGAGGGAGTTACCACACTAGAATTTCCATCACAGATCCTTTAAAGATTCACATCAGTGAGTAAGTTGAGAGGCAAAGAGTTTAAGTGATCTGCCCAAGGTAAAGCATCAAGTGCCAAAAGAACTCAGTGGTAGTGAAATCAGAGGAGGAGGTTCAGATTCCACCTCTGACACTTGCTATGTGTTACCTTGGGCAAATCACTGTTACTGCTCCTAAAATTCCTAAATTCTAAAATGATAAGAGTTGGAGAAGGTAGCTTATGAGGTCCTTTCCTAGAACTATAATCTGTAACCCAGGTCTGCCGACTTCAAGCTCACTACTCTTTTGATTAGCCTTATTATTGGAGTTTTTTTTTCATATAAAAAAACATAATGCTTACCAATTTAAAAATGTAAAACATGTCATTAAAGAAAGTTTCTATATATTCATATATTCAAAGTTTCTATATGTTCATATATTCAAAATAATCTCAAGGAAGACATTTTCAAGATACCTAAAACTGTAATGATAATTGTGTGTCTTGTGTTAATAGTAGGGAATCAATATCCCAGTAACACTAGGAAAAGTACAAACAGTTTATAAAATAATTGATTAACTTTAATTAGTGTTCTGTACTTAATTATTCTATAAAAGAAAGTCCTATATTAAATACTGGCTTAATATTTTTTAGGACAGACTGTTTCACTTTCAAAATGATTTGGAATATTCAAAATTATATAGTCTGTATAGAAAACAGTCTATATCTCTTTATCTTTTCTCTTGCATTGATGAAAATTCATTTGCTTTATTTGAATAAATCTCAACACAAATAAAAATACCCTTTTATTCTTACATAAAATGCTTTTTGGTAATGCAAAGGGTGATTATGAATGTAATGTGTGAATTCTTTTCAGAGAACTAGAAAATTAAAGTCATATTTTCATTTCATTGAATATACACTTAATGTAGATAATCCTCATGCATCAAGAAGAGAAAATGCACTTAGCCATGCTTGATGTCTTCCATTCAAAAGTGATTACTATTCTACACCAATGTATTTCTTTTCTATTATATTTATTTCAGTAAAAGATTGAATTATAATTTGGATGTAAAATAACATTAAACTATGACCTGGAAGTCTTTGAAGCTTTGAAATAAAGATAATACTTGCTTTTACTCTTTCCCCTAGATTCCGTTAACATCCTAAATATTACAGTGGTCTTTCAAGATATGTTGTAAAACATAAATGCAACGTTTTAATGAAGGTTAAAGATAAAGTGTAAAGAATTTATATTTCTTCTTTAATTCTGTTTATGTAGCTATTTCAAAATTAAAATATATACTCCTGAGAATGCCACATCATATTCGTATTTTTTGAAGAGCTAATTATTTTGTTTATTAAACTAGTGGTGAAAAAGGCAATTTCAGAAATATTTAGAAAGCACAATGCTTATAGCAACATAAGATTGAGGAAAAATCTCTGAGCTACATGTCAAAGACATTGATTCTAGTCCCAGCTTTACCATCTATATGACCTTGAGAAAAATCACTTAACTTCTTTAAATTTCAGATTCCCCATTTGTAAATTGGTATAATAGCTCTGTCTACCTCATGAGATTCTTATAAGACTCCAATGAGATAATGGATATTAAAGTACTTTGAAAACTGTAAAGTGCCAGACAAAATCGAGTATCTGGAGGTCACTTACTTATCTGGCAACCTAAACTAAATGGAATGCAGCCAAGAAATAAGGGGGGAAAAGTCTCAGAATAGCTAAAAGGCAGTTCACTAATATTGTTGCTCCTTATTCATCAGAGTCCCTCAGAGCTTCAATAGAATATATCTACTGGTATTATAGAATCAATTCTAACAAGTCCTCGTATCTAATTTTTCTAGCCCGCTAAAAATGGTATGGCAAAATACTCTGCTGACCATACAAGTAGCATCAAAAAATAGTTGCTGGCAGTTTGACAGAAATTGTGGATTATTACAGACTGTCAGGAGCAGAACCAAGATTTCAAAAAGCAAAGAAGTCTGGAGCCAGATCTTGTGGAGGAACATAACTTAGCCATCTCAGTTATGAAATCCTACAATGACAATGTACAGGGGATTTTTATACTGTTGACCTTGAGCTTTGAAAGAAGAGTTTCAAATGCTGTTTAAATAGGAAAAGGAGAATATCTTTTGCATTTTAATGCATTTTTAAAAGACCTTATCCAAAATTATTAAAATACTGTATATTTGCTTATTTTTTTTTTACAATGAAAATAGAAAGCTTCTCTTTTCTGGAAAATTTATTTCTGTGCATCACCTCATTTTTCAAGTATTCTACTCCATCTCATGTGACAAGAATTTTACTCAGTGATTACTAACTGTAAGGCACCTTATTAAGTGCTAGGTACACAAATACAAAATTTTAAAAAAAGGTTCTCCCTGCAAAACATTATATTCTGGTGGAATTCAGCTTGGAAATAGATAAATGTGAATATGCTAAAATTCAGGAGGCAGGAGGGGTCCCTAACAGCTAAGAAATTCCAGTAAGACTTCTCTAGAAAGTAGTACATGAGTTAAGCCTTGAAAGGATTTTAAAACATGGGGATGACAAGGTAAGTCACCCCAAACATGGAGGACAGTCTATGCAAAGGCACAGGGTTGGAAAATGTAAGACTAAGTTTAAGGAAGAAGAAATATGCCAGTTTGGCTGGACATATAGTGTGTAAGGGGAGATAATATGAAATAAGCCTGATAATATTAGTAAGAGCTATGCTAAAAAAAGCAAAATATCAAGGTAAAAATATTATATTTTATGTTAGGGACCATTGGAAACCAATGAGAGGTTTGAGCATGGAATTTCAGTATCGACCATTGTATTCTAATTATTTCTAACAATAAATTCTTAAGTTAGTGCCTTGGTAGCAATCTTATGTTGTCTGCTCATTTCATTGGTGTCCAACTCTTTGTAACCCCATTTGGGGTTTTCTTGGCAGACACTGGAATGGTTTGCCTTTTCCTTCTCCAGCTCATTTTGCAGTTGAGGAAACTGAAGCAAACAGAATTAAATGTCTTGCCCATGGTCATACAGGTATTAAGTGTCTAAAGTTAGATTTGATCTCAAGTCTTCCTGATTCCAGGCCCAGCACTCTATTGACTATGCTTACTGGCTGCCCCAGAAATCCTATAGTTGAACTAAAAATATAGTGTATATATTACAGGCTACTGAGATGCACTGATAAGTCAATATGCTTCCATTGCTCCATTTTCTTAAACATTTGATACAAATTATTGAGGATTTGTACAGTAACAGACTTCTTTCCCTCTTCACTGCCCTGGAGTGGGAGGGTGGGAATGAAGCAGAAATATCTAGTTGCTAATCTTTATTGCTCTGCCTCAGAGACATTGTTAGGCTTTAACACTTCAATTTCTAAATGTTACTGGAAGTTCTAGCTTTCTTCATTACTTGGCTCAAGGGCCACTTTCTACATGATGTATTTCCTGATCTCCTTGTCTGATAATACCTCCCTACCCTTTACCAAAAGTATCTTCTAGATAATATTCCAAAAAAACTTTTAACTCTAATAGCTTAAAACTTCACTAAGTCTTTTGGGACACCCTGAATTTACTTTGTAGATATTTTAAATTTACTTATATGTGTACATGTTAATTTTTCTAGATGGAATTATGAATTCCTTGATGGCAAAGACTTTCATTTTTGACTTTCTAACCTCATTACCTAACCTCAATAGTTAGCATATAGTTGACACTTAAAATAAACCCTTGTTATTTGATTAATTGACTTAAGATATGTAAATGAGATATATTTTTATAACCTTATGCCACATGTGAGTGCTTAGTAATTACTGTAATTAAAAATGCACTTTCCCCAAGCATACATATTTTTCTTTACATATGAAGTCAAGTTGGATGGTGGCACAGTGGACACAACAATGGTCCTGGAATCAAGAAGATATGGATTCAGCCCCATACACTTACTGGCTGTGACACCTTGAGCAAGTCTCTTGGCTCTGCCATAGTTTTCTTATCTGTAAAATAGAGATAATATCACCTGCCTCAGGTTGTCGAGATCAAATGAGATCCTATTTATAAAGCACTTAGCACCGTGCCTGACACATAATAGACACTATATAAATGCTTATTCCTTCCCTTTTCCTGTTTCTAAACCACTTGAATTCCATTAAATGGGGAAATGATTAATAATAACTATGCTTTTGATCATTAAAATAGTTACCACTGCTTTATACTCAAAGGGCCTGTCATCTTATCCAAGAAAATTTAGTAGAAACTATGTTGTAATATATTCCAAAAAAATATTACTCAAAGGAAATTGTTTTGACTGTTGTTAAGCATGTTAGAAGCACCAATCTCTCTTTCTTAGCACTCTAATTCCAGCTGCTGTATATACCTGAGAGTAATAAAATTGTTTTTTTACCCCCCAAATAACTTATAATTTCACCCTGTCACTAACAGTGTTTGTGACCTTTCTTTCTTGGCTTCCCCATCTGTAAAGGGGCTTCAGGCTCAATTAGGTGCCTTCCAGCTGTTACAACTCTGTGAGACTTTAACTGAAATTGCCTTTCACTCAATTAGTCCACATCAGGAAAGTTTTACTCTATTTAGTAGTGTGTATATATATGTAATAACTGTTTTTATTTTAATAATTTGATTGCAACCCTACCCTTCATAAGGAGGCAAGAGCAGGCTGATCTAAATCAATTCAGTAATGCTTTCCATGGCTTTATGAAGGGGGCAAAAGATATCTTCACTCTCATGTTGAGATGCCTTTTTGCAGCACAGTACCCCTGTGCTCACGTGTACTGCATAATTAACGTCATTGTCATATCCCATCCAATTTGCCATTTTCTTCCAAAGGGGAAAAACTATTTAACCAAATATTGATAATTGGCTCAACCCTCTACTAACATACTTGTACTTTATACAGGAGAGCTCCTTAGGAAGGAGTTTATCTTCATTGACTAAAAATATACCCAGTTACATAGTATAGACTACAATATAATTGTAAAGGAAACTAGGGCAGAGACACTTTTAATGCAAATAAAAATGACTAGTATGGTTCAATAGTTGTGGAATGAAGAGAGTGATGAACCCCACATGAAGAGAGTGGTTCACATATGGTAAGGGATCTGTCATTGTGTGTGGCTTGAAGGTGGCAATATAGATATCTCAGTAGAGCAGGAAGCTGGGCCAAGAGGCCTCTCTGCTCTCCTTCAGAAAAAGGGAGTATTGGGCTAGAAATACACGTATCTGTTCCCTTAAATATTTTAGTCTCTAAGGTATGATTGCATTCCATCTAATTTCAGATCATTTTGTCATTTCTTGGGGAAAGAGGATCCCAAGCTCTATAGCCAAGGCTTGACCCCCTTCCTACCTTCCACAACGAATACATATAGCAAATAGAAAAAAAAAACCCATTTATCAAATAGTAGCAAAACAGAAATCAGGGAAGTTATACATGGGAAACTATATACCAGACAATACTGAATGAAGTGGTGTTCCCATTGGCAGCTTGATAGCTCAGCTCAACCAAGAGGGTGTGTCCTAGATTTTACCCAGACGGAAACTTCCCAAAGTCTCTAGCATACCAAGCTGGAAATAAGGATATGATGGAGGCTGCCAGGTCCTCTCATGTCTTTCCGGAGTCTTTTCTTTCCACAACCTAAAGTGAGGTTAGTCTTTTTCCTCTTCTTTTT
Source organism: Trichosurus vulpecula (assembly GCF_011100635.1). Taxonomy (NCBI): domain Eukaryota; kingdom Metazoa; phylum Chordata; class Mammalia; order Diprotodontia; family Phalangeridae; genus Trichosurus; species Trichosurus vulpecula. The sequence goes on along the minus strand of NC_050576.1, from coordinate 330,222,625 downwards.
CGCAACTTTGGAAGCAAGGGACACCTGGATGATCAATCCCCAAAGTGGGACTGGCCGAGAACTGATGCTCTCACTTCTCACCTCTCACCACCCCTACCCCATCTCTCCTGCAGGGCAGGACATTAATCTCCCCCAGTAAGGATGTACCAACAGGCTATGTGAAGGGGGTTACAGTTGTTATTGTACTTTTCCACTTACTAAGCCATTCTACACTATAATGTAATCTTTTTTTTCCAGGTCATTCAGACACTGTAAATTACATAGATAATTGCTAGTTAACAAACAGTTTATTTAGTGGGAAAATCTAGCTCAATATATACACTTCTAAAGAGCAGAGAAGGTCAATGAAATGACTCATTGGATAGAAGGCTGGACCTAAAGTCAGAAGACCTGAATTAAAATCTGGCCTCAGACACTTACTTAGACAAGTTACTTAACCCTGTTTGCCTCAGTTTCTTCATATGTAAAATGAGCTGGAGAAGGAAAAGGTAAACTACTCCAGTATCTTTGCCAAGAAAACCACAAATGGGGTCATGATGAGTTGGAGACGACTGAAAAACAACTGAACAACAAAAGAGGGCAGAGATGGCATCATGTTCATCTTTGTATCCTTAGTGAGCAGCACAGGGCCTTAAGCAGTGTGTGTGGGGGTGTGAGTTAATATTTCCATATATATGTGTGTGTGTATATATATATATATATATATGTGAGAGATCAGTAATTAGTGCAGAGTTACTCATCAAAATTTAAAGGAAATTGAGAGAATTCATGTTCATTCAAAAAGGCAAACAATGGAATTTAACACTTAGTTATCTAGAATAATTAGTTAAGTTGGAAACCTACCAGATGGCATGTTTCTTTTCCATGACACACTAGGAAAGATCTTCCTTAGTCCTGGCTTTCACTGTTTCTTCCTCCACAACAACTTTATGATGTTCTAGTCCTCCATTCATATGAGAGAGCAACATATGGTCTTTCCTCATAATGGGGCTTTATATCCTGAGATATTTAACCTATGTTTCCAAATTTTTTCCTGATTCCCAGCTACTAGTGTTCCCAAAAATTACATTACATTTACTTTACAAAATTCTGTATTTTATGTGTTATGTCCTACTACGACCTCTGCCATCACCACCACAGAATATAAACTCCTTTTGGGCAGAGCTTACATTTTTTCTTTTTATTCTTAATATCTATCATAGTGTCTAAGACATAGTGGGTACTCAATAAATGCTTGTTTGTTGACTAATGCTTGTCCCCTTTAACAGAATTGCTAGTAATGATTTTCATGAAGATGCACACATGCCTTAATATATTTCCGTGTTATCTTTTACCAACATAAAGGGAATAATAACAAAAAAGGAGGGGGTGATGGTCTCAGTATTAATTTAGATCAGATAATTTGGCAGTTCTTTCCCTAAAGTCATGCTCAGTTACTTTATCTTGCCATTGAAGTGACCTTGAGTCGTTGGCGACTGTGGTATTGGAGTTCTGGAAATTTTCATTAAGATGAAAACACTTGGACTATGTGTCCATAATCCAAAGATCTAATTACTTAGGTTTGCAGAGATATGTCATGTAAAAAGAGGAAGCATGGTATAGTTGGTTGATAGAGAAACTACCCTGAAGTCAGAAAAACCTGGGTTCAATTTTGACCTTTGATCTCTGGGCAAATCAAAGACTCTCATTGCCCTAGGTCATTTTAAGAGCTTAAAGTTGCCTAGAATGTGCAAGCCTATATTGGTAAAGGAAGTTTCTTCATTTAGAAGTTCTTCATACCAGTAAAAACAATAGGCCTAGTTAAAAGCCCATCACCAAAAGCTTGGCTAAAGCAAATTGTAAAGATCACAGACCAAGGTATATGGGAATTGTTTTTTACATTAGTAAAGAAAATGTCCACCCCAATGAAGCTATAGGTGCTTGAATGCTGAAGAAATTTACTCACTTGAATTGCTGGTCTTGGATTAAATCGGTAGCATTTCATATCATTATTACTTAATTCAAGTCTTCAAGAATCCATTTTTAAATATTGGCTTGTGTTCTTCCATTGACACGAATAATAGCTCCTTTATGGCTTGATAAGTGGCATCTGAGTTTCTGTGAACAAATCATTATTTTAGAGCCAACCTACTGAGGAGTTCATTCATAGATCATTATAACTTATTTATGAATAAATATTGCAAAATGGTTGGGGATCCCTATTCCCTTTAGTAAACAGAAAAGGAAATTAATGTGACATAGGGAACTTCAGTTACCTTACTTAAGTCAAAACTTATGGATTTATTGAAGATCTAGAGATTATAATGTACTTCCTCGATGTTGATATTCAGCACATCTTCAATTTTAATGAAACATGGAAATAAATTCAGGTCAGAATTCATGGAGTGTTTAAGATGATAAAAGCTTCCATGTGAATAATTGTTTCACTGCTGGGAGCTTTTGTAGACTGCATTGCCAAATTCTTGGACTTTATAATGTTCCTATTGGTTAACTTCACTGTGTTCAAAGGAAGACAACTAGTTAGAAACCAACTTAATGAGCAATATATGTGGAAAGTTAACACAAAGGGCAATTAGAAATATTTTTATCATGGAAAATACTAAAGATATTTGGAGCAACACTTGTTATACGTCTAGGGGAATTGAATGGTAGTTGAACAAGAATTTTTAAAGGTTCTCACAGAATAGATTCATAACGCAGACATGAGTGATTTAATGGTCTTAGAAAAATGGTTATGTAATTGTCTATATGGGAAGATTACTGACATAAAGTTATCATCCAAACAAATTAAGCAAAACATTCCACTAGTGGAGGAGAGTGGGAGGAATAAGACTTGGACTATACATAATTCATTAGATAATTGGCTGAAATGGTCTTGGCCCATTATATTTGCTTATTCCAATTTATTCCCAGTCATTTTAATGATATGGGTTGCAGGATCTGTGGTAGCTATGTTCCTGATTCCTTCCTCTACACCCCAGTTAAAGATGACCCATAGTGAATAGCATGGACTTAATATTTTAGTCCCTTTGCTTTGGATATCCTTATCCAGAATGCTTGATGTTTTGAAATGTTTGAGGTAGCACCAGCAAAGAGTTATTAATATTGTCCATTGAACATGATAGACTTTAGTTTACATTATCACACAATGACAAAGCAGGTATGGGTAGGCATGGGGTCAACATTAGCAGACTGATTGCAGTCCACTGGACAAAATGATCAATTATTTCCATCATTAGGATAATTTTCTTTTTTTTAATTAATGAATTTATTTTTAAATTTAATTTATTTAATATATTTAGTTTTCAGCACTGATTTTCACAAGAGTTTGAATTACAAATTTTCTCCCCATTTCTACCCTCCCGCCCACTCCAAGATGGCGTATATTCTGGTTGCACCATTCCCCAGTCAGCCCTCCCATCTGTCACCCCACTCCCTTCCCATCCCCTTTCCCTTCTTCTCTTGTAGGGCAAGATAAATTTCTATGCCCCATTTCCTGTGTATCTTATTTCCTAGTTGCATGCAAAAACTTTTTTCTTTGTTGTTGTTTTTGAACATCTGTTTTTAAAACTTTGAGTTCCAAGTTCTCTCCCCTCTTCCCTCCCCGCCCACCCTCCCTAAGAAGGCAAGCAATTCAACATAGACCACATGCGTATCATTATGTAAAACCCTTCCACTATACTCATGTTGTGAAAGATTAAATATGTTTTGCTCCTTCCTAAACTATCCCCCTTTATTGAATTTTCTCCCTTGACCCTGTCCCTTTTCGAAAATGTTTGTTTTTGATTACCTCCTCCCCCCATCTGCCCTCCCTTCTATCATCCCCCCTTTTTTATCTTCTTCCTCCTTCTTTCCTGTGGGCTAAGATACCCAATTGAGTGTGTATGTTATTCCCTCCTCAGGTCAAATCCGATGAGAGCAAGATTTACTCATTCCTCCTCCCCTGCCCCCTCTTCCCTTCCTAGAGAACCACTTTTTCTTGCCACTTTTATGTGAGATAATTTACCCCATTCTATCTCTCCCTTTCTCCATCTCTCAATATATTCCTCTCTTATCCCTTAAATTGATTTTATTTTTTTAGTTATCATCCCTTCATATTCAACTTACCCTGTGCCCTCTGTGTGTGTATGTATATATATGATATATATGTATGTGTGTGTGTATATATAAATATACATACACACACACACAGAGATATACACACACACACACACATATATATATACGCACCTACATATATACATACATGGACATACACATATGTATATATATGTATACACACACACACACACACACACATATATATATATATATATATATATATAACATATTCCTTTCATCTACTATGATATTGAGGTCTCATGAATTATACAAATCATTTTTCCATGTAGGAATGTAAACAAAACAGTTGAACTTTAGTAAGTCCCTTATTATTTCTCTTTCTTGTTTACCTTTTCATGCTTCTCTTGATTCTTGTGTTTGAAAGTCAAATTTTCTATTCAGCTCTGGACTTTTCACTGAGAAAGCTTGAAAGTCCTCTATTTTATTGAAAATCCATATTTTGCCTTGGAGCATGATACTCAGTTTTGCTGGGTAGGTGATTCTTGGTTTTAATCCTAGCTCCATTGGCCTCCGGAATATTGTATTCCAAGCCCTTCAGTCCCTTAATGTGGAAGCTGCCAGATCCTGTGTTATCCTGATTGTTTTTCCACAATACTCAAATTTTTCTTTCTGGGTGCTTGAAGTATTTTCTCCTTGACCTGGGAGCTCTGAAATTTGGCAACAATGTTCCTAGGAGTTTTGTTTTTGGGATCTATTTGAGGAGGCGATCGGTGGATTCTTTCAATTTCTATTTTACCCTCTGGCTCTAGAGGGTATCAAGGGCAGTTCTCCTTGATAATTTCTTGAAAGATGATATCTAGGCTCTTTTTTTGATCATGGCTTTCAGGTAGTCCAATAATTTTTAAATTATCTCTCCTGGATCTATTTTCTAGGTCAGTGGTTTTTCCAATGAGATATTTCACATTGTCTTCCAGTTTTTCAATCCTTTGGTTCTGTTTTATAATATCTTGATTTCTCATAAAGTCACTAGCTTCTTTGTTCCAATCTCATTTTTAAGATAGTATTTTCTTCAGTGGTCTTTTGGACCTCCTTTTCCATTTGGGTAATTCTGTCTTTCAAGGCATTCTTCTCCTCATTGGCTTTTTGGAGCTCTTTTGCCATTTGAGTTAGTCTATTTTTTAAAGTGTTGTTTTCTTCAATATTTTTTTCAGTATTTTTTGGGGTCTCCTTTAGCAAGTCACTGACTTGTTTTTCATGGTTTTCTTGAATACTTCTCATTTCTCTTCCCAATTTTTCCTCTACTTCTCTAACTTGCTTTTCCAAATTCTTTTTGACCTCTTCCATGGCCTGAGACCATTTCATGTTTTTCTTGGAGGCTTTTGTTGTAGGTTCTTTGACTTTGTTGACTTCTTTAGGCTGTATGTTTTGGTTTTCTTTGTCACCAAAGAAAGATTCCAAAGTCTGAGACTGAATCTGAGTGCATTTTTGCTGCCTGGCCATGTTCCCAGCCAACTTACTTGACCCTTGAGTTTTTCTCTGGGGTTTGACTGTTTGTAGAGCAAAGAGTACTTTGTTCCAAGCTTGAGGGGATGCGCTGTTGATTTCAGAGCTATTTCTATACAGCCAGCTCTGTCAACCCAGCACTCTTCCTTCCTCAAGAACCACCAACCCGGACCTGACACAAATCTTCAGCAGGCTCTGCACTCCTGCTCTGATCTGCCACTTAATTCCTCCCACCACGTGGACCTGGGGCCGGAAGTAACTGCAGCTGTAGTTTTGTAGCTGCACCTCCCCCGCTGCCCCTGGGGCAGTGGCCTAACCACGAACTCTGTCCCCCGCAGCTTTTCCCACTAACCTTCTCTGTTGTCTTTGGTGTTTGTGGGTTAAGAAGTCTGGTAACTGCCACAGCTCAGTGATTCAGAGCGCTAGAGCCTGTTCCAGCCTGCTGCTGGTCTGGTTGGTCCTGCCATCCCCCACGCTGAGCTCCATTCCCTTCTGCTCTGTGCATGATAGACTTCATCTAGCGACCATCCAGGCTGTCCTGGGCTAGATCCCTGCTTCCCTCTGCTATTTTGTGGGTTCTGCATTTCTAGAATTTTTTCAGAGCCATTTTTTATAGTTTTTTGGAGGGACCTGGCAGGGAGCTCACGCAAGTCCCTGCTTTTCAGCTGCCATCTTGGCTCTGCCCCTGGATGTGTCTAGGATCATTTTCAATAGGCTGTTTTAGCATTTTCTTATATTTTATGTAAACAACACGAGGGAATCTTTTAACATTGTCAGCAACAGATTTTTAAAACATGACAACTTTCTGGAAATGATAGATTTTAAGGGGAGGAAAAGCAAAGAGGCTATAAATGATTTTCCATTTTGGAAAATAATTAGGATTTCAATGAAACTGAATTTAAAAAAAAACTGATTAGGGATGGGGGGAGGGGCATAGCAACATTGTCAATGACCCTTCTTTCACCTGGTAGAAAAAATAGAAATTTTGAAGGAAAGCTTCATGTCACACTTTAATGAACTGGTTATAACAACTGACATTTGGTTTGGAAACTCTTTAGAGGAAAAATATTTATATTTACTAGCCTAACTTCTTGCTGGTTCCCAAAATCTAGACTTTTACTAAGCTTCGCTATTTTGCAATTCTGACTCCTCATCTCAAAATATTCTACTTTTGTAGAGAAAACTAGTGGAACGCTGACTTTACTTTTGACAATTATACCATTTACTACTTGAGACTTATATTATTTTCTTAACCATTTTATATTTTGAAATGTGTCTTCTCAGGAGTATATTTTCAAACACTTTCCTTTCAGGCAGTATATTTTCTGATTAACTCTTGGGTGAAATGTGTTTAGAAACATTTTAGAACTTAAATCAAGAGGTTTGAATCTGAACCAATCTCTCTTCCAATCTTTGTATCTTTGTGACCAGCTTTTTAATTACTTGACTGTATAATCTCTTGGATATGCCACACACACACACCCACACACACCCACACCCCCCCACACACACTCAGTATATGTATGTATACATATATACATACATATAAATAAATGTGTATATGTGTGTGTTCCTATTCTTGTTTCTATTTAGATTTATGTCTGTACTTATCTCTTTAGGGTATATATTGGGGTAGTGAGAAATATAATAAATAAAAATTACTATCATTTTAAAAAGAGGCTCTCATTTCTGCTGCTGTAGCAATGGTCAGATTTTACTATCTTAAAATCTTTATAGTGGCATGTAAATTACTTAGGACAACGAGTAGTTTTGATAGGATTACATTTTGTGATAGTAATTACCATGAGTCTATACTTCTACTGACACTATAGTGACTCAAGATATCTGAACTTAACTATATGAAATCAAATTGCAATAGTTTCCTGACTTTCAGTGAGTACTTTGGCACTTAAGTGCTAGATTTCCTACTATACATAACACACACACACACACACACACACACACACACACACACACACACATGTTTCATTGCTCTCCTTGGTTATATTTTAAAATCTTTGGTTTTTAAGTATTAATATTACTCTAAGGAAATGCACCAAAGTTATAGCTCTTAAAGTTCATAATTCAATTACTATGAGAGATATTGCAGTAATTGTGGGTTTGGGGAAATCAAGCATTTCAAGAATCATTCAAGCTTGCAATGAAACAGGATTGGTTATACAGAAAAAAGAGGAAAGTGTGTTAAAGAAGAAAAATATCAAGAATTGGCAAGATATTACTGCAAAATAGAATAATTAATTCTTATGGGAAAACAAAATGCTCTTTAAAATACCGTCATAAATTAAGTGATTACTATTCATTTTCTACAGTGAAGCATAGGCTTCTTAAAGTTGGAGTAACAGAGAGAAGATCAATCTAAAAAGAAAAACAGTTGCTTTTCATGATTACAAAGAAAAACTTATAATTTGCAAGAAAATACAAAGATTGAGTAGTGAAAATTAGGAAAATATAATTTTTCTTCATAAAACTCAATTTTTCATTCAAGGCTATACCAAAACTATTATACAAATTGTAGTTGTGCGTGGAAGATATGGGTATCTTTTAATCAATCTGCAAAACATCTCCTCCCAAAAATGAAGGATTTTTTTAAACTTTCAATGGGCTTAGAAATCTTGTCTTCATTAAAGGAGGAGCTTATGTTTATTTTTTTATCTTTGAATGTTTTATTTATCTTTCAATTTTCCTGTATTTATCACATCACCTTGAACTTAGAAGGCTACTTTAAATAAATCATTGTTTAATGAATGAATATGCTACTGAGGAGCAGTTTTTAACCAACTGAAAGCAACTACAATTAGGTATATTTTCCTTTCTACTCAGCCTGCATCAAATCTCCACATGTCTAAAATGTGTTTCCCATTTTTATATTTTAGGTTATATTCAGTTGGAGGTCGTGATGGTAGTTCTTGTTTGAGTTCAATGGAATACTATGACCCTCATACCAACAAGTGGAACATGTGTGCACCAATGTGTAAAAGAAGAGGAGGAGTAGGAGTGGCCACCTGTGATGGTTTTCTTTATGCAGTAGGAGGCCATGATGCACCTGCTTCAAATCATTGTTCCCGTCTGTTAGACTATGTGGAAAGGTAAGATTTAAGAATGCTGTTATATGTGACACAGACAAAGCGAAGTGGAGAATTAATTCATGCCACCTTCAGATCTGGAAAAAGATAAAATCCCAAAGTATTACTATTCTTAAGTAATCAAATATAAATATTTCGTCTAAGTCCCCAGTGCACTTAGTTTGTTAAACAACATTTTTATATGCAAAATATATTATTTATATTATTATAATCAAGTAAAGCTTTATTATTTAATGGGACCTGACATCTCTATGGTATAAATGCTGTGACCCCAAAATGATATGATATAATACTTTAAAATTAATCTTAAGTATACAGTGTATATTTTCCTGGTTAAATTAATTTTAAATTATTAAAGCTAAGCATTTTTAAAACAGTTGTTGAACTAGTTAAATGCACATTGATTTGTTACTTTAATTCTGTTTTTCTTTTTTTTTGCCTTTGGGTATTCTACATTTATATACATTGGGTGCTATTACTCTAAAATGTTATGGAAATCTTAAATATTATAGAAATGATAGTTGCTGTTGTTATTTTCTTTGGTCTAGTCTCCTAGAACCTTATGTTCTTCCAGGACTATTTTTGTAACAAGCAGAATTAGTTATTCTGATTGGGTGAGACCATATTATGGCTGGGTGATGAGATACTCTGCTAGGGTATGTATTTTTCCTTTTTTCCTGAATAAATAATTGCTTAGGAAGTTGGCAAAAGAATGGCTATGGCTGCAGGTTTATCCATGTTTCCCAGAAACCCCTTGAATTGGTATTATCTGTGCAGTCACATAATTTTATTTCTGAGATTGTGTCACATGAAAGTCTTAGGTTGTACTCAGGGGTGGGGAGTGGTAAGTGAGTGTGAATACGGGAAGGGCAAAGAAATAATAAGTTGCTCTTCCTGACATAACAGTACTTGACACCAGAGCCGTGACTAGGTTGAGGCTACTGGGGCCTTCTCTTGAGGCATCAAAATTTAAACAGATTACATTCCTGTGACAAGTAGAAAGAAATGCACTTAACATCTAGTTAGCAAGTATGCTTATTTATAATAGGGGAAAGCTACCAGATAATGCTTCTGTGGTTGTCCCCTGGATGAGCTCCTACTCAGTCCAGCCAAGTCCTAGTCTCTTGCCCGGTAGTGGTTTTTCCAACAGCAAACTTAAAAAGTTCCACCGGTTAGGATAGTGTCTTGGGATTTTTGATTCCATGGGACTTCATTTTCCAACATCCAAGATTTCTTTTTGTGTTCTTTCCATACCTCCCTTAAACTATTTGCACCCTGCCGGAATTCCTAGTTATGACTCCTCGTTGTTACTCAAAAAATAAAATGATGATTAGAGTTCAATGAAGCTGATTTTCCTCTTTGGACTCATGAAATCATGTCTAGTGGTTCTAAGGGTCTACCTTTCCTAGGAATATTATAGAAAGAATTAGTCACCATCCACTCCTACTCCATTTTTTTTTGCTGGGTGATCTAATACCTGAAAGAAAAGTAATATTAGTCTCTCACTTCATAAGGAGGATAACCAGCTTCTTTAAAAGAGTGATCAAATTTGATACTTCCTGACCAAAAGTATATGGATAGGCACTAGTTGCATAGATACCAGCCTGAAAAATCTACTAACAAAGGAATTTAATCATTGAAATCTATAATCCAAAAGAAAATAAAATCATATTCTCCACGAATTTGATGTCTCCCTTCTCCAGATCTCTACTTTTCCTTAGCTTTTGGTTTCTATCTTTTGAGCTGATAGCCATGAAGTTAAGACATGGAGAGCAGTACAGTCAGCTATAGAAAATTTAGATATATTACCACTGTGTTAGTATTACTGGGTTTGAAAATAAAGTTCAGTGTGATGATAGGCTTATATTCCATGCCCAGATGGCTAGTCTTCTGCAAGGTTATACCTCGGCCATAAAGCAAAGTGCACAGAGTTGCTGCTCCTAGGCAATGAGTGCTATGTCTCCTATGTACCCACATACCAATTTGCCCTGGGATATGAATTACATCTTCACTCATCTGGGCAGCTAGGTGGCACAGTGGATAAAGCACTGGGCCTGAATTCAGAAAGACTCATCTTCCTGAGTTCAAATATGGCTTCAGATACTTACTAGCTGTGTGACCCTGGGCAAGTCACTTAACCTTCTGCCTCAGCTCCTCATCAGTAAAATGAGCTGGAAATGGCAAGCCACTCCAGTGTCTTTACCCAGAAAACCACAAAAGGGGTCACAAAGAGTCAGACACAACTGAACAACAACATTGTGTTATAATGGAGAGATCTGTGGATTCAGAGTCAGAAGACATCCAGAGGAGAGAGACCAGGATAGTGAACAACCTAGGTCATCTGTGATAAGGAACGTTTATCCTGAAGTAAAGAATATTTGGAGAATAGAGGAATGGGAATTCCATAACAGTTATTGCAAGAATCTGAAGGTCTTCCTCAAAGGAAAATGGGGAATAGCCCTTGTTCTTTTTGGCCCTAGAGGACAGACCTAAGAACAAGGGGACCGAAACTTACAGAAAGGTAAATCTCGAGCTGATATAAAGAAGAAACAAACTTTCCAGATAATTAGAGCTTTTCAAAAGTTAAGTGAGAAAGTTCTCTTTGGTTAGAAGTCTTTAACTATGGGTCAAGATGACTGACCACATATCTGGTATATTATTGAGGGAATTTCTATTTGAAGGAAGAAAGGAAAGAAGGAAGGAAGCAAGCACTTATTAAATGCATACTATGTACCAGATGCTCTACTGAGTGCTAGAGATGCAAAATATATACAAAAAGAAAAACAGACCTTGTTCTCTGGAAGCTTTGGAAGACAACACACAAATATAAAAGAGAAGGCTGAAAAGTGGTGGGTGGGTGGGAGTAGGTGGAGAGAGAATGAGAGTAGCCATCATATTATTGTTGTTTAATCATTTCAGTGGTGTCCTACTCTTAGTGACAGGGGCAGGGTGGGGGTGGGGGTGGGGGGATGGTCTTGACAGAGGTATTGGAGCGCTTTGCCAATTCCTTCTTCAGCTCATTTTACAGATGAAGAATTGAGGCAAATATGGTTAAATGACTTTCCCAGTGTCACACAACTAATAAATGTCTGAGGATGAATTTGAACTCTTGAATATGAGTCTTCTTAATTCCAAACCCAGTGATCTATCCACTGTGCCACCTAGCTCCCACTAGGAAAGGCTTTTTGAAGTCTGGAGCCAGGATTAGGGCCGGGAGAAGAATGAAGGCTGAAGAACTCACCAGTGGAATATGTTGGGGGCCAGGAAGGGGATAGAAGGTTCCATCTACTGATGACACAGCAACGGGCCCATGGTTTGAAAGTCTGGAAGCTAAGAATGAGGCAGGAATAGCATACTCTATCGTAGTCATATGACTTGGTTTTTATGACCTTTGAGTGCCTCAGAGTTCCAATGCTGAAATCTCTTTTTGGTACTGAAATTCTGTGATTCAGTAAATGAGTTTGAATTGCAGGCTTCTTAGTTACTGGCTATGTGACACTGAGCAAGTCACTTAACACTTCCATGCCTCATTTTCTCATCTAAAATCCTGAATTTGAACTAGGTCATCTCTAAAGTTTCTTTGAACCTAGGCTTCTGTACATAACAAAGTTAGGAAAAATAGAAAGGAAATTTGAGGAAGGAAGAACAAAATACTCATACTCTCATCATCCTGTATATTTAAATAGATAGTGTAAATGCCACCAGTGTAATGACACTTCAAAGGCATATTTCCAACCTAAGATCCTCTTCTGAAATATTGAAACATTTGGAAATAGAGAGTATGACTTTTACATCTCCTGTCACAATCATGCACATATAAGTAGTTGATGTAAATGCTGCTAATGAAATGGCATATCACTCAATTTCACCTGCGTTTCTCATTTAAAAAAAATGAAATGTGGGGTGTGTGCAGAAGCATAAAGAATTTGGTCCAGGAATCAATTCATGTTACAAAAATTTGCCTTAAACAAATTTACCTATTCTTAAGTTATAGGAATTCATGTGGGAAGAAAAGCTATTTAAGTAATGCTGATGCACACTGCAGCATCATGATTCTTATCAAAGCTGTTAGTGCATGTCACATAAATGGAATTTTGTTTTTGCTATATTTACAGTATATTTCCTATAGTGTTCATTTAGCATGTAAATAGTCAGTAAATCAAGATGCCTAATGCATAGTTGGATAGTCTAAGAGCCATTATAGTATATCATTATAGTGAGTTATAGATTATAAAATAATCTAATATAGTTTAGTGAAGTGTCTTATAGAGTTTCAGAAATATTCTATAATATTGGAAATAGGGAACGGATTCAATAATTCACAGGAAGAGCATAGCTAAGATTTCCAAATTTTCTCCAGTGAGATAGATTTTGAAGGCGATATGAAGTGTTTTAAAATTTGCCCAAAGGATAATAAATTAATACAATCTATCACAGTAACCATAACTCATATTTCTATAGCTACTTAAGATTTTCAAAGTACTTTCCTTCTGACAACCTGTGATATTGGTTATGCAAACAATATTATCCCTATCTTACAGATTAGAGAACAGAAGTTCGGAAAAGTTTAGTAACTGGCTGAACGTCATAAAGTTTAGTAAGCTTCCCAGCGCTGGAGCTCAAACTCGTTTTCTCTTGACCTTAAGTCCAGGGAAGTATCCATTACACCAAATACTTCACCTATACTTAGTGTCACAAAGGCCTAGAATCCCAGAATTGGAAAGTATCTCAGAGGCCATGAATCCAACTGTACTTGTACCTATGCACAAATCCATCCTATGTAATCCTGATCAAGCAGTCATTCAGCTTTTCCTTTAAGGTGACTAATGTGGAGGAAGTCACTACCAGCTGAGATTGCCTATTTAAATTTTGCATGCTTCTGTTATTAAAAAAGATTTTCCTTACACCAAAATTTAATATGCCTCTCTGCAATTTCCACATATTACTCCTAGTTCTGCCTTTTAGGTCAAGCAAAACACAAATCTAATACATCTTCCACATAATAGACCTTTAAATATCATTGACAATCATAAGCATTCTCCATCTTTTCTTCAGGCTACGTTCCTTTAGTTTGTCTTATGTCATAATCACAATGTTCATCAAAATCTCAATTGTCTTTCTCTAACTGCTCTTCTTCTTTTCTATGTCCATCCTCAAATGTATATAGTCCCAGAATTCCTTCCTAGGAATGAACACAATTATCTGGATATAGCCTAACCAGGAAATATTATAATGGTAGTGTCACTTTCTATATTTTAGATTACTTTTCTTTCTTTCTTTAATTATTTTATTTTCAATTCATGGAACAATACTAGCATTTCCAAAACACATAAAATAAAAAAGATGATTGGATAATAAACTGCAAATCTTCCATATACAACTTGCTATTCACTTCAAATATACAACAAAGTTATTATGTAAATTTCTTTTTTTTCTTTTCTTCCTTCTCTCCTTACCCTAGAGATGGCTACCATTAGACACAAATACAAACATATATGTATGTGTGTGCACGTGTGTATACACATACATACAAGTATATATGTGTGTATATCTGTATCTGTGTATATGTATGTGTATGTATACCTATGTATGTGTATATATAACATGTATATATATATATATGTATACACACATATATATTTTTGCCTGGAAGAAGATATTGTTTTTCTTCTTATGTCCTTTATTTAGTCACTCAAAGTCGTTCTTAAAAGAATAATGCTGTTACTGTATACAATGTTCTCCTGGTTCTGCTTATTTAGCTCTTCATAATTTCATGCAAGTCTTTCCATGCCTTTCTACGATCACTGGGCTCATCAATCACAATAGTATTCCTTCACAACCATGCACCATAACTTCTTCAGCCATTCCTCAATTGATGAGGATCCCTGCAATTTCCAGTACTTTGACACCAAAAAAAGAGCCGCTGTAAACATCCCATACTTTTCAATGAAAGTGATTACATCAATTTTTATGACTGCCACGATATACTATTGACACTGAGATTGTTACCCTCTGAAATTTCAGATTTTTTAATATGAATTATTTTTTGCCCAATAACCCTTTACCCATCTTGAGATTGTGAGATTGATTTTTTTTGACCTGAGGCATAAGATTTTACATTTGTTCCTATAAAATTACATTTTATTAGGTGTAGTCCACTTTCTGTACTGTTGAGATCTTTGCTAGTATTTGGTTCAATGTATTAACTACCCTCCAACTTTAGATAATCTATACATTTAATCGATATGGCATCTGTGCCTATAAGTTGATTTAAATATACATACATACACAATACATTCGTGTATGTGTGTATGAATACATATGTGTATATATTGATGCATATGTGTACATGTATTGTTGGGCCAAAGGCAAATCCCTGGTACCTCAAATAGTAACTTTTCTCCAAAGAAACATAATCACTAGAAAAGGAATCCAATCAATACTGGGCAATACCTGACAGCATTATAGTCACGCAAGCACAGAATAAAGGGTACCAGAAAGTGGCGTAAACCATTCAATATTTTTTTCATAAAGGAGATTTTGCCTCTGATTTTTTTTAATGTATTGATACTTTTTGTTTGAATATAACAGACACTTCCCAACAAATATCCAAATAAACCTTCTTGCAAAGTACATATCTCCCAAACATTATGAGTTACTAACTGAAAGAAGAAAAGTGTCTTTAACTTTAACAGTATATTTCAAACATTGACAATTAGGACAAGAACTTTGTTGCTTCTTTGCATTGTCGTATATTGTTCTTCTGGGTCTAATTTCTTCATTCTTCTTCCATGGAAATCTTTCTATGAATTCTTCACATTTATCACTTCTTAAAATGCCATAAAAATATATTGTGTTTATTTTCCATAATTTATTCAGTTATTGAGCATATATTTTATTTCTGACTTTTTCTTATGACAGATAACATAGCTCTATGAACATTTTTAAACATGTGGGAGAATGCCTTTCATATTGTCAGTAATCTTGTTTGAAAGTAATCCAATTAGTGTAATCTCTAAAGTTAGAGGATTCTGACAATTTATTCACCCTTCTGGCTTAATTCCAAATGGTTTTCAAGGACACTTGAATCAATCCATAGGTTCACCAATGATTAATCAGGGTCCCTCTTTTCTCACAGCCTCTTATAAAATGACACTTCTCATCTTTTATTTTCTTTATTTCCTTGATATATATGAGGTAATACTTTACAGAATCTCTTATTTCCTTTTCTTTGATTATTGGGGATTATGAAATTTTTTCATGTCATTATTTATAGTTAGTAGTTATTTTAAAAACTATTTGTGTATTTCACCTACTTGCCTATTAGGAAATGTCTCTAAGCTGGAATAAATCATGTCAATTTACTGTAGATTTGGGGCATCAAATTTTAACAAAGAAGTATAATACAAAGATTTTTTCCCCCAATTCATATATTTTCTTGGTTCTTGCTGAATGTGTTATTAGTGCAAAATTTTTTGATTCATATAATTTAGATGATCTATTTTATCTTTTCATTATCTTTTATATCCCATGACTAATAACAAAATTTTTTCCCATCCTTAATTATAAAATATACAAATTTCCATTATCCTCTTCTTTTGTTGTAGCATGACTTTTTTTTAATTTTTAATTTTTTATTTATTTTTAATTTTTTTATTTAACATATTTAGTTTTCAGCATTGATTTTCACAAGAGTTTGAATTACAAATTTTCTCCCCATTTCTACCCTCCCCCCACTCCAAGATGGCCTATATTCTGGTTGTGCTGCTCCCCAGTCAGCCCTTCCTTCTGTCACCCTACTCCCCTCCCATCCCCTTTTCCCTTCCTTACTTGTAGGGCAAGATAAATTTCTACACCCCATTGCCTGTGTATCTTATTTTCTAGTTGCATGCAAAATTTTTTTTTTGTTTTTGAACATCTGTTTTTAAAACTTTGAGTTCCAAATTCTCTCCCCTCTTCCCGTCCCACCCACCCTCCCTAAGAAGGCAAGCAATTCAACATAGGCCACGTGCGTATCATTATGTATAACCCTTGCACAATACTTATGTTGTGAAAGACTCACTATATTTTGCTCCTTCCTAACCTATTTATTGAATTTTCTCCCTTGACCCTGTCCCCTTTCAAAAGTGTTTGTTTTTTATTACCTCCACTCCATCTGCCCTCCCTTCTATCATTCCCCCCCTTTTTTTATCTTCTTCCTCCTTTTGTCCTGTGGGGTAAGATACCCAATTGAGTATGTATGGTATTCCCTCCTCAGGTCAAATCTGATGAGAGCAAGACTCACTCATTCCCCCTCACCTGACTTCTCTTCTCTTCCTACAGAACTGCTTTTTCTTGCCACTTTTATGTGAGAAAAATTACCCCATTCTATCTCTCCTTATCTCCCTCTCTCAATATATTCTTCTATCATCCCTTAATTTTATTTTATTTCTTTTAGATATCTTCCCTTCATTTTCAACTCACCCTGTGCCCTCTCTGTCTCTCTCTCTCTATTTATATACACATACATATATACATACATACGCACTCACATATACATATATACATAAACATATATATATATATGCATATTCCCTTCTGCTACCCTAATACCGAGGTCTCACGAATCATACACATCATCTTTCCATGTAGGAATGTAAACAAAACAGTTGAACTTTAGTAAGTCCTTTGCAATTTCTTTTTCTTGTTCTCTTTCTTGATTACCTTTTCATGCTTCTTTTGATTCTTGTGTTTGAAAGTCAAATTTTCTATTCAGCTCTGGTCTTTTCACTGAGAAAGCTTGAAAGTCCTCTATTTTATTGAAAATCCATATTTTGCCTTGGAGCATGACACTCAGTTTTGCTGGGTAGGTGATTCTTGGTTTTAATCCTAGCTCCATTGACCTCCAGAATATTGTATTCCAAGCCCTTTGATCTCTTAATGTAGAAGCTGCCAGATCTGGGGTTATTCTGATTGTGTTTCCACAATACTCAAATTGTTTCTTTCTGGCTACTTGCGGTATTTTCTTCTTGATATAGGAGCTCTGGAATTTGGTGACAATATTCCTAGGAGATTTCGTTTTGGGATCTATTTGAGGAGGCAATCAGTGGATTCTTTCAATTTCTATTTTTCCCTATGGCTCTAGAATATCAGGGCAATTCCTCTTGATAATTTCTTGAAAGATGATATCTAGGATCTTTTTTTGATCATGACTTTCAGGTAGTCCAATAATTTTAAAATTATTTCTCCTGGATCTATTTTCCAGGTCAGTGGTTTTCCAATGAGATATTTTACATTGTCTTCCATTTTTTCATTCCTTTGGTTCTGTTTTATAATATCTTGATTTCTCATAAAGTCACTAGCTTCCACTTGCTCCAATCTCATTTTTAAGGTAGTATTTTCTTCAGTGGTCTTTTGGACCTCCTTTTCCATTTGGCTAATTCTGCCTTTCAAGGCATTCTTCTCCTCATTGGCTTTTTGGAGCTCTTTTGCCATTTGAGTTAGTCTATTTATTAAGGTGTTGTTTTCTTCAGTGTATTTTTCAGCATTTTTCGGGTCTCCTTTAGCAAGTCATTGACTTGTTTTTCATGGTTTTCTCACATCCTTCCCATTTCTCTTCCCAATTTTTCCTCTACTTCTCTAACTTGCTTTTCCAAATCCTTTTTGACCTCTTCCATGGCCTGAGACCAGTTCATGTTTTTCTTGGAGGCTTTTGTTGTAGGCTCTTTGACTTTGTTGACTTCTTTAGGCTGTATGTTTCGGTCTTCTTTGTCAACAAAGAAAAATTCCAAAGTCTGAGACTGAATCTGGGTGTGTTTTCGCTGCCTGGCCATGTTCCCAGCCAACTAACTTGACCCTTGAGTTTTTCAGCCGGGTATGACTGCTTGTAGAGTTAAGAGAACCATGTTCCAAGCTTGGGGGAATGTGCCAGCTCTGCCACACCAGCACTCCTCCTTCCCCAAGAACCCCAACCTGGACTGGACTTAGATCTTCAGCAGGCTCTTCACTCCTGCGATGATCTGCCACTTAATTCCTCCCACCAGGTGGGCCTGGGGCCAGAAGCAACTGCAGCTGTAGTTCTGTAGCTGCGCCACCTCTGTTGCCCCCTGGGTGGTGACCGAACCGCAAACTTCTTCTTTCACTCTGTCCCCTGCAGCTTTTCCCACTAACCTTCTCTGTTGTCTTTGGTGTTTGTGGGTTGAGAAGTCTGGTAACTGCTGCAGCTCACTGATTCAGGGCGCTAGGGCATGCTCCTCCCGGCTCCTGCTCTGGTTGGTCCATGCCGCCCACGCTGGGCTCTGCTCCACTCCGCTCTGCTCCCAGCTCCGTGTGGGGTAGACCTTACCCAGAGACCATCCAGGCTGTCCTGGGCTGGAGACCTGCTTCCCTCTGCTATTTCGTGGGTTCTGCAGTTCTAGAATTGGTTCAGAACCATTTTTTATAGGTTTTTGGAGGGACTTGGCAGGGAGCTCACGCTAGTCTCTGCTTTCCAGATGCCATCTTGGCTCTGCCCTGTAGCATGACTTTTTATAATTGGGCTGCTTTTTTTTTTATTTTGGAGCTATTGTAGGATTTGGCATAACATTATTCTAGGCCTTTTCATTTTTTATTTTTACTACATCGCCTTCTAGTTCTCTCAATAGAACTTGCCAAGTAAACAGTCCCTTTTCCTAATAGTAGGTTTACTTGAATTTATCAAAACGGGATTTGACATTATTGCTTTGTAATATTATTGCATCTTTGCAGACCTTCTTTCTACTTCCCTTATATATGCTCTCGTACAACTGATATTATATTGCACCAAATGAGTTTTTTAAAATAATCTGTCCAATTCTGGAAATTGTATGATACAAACTTAAATCTGTTGAATAATTTTGGTAGTAGCATAACTTTTATTATATTGATTGTCCATGTAATATAGTCTCTATTAGTCATTCTTCACATTCCATAAAAAATTGAATCCTTCCATGTCTTCATAGGTTCATCCCCACATAATTGAATGCATGCAGCTATTATATCAAGAGAAATTTGTCCCCCTAACTCTTTTTATGAATTTTTTTAGTAATATGCAGTAAACTCGATGATTTTGTGGATTTCCATTTTTACCCTGCTAATTTAAGGAAATTAATAATTTAAAAAAAAATTTTAAAATGAATTCTCCGTGGTTCTCTAAGTAAACCATCATATAATCTGAAAATAGAGAGAGTTTGATTAGTTTGCCCATGCTTACTTTCTCATCTTCTATTTTTCCTTATTGATATAGCTATCTAACACTATGTCAAATAATCATGGGAATAGTGGCCATTTTTGCTTTACCTGTGATGTTACTGAAAACTTGTTTTCCTCATTACAAATTGTACTGACTCTTTATTTTAGATAAACATTTTACCATGTTAAGAAAATGCTCATTTATTCTTTAATTTTGCACTTTGCATAAATTAACTTTGTTAAAGCTTTTTCTAATAATTTATATATTCATTAACCCTAAATTTTATACTATAAATTACTGTATTTCTCTTATTTTCTTTTTGAGATATTCTTGTATTATTGGTGTAAATCCAACTAGAGAAGAGTAAATAATTTTTTCAGGATATCATTATGGCACTTTTTTCAATACTGTATATTATTTAATATTTCATTTCAATATTAATTAAGGATATTAGTCAATCATTTTCTTACTCTACTTCATCCTTCCTGGTCTGAGTATCAGGGCAATTTTTCTTCATATGATAAGTTTTGGTAAGGTTCTTTTTCTCTACTTTTACAAATAGTTTATGTAAGAAAAATGTTTAATCATTAAATGTTTGATGGAATTCACTTAAGATATCATTGGGGGCAGCTTTTAATTTTTTTTATATTTATTTATGGTTTATTTGCTCTAACATAGTATTTAGATTTTATATTTGCTACTATGCTATTCTGCATATTTTATATTTTTATAATACTCAACTTATATAAGTTTTAATTTATTAGCATACAACTGGCTATGGTAGCTTTTAATCATTTCCTTTATTATGCCTTCATTTACTGTGAATTCTGTTTTCTAATTTTGATATAGATTTTTTTTCTTTTAAGTCTATCTCTGCATTTTAAAAAATAACTCTTAATTGTAATTATCAGAATTATAGGCTTTGTTTTGAATTTTGTATATCTTGATTTTTCAAAATTTTTACTTTGGAGTTTATTTAGGAATCAGTTTGCTATGCTTTGGACTTAATTATTAGTCTGTTCAACTTATTGGTCTTCTCAGTCTCTCTTTTTTTGATATATGGTCGGAGAGATAAAATTTCTTCTAAAGATCAATTTAGCTGTCTTCCAAAAGTTGTAATCAGTTGTGGCACCATTACATTCTTACCAAAGTTATCATTTTCTGAAATAGCATCATTTATTGTTTCTATAATTTGTTCTTTGACCCACTCATTATGAATTCTTTGCTCATATTTCCTTCATTAATTATATTATGCTCCATAAAGAATGCATTCAGTATTTCCAGTTTTCTGCCTTTATCAGTTATTCTTTTATGCCCTAACACATGGTCATTTTTGTATTGTTGCTATGCAATGTTGAAAAATAGGTATTATCTTTAACATTCTCAAAGACCTATAATAAACAATGCTCATATCTTTAATTGCTTTACTGTTCATCTTTATTTTAGAATTGTCTAAAATTAAAAGAGATATTTTGAAATTCCCCCAAAGTCATTCTTTTTACCAGCTAGGTATGCCATTAGCTTTTCTAGAATATTTAAAGTATACATTTGTTTATACTGTGTATATATAAGTGTCTATCTTTTTAATGTTGATATTTTTATTATTTGTGGTGTCTGCAAGCATATAATTTCCCTATACACTCTCTTGACTATATAAACCCTTAATTTTTAAAAAAATTATAATTCTTATTCTTGTTTTTACACCGTGATTTTAGCCATAATAAATTCTTTATCATCCTCTCATTTTATTTTTGCAGGATTTATATCTTATATATGTTTCTAAAACTTGTTGGATTTTTCTTTCTAATTCATTATGTCATCCCTGAACATTTTGTGGACAAATTTGTTACCATTCACATTTGTAGTTAAAAATCATTTTTTCCCTTAATGAAACACTGTTAAGTTTTGTTTGAATGGGGGTTAAAAATTAGCATAGAAATTGACATTTAAAGTTAAATTGTATTATTAACACTTTATCCTTCAATATTTAAATCTTGATAATCAATAAAACCATATAGTAAGCACTGATTTGTAGTGTTTGCCAATATTTGAGATGTAACACTGAGAAAAGTAATTGAACAATCACCTTTCCTGAGTCAATATTAACTGACTCCAACCCATGCCTGGGTGATCTCCTTCCTATCACATGTATTTGGCTAAGGGATTGCTCCTTTTATTTCCCTCTAAGACTTTATGTTTCAGGAGGGACTTCTGAGGTCAGAGCCAAGATGATAGAGGAGAGGAAGCAGGTGAGCTGTCTCAATATTCGCATCCAAACAATTTTAAAATGACACTCAAATCAAATTCTGGGATAACAGAGCCAACAAAAGGTCAAAATGAGACATTTTCCAGCTCAAGATAACTTAAGGGCCTTGAAGAAGAGGTCTTTGACCCTGGAGTCTACGTAGCAGCTACACTAGCACTAAACTTTGGAGGCAGCAGCAGCAACAGTAGTACCTTTGGGAATTCTCAAACCAGAGATGGTTAGGGTATCCGACAAAGGGTTAGAAAGAGACTTTCCACTGAATGCAGGACTTCATACTGTTCTACAACTTCACTGCTTATACCTACTTCCAAGTCACAGATCCAGGGCAGAGAAGAGTATTTGCTTTCCTGAAGGGAGCCAGGGTCCTAAGAAGCAGTATTCCTTTCAGTCCCAAGGGATCGGGATCCCTGAGAAACAAGTGAGAAATGGCCCTGATTAGTGTTGCTTCTGATCTCAAATGAACAGTGACCATGCCTCCCTATGGATCACACCATTTTGGAAGCATTGAAAACTTTTAAACTCCCAAAACAAGCTCTGAAAATGCAATGCAGAAAAGCCTGAAGCATCAAACATTTCACCTACCTATCTGCCTCCAGTCCTTCCATGAGAGCAAAGTCAAATTTTAACATAAAGTTCAAAAGTTAAGAAATACTCTGGGAAAATGAGCAAAAAAAAAAGAAAAAGAAAAAGAAAAAAAAACCCTGGCCATAAGAAAATATTACAGTGACAAGAAAGATCAAGACACACAGTTAGACTACATGATGACAAAAGAGCTACAAGGAAAACCTCAAAGCAAAAAAAAAAGTGAATTAGACAAAAGACAGAAATTAGACAAAAAATCATTGGAAGAAATTTTAAAAATGATTTTAAAAATCAAATAGGACTCATAGAGGAAAAATTAGGAAAAGAAATGAAAGTAGTGCAAAGCAATTATGAAAAGACAAAAAACAACTTGGTAAAAGAGCTACAAAAATGATGAAGAAAATAACACCTTTAAAAAAAACCAGAATTCACCAAATGGAAAAAAGAGATACAAAGCCTCACTGAAGAAAATAATTCCTTAAAATTTAGGATTAGACAAATGGAACATAATAACTCCATGAGATATGAAGAAACAATAAAAAAGTGAAAAGAATGAAATAAAAGAAAATGTGAAGTATCTAATTGGAAAAATAACTGACCTAAGAAATAGATTAAGGAGAGATAATTTAAACATTATTGGATTGCCTGAAAGCCAGGATCAAAAAGAAGAGCTTGGACACCACATTTCAAAACAAAAAAATCAAAGAAAGTTGTCTTAATATCCTACAACCAGAGAATAAAAGAGGAATTGAATGAATCTGAATCTGCTAAAACAGATCTCAAAATGAAAAGTCCCTGGAGTACTGTAGCCAAATTCTAGATCCAACCATAACCATTCAAATATCATACAACTATTCAGGATCACACAAAGTTTAGCAGCTTCCATGTTAAAATAGCAGATGACTTGCCATATGACATTCTGTAAGGCAAAGGAGCTAGGATTACAAACAAGAATAATCTACCAGGCAAAACTTAGTATCATACTGAAGGGAGGAAAATGGATATTTAATGACATAGAGAACTTTAAGTATTCTTGATAAAAAGATCAGAGATAAGTAGAAAATTTGACTTTCAAATCCAAGAGTCCGGAGAAGCATAAAAAGTTAAACATGAAAGAGAAACCGTAAGGGAATCAATAAGATTACACTGTTTACATTCTTATATGGGAAGATAATATATACAACTCCTAAGAACTTTATCATCATTAGAGCAGTTAGAAAGACTCAACATAGAGGACACAGGAGTGAAGCAATTATTTTAGGTTGATCTCAACAAAAAAATACTGGATGGGTGGGAAAGAGAGATCCCTGGGACAAGGGTAGAGGGAAAAGAAGAATAGAGAAAATTATCTCTCCAAGGAAAAAAAAAGAGGTACACATGGAAGAGCTTTTAGAGTAGAGGGTAAAATGGTGAAGGGAGAATGCTTGAACCTTACTTTCATATGAATTGGCTCAAAAAGGGAAGACTATCTATGAACACTTAATTGGGTATAGAAATCTCTCTTACCTTATAGAGAAGTAGGAGTTGAAGATGATAAAAGAAAGAGTGGATGATAAAAAGGGAAGGTAGATTAAGGGAAGCCATAGTCAGAAGTAACACAGACTCTTGTAAAGAAACAAGGTTAAAAAAAAAAAAACAAGAAGACAAAATGGAAGAAAATAGCATGGAGGGAAATGTACGGTTGGTAATCGTAATTATGAGTGTGAATGGGATAAATTTACACATAAAACAGAAATATGTAGAAGAATGGATTAGAGGAAACACACTTAGAACAGAGAGACACACAAAGGGGCTGTAGTGGAATATATTATACTTCAGTTGATGTAAAAAAAGGGAGGAGTAACAGTCATGATCTTGAACAAAGCAAAAGGAAAAACAAAAACAGACAATTAAAAGAGATACTCAGGAAAACTACATCTTGCTAAAAAAATACCATAGACAATGAAGTAATATCAACACTAATATATATATATATATAATCACATATATATATTATTATATATATACCAATAGCATCTAAACTCTTAAAGGAAAAGTTAAATGAGTTAGAAGAAATAGTAAAATTGTACTAGGGGAAGACCTCAACTTTCCTTCTCAGAGCAGATAAATCTAACAATGAAATAAATAAGAAAAAAATTTTTTAGGAGAATAGCATCTTAGAAAATTTAGATATGATAGACCTTTCTAGAAAATTGATTGTGAATGCAAAGGGGTATGCCTTTTTTCTCAGCTGTACAGCTGTACCTTCAAAAATATTAACTATTTGAACCTCATAACAACCTCACAATCAAATGCGTGACTTTATGTTTGAATGACCCTCTTCTCTGGTGCCACAATTTTTTACAAACACATGTTCACGCACAGACACACACACACAAATTCCCTGCTTTCTTTTCTTTTTCTATGGTATATGTGTGTATGTTACATGGGGTTTATATACGTGTGTTATATAGTGTATGTATATGTTGCATAATATATGTTTTATATATAACATATAATATGATAACATTATATATATACACACAAACATATACATACATACACCCACACAGGTGTGTGTGTCTATGTGTCTGTGTGTTTGTCCTTTGTTCTCGTAGAGAACCATGACATCAGTGAGATGACATGACTCGCAATTGACTTTGCTTTAAGTGAGCGAAGCCTGTACAAAATCACCAGCCTCACTTTCTCCTCCAGAGTCATGTGGCTACAAATTGGGAGGGGAAGACCCTCAGGGTTGCCGGCCAAAAGAGAAATAGGTACTTTGGGTAGAACACCCTCAGTTAAGGGGAGAGGAGGGGAGAGGAGAAGAGGGGAAGGAAGTAGAAGGGAGAGGAGAAAAGGAGAGGGGAAGTGAGGGGTTGAGTTGCCCAACCAGCAAGCATTTATTAAGTACCTATTATGTGTCAGGTACTGTACTCCTAAGCTGGAGATAGAGAAAATTATACAGTACTTTCCTTCAAGGATTGAGGGAGATCACATGTGCATCTAAATGCAATATTTGCATTTAAATAGAATACAGACTAAATACAAAGTAGTTTGAAGGAGGAGAGCACTAACAACTAGCACTAATGAGAGCAGGAAAGACTTTATGTAGAATGTAGAGTTTTAAGATGTGACTGGAAGGAAGTAAGAGATATTATGAGGTAAGAGGAGGAAGTACTTTCTAGGCATTGAGGCTTGGAGTAGGAGATGAGTGTCACATATAAGGCAAAGGAAGGCCAATTCGATTGGATTGTAGAGTGTAAAAGGGGTGTGTATGTGATATAATAAGCTCAAAAGGTAGATTAGGGACAGATTAAAATGGGTTTTAAAAGCCAAACAGAGGAATTTATATCTTGTCTTAAAGGCAGGATAGAGACACTGGAATTGAGTAAGGATGTGACTTGGCAGCTGTATAGAAGATGGATGGGAGTAGAGATATTTGACCAAGGACAAGTTATCATACCATTGCAATAGTCAAGGCAAGAGGTGAAGAGGTCCTGACTCAGGGTTATGTCTTTGTGAATAGTAAAAATGGAATAAATTTGAGAAAAGTTGTGGAATTAGAAAATGTATGATCTGACAATCAATTGAATATGTGGGGTGTGGGAGAATGAGGAGTCATGGATAATGTAAGCCTGAGGGACTTGAAGGGTAATGGTGCTTTTGACAGAAAAAGAGAAGGAAAACAAACAGGGAACTTGGGGATAATAATGAGTTCTGTTTTGGATATATTCATAGTATATCCAGTGTGAATACATAAGTAGCAGTTGGTGCTGCAAGACTGGAGCTCAGGATAGAGACCAAAATTGGATATATTGATCTGGGAGTCCTTTGAATAGAGAAAAGAGAAAAGGTCCAGAAGAGAGCTTCAGGATATCACCACAGCAAGGGGGTGTTATATAGATGATGAGACCACAAAGGAGACTTAAAGGAGTACAAACCCAGGTAGGAGGAATGGCAAGAAAAGATAGTATCATGAATACTCAGAGAACAGAGAATATCAAGGAAAATACCAATAGTATCACATGCTGCAGAGAGGCCAAAAAGGATAAGAATTCAGAAAAGACTACTATATTTGGCAATTAAGAGCTCGCTGATAATAAAGAACAGTGATGAGAACCAGGACAAAGCAATTTTATGTTAGCCAATGATAGAAAGAGTATCAAAAATGGAAGAGTATCAGAAGTCACTAAAATATCGTTAAAGTTCAAGAATTAAAATATCATTAGAGTTCAAGGAGGAAGCCTGAAAAAGAGGCTGGATATTCTAGAAAGTTGTATTCAGTAAATGTTACTTTTATGTGTTTCAGGCTGCATACTAGTTTATCGCAATCCCTTCTCAACTCCAAATTCAATTATGCCTGAAGGCATTAAATTTCATATATTTCATGTCATCTTACTAATAATAGTTTCTCAGGGTGACTTTTATTTGCCTTATTGCCATATTCTGGTCATGTACCCTTTAGATCTCTATGCACTACCAAATTCAAGCTTTTCCACTGATTCATGAATGCCTTAAGTTTCCAGGATTCCATCCCAAATAGTTGTTTCCACCTGTACACATATTCTTTTAGTAGGAGGATGAAGTAGAGAGAATATACTATTCTTTTTTTTTGAGGGGGGAAGGCAAGGTAATTGGGTTGAGACCAAGGTCACATACCTAGTGTCAAGTGTCTGAGGCCACATTTGAACTCAGGTCCTCCTGACTCCAGGGCCGGTCCTCTATTCACTGCACCACCTAGATGCCCTGAGAATATACTATTCTTGATGTGATACAATAGCACGCATGGAGACCTAGGTACCCAAATATTAAATAAGAAGGAGAAATTGGCATTTGTTCCAGAGGTTCTAAGCTTTATAATTAAATTAAAATTTTAAAAAGCATTATCATATTTTCCCAATGATTTGTTATTCACAAAAATCATAATTATTCCAATGATCAAATTGGTTTTTTTTTCTAATTTATTCCTTTCTACACGCTATGCAATATTGGGGAAATCACGCAACCTCTAGGTTTTAGTATTCAAGAATGTTAAATGAAATGGAATCTAAAATTCCTTCTGGCTCAAAATGTTATAATCTGTTGTATATCATCTTCATTTCCAAATAGATCCCTCACCTGTGTTCTGCCTCAAGAACCATTTATGAAAACAAAGGGAAAAAAAGGAAAGGGAAAAAAAAGAGTTAAAAAAACTAACTCATATATTGACCCAGTTTGAGTGCAAATACAATGTTCTATGCTCACTAAGTCCATAATCCATAAGTTCCATACTTCTGTGATTTTGAATAAGTTCTTATTAGAGTTAATTTGTCTTAATTTCCTCTTTTATAGGTTTTTCTTAAAGTCAAAATATAGTATTTTTGATTATCCATTTGGCCTGATAGTCATTGATTTTCTTGCTATGGTCAAATCAAATTATAACTTAATTTTAACTAATACCTTTTTCTTTCTCAAATACTGGTCACATCTGATTTATTAAAAATCAGTTAAAGTACAGCATGTGTGAGTCATTTACTTTTGAATTCCCAAATGACTATTAAAATCTATTTATCATCACAGAACTCATCTCAGCATGAAAAAAGTGGATCTTTTTCAAAAGATCAAACAACCATCTGTAGATTCTATTTTGATTTAAAATCCTCTAAACTTTAATTTAGGTCATTCTCCATTTTAATAAAATGAACTTCCATAATTTCACTTACTACCCAGGTATATATGGATAAGAACCAGACCTGTTATTCTACTGATATATTATGCTCCATGATGAAAAACTCACAACCAATGAAAATCAACATTATCTCTACATTTTATAACCTTAGACAGTTTCTTGGAACACTAAGAAATTAAGAAACTAGAGTAGACTTATATAGTCCATTTGTGTGAGAGGCAGCATCGGAACCCAAGCCCTCTAAGCTCCAAAACCAGTTCTGTATCCACTATCATGCTGACTACTCCCTATGCAATATTGGGGAAATCACTCAACCTCTAGATTTTAGTATTGAAGAGTATTAGATGAAATGGTGTCTAAAATTCCTTCTAGCTCAAAATGTTTTAATCCATTGATCCTATTTATAAGATAAACATTTTGTTGAGAAAGTACAGATAGACTGCAAGCCTTCTGTTGAAGGGACTACCACATCAATGGAATCTATTGACCATAGTTGTTTAATTTTATCATCCAAAAACAAAGCATTAATTATCTTACAAAATATTTAAGTGCATTTTATTCATTAAAGTGTGGAAAGAATTTGTCATTATTATTAGATTTATCATTAGTCCTATGATTTAATCAGTGAAAAGGACAGATCTAATCCATAGATACAGAAACTACCTTGAAATTCCAGATGAACCATTTCTGACTGTTACTTTCATAACCATAGAGCATGAGTTAGTGACAGGTAAAGTGACTTACTCATAGTCATATGGATTATATATGTCAGATATGAGTGAAACTCATATCTTTATGACTAAAGTCAGCCTTCTATCTAATATATTATGCTGGGGGTGGGGGGAAACCACAATAGTATTATTTTACAACTCCTGAAAAAAAATACTATCTTCACAGCTATTTTTAAAGATAATCTAACTTCAGTTTTAAGAGGATCCTATACCTCTAGCCATTACATTTTACAACTAACTTTAGCAACTGTGCATAGTGTCTTCACTTCTCTAAAGGCTATAAATTGTAATAGATTCTTTGATATAATACTTCCATTGTAACTCCACAAAGTCCAAGGTGAGTAGTCGGAAAGGAAAAATATCTAAAAATAAGCATGCATATATGCATGCATTTGTATGCATATATATAGCTACCTATGCCCATATATATATATGGAGATATGTAGATATATACATATATAGATACCAATACATAGAGAGATCTACATCTATTTATCTACATATTTTAGTCATTTCAGTCATATCTGACTCTTTGTGACCCTGTTTGAAGTTTTCTTGGCAAAGATACTGGATGGTTTGCATTTCCTTCTCTAGCTCATTTTACAGATGAGCAAAGTAAGGCAAACAGGGTTAAGTGACTTGCTCGGGGTCACATGGCTAGTAAGTGTTTGAGGCCATATTTGAATTCAGGAGGATGAGTCTTCCTGACTCCCAGCATGGTATTCTATCCATTGGGCGAATTAGCTGCCCATATCTACAAAATAAATGTATAAATATAGACATACATAGCAGGTATGTACATAGCAGGGCTAAAAAGAATGCTGAGAACTGAATCCTATCAACAGAATAGGGCTGAAAAAGAGAATTTGCTGTTGTAATTGCTTAGAAAAATTTTTCCTTCACTTTCTTATTTTCTTTCCTCAGCTAGAAAAAGCTGTTGATTTCATCTTTGTGTAATAACTTGAGATGCCCCAGGCTAGAGAGAATAAGAAAAAAATCCTGAATGTAGAAAGTAATGAATTTAAAGGTGAAGACAAGGAGAAATGTCACTGAGTGATGTTTAATTTAATTATTTAACTGGAAACCCTCATCTATAGAGCATCTGAGAATAATTACTGTGAAAGGAAAAAAGAAAAGCTCCATGGGTTTTTGTTTTGGGGTGTTTTTTTCTGCTTGATTTTGTGTATTTTTCGATCAATACATTAATTTAAATGATGTTACCAGAACTAGGTATTTTTGTTGTTCTCTTTAAAGTTTTCTGCTTTTCTGCATTTGAAATAAAATACATACAACCATACTGAACACACAAAAAGTGTTTGTTAAGAATTGATCACAATTAATTTTGAATCCTTTGTAGTCAGCTTATCATTCAAGTCTGAATTTCAGTTATCCTAATAATTCCGTGTAGAGCCATGGTTAGTACTGCATGATCATGGACAAATCAGACAGCACAAAACATTGAGTCTGATTTTCCATAATTATTCTGCCCAGTTCTTCAAGTGGGAGGGAAAATAAAAGTGGTAGCCTTTGCTTCTTATGTCCCCATTTAGACTGTCCATCAGTTTCATAACTGAGACAGGGTCACTGAGCTTTTGTCTCAGGGTGCAAAAATGTAGAAGTGCTGACAAGGTTTACATTCCTTTCTGAAAAATCGAAGAAACTAAGTTTAGCATCTAGTTCAAAAGAGCAATTTTAAAAATAGGAATCTACCAGATGGTGCAATCTTTTAAATCTCAGGTGAGCTCCATCCTCTCTCCCATCCCTGTGGAGAGTCCTCTCCATCTCCTGAGACCTCTCCCTCATTCCCCACCAATAGACAATGTCTGGATTAGTCTTTAAAAGTTAATTTCAGGACAATTTTCAAGCTTTTTGCCCCAGGCTCATTTTTTGAAACTTGCCCTAGGCATGTTTTGTGAAATTTGCCACAGGCATGGAAAAATCTAGTTTTATATAGCTGCTGGCCTCAGTGAATCAGAATGACTGAAAAGCTTGCTTGTATATGCACCAGCAAAATGTATAGGCAGACAATTCTTTACCATTCTGCTCCTCTATGCCAATACAAGAAGCAGAAATATTGTCCCTAAATCAATAACCCTAAAGGAACTTTTTTCCCACTTAAAAACTTTATTTATAACAACCCTTTTTGTGGTGGCAAAATATTGTAAATTGAAGGGATGCCCATAAATTGGGGAATAGCTGAACAAGCCATGGTATATGAATGTAATGAAATACTATTGTGTGATATGAAATGATGAACACGCAGATTTCAGAAAAACATGGAAAGACTTGCATGAACTAATGCAAAGTGAAATGAGCAGAACCAGGAAAACATTGTACACAGTCACCAGCAATATTCTGTGATGATCACCTGTGAATTACTTGGCTCTTCTCAGCAATACAACGATCCAAGACAAATACAAAAGATTCACAAAGTAAAATGCCATCCATATCCAGATAAAGAACCCTGAATGGACTCTGAGTGCAGATCAACCCATATTTTTTCCCACTTGCTTCATTCTTTCTCATTTTTTCCTTTTAATCTATTTCTTCTTTCAAAACTGTGACTAATAAAGAAATATTTTTGCATAACAGCACATGTATGAACTATATCAAACTGCATACCATTTTCATCGGAGGGGAGGGAAGGGAGGGAGGAAGAAATTTGGAACTCAAACTCTCATTAAAATGAATGCTAAAAATTTTCTTGACAAGTAACTGGGGAAAAATAAAATGCTATTTAAAACGATAAAAACTTTATTTGCCAGAAAATATTTACAAAAAAAGGAAGCAATTGTTTCAGAAAATGTTATGAAATAAATGGTTGTGACACATTAGAATTATATGAATGGCCCGAAATTTCCCAGATAAAAAATGTTGACCACTTATCCTATTGCTGAAAATGGATAGATTATTAAGAAGAGCATTGCTAATGTGCAAATGCCACCCCTCCCCATACACACACACACACACACACACACACACACACACACACACACACACACATTAGCTTGTACTTGTAATCCTCTCTCTTGGAAATATTTTTAGAGTTCTTCAATGCTTGCCAGTTTAGATGTAGCTTCTAAGTAATCTGATTTAAAAGGAATTCTTACATTTTACAAGAAGCTTTGCAGCTGCTTTGATCCCCTTCCATTTAATGTGAATCAGTTAATGAAATACATAGCAATTACTTTGGAGACCTAAAATGAACAAAAATCTTTTGGAATCCTTTGGGGATGTGTAAGGTTGGAACAATGAGGGAAAAAAGCAACATGCCTTTCAAAAATCTTCATGGCAAGCTCATTCTAATGATTGCCATTAGCAGATGGAAATGATGTCGTTTATAGACAAGGAGAGCAGGCCTTTGTGGCCCCCTTGCACCTGTAACAGACAGGGAAGGGGAAAGTGCTTCTTCAATAAATGTTATAGACTGAGAAAACTTTCCACTTATCAGCCTGATGCTGTGCACATTAAGTAGATGTACTGAAAGGAGAAATTCAGTTAAAGACAAATTCTCGGGAAATTTTTGCAGTATGAAGGACCTATATAATATCTGTTCATGATTCTAGGACATTTAAAACAAAGCTCTATTTTATTAATTTGCCATTGAAAATGTACAAAGTGAATAGGTGTCAGTGTTAGAATGTCTTGAGGCCAAATTTAATGGATAGCTAAAGGCTTCGGAAATGTTTTACTATTCAAACATCTATTAGTATGAAATCTTCTCTTAATTCCCTTTCCCCGCCCAAAGAAATCTTGTTAAATATTTTGTTGACTGAAAGTAATGATTGCATTTAATAGAACTATATGATAAAAATTGAGTTAAATGAATAATGTGAGAAAGCATATATCTGTCCTGGAATAGTAGACAAAGCAGCTTTGGAGTGAGGAAGAACAGGATTCAAGTCCTTCCTCTGACAAAGAACCTATACATACACATGTGTATATGTGTATATATGTGTGGATATATCTTTGTGTTGTGTATATTTAGACAGATGTATGTATGAAAAATACATATGTTACATGTGTATATAGACATGACTTTACTAACATATCTGTATGCATGTATGAACAAGCCTTTTCTTTTGTGTAATGGTAAGAAGGGTGCGCCTTTTTTTTTTTTTTACTGTTTTCTCTTTTAGAATGCTGACATAATCAAGTTCCTTTTGTGAGTCTTTCCTTTCAAATGTAATGGTAAGCAAAGTGGACTTTTTGCTGTTTTTTGTTTGAGTGCCTCTTAGCACCAAAGCAATCAAGTGCCTTTGATGAGTCTTTCCTTTGTTTCTTTGATTGAATGAAGAGTCTTTGAAGACCTGCCTAAGAAACAAGAAAGCCTAGTTCACAATGGGTTTGAGTTGCATGGTTGTGACAGCCTCTGACCCTGAGAAGGGGATATAAGATCTGAGGTTGGTGGTTTGTTTGGGGGTTCTCACTCACTGGAAGAATGTCCTGTGGTTTGACCAGATGAGACTCTGGGTAGCCATCAGGGAGCCCTCTAGCTTTGAAAACCCAGATGTTGTTGCTTCTCTCTCTAGTAAATGTATGTATTGCTATAGTTAGACAATTAGAAGTCTGTCTGCTGTTTTGTGTTTATTTGCTCTGTTTATATAATGTATGCTTGTAATTTCTGTTTGTATACTCTCTGAAGTTCAGGGTACTGGCTTTTCATATGTATGTTTAATTAGAGTAAGATTGTAAACCCCTTAAAGTTGCTTCCTTAGAAAAGCAGATCAAAGAACCTGTGCTAGCAGCCCTCCTGTGTGCTGGTGTTATTGGCCTTACACAACCACAGTAGCAGCAAGCAACATTGTTGTTACATGTTGATAATAACTCATCCCTGAAAAGTCACCTCATCCCTCTGTCTCAATTTTCCTCTCCTATAAAATGAGGGTGTTGGACTAGTCTTCCCCGCCAAGGTTTCTTCCAACTCTAAGATACTATGTGGGTTACTATAACCTTAGTCTCTGATGGGTGGAAATTACTGTCAGGCAAGTAGATATATGGTTGAATGAAGAGGGAATTAAAGAATGGTTCCCACAATTTTGGAGTAAAGTGCTAAACTTCTTTACATCTGTGACATTTGCAGACAAAATCTAAAGGTAGAAATTTTCCGCTGAGAGAAGTTCTAGGAATGGTTATCAGACCTACGGAAATATACTGACTTTCCTTCCTCCAATGTTACTGGCTAAATGAGTTGTCTATCAATATTGGTCCAGCCATGGATTTCTGTAATTTGTTGTTATACATTCCAAAGGACAACCTGTGCTGATTGAC
The DNA here is from genome assembly GCF_011100635.1 of Trichosurus vulpecula. Taxonomy (NCBI): domain Eukaryota; kingdom Metazoa; phylum Chordata; class Mammalia; order Diprotodontia; family Phalangeridae; genus Trichosurus; species Trichosurus vulpecula. The sequence continues at coordinate 330,188,268 of NC_050576.1, read as the reverse complement.
AGCTCAATCTATGACAGGGAATGGAGAATTCACTCTCTGGCCTTCTCCCTCTTCCCTTTGCAGATTCAACCTAAGGGAAAAGTCCCGAACTGTAATCTGTTAAACAACTATATACTACAACTCTGCAAATACTGAGGCTGTAGTAGATTCACTAGTTTCTTAGAGTACGGGTTAGTATATCTCTCACTACTTCATGCAAATAGGACTGGGAGGTAGAGGAATTTCCAAATGGGATTTGGGCATCACAATACCCTTCTCACCCTGGTGGTTTTGACCTTGGCCAAGAAATATGTTAAACAGTTTTCCTCTCTTTTTCATCCATCAAGCTAGAAATGCTATGAAAATCTAAAGTCGATTCAGATGAACCTGACTACATATTTGAACATTGAGTTACTTAGGGGTATTCCTAGGCACAATTGTAATACTAATAGAACATAGCACCCCTTGGTGGCTCAAGTTTCCTGGCAGTTCTGGATGGCATGTCATGTTGCCAACCTCCCTCTTCATTATAGCTTAGATAGCCTACATTTCCTTCTTCCAAGAAGTTATTTTATTACAATCAAATAACTCTCTCTCCTCAACTTGTAGAAACCTTCAAAACTTTTATAGCCCTGACAGTCTAACAGGATATGGCATGAATACCAAGGGAGTTGCTTCCCAGAGTCCAAATCTGTTGCTAATAGCATGAAGAAAAATTCAGTGAAATTATAGCACATTCTATATTGCCCATTCCATGACCCATATCCATGTTTTTTTAAGGCATCACTTTCAAGTCAGTAAGTATTGTTAAAAGCAGTCTTTGACAGTTATTTTTGCAGGTCTCACATTTGCTAGTTGTGCTTTACAAATCTTATTCACAGTAATTCAAAGTGAATTATCTCATGTCTGATCTTCAAGGCAATTGTACCACATCAGGCCCCTGACCAACCCATCATTCTTTAAATACATTATTAAGGTAATCTCAAATTCAAAAAATACAAAGTGCTTGTATACCATTTTGGAAGTGACATGTTCATTATAGAGACATGATGTAGGGGAAAGAGTATTAGATTTAAAGTCAAGAAATATTCCAGGTTCAATCCTTGCTCTGATACTTAGTGGCTGACAATGAGCAAGTAGCAAAATCTGTGAGCTTTACTTTCTTTACCTGTAAAGTGGAGATAATAACATGTGTAGTTGCTACCTCACAGAATTACTACGAAAAGTGTTTTACAACCTTTAAAGTGTAAAACGTGGTGTTATTTTATCAGTCCCAGGCTTGTGGTATTTTCTTATCCATTGATAAAGAATGTCTTAACTTCCATTAAGATTAAATTAATATGTACTGAATCCAAAGGATGTGTTGTAATTTCTTAAATTTTCTTGAAGAAGTGTATGAAGATGCATAAGGTAAATAGAACCAAGGAAGCAATATACACAGTGACTGTGGCAATGCAAATGAAAGAACAAAATAATAATTTTAATGTGTGTTTACAATGACCAAGTTTGGCTAGAGATGAGAAAATACACTTCCCTCCCTTTGATGCAACCACGGGGAACTATGGTTGTAGACTACTGCATGTACTGTCAGATTTATTTAATATTTTGACTCTTTCCCACCCCTCCCTTTTTATTTATTTATTATTTGTTTATTTATGTATGTATGAATTTATTTATTTTGTTGAAAGGGAAGGCTATTTGGGTAGCAGAAGGGAAGAGATATTTCTTGTGATGATAATGACATAAAAACAGAAATTATATTTACAAGTTCAAAGTAAAAAAGCTACATTAAAATGCAGGAAACTAAAGTATTGTTTTTAAAATATATGTTTAGAATTTAGGATAACTGTGACTTTTAAAAATAGATTTTAGTAGTAGTTTAATGTTAATAATCATGCCCTTTTTCCAAGTAATATTCTGAGGACCTTTAAAAAATTAAGGAAGATTATTCATCTGTGAAATGAAGTTAAACTACTTGTTTTCTTAAGTTCCTTTAAGAGCTAAATCATATAAAGCTCAACAAGCAAGACAACCAGATTGTTAGATATGTTCCTATTATCATTAGCTTTTAATCTTTCTCATTATTGATGATGTTAAAGTTAAACATTTTTCTCCATAAAAATACCCTCTGAAGATAAATCATTTATAAAGGTACAATTAAGAATATACTACATAATTTATTTGCAATTTCGCCTTGTTTTATAGATACGACCCTAAAACAGACACATGGACCATGGTGGCTCCTTTGAGTATGCCTCGAGATGCTGTTGGGGTCTGTCTGCTGGGTGACAGGTTATATGCAGTAGGTGGGTATGATGGACAGTCCTACCTGAACACTATGGAATCCTATGACCCACAAACAAATGAATGGACACAGGTGAGTCAGATTGGTTACCATAAAATGTTAGAAGTCTTTCTTCAAAAATTCTTGAGAAATGAAGTATGTAACCTGCCCAAGGAAGATGATCAAGAAGCCTTGCATGGTGCAATATATTTTCCTTTTTACTGTAATGATAACTTGATTGTTCTTTTCCTCATAGAAAATTGAATTATTTTCCTGATTAAATATATTTCTTAGTCTTAATTAATTTTTTTAAATAGAAGTTTCTTTTTTTGGAAGCACTATTCTAAGTCTTTGCATTAACTGAAAGAAGGTTCTAGAATTGTGATCTTTATAATCATTTCAATATAAATTTTCTGTAGTCACTAAACTTTTTAGTTTCTCACAAAGAGAAAACAAAGTAGTAACCAAAAAGCAAACTCTTAATAGGTTTACTTCACATTAGAGAGACTTAACGTACATTCCTGCCTAAATCTGTCTATTAGAGGTCTTTCTGTGTGGTCATGAAGCTTGGGCTAGCCTAAGATTAATTCCAAAAAGACACAGTGGGCCTAAGTGAGGCCAGCATCCAGCAGCCCCAGAGCTTGCACCTGTCCCATACTCCGAAATGAATTTGGATAGCCTGTCTTTGAAGCAGACAAAACTCTTCTCTTATTTTTAAGGACAGGCTGTCAGCAAAGATTTTATTCTTCTGTAATATATAAGCCTGACTCTTTGGAAAGCACTCTCCTATGTGCTAAATAGAAGAGGGTCCAAAAACTGGTGCCCCAATAGGGAGAGAGAAAGAAACAAACCTTAAGATACTCTATGACTCATTATGACTCTTGAAGAAATTATCTCTCACCAAAATTATTATAAGGTAAAACGAAAATGATGTTAATGGTCTCAACTCTCCCAGCCCAGTTCCTAATATAATGCAAAATCTTGTAACTGAACTTCTCGCTTTCCTAAAATACAGTGTTCTAGATATAATAAGTACTGAATAAATATTATTGACCAACTAAGTGAATGCTCTGGGTAAGAGTACATTTTAAAGGTGCCATTTGTACAAATGCACATTAAGAAAGGCCATGAATGTGTGGTTTATGGGTATATAAATGTTGTAATATAGAATCTTCATTACTTATTCATAATGACTAGCCATTACACATATCATTCTTCTAAAATTGAAATAAAAATCTGCCTTTTTCCTCTCTTGTATTTTATTATACCCTTTTGGCTCATATAGCATATTGTGGATGGCTAAGTAGCATTTAAATTTTTTTGAAAACAGCAACTTTACTTTAGTACATTAAAATTGTTTTTTAAACTGGTACATTACTTTTAGGTTTTACTTCTTAATTCTTTTTCCCTTTCTTTACAATTGTGCCATCCACCTAAGGTACCAGGGTAAGATAACCTCCACAAAATAGGTGGGGAATTTCTAAGCAGAGTACTAATCACCTCTCTTCTACTCTTCTCATAAGAACAAAAATAAATAAATAAACACAGTTTACCTTTTATGCCTTAGAGCAAATGCCTGATTGTTATAATGAGAGGATATAGTATTGCAAATGTTTACATTTAACATTTACCTTAATTCTTCTATTTGAATTAAGGATGAAATATGTCCTCCAAGGCATAGAAGGAAACACTTCTCTGATGCCTCATTAAAGCTGATCAGTGCCTCTGGGCTTTCAACTGGTTACTGTTAGAGAATAAATGATCGGCCATCACCTTTTCTGTACCAGACACTGTATTAAATTCCGGAGATATAAAGAAAAGCAAGCATGAAAGTCCTTGACATCAATGAGCTTATATTCTAAAGGGAGTAGACAACAGAAAAAGTGGAGCTGGTAATGGGACAGAAAGGGGAGGTACACAAATGCAGGCATGGCTAGAGATGTCCAAGAACTGTGGGTGAAGGTCTGGAACTGAGTAAGATAAGGCAAAAGCTGAACTATCAAAGCCCAGGAGGGCTGGTTTCAGAGGCAAAGTCCAATCATCAGGTGAGGAGGGAGTGGAAGACCTGATATAGCTTGAGATGTCCAGGAAGAATAGTGGTTCATATCTATTCCTACTCATGCCTTTAAGAACTCCATGGTTGAAGGAAAAAAAAATGCTATCCACTCTCCAAAGCAAGAACTGATAAACTCTGAGTGCAAATGGAAGCATATTTTCCCACTTTATTTATGTTTCTTTATTTTTGTTGCTAGATAGCTAACATGGAAATATGTCTTGCATGATTTTACATATATAATTGATATATTGCTTGCCTTTTCAATTGGTAGAGGAGGGACAGGAGGGAAGGAGGGAATTTAGAATTCAAAAAAAATTAACTGAATGTTAAAAACTAATTAATAAATGAATAAACAAATGAACACATAGATAAAGTTTTGTATGTTGTGGGGGGTGGAACTGCATGGTTATGTTCTTTCTAGTTGCTCTATCATTAACTCATATGGCATATCATTTGCAGGGAGGGTGGGGGAGAGGGACTAATACTGAAAGAAATGGTTTGGGTTTGTACCCAGGGATTTCCCCACTTTCAGAGAGGGAAATGGTATGGAATGTGAAAAAAGCAACCATCCCCAAAATCATTGCCTTATGACTGAATGAGTGCATATTCATTCTATGTTGTCTAAACTGGAACAATTTGCATGGGACTTCTAGAATTGAGATAGATAGACAACCATTTTATGACCTTAGGCAGAAAAAGTCACCTTAAAAAAAGGGAGCAAGAGGAAACCAGGGAACGTCCACAGTAGGGAATTTTTTAAGGCAAAATGAGGTGAGAAAAAAACATTTTTTCCTAATCATTTGGGGGTTAATGATGGTTAAAGAAATGTATCCCTTTCACTATTGGTTATTTTTTTAAAAAATCACTATATGACTCTGGGTCATTATTTTGTTGTCACTGTTTGTATGACAAAGAATATAAGTTGAAACCTTAAACTTTATTCTGTCATTTTCTTGTATCCACTAATTATTTCCAAAGATCTATGGTGAAGAAGAGTTTATGGATGGCAAAATCTCACATTAATATAAAGTTGATCTAACATCCAAGGTACAAAGTTTCATTAAAACCCAAGTAAAACTTTTTCTTTTTAATATATTTCTAACCATGTTCATATCCTTCATTATTAAAAAAATCTGGGTTCTTTCCTCAGTTATTGTCATAAGATGGATTTTAATAAGGTACTATGATTTTTGAATTTTAATAAGGTCAATAGCATTTTTAGCTGTTGCCTATTTATGACAAAATATTGGAGTTATTCCATCGTGTGTCTCTGACTGGAGTGAATGAATAACACATTTTTAATACAGTATAATGGTCTGGGGAAATATCTTCAAAATTATCCCAATAAGCATAATAGCTATTTCACCTGAAGTGTACTCCAAGTGAATAAATTTATAGATAGTTGTCCCAAAGCTATCACTTCCTACACCACAGTGGCAGCATAATAAAAGAAGTATTCTGTATGGAGATATAAAATATACTCTCTGTGTATATCTACTCACTTCATATATCCATATATGTTAGCTTCACTTCACTAAGGAATACTAAAAATATGCCAATGTATCTTTCCTGCTAAATCAATATGATTCTTGAAAATCAATCAATAAGCATTTATTAAGTGCCTACTATTTTCCAGGTACTGGAAACACTAAGGATAAAAATAGAAAAGGAAAATATCCCCTATCCTAAAAGAGCTTACATTCTAATCAAGGTTAAAATATGTACCTAAATGACAAGGGTTCTTAATCTTGGGTCTACAAATTTCCAAGGATCCATGACCTTGAAAAGAAAACAATATACTTTAAAAAATTCACTAACCACTATGAAAAATGGTACATTTCCTTCAATTACGAATCCAAGCAAAACTCAACTAAAATAGACATTATTCTGAGGAATCCATAGGCTTCACCAGACTGCCAAAAGGATCTATGATGCAAAAAAAAGTTAAGAACCCCTGCTTTATTGATATTTTCAAGATATGTATATAAGACACATGCAAAGGAGAAACAAGGTACTTTGTGTGAAGGGAAGGCACTAGCAATTAGGCAATCAGAAAAGGCCTGCAGCAGCAAATGGCACTTGAGTCTTGAAGGAAACCATGGATTCCAAAAGACACAGCTGAGGAAAGAGAGTGTTATAAAGTGAGGGACAGACAATGCCAAACATAGAGTCACATGTGAGACATTTGTGGCTGGATTATAGAGTGCATGGAGAGGATTAAAATGCAAAAAGACTGAAAAAATAGGTTCTAGGTTGTTAAGAACTCTGAATTCCAAATAAAGGAGTTTCCCTTTGATTCTAAGACTACTTAAAATAATTCTACATATTAGTTTTAACTTGTAAAATGTGATTTTCAGTGACTCATTTAAACATAAACTTATTTATTAACCCCCTAAAAGTAGCTTTGAAATTTGCATTTGGCATTCTTTAATTCTCACTTATAACTCACTATTCTGTTTTATTGCTCTTATTTAACATTTTATTTTTCCCCAATTACACATAAAAACTACTTTTAACATTCTTTTTTAGTTTTAATTTTAAGTTTAATTTAAATTCTATCTTATTGAGAAGGAAGACCAACAATTTGATATAGGCTATAGGTGTGCAGTCATGTAAAACATTTCCATATTTGTCCTGTTGTGAAAGAAAAGACAGACCAAAAAAAGAAAGGAAAAAAAAAAGAAAGTTAAAAAATGTATGCTTCAATCTGAATTCAGACTCCATCAGTTCTTTCTCTAGAGGTGGATAGCATTTTTCATCATAAGTTCCTGAAAACTGACTTGGATCATTGTATTGCTGAGAATAACTAAGTCATTCACAACTGATCACTGTATAATATTGCTGTTACTACCTGCAATGTTCTCCTTGTTCTGTACATTACTGTATATTTCCCTCCCTCCATTCTATTCTCTCTCTCTCTCTCTCTCTCTCTCTCTCTCTCTCTCTCTCTCTCTCTCTCTCTCTCTCTCTCTTTCTCTCTCACTTCAACCTGTCCATCCTGAAGAGTGATTTACTTCTGACTACCACCTCCCCCAATCTGCCCTTTCTTCTCTCAGCACCTTGCCCCCTCTTTTCCCCTGCCCCTTTTACTTTCCTGTAGCTTAATGTAGTGAGTGTGTGTGTTATTCACAATTTGAGCCAATTCTGATGAGGTTAAGCTTCAAGCACTTCTCTCCCCTCCCCCATTTCCCTTCCTCTGTAAAAAGCTCTTCTGTTGCTCTTTTATGTTGGACAATTTACCCCATTCTACTTCCCCCTTTCCCTTCCTCCCAGTACATTCCCCTTTCTTATCCCTTTATTTTATTTTTTAGACATCATTCCACCATATTGAACTCACAACCATGTCCACTGTCTATGTATATTTCTTCTAACTGCCTAATAAATGAAAAAATTTCTTAAGTTACAAGTATCATCTTCCCATGTAAGAATGTAAATAGTTCAGCCTTATTGAATATCTTATGATTTATCTTTCCTGATTATCATTTTTATACTTTTCTTGAGTCTTGTATCTGGAAACCAAATTTTTTATTCAACTCTGGTCTTTTCATCAGAAAGTTTTAAAAGTCCTTTATTTCATTGAATATCCATTTTTTCCTCTGAAGAATTATACTAAGTTTTGCTGGGTAGGGGATTCTTGATTACTATCCTCCCTACTTTACCCTCCAGAATGTCACATTCTAAGCCCTCCAACCCTTTAACATGGAAGCTACCAAATCTTGCATTATCCTGATTGTGGCTCTACAATATTTTAATCTTTTTTTCCTGCTTACAATATTTTCTCCTTGCCCCAGGAGCTCTGGAATTTGGCTATAATGTTTCTGGGAGTTTTCATTTTGGGATCTCTTTCAAGGGATGATTGGTGAACTTTTTCAATTCCTATTTTACCCTTTGGTTCAGGAATACCAGGGCAGTTTTCCTTGATAGTTTCTTAAAAGATAATGTCAGGGCTCTTTTTTTTATCATGGCTTTGAGATAGTCCAACAATTCTTAAATTATTTCTCCTCAATCTATTTTCCACATCAGTTGTTTTACTTTTTCCAATGAGATATTTCACTTTTTCTTCGTTTTTACAATTCTTTTGATTTGATTTGATTGTTTCCTGATGTCTCTTGTAGTGATTATCTTTGACTTATCCAATTCTAATTTTTTTTGTGTGGAATTATTTTCTTTATTGCACTTTTGTACCTCCTTTTCCATTTGGACAATTCTGCTTTTCAAGGTGTTCTCTTCAATAATTTTTTTTATATTTTTTTTCCATTTGGCCAGTTGTACTTTTAAAGATTTCTCTTCAGTAGATTTTGGTTCTTCTTCTATGATTTAGTGTATTCTGTTTTTTAAGTCGTTATTTTCTTTACATTTTCTGTGCTTCCTTTGCCTAGCTTTTGGCTCTTTTTTCATGATTTGTTTACATCACTGTCATTTATTTTTTCCAATTTTTCTTCTACCTATCTTATTTGACTTTTAAAATCCTTCTTGAGCTGTTCCTGGAATTCTTTTGGGGCATATACTAATTCATATTTTCTTTGAGTCTTTGGATATAGCAGTTTTGACTTTGTTGTCTTCTGAGTTTGTGTTTTAAAATTCTTTCTCACCATGATAATTTTCTATGGTCAGGGCCTTTTGTTGTTATTTGCTCATTTTTTTTCAGCTTACTTCTTGGCTTTTAAATTTATGTTAAAATGGGGCTCTACTCTAATATATGTATGTATGTACACACACACACACACACACACACATATATATATAATATCTAATAGATAGATATGTACATGGGTTTGAGTCCCTATTATCTACTTATTTAGAGATTTAACATGGTAGCAAAGAAGATTAATTTCATATTTGTATGTAGTTAATTTGAACAAAGAATGAATTTTAAAAATCTTATTTAAAGTCCTATAACCAAAACCAATGTTATAACATATGTGTATATATGTATAGATGTGGATATTATATATAAGTATATGGATAAAATATCAAGAAAAATACGATTATTGTTAAAAATAAAAAGAAAACATTAAGAGAAACTTGTCTTAATCAGCTGTCCCACTAATACCACTACCTTTTTCACTTTTAATTCTGACTTACGATATTTTGCGAGTACTTGCAAATATTTTTGAGCAAATTTTAATCAAAATGTCCTTTAATTGCAATCATAAAGCTATTTAAATCTGTATTATGTTCATATTTGAACAAGTAAACCTTTTAAAGTTTTTACTGGCTTAGAACCAGAGTATGAACTTAAGCAAGGTCTCATTTATCTTATACAAAAGAATGAAAGGAACGTTTCCTTATACAAGGCAAGGCAGATAGGTGATTAATGATTTTTCAATAATTTAATTGTCAACCAGTTAGTGTGATTAACATTTTTTTAAACAATTGCATTCCTGAATTGTTTATACAGTTCATATCATATAAAACTGAAAATTGCTAATAAATTTATTTTTAATGTTTTTAAATATAAATTGATAAAATCTTACTCAATTTTACTTCTTTTTCCCTATTTACCCCTCCTGTTTCTATACATTTTTCCTGGAGATATATCCCATAACTCTCATTTCTGTCACCTTGAATCAGTGTGGCAGGTTGATTTGTATCGTACTATTTCTAGCTGAAATATGAAAATATAATCCTATTGAATGCCTTTATTAGCCTTCACTAATCCAGACCCTTTTTAAATATCACTATATTAATAGTTTTCTACAATAGCCCCAGCATCCTACATTAAATTATTTTTCATCTTCTCTCAACAGATGGCTTCATTAAACATTGGAAGAGCAGGTGCCTGTGTCGTAGTCATCAAGCAACCTTGACCTGCTTATATCTCTTGGGATTTGGCTCACTGGAGTGATTATTTTTCTATCAGATGATGAGAATGGTATCTTATAAGAACAAGATTTTATGAAAATTGGGCTACCACTATCAAAGAAGGTGGAAGATCAAAAAGAAGGAAAGGGAATAAGAGAACATTAATCAGCCTGTTTTGGGGACAATGTCTGGCCATGCTGTAGTTAGCTGAGGAACTGGTACTGGTGCTTTGTTTTGTAGAATATATGATAACCAGAAATGGTGAAAGTTGTGTTTTTTTTTAAATTAACCAAAAGACGAGAAACAGGTATTTATCTGTGGCATGACTATTTCCAATAACTATACAATATTCATTTTTTAATGTCACATATTTTAAGAGGAAGTCAACAATAGTTACCCTTCATTGGGTCAGGATACATTTGAATGAGTTATTATTTTCCTAGTTTCATGTGATTTTTGAAAGGAAGCAGAATAATTTCTATAAAATAAAGATGTTTGAGAGGATGTACATTCTTCATTTTCCTAAATCATAACGAAAATTGTGCAGAAAGACTTGTGATTGCCTCTTGAACATAGGAAACAAAACAAAACAAGACAACTCTCCCTTCTATCAGAAGTGCACATCTCACCTGCCAAGGTGGTTCTATTTTATTCTGGATGCCTAAACAAACTGAACGAGCAAGATGGAAGAACTGTTTTAGCTAGGTTATCCACATAATTTTGTTTGATAAGAACATGAGCCAAAGATTTATGGTTTAATAATTGACATTTGCCTTGTGTAGAGTTAAGCGTGTGCATGTGAAATGTAGTCCCAGAATACTTCTTTGCATGCTTTGCATGTTAAAGGCCAGATACTACTTAGAAAAACTAAACTATCTGACCTATTAAAATGATGACATCAAGGTCTTAAAGTCACAAGTGTGAAAGCAGAACTCTCATTCTTACTCCACTAGTGACTCTTTTGGAGCCCATAGCATTGAGTTATGCATTCTTTTATCTGTTCCAAAAATTCTTTGTGAAGGATAATTCGCCAGTGAATAAAAATTCAAGTAGCATGGTAGTTTCTTTAAGGGGCCCATGGATACTCATGTTTCAACCAACAAATGGTTGAAATAAACAGCATTTTTAGCAATTAGTATTCCCTTTCATTTCTTTTGAAGTAAAATTAAGTACACAAAAGTCATTAGTAGAATGTCACAAAAAGAACATTTCCACTGCTTTCCCCAGACCTTGAACAGTCCATATCTATATCAAAGGATCAGATCCAGATTCCTCCTAAGTAGACCCAGCTGCTATCAATAAGAGTAAACCTTCATTAAAGCTTTCCTTATTCTCACTCACTTAACATCATCAGTATTTAATGGAGTGTCCACTCCCATAGAAAAAGCATGTAATAAGACTCAAGAGACATACAAAGCTGGAGAAGTGGGCAGGAATGGACAGAGCAGGAAATTGCCTCCCTCCGTGAACTAATGCAAGCCTATGTAAGAATAGATGGGTGTCACGTTTCAGATTCTGAAGCATGAGGGCATCCTTCTTAACTGGTTGTGGTTCCTCATTTTTGTTGAGTATTCTTATTGAGTGTTTCTTACTGCTGAGATATATTGAAATACAATTCATCTAAAAGGAAACTGAAAAAAAACAGATTAAAAATAAAATGAAAAGAATTCATTAATGCTCTTTTCTCTTTCATGTTCTCTTCATAGCACAGAGGTGTGTGGAAGGCTCTTAATGATTTTAGGGCCAAGTTCAGTAGGGAATGTTCTATATACCAAAGTTATCAACATAAATCCTAGAGCAGTAGCAGTTAGATCCTAAATTCCAAGAGTTAATTAGAGAACTAATTACAAATAAGGAAGACTTTCCTTGTATAAGGACTGGTGAATGATCTTTTAAATTTTTTTTCCTGGATCTGAATTGATGTTTAAGCAAATTATCATCTTTATTTAAGGCCTAAAACCAGACATATTCAGTGATAACAATGAGTCTGCTTGTTTGCTCCATGTTGTGTTGTGTTGTGTTGTGTTTTTTAACTTCTCTATTTTTAATCCTCTAGGTTGAAAAATATGCTATCAGAAAAAAAAATCTACAATATAATAAAGCATCCAACTAGATGTCAGAAATTTTTCTTCTAATTAAAAAATCATTAAAAGAATCAATGGAAATTGGTCCAAGTTGTGCTTTAAATGTATATATTAACATCCATTCCTGTTAACACTGATAATGGGGGTGCTTTAGAAGAATTTGGTATCCTTCCTTACCCTTAAACTGGACATGGTTTATGGTATGGTCAAATACATTTTCCTTTTGGAAAGAAAGATCAACTTCTACAGCTAACTTCCATTAGTGAAATGTAGATAAAAGGAAACATTTCAGACCATTGCTCTTCTAATGTGTTTTTTAAATCTTTACATTCCTCTATATGTATAGTCTCAAATGTACATTTTAGAGAATTTTTTTTGAGAATTTACAGAAGTCCAATGTGGTAGTTAAGTTTATCTCATTTATTGAACAAAATAAATCCACAGTATCAGTGAAGGCAAAGGTAGATGCTAATGTTTTTCTTATAATTAGTGAAATAAAAATTAAAGTATTTCTGCTAGCTTTAAAATTCACATAATACCTTATTTAATTACCATTAAATGAAAATATTGTTTAAAATCTGAATGGTAAATTCAATCCTTCCTCAAACCAAATAATCTAAAAAAAATTCAAATTCACCCCATGGTTTACTGCAATATGTTAAATGTTAAAAAAAAAACTAGCATCAAATATAATTAAATTCACTTGATGAAAACTGTCTTTTTTCTGTTCTGAATTTTTTATTTTTTTTTTATAATTTTTGTTTAATTATATATCATAACCAAACTGACCATTTTGTTAGGGAAATGTTTGCTATGGAATGGTCCATGAAACAATTTAGGATGAAGATGTTCCAGTCTTCCAAATAAAATTCAAATTGCAAAGGTTTGTCATTCCTTGTTACTTGTAGATCAACAATTCTACTGATTTTTTCTTTTATTTCCACACTGTCCTTGTTCCTCTCCTTTTCCTTCTGTCTCTTCTCCATGTCCCTTAGTATTAATTGCCCTAAAAGGATACAACCAGGCATGTGCTGTTAAATGGATACTTTAACCTCAGGTTCTCCAAAAAAATAATAATGTATGAACACACACTTTTAAGTTTTATTAAAACTTTCTTAAATCTACACAATTTGAATAATCAATCAACCAATAACTGATTTGTAATTATTTTCCATTTCTGAAGTGTAAATGTTCACAAGGAAAATTTAACAATTGTCTCTAGAAAGCCAATTAGAGCTGACTCCAGCAAGCTCCTGGATACAATTATTTTCCATTTTTGAAGAATGAGAAAACCAACCCACAATTTATTGATACCACTTAAATGTTTATAAAGTATTTCTCCCCCACAACTACTGTATTAAGTAGTTACAGAGCAGAAAACAGGCCAAAGAAGTAAAATGATTCATCAAGTCTGTGATTGAATGCAATGTTAAGTGCCAGAGCTAAGATTTGAAGAAGGACCTGTGGCCTTGCTTTAAATCTTTTCAAAAGACTGAAACATTTACCTATGTCTCATTTGTAAATTAAACTTTTACCATTTGTAGCATGCATCACACACAGGTCTTTCTTTCCTTCCTTCCTTTTTCTCTGGCCTTTACATACTTACCTCAAAAGCCACTGAATATTTAAATTTAGCAAAATGTTTCCTGTAGGATGTAAACCACTTCTCACTTGCAACCAATTCTGTCAGAGCTACAGAACATGGTCAAATCCACTGAAAATAGAAAGAATATATATTTTCACAGGTGGCTGGATTCAGTACAGAACTGATGTATTTACATGAGGAGCTTCGTGGAAATAGAAAGAGGATTCTTGTTTTGTTTAAATAAAAAAGGGAAGCAAAAGTAAACTTTTAAAACAGAAACATTGCTGAACAGAAATTCTATCTTTCATAAAACCCTCAGCTTCCAGCACTATAATGGACTCCTTTTCCTGTTTTTAATTTTGGCTAATTTCAATAAAATCTGCCATATCCAAATCAGCTGTGACACCTTTTCTCTCTCAAATTTTCTCTTGCATGCCTACATATGCCCCAAACTCCCATTTATTCAGAAGAGTTTATTAGACCTGGCTAATTAAATATTCTCCAAATGTGAAGGGAAAAAAGAATACAGTAAATTATACTTGCCAGCCTGAAATGAACTGAATATAATCTTTCTTTAATGACTCTGTAGGTGCTTTAGTACCTCATAATGCCTTGCACAAAGTAGGTGTTCAAATGTTTGATTATAAAAATTTAGAAAATCCCTTTTCTAATTGTATAGTACTAAAGCTATTGAAAATACAGGAAAATGAATATAATCTGTTGTCACGAGCTTCTGAAGCCTCGTAACTACGCTCGGGGTTCCCCCCCCAAGCCCCAGGCCTCTGCCTAAGCAAAGGACCTGATCTCGCGGACAATGTAAGGGGCAGGAGCCGAACAAGATGGTGAATGACTCCGTTTATTATTTCAGCAAGCAGCACATTTATACCTTTAGTGACGTAGGTACACTCTTTGGTTACGTGGGTGAAGGACAGGTAAAACTATACACCTGGGGACTAGGACCGCCCTGACTCTGCCTACTCTCCTCCCCTTCTCTTCCCGCACTACCCAAAGCTCCATGCGGGCAGGCAGTCCAGGCAAAGACCGGAAACTCCAAGTGGTCAGGCAGCCGGAAGTTCCAATTTCGAGACTGCATGCTCTGCCAGAGAGCCGGAAGTTCCACATGATCAGGCAGGTCCGACCTGGAATCGCTAGGGAGGCAACAAAGGCGAGACCCCTCCTCCTGGCTCCACCCCCATCCCAAAGCCCTGAGTCTATCTCAGCAGGCCCCTGGGCCTGGAGGTCCGAGGAGGACAGGGCTCAGCTCTAACTCGGCCTGTAACAATCTGTACCATCCCCTTACAAGTTGTCTCCCTATCCTTCCCCCAAGTTCAACGAATCTCTGATAGCACCTTCTTTATTTTTAATTTATATCTTATGAAATTAGAGCATGTGTGAGAAAGGTTAGAATTCTGCTAATGTGAGTCTCCTGATTGTTTTGTTTCTGACAAAAAAAAAATATATATATATATACATACACATACATACGTATGAATATACAAATGCATATATGCGTGTGCATATGTGTAATGCATTTACTAGAAAATTCGTGCTACAAGGAAGAGTTGAACTAGAGAACTTCTCAAGTCTTCAAATCTAAGGTTCTATAACTTTGTGATAATAACACATATACCATTTCCTGTCCATCTGCTCAACCATGCTGCCTATGATCTGACCATCATCCTTACTTCCTATCCTGACTGTCATGCAACCTTGGATTCTGCCATATGATTCCTTTGGTCCTCATCTTGCCAGTAATTAACCCTGTACTTCCTGGATATCTCTTCACTATGCCCCTTCATCCCTCAGCAATTCTTACCATCTTCAACTTTACCCTTTCAATTCTACTTTGTGTTATCTCTCCCCCCATTTCAATATAAAATCTTTGAAGTCAGGATCTGGTTTGTTCCTTTGTATTCTTGTCCCCTGCTCTTAGCACAGTGCTTTGCATAGAATAAGTACTTAGAAAAGGTTATACCTGTCTGTCTCTCTGTGTATCTATCTATCTATCTATGTCTATCTATCCATCCATCTACCTACCTATTTTTGTCTATCATCTATCTACATGTCTTTAATACTGCAGACATATCATTTCATAAGATTTTTGAAATGATTATACTTATATCACTATTAAACATAGATTAATTATTTAAATCCTTTAAAAAATTAATATATCCCTGATTTTCAGTGATATGACAGCAAAAATATAGTTTGTCAGTAAAATGATCTTCAAAATCTTAATAAAATATGTTAAGATGATAGTCTCTTAACTTTAGAATTTAAAACATACATTTTCAAAGGTAGTTATTTTTTCATTAAAATTCAAGATGCATTTTTTGGTCAAAATACATCAGCAATGGTTAGTAGGCTATGGAAATATGGAATTTTAAAATACACTTTATGTGATGTGCAAATAAAGATGAAGATTCTATATGAGGCAACGTAGTAGAGTGAAAAAAAAAACACTGAATTTGAAATCAAGAAAACAAGGATTACAATCCCCTTTGTTACAATCTCCTAACATGGGCAAATCACTTAATCTCTCTGGACCTTTGTTTCCTCATCTGTTAAATGGGAACCATAGTACTTGAATTACATCCATCATGGGGTTGTTCTTAGAAGAATGCTTTATAAACTTTAAACATTTAAACATGCGGTATCATTGATAAGATCTCAGCTCTGGATCTGGAAGAGTCCAACTTTTCATTTTAGAGATGAACAAACTTCCTCATGTCACATGAGAATAGAATGTTAGAATTGAAAGGGGATTTTGAGATCATGTAGTCTGACCTCATTTTACAAATGAATAAATTGAGGCCTGAGGGAGTAAACTGAGTAGAAATCTAATGGCCAAGCAGGGGGCATATAGGTTTAGTTTCTATTACTCTATTTCCACAAATCAACAAACAAACTGAAAATTATCCAATGGCAGACATTTTCAGATGATCTTCAAGCTCATAGATTTAAAACCTATTTTTGAAAGTAGGAATTCATAAAAGAGGATTTTGTGGTACTGCTATATAACATGTCATAATGAAGCCATCTTTGAAGATCCCTGACTACATAGGGATTAAGATTATTAAAGTTCATCTTTAACTTCAATACCAGTGTTAATGTGCTCTGGCTGAAAATATGGCCTCCATTGAAATAGGCAGGACTCAGACCTTGAATTTTGGGACATAGTATCTTGGTTGATGAATTTGTTTACCTATATGGCATGATAAAATGTAGAAAGTTTTAGTTTTCCTTGGAATATTTTGCTTGAAGTTTTTTTCTTTCATCTAAATCTCTAGAACTGGAGTTCTTAGGATGTTCATGGATAGATTTCAATAGAACTATGAAATTGGATGGAAAAAATACATTCTTCTTTCACTGTCATTTTTATTTTAATATTATATATTTTCTTTTAGGTATTTAAAAACTGACAAAGAGTTCATTGTCTTTACTAGACTGCCAAAGAAGACAATTATCAAAACAAGTTTAAGAATACCTCACATAGAACATTTATCCACTCAACAGTGAAGAGTCACTATGCTAGGAAATAGGGGAGTTATGAAAACAGAGTCACACATTTCAAGGACATCTAGTGAGAGCGAGAGGGGAAAACAGAGGAGTGAATAATACAGTACATGCATACAGATAATTGTAACACAATGGAATGTGATTAATATGTCAAGTAGGCACAAAATACTACGAACTACGACTTCAGTGAAAGGAAGAATGCTTATCAACTGAGAAGATGAAGGATTCAAGGAGATGTTATATAAATCAGGCCCTGAGCGATGTAGGTTTTAACACTCTAATGCAGCGGTTCTTAACCAAGGGTCAGAGAATGTACTTTTTTGTTTTATTTTGATAATTGTATGACATCATTATTGGTTTCCTTTCTAATCCTTTGTATTTTATGGACTTAAAACATTGTTTTGAGAAGGGGTCCATATACTTCATCAGTCTGCTGTTAGGGTCAATAACACACAGATACATACAGGTTAAAAACCTCTCCTGTAGTGGTGGACTTGGAGTTAGGAAGATCAGGGTTCAAATCCTTACTCTGACATTTATAGGTTAAGCAGGGAGGGGTAAGTCTCTTAATCTCTCTGAGATTCAATTTCATCATCTGAAATATGAGGATAAAACTTATAGTATTTGTCTGACAGGGTTATTGTGAGGATCAAATGAGAAAAGTTATCTACAATGATTTGCAAACCTTAAGGTGCTATATAATTGGCAGCTATTATAATTACTAAAGCTAGAGGTATATCCATGATAATCCATTTTTTCAAGATCTGTTAATTTTTTTTTAATTTTACTACTTTTTAAAATTTATAATGTAGTCCACATGGGGCTTACAAAGTCTATGTTCTTGTCCAGGCTCAATCTTGAATTTGCTTTCTATTAAGCTAGTTACTTAACCATTTCTAAATGGGAATAAAACACCATCTATCTCACAAGAATAATGGGGATATCAAAGTAAGAAAATGTATAAAGCACTTCAAGCTCCCTGGAAGAAAGACACAATAAGAATAGAAGATTATCATGACATTCTCTGGAGAGTTAATACTTGCCTAAGGAGTTTTAAGGAATTAAAAACCAAAGTATCTGCTTTTGTCAAGAGTAGTGAAAAGATACCAGAAACTAAAGGAAAAAGGGAGCTTTTTCATTACTCAGCTGGTACCCAGACTGGAAGAAAGAAACTTCATATTTTTTTGTAAAAGGTTTTATAGGAACGCCTCTAATTTGAAAATTTTGTGAATTTTATGCTATTTTACTCCAGGAAACTATTCTAAAGATACTGGTGTGAACTGTATCAATGCCATCAGATTTTTGGGAAATCCTACAGTTAATCATATCTCCACCCCCTCACTGCTACTTTGCATAATTTGTTTTAAAGAAGGATTCAGTTCAAACATTCTATCCATAAGAAGTCATATTTTAAATTATTAATTTTTTGTAAATTGTGATTGATTTGATGCCATGGAAATAGTGTTGGATTTCATGGCAGAGGATTCAGTTTCCAACTCTTCTTCACACTGTATGACTTTGGACCTTGGACAAATCACTTCTCTCAGGTCTCAGTTTCTTCATTTGTGAAATGAGGAAGTTAAACTAGTTGTCCTCTGATGTCCCTTCTTGCTCAAAATGTATAATCTGATGGTTTGAACAGCACTTTTTTATCCTCATCCTATAAATTGTACTCATCAAAGACTTTCTTCTGGGTGACTATGTTACTGGGTCTCCAGCTGAGTTAAGCTGCTGGTGCTTCCAAATCATTGAATGTCTTTTCATGTGCCAGATCCATGAGTCAGACAGTATCTCTTGGGGTGTAGCAAACCACATTTGAACTTTATGTAAATGGATATAAATGACAGTGTCACTAAGATAAAGGCAAATATATTCAACCTAACAGTTTATTTTGTTTTCTTTAATGAACTATGGCATTACTGTTTTTTAATTTGTGGAGAAAAAATTCAACCACCAGAGTGTGCAAAATATAAATGTGAGTGTGTGTATATTTATACACACATATATGTATATGCATATACATATATGTGTGTATATATATATATTAATATATGTTTATTTCGCACCCCTATCAATTTAAGACCTTTAAAATGGACAGCCATAAGTCAACTACAACATGAGAAAGAATCATTTCACTTTAGAGTGTATTGGAAACATCTTGTGACAATGTACACTACAATCTGACATCTGTATATAAATTAAGTGTCAAAACTAATTGCATTTCCTTCTGGATTTATGGAATATTGCTCAGAATTTGTTCATTTGTTCACATCTATGTATAGAGTAAAATGTTACAGTGTAGGAAACTCATCTATTTACAACTCATCATGTTTAAAGAAATTTAAATCCATTGTCAGTCAAACAATAAATGTGCCTGTTTTAATGACTGTGGAGTTGGGATTATTGACAATTGCTGTGATAGCCCATGAAGGGACTCCTTTATAGTACTACCTGGTCCACTCTGTTTTCTTAATAATAACATGTGCTAACAGTATTAAAATCCTCATCAAGAGGATCATTATTGCTAGTATACATCAGTTAGATTCTGTGTTTCTAGCTAATGTCTTGCCACATGCCAATGTTACTTGCCTATTAGGAACTGACAGCAAAAAGAATTAGAAAAACAGGTTACCAGTGAGGGAGATAGTAATTGTAGTAGCTAGAATGTAGGGTAAAAACACAGTAGATTTATTTAATAATTCTTACATCAAACCCTCAATAATTCAACCAATCCACTGATATGGAGCTCCTACCCTCCCCACCACAGACCAAGGCCATGATGTTGTTGAAAGCAAAAAGAGAAGAGTTGGAAAAAGAAAAAAAAACACAGCCTACACAATTAAACAGGAGAAAGAGTGATATATTAAGTAGTCTTCTAAAGATAGTGGCTATTTATTTGTATTTTTATTTGCATTTATTTGCATTTTGCATTTCCTAGTAGCCCACGTGGACATTTATTATCCAGACTGTGCCTGCTACACTGCCCAAATTATGGTAAGCTATTACCCTAGCTGCTCCCACAATAACAATGCCAATGTGTGTTTCAAGGACTGGAAAGTGAGGAGAGCTTAAATCAGAAAGAAATATAGGATGTGTCTTATATGTGCTGTCACATGAATGAGCATCCGCTCCAAGGAAAGGCCCAAATCAGAAAGTTGCAGGAAATTGTTGAGGTAGAGGAATCAGCAAATCATATACAGAGAGATGGTAGAGAAAGAAGCTATAAAAACCAAGCAGTAGGAGAATAAAGGAGATGGGAGGTTGGATGTTAAAGTGAATGGACCTCTCTAAGGTCATCCTCAGACCATCAGGACTTTCTGAGGTTATGCTGAGGCTGAAATATGGCTGATGTGGACTGGGGTTAGAGTATAGACTTGGTAATTCTATTTCTACAGTAGAATTTACTTATATTACTGGTGGAAGAGAAGTGGGAGAATCTTTGCTGCATCCCTCATGAAGTACTTGGGTATAATAAGACCAATACCAACTGGGCTCCACACTCCATATTAACACCATCCCCTTACCCCCATTCCCATCAACATGGGTTAGGAAGAGATGACAAAGGCAGGGCTTGATTGGCTTAGGGATAGAGCAAGGCTCAAGCTGGGAACCTCTTGACACAGCTTCCTAGTGGTCTTTGGTTGTTTTGAAAAGCCTTCCTGGTTATATAGGAGCATATGTTGAGTTGGGGTCCCCCAGACTTGGTGGATGCCAGAAAAACCACAGGACAAGATTCATCACACCTGAACCCTTTGCCCTGCTGAAGAAATGCTTCCCTATGAAGTCTGTGGGGTTTAGGGGAGCATGTCTATTGAAGCTAAGCACCACTATATCCCTATTGCATATTCTTGCTATGACAGGGTTAAATAAATCTTTTGTTACCTGTTCAGTGACTTAAGAGTTCCTCGTTTCCTTTCAAAATCAAACCTGAATTAATGGAGTGCCTACATCAAAGTCTTCCCAAACACCTGATTAGAGTCCCTTTCCTATCTTTTCTGGATTTTGTTTTAAGAACCCTCAGCAGGTCTAGAGCTAGGGAGAATGATGGTGTATTAATTAGGAAAAAGACTTTTATTTACCTCCCAATAGGTTATCCTCTTATGAGCCCAGGAATCTGTTAGGATGGTAGACAGAAAGTTGAAAATAGAAAGACAGAGGATCTGGGCTCAAATTCAACCCCTGATGCTTAGGAAAGTCATTTAACTTTCCTGGGTCACAATTTCTTCATCTGAAGAAAGAGAGGGGAGAATCCTAAGGTCTCTTCCAGATCTAGATTTATGGTTTAATTAAGCTATGCTGGCCACATCTGAAGAAACTCCTTGCTAGATTAGAGATTATCCAGCAAAATCACCAGCTGTGCCTGAAGCCCAACCACATGCAAACATGCTCCAACTTGTTATAGTCTTGACATAAGTAGTTACTTCTCTTACTCTGTCACTCACTCACTCTTCTGCCTGTATCCACACTAGGATACGGGGTCTTCTAGGGTTCTAGAGTCAAATGTGTGGGAGACTGCATTCCTACTCTGGTAGCTCATCAGCCCCCACTAGTGCCTCTCCATTACCAAATAAGGCACTTGACTCATTAGCTCAACCAAAACATGTATTCAAAAGATAAAAAATGATAATTAAACAGCATTCTACCCATCAACCTGGTGAACACTCTCTCATCAATGCACACCGTGTCTGTAAGGGTGGGGTAAAGTGGGCACAAATTTGAAATACCTTGGTAGTGAGGCACACATTAAAAGTCACAAGTCTGGAGCCTCAGTTTTTTCTTTTTTTTTGGTTGTTTTTTTTGGAGGGGGGAAGGCAGGGCAATTGGGGTTAAGTGACTTGCCCAAGGTCACACAGCTAGTAAGTGTGTCAAGTGTCTGAGGCCAGATTTGAACTCAGGTCCTTCCGACTCCAGGGCCAGTGCTGTATTCACTGCACTACCTAGTTGCCCCGAGCCTCAATTTTTTCAAGGACTGGTAATGCAGAGTTCACTAGTGGGTATAATCTCTGTTTTGAATTGATACCCTGATTCCAAACAGGGTTGCTAGATTCCTGAGGAACTTTGCTCCAAACCTAGGATACTCTGCTGTTTAGTTGGACTTACTCTAAGGCTAGATAGGTGAAGTACACTGTTCTGCTGTCAAGCCATTCTTTATCTCTGCCTATCAGGCCACTATGCTGTTAAGCAAAGACTATTTATTGCTGGGATGGTGTTGTACTCTTTCAGAAATGACAAATACACTTAGCCTGGTGTTTCACAAATAACACACGGGAGGCACTTGAGTTTCTGAACTCCAGACTCTAACAGGTTCACTCTTAATCTGTTCAGACAGGAAGGAAAGGAAGACAGCTTCTGAGGGGTTAATGATCTTACTTTATTCTAGTCTAGTCTTCTCAAAGAGAGTTTGCTGATAACAGGAGCATCAGCTCCTACAGCAGTCCCTAATCACCCTTCCCACAGGGGCAGGCGAGAATACAGTAAGTAGGAACTACAACTCCTATGGGATCCCCTAAGCCTCAGTGGGGGCCGGTTGAGGCAAACACACATTCCCCCCTTGCCTTGATGGGGCCAATCAAGGCACACAAAGCATTACACTGTCATATCCGCCTTTGGGTTCCCCACTTACTGACCAGTGCCCAGTTGCTTTATAGGGCAACAGACAAAGAAGATATCTTGCCACCAATAGCCTCACTGCTAACTTTAGTAATATCTTCATTCAGTCCAAGCTCAGTGAAAATCACATCATGTCACCTCTATATCTCACTGTGCATGCATGGAAACTATTTTCAACCATGATTGTGAGAATTATTACCTAGCACCTGTACCTAGAGATTATTATGGCCATGTAAGCTGGAAAACTAAATTCTAAATTCTAGGCACTCTGTATTCAGGTTTTATTTTGAGACAAAATGAGGAATTTGTAAGTTACTCAACAGGTAACAAAAGATTTATTCAACCGTTTCATAGCAAGAATATGCAATAAGGATATAGTGGTACTTAGCTTCTATAGACATACTCCCCCAAATCCCCCAGACTTCATAGGGAAGCATCTCTTCAGCAGGGTAAGGTGTTAAGGTGTGATGCAGTCTCCCACATGTTAGCCTCTAGAACCCTAGAAGAGTTGTAGGAGCCATCCCTGTAGACCCTGTATCCTTTAAGAAGGACAACAAAATCCTCCTTACTTGTACCTAGAATTCATATAAGTTAGGTGGCACAGTGGGTAGAGTGGCAGGTCTGGAATTATCTTCCTGAGTTCGAATCTGGCCCCAGGCACTTAGTAGCTGTGTGACCTTGGGCAAGTCACTTAATGCTGTTTGCCTCAGTTTCTTTATCTGTAAAATAAACAGGAAAAGAAAATGGCAAATATTCCAGTATCTTTGCAAAGAAAAACCCAAATAGGATCACAAAGAGATAGACATGACTGAAACAACTATACAACAAAAACAACAAATTTGAAGTTCCGGTCCCTTGGCTGGGTTCTGAAGGGTTTTCTACATCCCAGACAGCAAGTGGTTGTGCAAAGTATAATCTCTCTCTTTTGCCATTTCCAGCCAATAAGTATCAGTGCAAAGAGTGTTATAACTGGCTTGTCATTAATCAACTAGAGGGCATATGTCTACTGTGCTAGGCACTATGTTAAGCACTGGGGTCACAAAGATAGAAACAAAGCAGTGCCTGTCTCAAGGAGTTTGCATTCTCTTGAGGGAGATAATATGTAAATAAGTAAGCTTATATAAAATTAAATAAAATCCTAGTTAAATGGGAGGTACTATAAGCTGGGAAGATGGTGGAAGGCTTCATGTTCATAAGACAAGGCTTCATAGAAGGTATTGTTTGAGCAGAGTTTTGAAGGAAACAAGAGACTGTTAAAAGGTGGAGGAGATATGAGCATACATTTCATGCAAGGGGTAGAAGAAAGCTAGTGCAAAACCAAAAAGCCAGGAAATATAGTGATATGTATGAGGAATAATTAGAAGAAATTACTGGAAGATTGTGGTTGTTAAAAAAATTAACTTTTATTTAATATGAAAAAAATTGGGATGATCAAAAGTATTGCATAATTTAATAAAACAAAAACCAACAACAATAGTTAACATTTAGATAGCTCTTACTATGTATCAATCACTATACTAAATGCTTCCTAATATATTATCTCATTTGAGGTACTATCATTGCCCCATTTTGCAGATGAGGAAAATGAGGCAAACAGAGTTAAGTGACTTGCCCAGAGTTTCACATCTAATAAATGTCTGAGACCAGACTTGAACTCAGATCTTCCTGACTCCTGGTCTGACACTCTATCCACTGCACCACATTACTATCAATCCAACCCAATTACTTCCTTCTATTCAATTTCAATCCAATTGCTGTCTGTCTAAGATATATGTTCTCTGGGTCCAGCTCTGGGTACTGTCTAATGGACAATATATAATATAGTTTTGACAATAGATATTCTTTATCCACTAAATATTTTGTCCCAACATGTGGATAATTAAAATAAACTTTTCAGTGCGATTCTGTATCTCCTATTGGAAACCTGTGTTATTCTAGGGCTTGAGGCAATTAGAAAAAATAAATCCAAAAGTAAGAGTATTAACCTTGGGGAATGTAAGTAGGTTGCAATGTAGTCCTAAGAAAGGATTGTACATGAGAAATGGCATAAATGATATCATCCAAGAGATACATCACCTTATATTGGCTCTAAAGCCAGTGCTCTGGTGTTGGGGTTTGATGTCAGGAGAAAATGAAGGACTCATATGACATTTAACAATTAACAAAAAGAGATTTACTGTGCTCTAAGAGAGCAAATACATGAAACAAAGATACAATGGCACTGAAACTTAGCTTTTCTAGATTCTATATGCTCCAAAGGGAAATGTGTCTCACGATCACAAAATTGTACATGTACTGTGAAAGAAATGCTCCCTGATCACATAGAAAATATACTAATGATTACACAATGATAGCATGCCTTCATTAAGAGTAGCTTAGCAAAATAAAGTCAAAAGTCAAAATAAAGTCAAAATGGATTCATGATTTAGGAATAAAGGCTGATACTATAAGCAATTTGGGAGAGCAACGAATAGTTTACCTGTCAGATTTATGGGAAAGGGAAGGATTCATGACCCAACAAGAGATAGAGAGCATTACAAAATGCAAAATGAATAATTTTGATTATGTTAAATTGAAAAGATTTTGTATAAATAAAGCCAATGCAACAAAGATTAGGAGGGAAGCAGAAAATTAGGACAAAATCTTTATACAACCAGTGTCTGTGATAAAGCCCTCATATCTAAAATATACAGGGAACTGAGCCAAATTTATAGGAGTACAAGCCATTCCCTAATTGAGAAATGGTCAAAGGATATAAACGGGCAGTTTTCAGAGGAAGAAATTAAAGATCTCTATAGGCATATGAAAAAATGCTCTTAATCACTATTGATTAGAGAAATGCAAATCAAAACAACTCTTAGGTACCACATCTTTCCTGTCAGATTGGCTAACACGACAAAACAGGAAAATTATAAGTGCTGGAGAAAATTGAAACACTGTTACATTGTTGGTGGAGTTGTGAACTGATTCAGCCATTCTGGAGAGCAATTTGGAACTATGCCCAAAGGGCTATAAAAATGTGCACTCTTTGACCCATCAATATCACTTCTAGGGCTGTATCCCAAAGAGATCACACAAGTAGGAAAGGGACCCATATGTACAAAAATATTTATAGCAGCTCTTTTTGTGATAGCAAAGAACTAGAAATCAAGGGGATGCCCATCAACTGGGAAATGGCTAAGCAAGTTGTAGTATATGAATGTAATGGAATATTACTGTGCTATAAGAAATAGGGAAGATACGGATTTCATAATAACCTCGAAAGACCTACGTGATCTGATACTGAGTGAGGGGAGCAGAACCAGGACAACATTGTACACAACCACAGACATATTGCTTCTGTGATGACTAACTTTGATAGACTTGGCTCTTCCCAGCAATACAAGGTTCAAAGACAGCTCCAAAGGATTCATGATGGAAAGAGCTATCTACATCCAGAGAAAGAATTTTGGAGTCTGAATGCAGATTGAGGCAAACTATTTGCTCTCTCTCTTTATTTCTCTTCTTTTTTGGTTTTGTTTCTTCTCTCTCATGATTCATTACATTGGTCATAATTCTTCTTTACAACTTGACTATTGCATAAATAAGTTTAATGATAAGGTATATGTAGAACATATATTCCATTGGGGCGGGGGGAGGGAGGAAGGGGAAGAAAATTTGGAACTCAAAAACTTGTGGAATATTGTAACCTAAAAATAAAAAATGTAAAAAAAAATTTTTAAAAAGAAGAAAAAGAGTAGGTCATACTAAAACTTCATGTTATTTGTTGACAAAACATCAAACTAGTTTATAACCAATCGGTTTCTATAGGGGAAGCCAACTTAGGAAAGTTACCAAGAATGAAGTTCTGAAGAAAAAAGCAAAAACAATTCTGATGAGTCAGAAGTGGGAGGAGGAGGAGGATAAGATAGAGCTAATGTAGTGATAGAGAAAGAAATAGAGGTAGGAATAGAGAGCTAGCTTCTGAGTCAGGAAGAGTTGGGCTCAAGTCCTGCTATAGGCATATTGGATATTTGATCCAGGAATTTTGATTTAATCAGAGAATTTGATTTAATTTAAGAGATCATTTAATCTCTCAATGCCCTATGTATCTTCCCAAATTGATAAAATAGCAGGATAAGTGCCAATCTTTACTGGTAGAAAAGATTTCCTAAGGAAAACCAACCCCCCCCCCCCCACAAAAAAAAAAAGCAAAAAAAAAAAAAGAAATCATAAATCTGGGAAAAGAAGAAAAAAATGGAGGAATGAGGGGAAACCATTCAACTTGTACATCAGAGAAATACTAAAGACATAGTTAACCTAAATTTCATCAAAGCATATAATATTTTATTTTCATACTATTCCTGTGTGTAAGATGGAGTGATGTGAGCAAGAAGACATTTAGATATCTTCAGAGATGGTCTACTGGCCAGACTCAGAGGCCATTAATGATTTGATATCAACTTGTTGCCAGATCTCATTTAGGCTTCCTCAGAGATCTGTCTTATTGTCCTGTGATATTTAATGATTTCTATAATTTATTTGAATGAACTCATGTATTGTATGCTTTTCATATTTTCTGATTACTTAAATCTAGATAATATACAGGGCAAAATTTAAAATTTTATATATTTTTTTCAAAAGTTAAAGATAAAGAAGGTAGCTAGATAACAATTTGTATGAAAATGTCAGTTTTAGTCAACTATATAATCAATATTAAGTCAAAAATGCAATAGACAAAAGAAAGTAATGAGAACTTGGAGGCCATTTGCTGGGAATTCCCTCTTTTCCTCTCTTCCTCATCTCATATCAATCACACACCTTCTGCCACTATCTCTTCCTTAACTCCTGTCAGACATAAAGAGATTTATTTTTCTCCTTTCCAAGACAAATAACTCTAAGTATACTTTTGATCTCATCCCATCCCATCTTTTGCAGGAGATTGCTCCTGCTATCATCCTCCATTCTCTCTGAAATCTTCAATCTTTTCTTATGTACTTATTCTTTCCTTGCTACTTGCAAACACACCCACATCTTCCCTGTTCTTTAAAAGCAGTCTTACTCCTAGTTTTAGAAAAAATGTTAGAACCAAAAATTATGTTTCACTTTTAAACTTGGAATTGATGGGGTGATGGACCTGAGCCCCTAAAAAAGGGAAAGACCATGTCTTTGAAAGCAGCACAGTCCCTTAATTTTTCCACACATTTCAGCAGCCCAGATCACTGGTGTCTCTCCTGAAGCATGTGGCCCATCCCAGTCCACCTAGATACTCAGTTGTCCTTTCAAAGTGGCTCTTGTCTCACCCCAGACCACGTAACTCCTTTCACTGTCCCACCCAGACCACCCCAGGCTATTTACACTCCTTAATCCCATCCAGATCTTCTCACTGTCTTTTTTGTATCAATCTCACTGGCATTAAGGTATAGATTCACTAGGAATGTTGCCTGCTCTATTGGTCTTACAATAAATCTCTCTACTTTGAACAAAATAAGGATTGAGTGCTTGAATTCTTTCTAGGAAAAGCCCCCCTGTACCCTGACATTTCAGGGTTCCTAGCAACCCTAAACTGCATCAGAATGATGCTTTTTGAGAGTGCATTCTGCCTTATATATTTCCCATAAAATTGCCTGAGTCCTTAGCCTGCCAAATATAGGTCATCAAAAACTGAGTCTGTTTAGAGCCCTTCCAGAACATCTGACTCCCATCAATTAAAACAGCTGCTATTTCCCCAAGTGTTCTAGATACTTGCTGTAGTAAGAAATCATGGAAAAATCATTGATAATTTCTCTTGGTCAAGGAAAGCTTTATTCCAAGGTCTGAGTAAGCCCTAAAAGTACTAACTAAAAGGACAATATAAAAGGAGAAGGGCTCCATTTTCTAAGGGTTTACTGAACCACAGTTGCTAGTACCATTTGCCCAGTGTCCAGGCCTTATTAAAGCCTACTTGGGCATTTTTCTCCATCTATCTCTATAAACTAACATTAGCTGAACATATTTCACCACCCGCACTGAAAGTGATCCCTCCCTACTTAAATTTCTTACAACTCTGTACCTGAATCTCTGCTTTATACTTACAAAATCCCCCCTTGTATAATAAATACTTCATCTTCTCTGACTCCTTGCCTACAATTAGATTGCAAATTCCTGGAGAGGATGGATTGTGCCAGCTATTTTCATATTCCTGGAGTATGCCCTGAGCATAGCTGGCACTGAAAAAAAAGTATTTGTTGAATAGACCTATGCCAAACATTGATCTCTTGGTTACTATATTTTCCCCCATTACATATTAATAGGAAAGGTATATGGCCTTCATCTTAGATCTTCGCTGAAAAGCAGGTTTCCAAGTTTTATCCCCTTTGTTCATGAAAATTTTATGAAGAATTCCAGAGTGGTAAAGTGAAACAAAGGTCACTTGACTGATTAATCCTTGACCCAATGCTAAAGTCAATTTGATTCAATTCAAGGAGGAAGTATTATTATTTTTTTATGAGCAAAGAATGATGTTACACCCTAGGGATACACACACATTAAAATATGTTTCTTTTATTTGGAAATATTAAGAAATAATGTTATGTTAATGTTATAGTCTGAAGTCCTTGGAGTCACCTGAATGAAAAACCTTATGAATTTCCCTTGAACCTGGACTTAATCTGTCCCAGGGAGGAATTCTGATCCTCCATTCCCAGAAATAGATTAGGGTAGTGACCAGAATAAGAACAGGAAATTATTGTGATTAATTTAAAAAGAGGAATGTCCAGAGGAAACTAAGGCACCAGAGTTCAACTTTGACCAAATTAAAATGGGAACATTTGAAGAAGGAAAATCCTTTTGTTAAAAAAAAGATGAGTACCTTAGTTTATCCTGGATTCAATCAAGGAAGATGGCTCTTTGTTTAATCTGGAGATAGGGACCCTTTATTTTCCTAGGAACACAGCTATTTTTCTAATAGTACACCGGTGATATTAGCCTTATTATTTTACTTTGGTAAATTAAACCTAGCCTGTAGACCTGGCACCTGGCTTTATCATGCTGGAGGAATCTGTCTTTTTCTTTCTTGAATATAGTAAAATGCCACAAGCCCTTGTCTGGGTGAGATAGAATTTCAATTAGCAGGAAGGAATTCTGTTCCTTTGGATCTTCCTACAAGCAGCAATATTTGTAAACATCAATAGATGTGTGCATACATAAGAGTGTGTATACATCTCATACATGTATGAGATGTATACAGACACACACACACACATATATGCATATGCGTGTATGCTGTTGTTGTTTATCCTTATGACAAATGACACCGGGAGGGTCACGCCATTTGGATGTGACTTGCAAGTGAATTAGATTTAAGTGAGCAGTGTTGTATGTACGTATGTATTGAGAGTATATGTATACTCTGATTCTTTTAAGCCTATTTAGCCAATGTTTGTCCCTAGGACAAAGAATCAGAGTTATGGAGTTTTTTCTACCAGAAATCTGTTGTTTTTGTTTGTTTGTTTTGTTTGTTTATAAAATTCAAATTAGAATATTGTGATAATTGAATAAAAGAGGTCAGATAGAGTATTAGGAGAAGTAAGGGTTGGTGGCTGTGTGGGATTAGAAGAGTAAAGGTAGTATGTTACAGTTCAGAAATGTTATGTAGGCTAGAGTTACATATGAATGGTGGAAGAAGAGGACAGGAGAAGATCAGGGGCAGAAGTCCAGTTTGCCTAAAGGATGTACATAAAGGGAAAAAAGTATGAATATAGCTGAAAATGTAGGTTGAGCCATGTGAGGGGGAAGAGGAGTTGAGAAGACATTGCTAAGATTCACCTACTTCACTCTCCTTCCTGTGGCTGTGTATCTCTGGTGGCAGACTTCCTTTTCAGCTATTTTTCCACCTAAAATTGGAGCAAAGTCAAAAGAAGATCCAGGTGATACTTTGTTTAATATTAACAAATTCACATTGGTCTTTCATTTTATAAGTCTACAAATTTCTTTCCAAAAAAACCCACAACTCTGTTGTAGCTCTGATGCATATGAAGTATATAAAACAAGTAGTATTACTCTTTTTTAAAAATTTCCTTTGAGGATTAAAGTAGTAAAGTAATTGGCCCAGGGTCATAAACGTAGCCTTATAGAGTATGAATTTGAACCCAAGTCTTCTAACTTCCAAGGTCAGTGTGTTTTCTACTAAACCACATTAAGCCAGCTTGCATATTTTCTAAGTTATTTACTTTCTGTAGGGAAACATGACACCTATTAAAGTAAGAGATCCTCAAAATTTGGCATTTCTTCCTTGAAGAAAGACTACTAAAAGAAAAGACTAATTGAAATCCTTTCTGGTTCTAGGAAAAGACCTATTCTTCATTAAGAGCAGTTCTTAAAGAGGAATAAGGGGCCTTCATATTACTAGGGCTGAAGACTTAGCTGGTTTGGATAAAGCATTAGCTATCTCTTTCAGTTTGCTAGGATATCTTTAATGCTTTAATTCACTGTCCAATTTTCTCTTTCTATGTGTAACACCCAGTTAAAATTGTTAAAAGAAAATCTTTTTCCAGGTCTTGCTCTCAATAATGAAGCAAACCCAGAAAGAGAAAATTTAAAGGAGTTTATTGTGGCGCCCAAGGCAAAAGCACGGTGAATGTAGCCAGGCACCACATGCAAAGTGCACGATATTTTTATAGATTAATTCCTTAATAAAAGAATATGATCCTGATAGGTACACATTCCTAAAAGGGGATCAAAGTGTAGGCATCTGCCCTTTCCTAAGCTTGAGTTAGCAGGTACTTATAAGACGTCAGGCACATACAGCTATGGGAAATTATGGGCTCAGTAGAATTAACTTGGTGGTAGTGGCTAAGTTCTGTGCTTAATACTACTTCAGGTCTACTTGATTACCTATTGGGGGGCTTTAAGGATTTTACTTTTGAGTTCAGTCACTCTGGCTCTGAGTTCCCAGGTAGGGAAAAAATCCTAAAACCTAGGCAGGGCTTGGGTTCTTCTTTGCCTATCCTTTCATTCATATCTATCTCTTGTTAACCTCTGGCTTCATTGTACTTGAGGCAAAATTCAGTTTACTACGAACATTTGGGTAATGAACACAGCAGGTTATATTATAATATCTGTAAATAGACAAGCAATCAGAAGGGAAAGTTGGGACAGAGGCAACTGTTTCTTTGGACTTCCCTCAGTCTGAGTCCATCTGAGATGGAATCAGTGACTTTGCTCTGTGCTTTCCTTCTCTGCCACAGACCAATCCTCCTTTTGCTCCATTCTTGTTCTAGCTCTGACGTTTGTTGGCAGAAGACTGTGAAATTCTCTACCTCTATACACATGTCCAGCTAGAAGTACCAGGTGCATCGATTGATATAAATTTTTCAAAATTGATGAATTTTTTTAAAAAATTGTGATAGTTTAATTTCTCCTCTCTGTGCAAATCAGCTTTAAATGTAAATAATTACAAAAAAATTATAATTTTACTTTGAAATAAAAATTACATCCAACTTATTCTACTGCCCTTGCTTTATTGTTAAAAAAATGTACTTTGTCAATTGACCCAGCTTGTTCATTTGAGGTATTCTTAAATTGTTGTCCTTTTGGTTTAAACAAACTCTAATTTTTTTTCTACTACAGTTAACAGGAGCAATTTTTACCTAAACTGTAACGATGGAACTCATATGAAAAGTGAAGATTATTCCAGCTTGCTACCTATTAAGAGATAGTCCAATTTTAATATTAATTAGGCCTGTTTGTAGAAACATTTAAAATTAAAGCCAAGAGATTATAAAATTTTAATTCCTAATTTTCTTTGATTTTTACAAAGTATCTTTTGCAACTATATTTGGGTAAGGACAGAATTCTTTTCTATTAAATGCAAGTCTGTTTTGTTCATAGGGGCACCAAGACAAAAGCTTTCTATGTTTGCACATATATAATTTAATTTTATCTATACCTTCATCTTTGCTAAAACTAGTTTATAAGAATTACAATCTCTCCCAGTCTGATTGGAAAACTCATTCAATTCTGTCTAAATAACAAAGCTGTCTTTTACCTTTAAGTAGCAGTAGATAATAATGAAACCAGGGGTTTGTTTTTTGCTTTACAATTGGTGAGTAGTGAAAGGAAAAGGCAAAAAATAAATAAATAAAAACAAAAAGGAACCCCAAGCTGGATATTTGATAGACTTTATAAAGCAATTGTGAACTGCAAATAAGAAGAAAGAAAATTGAACAGTAAATAAGGCAACACAATTGAAATGAATTGCAATTACACCTTCCCTTGGAAAAAAAAGTAATAAAAGGGAGAAGAAAAACAAAAAAAAGAAAGTGGTTTGTTGGTAAGCCTTATATTGCTTTTTTGTTCCTAACACGGCTAATTTTAAGTGCCACTATTCTGTGGACCATTACGATAATTAACTTTGAGTTGCATTTTCCTCTTTGCCACAGTTGTGCCATAATTTGATCAACTGACTTTTGCTCTATTTAATTTTTTTTCTGCCCCAAAGATACTGCTCAATATAGAAACCTTGTGTGACTCACTGGATCATTATAGCCAAAGGATTTATAATCCACCTGCTTCTCCCAGTGCTTAATATCCTCCTTACAAGTAAGTTTAAAGTTCCTCAGGGATCATCATAATCTTCTTTTATGTGCCAGGCCTGCTTGCACTGGAGGAATAGCCATCTCCAAGTGGCATCTCAGAACAGTAGGGTCTTGTTTGAGAGTACTAAAAGGTATCCTAATGGCTTAACTACATTAGTGTCTCTCTGAAAGAACCTAGCTCATAGCAAGCAGTAAAAGTTCATTGGCAAAATAGGATGAAATAGCACTAGTCAATACTTCCAGGATTCATAATTTTATTGTTGTAAATAATATCTAGGATGACAGAATATGAACCCTCTGGACTTTAGTGAACTTCATGAATCTGTGTCTGAAAAAAACAAAAACAAAAAAAGGTACCATTCTTCTGTCTGCATATGTATAACTGGGCTGGCCCTTTGCAGAGAAACATATTTTGTCACCATGCCTAGATCTGAAATCTTTCCAACTTGGTAAGACCTCTCAGAGCTTCTGCCCCAGTGGGGCAAACCTTGAGAGCCTGGGGTCATCTGTGTATCACAATGAGGAATTTAGGGTCTAAAAATAGCAATAGTCATTATTAAAAAAAAAGGAAATAGGCTTACTATATCATCAAAAAGGAGCAACATTTATTTCTGCTAGGTTTGATTTCTCCTCTATTATTTACTAGCCATAACTAAATCATTTAACCTCTGTGAATCTCAATTTCCTCACATTTTTAATGGTGATAATGATATCTGTAATTCCTGCTTTACAGGGGTTTTTTTTCCTGCCTGATTATAAAATGAGATGATATCTGTAAAGCATTTTATAAATCTTTAAGTACCCTATCAATCAAGCAATTCATAAGGATTTATTAACTACCTATTACCTGCCAGGCAAGGTGATGGAGGGGAAAGGGAAGGAACTAGCAGCTGGGGAATCAGGAAAAATCACACACGCACACACACACACACACACACACACACAGATATTATGTCTATAATATATAATTATATTTATAAATATATACTTATTATAGATATTATTTACATATATATTGGTGAGGTATATATAATATATATGTGTATATACACACATATAATTATAGTAGTAGTAGCAGCAGCAGCTAACATGTATACAGCACTTTCTGTGTGCCAGGTGCTGTACTAAGCACTTTACAAATATTATCTCATTTGATCCTTACAACAACTGTAGGAGGTAGGTATTATCATGTCCATCTTATAATTGAGGAAACTAAGGCACCCAGGATCAAAGAGCTAGTAAATGTCTGAGGCCAGATTTGTACTTAGTTTTCCCTGACTCCAAGCCATGTGATCTAGCCATTGGGTCACATTGTCACACATACACACACACACACACACACCCTACTACCACCACCATATATGTGTGTATGTGTGTGTGTGTGTGTGTGTGTGTGTGTGTGTGTGTGTGTAGAATAGACTCTACTAGGGCTAATTTCCCAAATTCTAGTTTGCTCTTATAGGCTGGGTCCCCAGAGAGCCATGGTCTAACCTTATTTCAGGGTTCTAGAAATAACCTTAAGGGGTTAGCAGTGTCTTTCTAAATGCTGTTGCTAAGGAGGCCTCCATGAATATGGTCCTCTATTGATTATCAACTGAGATGTATTAGCTAGTTAGGCATAACTAGTTTTTAAAAACATGTATTTCCTAAGGTGGTGTGGTAAGAACAGCTAGTATAAAACCTTTCTCCAAACTGGGGGCACACTTTTCCATAAGTACATACAGAGTCCAGAGTAAATGTACTTAGCTTAGAGAGCACACAAATGTGGCAAAGGGTCAGCTTTGCTCCTGACCATTCCCTCCCTTTTTCTCTTCCTAGAGTGCTCACGAAATCCCCCTTAGCTATTGTGCAGCTTTTTGTTGGGCTCTTTTAGAATCTTGAAGCTGCTTTTCCTCAGAGAATCTAGTTTGTCTTCGATGTGTCTCTCAATTTATGATGTGAATGTTGCTCATTGGAGTCAGAGCCCAGCTCAAGCCTTACTTGCTCATCATTTGGGATTTGATGGCTCAACATGAGTGTAAAAAGCAATTATTTCTGTTCTGACTAGATACTCTGAGGATCTTCCCCTCCCAGACTGATTCTTTTGCGAAGGCAAGCCTTTACCTCAATTCTTACCTAGCCTTTAATTACTGAATAGGTGTTGCATCAGACAAACTGAGACCTGGGAAAGACCCTAGCTTAAAAAAGGCCAAGGTTTCCCATTGCATCCGGGCCATAGCCAGTTGTCTTGACCTATGTTTTGCCACTGGACTCCAATGGCTCTGGAGGAGAGAGTGAGGCTTATGATTTCATACAGTTCTGCCACCCTTAAATCCAATTGACTTGCAAGTCAAGACGTCACCCTCCCGTTGTCATTGCTCGTCTGAAAGAAGGATGAACAACAACAGCTGCCCATCAGTCACTAGTGTTCCAGAGACATTGCATTGGTAAGATGCCTGTGGAAATTACCAAATCTTCTGACCTTTCAATGTTGAACCAGTCATCTTCTAGTCTTAGGGGTGAGGAAGAGCCAGAGACATTTCAAGCAGTTGTAACAACAGTGCTACTTGCCACTACTGTGGCTGTGTAAGAGCAATAGTGCCAGCACACAGGAGGGCTGCTAGCACAGTTTCTTTGATCTGCTCTTCTAAGGCAGAGTATATACTCTTTTTCAGGGCTTCACAAGGGCTCCACACCTCTCCTGACCTAATTAGCAAAAGGGTGTGAGCCTTCCTACAAACAAAGACAAGACTCAATCAAAGGCATTTGATTGCCTCACTGCTGAAAAGCACTCCAAAAACAGTAAAAAAAGGCCCACTTTGCTTGCCCTTAACAGCAGTTCAGCCTCAGGGGCTTGTTTTGTTCTCCTTCCATCATTGAGCTGACCCAGAACACAAATCCCAGCTTGCTCTTTTCCACAAGTTCCATAGCTTGTGACTGAATCTCCTAAACCAATACCTTCTTTTTTGGTTTCATTTCATTTCATCCAATTGCTCAAAGCAGTCTATTGTTTCCCTGCTTTACTAACTAGATTGTTCACACTTAGTTTAATACCTATGATGGATGGATTAGTTTAATAGAGCTGTTCTCACCTGAAAAAGATATTGGACTAAGATATGTCTTGTTAGTTACTTTAAGTAGTGAAGTACAGTGGGGATAATTGATTAAATTGACCCTTTCCATCTGTACATATGCATATATACATACATGCCTGGGGGAGTCAATTAAATGATAATCATGATGGATAATGATGGAGAGATTTGTCTACGTGTGTATGTGTATTATATATGTATATACACACATGCAATTTACATACATGGATATGATGTATTTAATATACACAAATATATACATACATGCTTGAGAAAGCAGCATGGTGATGAGACTAGAAGTGAGGAGCTTTTCCTGGAAGTGACATCTTGTTCTGTGGAGGTGAAACCAGGGAAAACAGCAGATGCAAAGTGGGGTGGTGAGGAAGACTCAGGGAATCAATATCCACCCAAATGAAGATCTCATGATACAGAGAAATATCACAAAATTTTTCAAAGTTTTCTGTGTATTAGATTCTAAATGAAGAACAGTGCTTCCCTTTTCCATTTTAGACAAATAAATAGTGAAACAGCTTTGGTGGCCTCAGAGTCTGAAAGACCTGGGTTCAAGTATCACTTCTGATAATTTCTTTGTGACCCTGAATAAATCACACAATCTCCCAGTGCTCTGGGGATTATAAATTTCAGAGAAGATGCTGATCTGCATTATTGGAGGGATTTAACTCATCCAGGAGTTAGATATATCGATGAAATCACAGGTCCAGTACCTATCTCTTCCCCTTTTGTGTAAATAGAAGCAATGAAATGAGAAAATAGAAGACAAAAAATAGAAAAAATATAAATATACATACATACATGTATGCACCCATATATAAAACAACTCTGATAAAAGTATGATCTCCAAAAATCGATAGGCATTTGAAGTAAATCTAAAAGACTAAGAAGTATTCCTTATTAGCTAAGTGGTCAAAGGAAATAAACTACATTTTTTTTCAAGAAACAAACCAACTACCAATAATGTTAAAGAGTATTCAAAATTGCTATGAATCAGAGAAATGAAACTTAAAAGAAATTTGAGGTATTACCTTAAATGCAGCAAGTTGGCAAACATGTTAAAGGATGAAAAAAAATCAATGTTATTTGGCTTAGTGGAAAATAAAGCATGTTTACTGCTGGCAGAGCAATAAATTAGTACTATTGTTTTTAAAAGAATATGGAATTATTTAATAAAAGTCACAAAATTGCTTATACCCTTTGACCTAGAATCCTGTTAATGTGTCTGAGATCAAAATAAGTTATAAGCATTGGTAAGAAAAGAACTAGCTGTGAGGGGGGAAAAATGTAGCAGTGCTGTTTTAAGAGTTAAAAAAAAATTATGTAGGGACTATTTTTTGTCCTTTCTTTGCATCCTCTTCACTTAATACAGTGCCTGGCATATAGTAGGTGCTTAATAAATGCTATGTGATTGACTGACTACAAATGTGAATGTCAAGATATTAAATGGCAGTAAAATTCAAGTTAAATATAATGTAATATGTCAGCATTTTCTCATTAAGATCACAAGATACAGCTTAGTTTCTTCTAAAAGCAGTTCTCAAGTGTTATGGTCTCAGAACCCCTTTGTACACTTAAAAATTATCAAAGATCAAAAAAAGCTTTTGTTTATGTGGAGTATCGCTGTCAATATTTGTCATATTAGTACAACAGATAGAGCACTGAGCTTAGAGTCAGGAAGATCTGATCTCTAATCTAGCCTGAGTCACGGGTTGTGTGTCCTAGGAAAGTCATTGAATCTCTGTTTGCCTCAGTTTACTTGACTATAAAATGAGATAATAATAGCATTTACCTCCCAGAGTTGCTGGGAGGTTCAAATGAGATAAAAATTGTAAAGTGCTTAGCACAGTGCCTGACACATAGCAGGCACTATATAAAAATTTATTATTGTTATATTATAAATTAAACTAACTTGGTATTATTAGGAAAATATTTTTGATCTCCCAGACCATATGAAAAGGTCTTGGGTACCCCCAGATGTCACTGGACCACACTTTGAGAACTTTTGTTCTAACCTATGTAGCAAAATACAAGAGGGCCTGTAATGGCAAGTAAAATGGGACTTTTTGCTGTTTTTAATTTTGGAGTGTTTCTCAGCACTAAGGCAATCAAGTGCCTTTGACTGAGTCTTTGGCTGAGTCAAGAGTCTTTGATGACATCCTTAGAAAGCCTAAGTCACATGAGTTTGAGTCGCATGATTGTGATGCCCTTTGTGGATTGACCTTGAAGAAGTGTGTGTATATATATATACTCTGAGGTTGGCATTTTGCTTTGGGGGCTCACTCATTAGAAGAGTGTTCCTGTGGAGACCCTGGGTAGCCATTAAAGAGCCCACTGGCTTTGAAAACCCAGATGTTGGTGCTTCACTCTCTGGTAACTATGTATGTATTGCTATGGACAGTTCTTCTAACTGTTGTCTACTGATTTGTGTTATTTGCTCTGTTTGTATAATTTCTGCTTGTAATTTCTGTTTGTGTTTTCTCTGAAGTTCAGGGTGCGGACTTTTTTCCCCTGACCTAAGTGAATGATATATGTAAGTTTAATTAAAGTGAGATTGTAAACCCGTTAAACTTGCTTTCCTTAGAAAAGCAGATCAAAGATCCTGTGCTGGCAGCCCTCCTATGTGCTGGTGTTATTGGCCTTACACAGCCACAGTAGCTGCAAGTAGCATTATTGTTACGGGGCCCCATTCTGTGAAATTGTGGCCAGAGTGGCCTTTGTTTTCTTTGAGTGACTCAGTTTATCTCACTGAGCCTTGCTGGGCCATGCTTGGGAGCAGAGAACTTCCTGCGTGACCTCTTCCGGGGCAGGAAGCCCAGAGACTCATGCCTGTTAGCAGAGAACTTCCTGTGTGATGAGTCATGGGGCTGGCTGAGAGGAGGTGTTGACTCCAGAGCCACGCCCTATTGGGTGTTAAGCTAGGGGAAGGGGCCAACTCAAGAACCAATCGGCCCGGTCATTCAGGTGGTGCTTGATGATGTCAAAAACTCTATAAGAGAGGAGAGGACAGCTTGAAGATTCTTCTTTCCTTTTCCGGTTTGCGTGGGAGCAGTGGCAAGCGTGACTCTGGGCCAGCCCTTGCTCTCGGGCTGAGCCCAGATGTTGGTAACTATGAATTGTATTGGGTCTGTCTGTTGATATTCGTAATTTGTTTGTATTTTGTCCTGAAGTTTGGGATGCTGGTTTTGTTTTTCCCTGGGACTAAATGAATGTTGCCTGTATGCTCCCCTGAACTAATTGAATGCTGGATTAAAGTAAGCTGGTCAACCCCTTCACCGTTCTTTCCTTGTTTAAGCAGATAAAAAGAACCTGTGCTTTCCCGGAGTGCCGGCAGCCTCCTGGGTGCATCTTATGCCCCCACAGAAGCTGCTAGCCGATTGTTAAAACAGAAATCTTTACCAGTTTCAAGCATTCTTTTGGGATGTTTGACAACTATTTTGGGGAGAGTAAGTACTATATATGTTTCTGGGTTGTGTGCCTATGTTCATCTGATTTGGTAAAACAAAATATAGCAATAAAAAGAGTGACAAATAGTCTCAATAAGGATCATTGTTGCACAGTACTTACTTGCTCATGAATCATATGCACAAAGCAGATTTGTGAACAGCATATTTAATTACCTCCCATTCTGATTCCTATAAATATCGTCAAAAAGGCACATCTCTATACATTTATAATACTTAAAATAGCTTCTGGTAATTATGCAATTAAACAATTTTAAATGTTTTCATCTCAGTTTTAAAAATACATATGGAAAATTCATTTATTCTTTAATTTTATAACTCTCTGATTTTTTTTATAAATCCATGTAATTGCATCTGTTTCTTTCCTGCCTCCAATTTAAGAAAGCTAGAATTCAATCCCTGCTCATTTTCAAACCAGATCCAGCTATAAAATTTAGATTTAATGTTAGTG
Source organism: Trichosurus vulpecula (assembly GCF_011100635.1). Classification (NCBI taxonomy): domain Eukaryota; kingdom Metazoa; phylum Chordata; class Mammalia; order Diprotodontia; family Phalangeridae; genus Trichosurus; species Trichosurus vulpecula. The sequence goes on along the minus strand of NC_050576.1, from coordinate 330,147,792 downwards.
CAATTCAATGGCCATCTGACCAGGATAGAAGCAATAAATGTTCATTTCACCATGCCAGTGACTTTGACATCGCTGGACAATCATTTCCCCTACAGTGCCATCATCCCCTGTACAGACAAAGGGATGATTCAACATTATATTTTTACCTTGACAAGAGCATATGCCTTTTGGGATGGATTAAGTACTGCCACACAGAATTTCATTGCTAATTTTCATATTTCTGGATGAACGTTTGTACCAAATGCCCTTTAAAAAACTTTTTTTAAAAGGCTTTAAATGATGCCTATTGGACTCTCTTTGTTCTCAGCAAAAATCCAAAATTATATTCACCTTGCTCTTGTTCTGAGACTTGCTAATTCAAATTTGTCTCTGTACTGTTGTTTTGTTTAAAAAAAATTATGATATGTTCAAGTTGTTTTAAATTGTTCTTAAAAGAGATAAAGAACATGAGAGGGATTAAATTACTTTAGAAGCAAGGTCATTTAGTAACTGAGGCTAGGATTATGCTAAAATTGGAAGACTGCAGTCAAGAAGAGATTGATGAACGTCAAAGGCAGTTGCTGCTCCATTAAAAATGAAGAAGGGTTAGGCAATTTTCTGAAAGCAACCAGCCATTGGAGAAAGATAGACTTTGATCCTTCTTGGGAAGAAAATCCAACTAGATTGAACAAGGTTAAGCAGGCCATACAGGAAAGGGATCTGGGGGTTTTCGGGGATTTTTCCTTGATATTTTTTTAATAGGAGTTGTTGTTTTGACTTGAAAGGAAAGATAAGAGATAGTATCTGGCAGGAGCACACAGCAAATAAGGTAGCGCAACCTGGGACTTGCCAGCATGAGCAGAAGGCAATCATAGGTAATGGTACTCACTAAGATATTCAGATAAGTATTCAATTTAAAATGATGGCTAATGGGAGTACACAGAGGCAGGAACTTTCCAGAGAAGATAGAGTAAGCCCGGAAGTAGAGCCACAGTGATGCTTCCAAGCTTCTAAGGGCCAAAACACTCCACAGCCGTAGCCAAAAATTTTAGCAGGTGACAAAGTCACATTGAGCCCTGAACTATTATATCATTCAAATTTTGGAGGACTTAAATGATAGAGTTGTGAGGGAACCTTGGAAGTCATCTACCAACTCTGATCTTTCACAGTTTTGGTGCCTTTAGAATGAACACAATTCAAGCAGCATTGACTAATCAGCTTAGACCATCTGACTGATTTTCTTCCTGGACTGCAGAACCTGCTCTGTCTTATGTGGCAGCAGATAATAAAAGAAACAAGATCCTTTTATTCTTTCCTGTATTGCTTCCTACTTGCTGTGTAATTCTGGTCCAACCTACCAGCTGGAATAGGTGGTCAACAACGAGGTGTGGCCAACAGGTATTTGAGATAGAACCAGTCTGAGTCTCTTGCCTGAACTAGAACTAGACAAGAATGTTGGCATATGAAAGTATTCATTTTAACACTTTCAATAATAGGGAACTCACATCTAGAAGTAGGAAGACCTGAGTTCAAATCCTACCTTCCATAATTATTAGCTATATGGCCCAGGTAAATCACTTAACCTCTCTGCCTCCCTTTCCTCAGCTTCAATATGACGAATTCAGAATCAATGGCGTCTAAAGTCCTTTCTAACTTTAAATCTATAATCCTAGGAAAAAGCCTTTCATTTTCTAATAATTCTAATTGTTAGGGAGTAGTTAATTAACACTAAACAGAAATCTACCTCTGTGAATGCTGGTCCTTAGAAAAGATCCTCGGAGAAGCAATCAGGTGCAAAGGGAAGCCCTCTATCTCTGGAATCAGAGGATTTAGCTTTAAATCCCTGCTTCTGATGGCCACTAACTTTATGAATTTGCCTAGTAACATAACCTCCACAGGACTCAGTTTCTCCAAAAATGAGTATTAGACAAGGGTCCTCCAAAGCTGCTAATAGCTCTAGATCTTTGGTGCTATGGAACGGAATGGGATTCTGATGAGTTTGGGAGCACGCTAATAGACAATTAGAAAACTAAAAGCTTTTCTATCGAATGTAAATCTTTAAGTTTATGGGGGGAGGAAGATGCTCTAAGCGATATATCCACTTGTGGCACTGATTGAGAGCTAGTTTTATAAGATGTAAAATTATGTTTTACTCATAAAATATTTAAGTATTTCATGATAGCTGATGATGTATCACAGTTCTCTAGATACGGCTTAATAAAGATACAAGCTCTTTGCTTATGCTTTCAATGATGAGGGCCATCTGGTGGTGCTTCAAGACAATTAAAATTACGTGGCCTTAGCATGGGATATGTGTGTGTGTGTGTGTGTGTGTGTGCGTGTGTGTGCTTGCTGTGTAATTCTGGTCCAACCTACCAGCTGGAATAGGTGGTCAACAATGAAGTGTGGCCAACAGGTATTTGAGATAGAACCAATCTCAGTCTCTTGCCCAAACTAGAACTAGACAAGAATATTGGCATATGAAAGTATTCATTTTAACACATATATACATGTAAACACTCACATTTTTGTGTGTACATATGTTTATGTGTACACACACATATATATCAGAGAAAGTCAAAGCTACATCATTGATTTATACAAATAGCATATTCTTAGTAGAAAGCATGATACAATGATAGTATTAATAATAATAATAATACCTAGCATTTATATAACACTTTAAGGTTTACATACTTAATCTCCTTTGATTCTTAGAGAAAAAAAAACTGTTAGGTTACTGTTGTTATCCGTGTTTGTAAAATGAGACTGATAGAGGTTAAGTGACATGCCTGGGATGGTATCACTGGGAGTCATCAGAGACAGGATTTGAACGCAGGTGTTCCTGATTCCAAGTCCAAAACTTTATATACTGCTCTACCAGCATGTTTTTTTTAATTGATATCCCATCGCTCCGATTTCATAGAACTGAGACAAATTACATCTCTGAGTTGTCTCCTTACTCCATCTGTTTACAAATACATAATCCTTCAGTCAATAATTCTGATGATTTTTTATCAGAGATGATTCAAATTGGTTCAATACTTATTTATTTTAAAATTAAAACAAAATCCAATTATTTATAATCACAGCTGAAACTGGTTTATAATTAAAATGGGGAGAAATGACTAGCGATCCTTTCATTGGTTTGACTAACTCACTGATGAAAAAAAAAGGCCACTGCCTTAAATATTTTCTCAGTCAATAGTGGGCAACTGAGCATGGCAAAATTCAAACTAATGAAATATTGAGACATCAGCATTAGTTTTAAATTGGGTTTAGATGGTCACATTTCCCATTGATCTTCAAATCTCTAAATTTCCAATATAACTACTTTATTTTTTTCTCAAGAGTTTACACATCAAAATGTAGGCATAGACTTTATAGTGAGTGAGAAAATTATATCCAACTCAATCAATCTTCAGAGCTTTTTATTCAGAATTTGCATTTACAGGTGAAAAGGAAAAACTATATTATTCTGAATTTACCATCTCATTTTTCACTGCCTGGTAGAAATAATTTTCCTGTGATTTATTAATTATTGGGACTATGTTAGACTACTCAAGTAGTTCTTAAAACAATATTAAGACCTATTTTTGTCACTTTTTCCTATATATAATATGCATGTTCTAGAATTGAAAGCTTTTATACTATATTTTTCAGTCAAGATGTTTCAGCTCAAGATTTTCATAAATACCTAAGTTTAAAAAAATTTTTAAAAATGTGAAATAAGAATAAAAGAAACACTAATATACTATTACTAAGTCCCATGAAAATTTGGAAGTGACTCCTAAATTCTCAAAAATAACATCAGTGAATGCAAGTCCTGGAAGGTTCAAATAAACTGGAAAGATTTCAAGTATGGTCTCAAAAAGAGATTGTATACATATCATCCTTGCTAAGTTCAATGAGACATCATAATAAAGTTGGTATTAAGTAATTTTTTTTTTAGCTAAAAGAACTCATGGAGACCATGTACTATGGAAGGACTGCAATCAGCATCAATAAAAAAAAAACTACACTGAAGAAATCATAGATGTTTGGATGAATCATATGAACACTTTGAGTTCCCCAATGGAAATATGAAAATAATATGATGTTGATCCTTCTGTCTTGTCTTAGGCCTAGATACTATCTTCTTCCTGGGTTTCAGAGACACCATAATCTCCTGGTTTTATTCCCACCTTACTATTTTTTTTCCTTCTTCTCCGGCTCCTCATCCTCCATGGATAGAGAACTGGACCTCTAAAACCAGGAAGACATGAGTTCAAATCCATTTACTAGCTAAATGACCCTGGGCAAGTAATAACCTCACTTTGCCTAATTCCTCATCTGTAAAAAAAAACAGAATAAAAATAGGCTCTACCTCCCAAGGTTGTTGTGAGGATAAAATGAGATAATATTTGTAAAGTACTTTGCAAACCTTAAAAGTCCACAATTAAGGTGGATGGTGCCTAATGTTCCACACTGACCTTCTTTTCTTTATACTCTTGGCAATCTTATTTTTTTCTCACAGCTTCACACATCATCTATATTCAAATGGGTCACAAATTTATGTCTCCAGCCCTGATCACTTTCCTGAGTACTGGATCTGTACTTCCAATTACCTGCCTGAATGTTCCCTTGGTATCTCAAGCTCATGAAATCCCTTTCATCTTTCCCCCTAACTCAGTACTCCACGTCAAAACCTTGGAGTTATCTTTGACTCAACCTTCTTATCTGTCCTATATATTTGTAAAATATTTAGCATAGAGCCTGGCACATATTAGGCACTATGAAAATGATTATTCCCTTCCCTATATTCAACTACCATAATATTTCTCACACCCATTCCCTAGTCTCTTTTCTAATGACTGCTATCTTTTGTTCAGACCCTTATGACCACCTACCTGGTCTACTGGAATAATCTTCGCAAAGTCTTCCTTGATACTTCTTTTTGGCAATGACCTTCCTCCTCATATCTCAAATAACACTTTCTCTTGTGACTCTCTAATACGTTTGTCTTATAATACTGTATATTTTTGCTGGTCTCTTATTCGCCTACTAGACTGTACATTTCATGAATGCAGGCAGTACTTTTTATTTAAACTTCATATCATCCCCTTTCTCTAGTGCTAAGCATTGTTCTGGATTAATTAATGTTGATTGAACATGGAATGAATAAATGGATGGTTGGATTATCAAAAAATCTTCTAGCCTCCACTAGCATTCCTTCTAATGGATCCTACTTACTTCTGACAGACAAATCTTCTTTAGAGATAGATCTAGTCACTTTACTCCCTTGCTCAAAAACCTTTTGTGGCTCCCATCTCCTGAGTAAAATTCAATCTTCTTCACCAGATGTTCTAGGTCCTCTACAGTCTGATAACATCTTAACTTTCTAGTTGTATTTTGTATTGCTTCCTGATATAAACCCCTTGTTCCAGATAAACTCAGTTACTCCCTGTCCCCTGAATATGTTCTGAATGTTCTTACCTTGATGCATTTTTTCGTGAAGTAACCTGTATGCAGAATGTCCTTCCTCTACCTCTTTGCATGTTGAATTCCTACCCAACCCTCATAGTCCAATCAACTTATTACCTCTTCCTAGAATCTTCTCTGATGCTCTATTTTCCCCTTGGACCTCACAGAGTGCAGTTTTATACTAAGCTGTTGACTGTATTATGAATTAATTTGTGTTATATTGTATTTCTACAGTAAGAACCTTATATAAACCAAGAGAGATAAGGAATATATATCATTTAAGACTCATATTCTTCCCAGAATTTGGCACAGTGTAGATAACAGAGCATATAGAAGATAATGGAAAAAGTATCTGATAAATTTGTTGAATATGAGAAAAGACCTCTTAGAGCAATGCTACTTGTCCTCATTATGGATTCCCTCCACCACTAACATAACCTCTACAGGACACGTGGAAGAGAAAATAATTATATATGTATATGTATATACACACACACACATAGGTACAGGGTGTTCTCAAAGTCTGGACACATAGGAAGTCTCATTAGCACCTCATTAATCATTTCACCAAAGACTCATTGTTGTTCAGCAACTTCTTTTTCCTGGGTATACTAAAGGAGAAGGTGTACTCAATGAAAATCACAGATGCAACACACTTGATTGAATGCATAAATGCATGAAGAGTGAATGTGCTAAAATTGACGGCAATGTGGAGTTATTGCAAGGAGTTCATGTGAATCTTGCAAAGCACAATTTTTACATGACAAATGATGGAAATCATATTGAAGATGTTATTTGTTAATATTCCAATTAAATAAAATGTTGAAAATTTCATTCATTTCAATTCTTGAAAATATGCATTTTCATGTGTCCAGACTTTAGGAACACCCTGTACATATGTGTGTATACACACACGATTAGACATGTAATATGTGTGCATTATACACACATATACACAATACCTATGTGGATACATATACAAATACATATATACACATAAACACACACACATACACACACACACACACACACACACACACACATATATATTTGATGGGGGGGGGGAAGGAAATGGTGAACAGGGCTGGTGAGGGAAACATTGAAAACCAGCTTAATTAGAAACAATAATCCTGTGTGATGACTATTCCTGAGTCCTCATACATATGGTAATTCAAAATTTTTTAATCTAACCTAATCAATATTTCAAGTCAATGCTTACAGCACATCACTAACTCAAACGTAGAAAAACTCAATGTGTCTAGGACAAAGTCAGGGCTTTTTAAGTAGCAAGGTCTTCCAAGATTCATGTATAGAACTGAGTTTCCATATATGTGAATGCTTCCAAAGGTAAATTAAAGACCCTTCCTTTTAAGATCATCTGGCTTGGTATCTACTGAATACTTAGGTATTAAAACTGTCAACACTGAGGGAAGATCTGTAGACAAGAAATCTGGATAGTGAAGAAACAAAGAACTGGTTTGTTTGCTTTTCTGTGTCTATATTTGGCTATTTTGAGTATTCTGAGAAAGATGAGGCATAATACAAGGAAGAAAAAGGATATGGTCAACCTTGGGAAGCATAATCACACTATTACTCTTGAGTGAATCACATAAAAAGAACTGGATGTTTCACTACATATTTGTTACCCAATCAGGAGACTGACAATGCTACCCCGTAAAGGGTTTGGCTCTTTATTTTCCACTGTCTGGCAGAAACTTTTTGGTTGTTTCTCTCCTCCTGCTTACCTACCCCACACTGTTTATTATAAAAGTCCTACTTAAACAGAAACCATTAAGAAAAAAACAATATTTGGCGGTAACATTAAACAGAATAAATAATAATGATTTTGTCCCAAGAAGGCATGGTTAAACTAAAAAACTGCCTAACTAACAAATGAACTAACGATGAGATTGAGAATAGAATCAATGTTGTAGGTTCAGAAATATCATAATAGTGAGTATACAGCAATTATAACTTGGTAAGTATTCTCATATTCCTTTCTCTCTATGTGAAGAACAAATTCAGAATTCCCTTGATCAAGGCCAAATTACAAGTCATAGAATCATAAGATCATAGAGCTAGAAGATCATAAGATCAGAAGGGCTAGAAAAGACCTTAGGGCTCATCAAATCTAATCCCTTCATTTCACAAATGAGGAAACTGAGATTAAAAAAAGTCCATGCTTTGCTCAGAGACACAAAGTCAGTAAGTGTCTGAGAGGGGATTTGAATGGGATCTTCCCGATTTTAGATCCATGACTTTATCTTCTATGCCCCTCTACCTTTCTAACAGTCTTTCCATCCCAAGTCTCCATGACCTGTGGATGGTTCTGATTGGTGCCCAGGGATTCATTGCATATACCAGGTCAGAGCAGATCACCTATGAATGGAATGGAAAAGAAGGAAGTTTAGATAGACGCCTGAAGCAGTAGAAGATCTAGAAAGTCTGGGATCATTGTAAGAGAAGTTAAAGAAAGGTAACAGGATGTTGTTGCAAAAATAGGGCCGAGCACAGCACCATCTGAGTAGTGTTCCAGATAAATGAATTTAACAACAAGTAGAGGAGAAAGAATCCATAGCATCAGCAGAGTGTGGAACGGAGTTCTAGTTCTTCAGAGAACTAGTGAGAACTTGGTGACTACCTCAGATGCTACCACTGTGGTCTGTGCCCTTAATAAATATTTGCTTACTACCTAATTCTTCTCAGCAAAGCAAGGAAGGACCTAAAATAATTCCAAAAGACTCATGACGGAAAATGTCATCCACATGCAGAAAAAGAAATGTGGAGTCTGAATGCAGATCGAAGCAGACTATTTTCTTTTTTTGTTTGTTTTATGTTTTTCTTTTTCATAGTTACTCCCCTTCTTTCTAATTCTTCTATACAGCATGACTAATGTGAAAATATGTTTAATAGGAATGTATATGTAGAGCCTATATTAGATTGCATGCCATCCTGGGGAAGGCGAACGGAGAGAGGGGAAGAAAATTTAAAACTTATGGAAGTGAATGTTAAAAACTAAAAATAAATAAATTAACTTCTTAATAAATGAATAAATAAATATTTCCTTACCTCAAAGGATCACAGCATTGATAGCTAAATGGATTTTTGGAGTTCATCTAGTTCAATTGCCTCATTTTGCAGTTAAGGAAATTGAGACCCTGAAAGATTAAGTGATTTGCTACCAATGAGTAGTAAATAGCAGAATTAGAATTCAATCTGGGTTTTCTGATTCCAGTTCAATTTAACTTGTATTGAATTGAGCACATGGTTAGAATCCAATCCAAGAAGATCTAGGATAGGGTAAAAGATGGACTTAGATAGAAGGAATAATAAGACAAAGTCCTGGTACAGGAACTGGGAAACAAAATATAGTACTCAACCAAAATGGTCAAGGAAAGAAACTAATTCTTAGAAGTGGGTTATGAGATGAGAGCAGGAATATAGCAAAGCGATAATGCCAAGCTATCGGAGACATAGCTCTACAGGCTCTCTTGTCTTTTAGGACTGAGGATCAGACTACAGCAAGAGTCAGGAGTACCATTAAGTCTATGTACAGGTGGAGGGTTAAGTGGCCATAAATGGGAGAATAAAATGTATCTCATTGCTTTTCTGTATATAGTATGCCTTATTTTGATGACCCAAAGCATCCAAATGTTAGATGTTTTCAAATGGTAATTATTTGTTTCTCAATTATCCAGGCTTATTACCCCAAAAATATGTGGGGTAAGAGGGTGACAAGAACCCAGTTCAACAATTACAAAGTCAGCAGCAAAGTTTGTTCAGAACTCAGGTCTTAGTTCCTTTGACCAGACAGTCTATGAGAACAACCTGCATGAATTGCCTTGAGATTTTGATTTATGAGGAAAATCTATGGAACTGAATTCATTTAGGCAAAATAAAAATGACATTTTAGAAACTGTAGTAACTCTGTATGAGGACTGAAAGGAGGGCACTAGCCTGCAGCTAAATGCCTAGCTCCCATTAAAATCATTATAAGGATATAATATGAAAGTAAAGAAAGGAATGAACAAGAAATTTGACTAGCTCTCATTTTAGCAAAGTGCAAATCCTTTTACCTTTTGTGAAATAATAAGCAGTCTCTCACTAGAATATAATAAAGTTTACCAGAAAGTTATTTAGAGGTCTAACTGTTCAGGTAAATTGGATTGTCCTTGTGCTTAATGTTTTGTTTTATATTTCCCCCCATATGATACCAACAAATTAAACTTTTCTGGGGTGAACCCAGGTAAAAGTATTTGATTCAGGAGTCCTGCCTCCCTCTATTACTTCATCAAAGAATGGTTAAAATATATTTAACCAAAATAAAAAAAATAAAATATATTTAACCAAACTATACAGTTATATTGGTTATCAACAAGTAGTGTTTCTTACTGGAAGCCACACTCTTATACAAAGGTGTTCTAAGGATTGAACTGTCCCAACATACTAAATAAAAAAGAAAAAAATAGGGGCAGCTAGGTGGTACAGCGAGTAGAGCTCCGGCTCTGGAGTCAGGAGGACCTGAGTTCAAATCAGGCCTCAGACAATTGACATATTTAATAGCTGTATGACCTTAGGCAAGTCACTTAACCCTAATTGCCTTCCCTTCTCCCCTCCAAAACACAAACAAACAACAAATCTGTAGTCATGCAAGGAGGGTAGGGAGAGAAAGAATAGTAATCATATATCTCACATTAGTGACACTAGTCAATCATGTGTATTCATACTCTGATCAGACCCACTATTTGTATCCAGTCACACAAAGCAAGTTATCATTAAGAAATACTGGGTCCTCAAGTGAGATGTTTATAGGACCGTGTTAAGCAGGAATCTCCTCACCTGTAATTTTAGCAATCCTGTTTTTATTGTCCACATGAGTGGGTCAAGATAGCTCCCAAAAAAATTTGTTTTTTATCCCCTTATTTGGATCTGAGTCCCAGAAATAGAGTTTATATCTCTGTTTCCCAAGAGAACTGGGGTCCATAAAACATTATCTCAGAATACCATAGTGGCCTCAATTGGAAAGATTATAAAGCAATATCATCAGTGAAAAGTATTGGCCACACATTAGGTAGGTTTATCTCTTGACTTAGCTCTAATGTTTCCCCAATCAGTAGACACACAATATAGCTGGTGACCCTGGGCAAGTCACTTAACCTCTTGGTGTCCCAATAAAAGCTCTTAGACTGTTAAGTTACAGATATGTCAAACTACATCACTGGAGGGAACTTTCACACTAGAAGCTCCCCACACAGATGAAATTACAAGTCTGGACAAAAACCAAAATAAGGCACAGTCTCTTCCCACATGGGGCTTAGAATATAGTTGGTAGAAAACTTGTTCCTTGCCCACTAGCTACTTAAATGTGGTCCTTTATAACGGTCTTTCACCCAACCCTAAAATGCAAACTATCTAAGCTTGAAGCTCCTAAATGACTGAGCAGGATTGCTATGACAACACCTTGAGAAATAGTATATTATAAATGATAGAGGGTCGTCCCTGAATTCAGGAAGCCCACTCAATCCCTGCCACTGAAACATACTGGCTCTGTGACCTTGGGCAAATTATATAATTTCAGTGCTCTGGGAAACGCTGTCAGACTATATTTTGCAGAAAATATGCTGACCTGCATTGGTAGAGGTAGTTTGCTCACCTAAGAGTTCACTATACCAATGAATTTACAGATCTTGTCTTTAGCCTTACCTCTCTAATTAAGGCACAGTGAACATTTCAACCAAGATTTTGGCTTTTCATCCCTTCAAGGGAACAAAAACTTCTCTCATCTTAGCATTTCCTATCTCTCCAAATTAACTCAGGGACAACATGGCTTCTGCTACCCTCCCAGGTTATATTATATCCTATCAAGGAAAATTAAAACCTGTGTAGTAATTAGGAAACAATTGAACAAAAGGTGATATATAAATGTAATTAAAATATGTTGACTCACAAATAATAATAATTATATATTTGATGAACTAAAAATGACAGGAAGTCTACAAAGGCAGTGACTAACAGTGGAAAGGGTGCTGATTACAAAATTAAATGTCTGGAGTTTGAATCCTATTTTTGCCACTTATAGCTTATGACTTTGAGCAAGTTACCTGTCTTCTTTGTGCCTTAGTTTCCTTATGAATAAATGATAGGATTGATGGGGCACTGATGCCAGACTCCTAAAAGACCCTGGACTTTTCCACATGGCCCAGGTCCCTGGTATTCAGCCTGTGGCATACAACCCTTCTAGGTTAATAATCCTTTCAACTGTCTTTGTGTTGTGGCTTTGACCCTGCCCCAATCTCTAATTCTCTCTTATCTCTAACCTGACCCAGTACTTCCTTGTCTCTTACCAAGGGATCTCCCAGGCTACTTCCCACCCTTAATTCCATCTAGATCCCTTCTCTGTTATCCCCCCTCCCCCATCACCCCAGATCCCTTGTCTACTCCCATCCAAATCTTCCCACAGATCTTTTCCCTATAAAAAGGGCTAGTCTCATCTACCAGAGGGCAGATTCTTAAAATCTTACCCACCTCAATCTGGGTTTTAATAAACAAGGCTTGGGTTGAATTCTTTCAAGGCAGGACCTGCATCTTTTGCCCTTGAACTTCAGGGTTCCCTTCATCAATGTATGAATGAATGAGTGAGTGATTGAAAAAGCATTTATTATGTTCTTACTATGTGCCAGCAGGCACAAAAATAAGCCAGATAGTTCCCTGACTCCTAGGATCTTGCATTCTAATAGAAGGAAACAACACATAAATGGGGTGCTAGAATTAAGAAGGAGATAGTGAAGGGAAGCTTGACTTTCAGGTGGCTAGGAACAGAATGGTAGATTAAGGACCAGAATAGATAAATTGACAAGTTACCACTCAGAGGCAGGTCACAAGAGGGGAAGAAGGAAAATGAGGATGGGGAAGAAGGAGGAGGAAGAGGCCAAAGTACAAACAGAACTCCTTCGAGATGACTGGTAAATGACTTGACCATTGTAGATCTAGTCAAGATAAAAGGAAAGGTCACCAATCATTCATTTCATACCAGCTTGCATTTCTGGATTGTACCCCAGCATGCCTTTAAGAAACCTCTTGTTTAGGAAATTCACCCAATGAGATGGCTTCAGCTTTTGTTCTCACACTTCATTATTGCAGTCAGTATCCTCTGCCTCTTTGGAGGGCTGGGGAGGAGAACCAAGACCCCCTCCAAAACCTCCACTTAAACAAGACACCCAGGGCCACTTACCTGTTCATTTGTTATAGGCTATACACCTTTAGACTAGGCTCCATCATAGTCCCATACCCTCCCCCACTTGTCAGCTTCCCCTTCATGTGCTGTCTTCCCTAATTAGACTATAAGCTCCTTGAAGACTGGAACTGTCTTTCTTTTTCATATTTATGTCCTCAGCATTTAGCCCAATACCTGGCATATAGCAGTTGTTTAATAAATGTTTATTAACTAACTGATCGTGAGCCTATATTAACAAGCACCCTAGCACACCCAGGATGGCCTGCTAGCACAGGTTCCTTGATCTACTTTTATAAAGGAAAAACAGCTTCAAATGGGTTAAAAATTAGTCAATGCAGACTTTATTCTAACTAACCTTCTCCCAAGGGTTGCTAAGCACCACCTCCTACAGCATTCCCTAATCACCCTTCTTGCAGGGACCAGAGAGAAGGGGTGTGCAACTGCCCCTACATCTCCATGGGGCCAGTTGAGACAGGCACAATTTGTGCATTCTGCTAAATCTCCTCAAGCTTCAAAGGGGGCCGGCTGAGACAAACAGATTCCCCCCAGCCTTGATGGGGGCTGATCAAAGCACACACAGCAGCCTAGCTTGTGCATTTCAGCCCTAAGATTCCCTACTCACTGACCAGTGCCCATCTGCTTTACACTCCACCCTTCAGGGTCCTGACCTTTATAATCTAAACAGGTGACACGGGCCTTTACAATCTACACAAGTCATGGTGGAGATGTTTTGAACCATAGAACACCTGGGGATGAGAGATTGTTATGGTCATGGATGTTGGAAAACCAAACTCCAAAAAATACTAACAAAAATCTACTTTGCTTATGCGTACTGAGCCAGAGAGCACATTCAGTACAAAGATAATGCTAAAAGGCAAAAACTGAGGTCAAATATAGTAGACGGCATTAGTACTAAGTATTAAAGTTAAATACAATGCACAGACTTCCTTTCTATTATTATTCAATAAAGTACAAAAGTAGAAAGTGACACTTCCATAAGAACACTATTTTGCTGGGAAATAGCCCCTTGTATATGAGAGTGTTTAATTCAGAATCAGTAGTCCTGGGATCACATCTCCATTACGACATTCCTTAGCTGTGTGATCCTGGACAGGACATTTGACCTGTGGCATGTTTCCTAGCCTATAAAGTGGGAACAATATACTAGCATTAACTATTTCATTGGGTTGATTTGGGGCTCTCATTCATTGGCCAAAAAATAGGTCACAGGCCTAACCCTATTTGGGCCCTGATTAGCTCAGAAGAAATATAAATAGAAGGATTTTTTTTTCCTGCTTTGGCCAGAAACACTTAGGGTCTTCCCCTCCCAGATATTTTTTTTTAAATTATGCAAAGAGGCTATTCTCTGCCTTATTTCTTATTGAGCCTTAATTACTGACCGGGCATTGTCTCAGTCAAAATGAGATCTATTAAAGACCTTAGCTTGAAAAGGCCAAGGTACCCCAGTGCATTCTGGATTATCTCCAGTTGTTCTGTTCTATATTTGCCCACTGTACCCAGATGGCTATGGAGGAGAAAGTGAGGCTGGTGACTTTGCACAGCCCTCCCTCACTTAAATCCAATTTACTTGCATGTCATGGCATCACCTCCCTGATGTCATGGTCCTCTTTGAGAATGAAGGACAAGCAACAACATTTCACAGGGTTGTGTCAGTGAGTAAGCAGTTTGCAATCCTTAAAGGGCTAAATATATAAGTTGTGACTACCATATCACAAGCCTTTGCTCTCTGATTCCCCTCTCCCTTATCTGAATGGGATTTATGCCTACAGAATGGATATTTGCTAAGCAAGCCCTGTTTCTAGGAGACCAAACTATAAGTGATGTGTGCGTGTGTGCGTGTGTGTGTTTTCTGCAAGCTGTTAAGCTGTAGCATCCTAGTGCTTGAAAAGTCCTTTTAAATTCTGCAGCCTCACCTTTTGTAGAATAGACCATCAGACTCAGAAAGGGTATATGATTTGCCCAAAATCACACAGGCAGACAAAGCTGGGATTACTATGTTTGTATTTTAAAACCTCAGAACATTGTTCTTTTTCAGATGCAGCTAATTTATAAGTAATTATGATAGTGTTGCTTTCTCCTTAAAAGCAATCATTTACTGAATATTGACTAGAAGGTATGAATAGGAAGAGAATTGTGATATGTTGCTATGGCTATAAGGAGTTCTGAACCGTGTGTGTGTGTGTGTGTGTGTGTGTGTATGCACATTGATGGGTCCCTTTGGCAGTATCATGAAGCCTATTGATCCCTTCTTATAATATTTCAATGCATAAAAAATAAAATACATAGGATTGCAAAGGAAACCATTATTCTAGAGTATTTATCAAAATATTAAAGAAGCAACATCATGGATGCAGGAATAGATCACTGTAAATGACTATATTTATCCAGTGCTCATGAAACATCGGAGGTGAAAAGAATCATAGAGTTTATTTGCTTCAAAACCCTCATGTTACAGAGAAGGAAAAAGAAGCGCAGACATATGACATAGTCATGTAGTCTTGTAGTCTTATAACACTGTGAGATAATGGTAAAGCTAGGATCAGAACCCAGATGGCCTATGACATCCACTATGGCATGGTGCCTGTTTGGTTGTGAGGAAAAGTAATAAGAAATATTGGAGAATGAAAAATCTATCTGGTAGAAAAGATTTTAGACTTACATAATAAGTAAACATTCTTTGAGATTCTCTAATGAAAGACAAGAGGTATTGTAATGAGCCATTAATAAAGGAAGCTATCCACTGCCACAAAATCCCTGAGTTAATATAATCTGCTAATATTCCTAATAGGCACTGAAAAATTAATTTTAAGATGTAATAATGACTTTGGCTTTATTCTCAGTGAATGAGGTTGACTATATCTCCTCATCAGGGTCCTAGGAGTCTGGAAAGGTGCTGTAGCATCTAATACAGTCATCTTGCCCCCTTTCTGGTGTGTCTCACTCTCACTGTTAGCTGTCAGTTCCATTTAACATATTATTCTCAATTAGTTTTTACAAAAGAATACTTACTTAGAAGACATAGGAAGATGTATAAACTTTCTTCTGCCTTACACCACCTTGGTCTTTTAGTAGTGTGGGCTAAGAATTAATGCAGTTTCTACAAAGCATTCACCAAAACCAAGTTCACTTTTAATTGGAGCATGGCCTCCAGGGATTCTGCATCTCTGCTTTTACTTAACTTCATCCCTATCTAGTTTCCAGTGAATCTGCACACGGATTCTAGCTCCTGGATTCTAATTGCTCCCTCTCCTGGTCTTTCAAAGATCACAAAGTCATTGCCATCTTCGATCTCTTTCACCTAAAACTGGAATAAATGGAAAGAAGCAAAGGACAGAAAGGTCATCAGTCGTGGGCCACGTGTTTGTCATGCATGTGGAAGGCCTGAGGCTTCTTCCTTTACAGAATTAACTCAGCAGAACATAGAAAGAAAAGGAAAAGACTGATCAACAGCATAGCCCTGGCTGACTTGTGCCTTTACTGTGCCCTAGTTCCAGTTCCATCACAAATCAGGACACCTACTTTTCTTCATGTAGTCAGTGGACCAGGACCAGTTACAGAATGTTTGCATGTGTTCCAAAGTCCACATGGGAACTTCATCAGCTGAGTATTCTGTGCATGCTTATGAGAATTAAGCTCATTTGTCAGTACCTGTTTTAAAACAAAACAAAGCAAACCCTTTGTTCTTTCTAGACCTCATGCATATCTAAGAGTCCATACTAATAAAGATAGACATAAGAGAATATTGGCATCAATTAGCAGTTTGAAAGAAAATTACTTTTAGGTCTTCACAGAACACCAGGCAGGATGGGTTCTGAGCCTGGGTTATCTAGAAGAGGAAATACCACTTGAATTACATACTCAAGTACTTCTCAAATACAAATTAAAACAATTCTGAGGTACTACCTCACACCTATCAGATTGGCTAATATGACAGAAAAGGAAAATGATAAATATTGGAGAGGATGTGGAAAAATTGGGAAACTAATGCATCGTTGGTGGAATTATGAACTGATCCAACCTTTCTGGAGAGCAATTTGGAACTATACCCAAAGGGCAATCAAACTGTGCATACTCTTTGATCCAGCCATACCACAACTAGGTCTGTATCCTAAAGAGATCACAGAAAAGGGGGAATGACCTACGTGTGCGTGCGTGTGTGTGTGTGTGTGTGTGTGTGTGTGTGTGTGTTTATTTATAGCAGCTCTTTTGTGGTGGCAAAGAATTGGAAATTGAAGGGATGCTTATCAATTGGGGAATGGCTGAACAAGTTGTGGTATATGAATGTAATGGCATACTATTGTCCAATAAGAAATGTCAGGCAGGCAGATATCAGAAAGACCTGGAAAGACTTGCATGAACTGATTGACGAAAGTGAAGTGAGCAGAACCAGGAAAACTTTGTATACAGTTATAGCAACATTGTACGATGATTAACTGTGAATGACTTAGCTTTTCTCAGCAATACAATGATCTAAGACAATCCCAAAAGACTCATGATAGAAAATGCTGTCTATATGCAGAGAAAGAACTCATGGAATCTGAATACTGATCGAAGCATACTATTTTCAATTTATTTTGTGTGCGTGTCTGTGTGTATGTTTCTGTGTGTATGTGTGTTTCTTTTGGTCTGTTTCTTCTTTCACAATATGACTAATATGGAAATATGTTTTACACATTTTCACGTATTTAGCCTATATAAAATCACTTACCATGTTAGGGTGTGGGGAGGGGAAAGATGGAAGGAGAAAATTTGGAACGCAATTTTTTAAATGAATGTGAAAAATTGTCTTTATATGTAATTGGAAGAAGATAAAATGCTATTTAAAAACAAACAAAAAAAGTTTTCTCTCCACTACCCTAGCCTCAATGCATTTTAATGAGATTGGCTTTACATGTCCATCAACCTTTCTTAGATCAGACTCTCTATGTTCCTAACCATGAATTAGCAGCCTGACTCTAATGTTCATGCTCCTGAATTCAACAATTTTCATTTTCAGTCTATACTTGTACCAATTTCTATCTTTATATTTCCAGTCTCTGCCATGACCAATTGACACTGACATCTGATTTCTTTCTTTCTTAACTTATTTTTAAAAACAAGACCTATGATTTCACTGGTATAGAGAACTCCTAGTATAGAAGCTCCTTACACAAATGGAGTTCACCATCAGCTTGACCACTTAAAGTCTTAGACAGTTGTCTAGCATCACTAAGTAATTTCCTTATGGTCATATATCCAGAATTTGTCAGTCAAAATCTGAATGTGAATGTGGGTGTTCCTGATTCCATGGCTAGAATATTATCTGCTATGCCATGCTCTCATGAAACCATCTCCATGCTAAGCCATGTAGTTTATTCCGAAGTTGCTTGAGGTAGAAAATACAAGTTAATTTCATTTTGATGATGAATAACCTGCTGTATCTGTATACTGCCACTGATTGAAACTTCCTTATGGCCAATCCAAATTGTCTAATCATGTGAACGGTAGTCTTATTTAGTGGTGTTAAAAAGACTTTAAATTTTACCAATTAAAGCATGAGACACCACATAGCATGCTTACCAAAGGTGGCATGCCAGGTGACTTGAAGGATCCTCACACGACAAATTTAATTAACAGTTTATAAACTCATGCCAGATAAACTTCAGAACCTTAGCAGTTATCTATAGATACTGCTGCTGAGCCCAGAGTTGATCTTTGAATTCTAGGTCTCAGATGAGTAGTGGTAACAGAACCCACTTTCCTGCCTTCTCCCTACTATTCAAGCCAGAATCAGAATCTTTTACAACCACACTCAGCTTCAGCTAGTTAACTGTTTAAATATGTAGACCCAGGACTGCTTATGCTTTGACCCCAATTTCTGCCCTGGCAGAATCTCTTTGAGGAGGTTAGATACTCCTTACCTCAGTATCAGACTCACACTTCATAGAAGGTCATCACATGCTGTCATACCATAAATAGTAATTCTAAGAATAAAATCCTTACCTTCACAAAAAAGAAAGTGCTTATTCTCTTGAGGTATAGGACCAAAGCTTTAATAAGCACAATTTTGTTGGATACAAAGCTATTCTGTAAGGTTAAAAAAAAACTGATTGTACGTTAAATATTCTGCTCAACCATTCCTAAGTTCATCTTTAACCAATTTGAAATATGAACATAAAGGCTTACCATCCCCTTTCTCTTCTTTGCTTAATGGTCAAATTGTACTGCTATATGATCCTTATCACCTAGTCATTCCTATAATCTGGCCTCCCACTTCTGTCTATAGAAACTGCACATTGAGAGGCTACTATTGAACTCCTAATCTCTTAATACAAGCACATTTTCACCACCCTCATTTTCCTTCAGGTTTTTAATGTATTTGTTTCTGTGTACTGCTACTCTGTTCCTGTTTCTGAAAATTCTTTCTTCCTTTGTTTTCTATGACACTATAAAATACTTTTTTTTTTCCTGAACCAATTTTTGATTTAACATTTCTTCTTTAACTAGGGTTTTTCTTCCCAAACCCCAAACCTAAGTAGTCATTTAAAATCATAAAATCACATAATCAGAGAGAAGACAATTCAGAGATTGTTAATCCAAACCATCTTTAAACAGGAATCTGCTCTATGATATTCACAAAAATGTTTATCCAGCCTCCGTTTGAAGACTTTCCATGATGAGCAACTTACTAGCTCCTGAGGCAACTTATTCCATATTTGAACGCTTTTAATTGGTTGGGAGATTTCCATACATTGAGCTGAAATCTTCCACTCAGTATTCTGCTAAAAAGCTATTACGATAGTATATGAGAGAATTAAGGAACTTGAACTATGGAGGTAGCAAGTGAATGAAAAAGTGGGGGGAGCCAGGGCAGACAAGACAGAAATTGCGGAAGTTGGCCAGTGAGGATATAAGTGGTGATAATGAAGGAAATGCCAAATATGAGTTTGAGTTTTTAAGTCTGAGTGACTAAAGAAAGATTAGTACCGTAAAAATAAATAGGCAAGTAAGGAGAAAAGCAGATTGGGGAGGGGGGTGATGTTGAGCACGGTTTTGTATGTGTTGGTCTGAGATTTCAACATCTAGGAGGTAGCGAGAGATCCAGATCACATTTTCTATCGTCTTCCACTGCCCTGGAATACTTACTTCTTACTTCATACATTGATACTGCCCAACATTCATGCTATGTTTCTGTGAGGAATCTTTTAGCTTTGGCGGATTGCGTCATAATACATTTAAACCTTAATCAATGTCTTCATGCCTTGTAGTGGCCAAAAATTAATCATCTACTGGTCAATGGTATTAGTCATACTTTTACAACAACAACTACTACTACTACCATTACTACTACTATGTTATCAGGGGCAGCTAGGTGGTGCAGTGGATAGAGCGCTTGGCTTGGTGTCAGGAAGAACTGAGTTCAAATCCAGCATCAGATGCTTACTAACGGTGTGACCCTGGACAAGTCACTTAACCCTATCTGCCTCAGATTCCTCATCTGTCAAATGAGCTGGAGAAGGAAAGGACAAACTGCTCTAGCATCTTTGCTGAGAAAACCTCAAATGGGGTCATGGCGAGTTGGACATAACTGAAACAAATGAACAACAGCACATATATGATCATATGTGATGTTCATAATAACCATGGGACATAGAAAGTGCAAGCATTTGTTACTATTCCCAGCTAAGGAAACTGAAGCTCAGGGAGATTATCTAATTTGCCGTTGTAACAAACTAGTAAGAATCAGAGTAGAATTCAAACCCAGATTTCCCTGGACCTTAAGTCCAATGCCAGCTCCACCATTCCACACTGTCTCACATATTGAACATTTCTGAATTTAGGCTGGTCCTTAAACCATGTGTAGCCAATCACCAAGCCCATATTACAGCTGGGAAGGATTTGACAGATGATGTTCTCTGCTAGTGCAATGTCTGGTAACCCAGGGTTACCTCTGCAGTTCTATGAGGCTTCAAACTAGGAGTATAGGAGGGATTGCATATAAAAAATTAATAGGCTTCTGGGAATGGAATTGTGAGCTCCAAACTTTTTCAACAATTTAAGGCCTATTTAAAAAGAAGACCAAAGGCTAAATTAGCTTAAGCTTCATGGCAAATCAATGTTTTTTGCTAGCGTACTTCATTTTCCAAGAGAAGAATGCTTTTGTTATTTTAAATATGTTCTGGGTTGCATGCTTGGAATAAAATCTGACAATTTCAGTTCCATCAGGCAATGTTTATTGATCACAATTGGAGCTGGTTATACAGACTGAAGGATGATAAATTATAGCACTAAAATTCCTTTTTTGTGATAATAAATTAGAAATTTAATTAGCAACACTTTTTTATGTGACATTCGTCATCCACAAGGATCACTTTATAGCTATTTAGAGGTATGATAAGTAATCAATATGCTATTAAGGCTTCAAGCAAATAGTTTGTGTTAATCAAAAATTCAAAAGCTGTCTTCAATGAGAAAAATCATCATATCATTATCTTGTTTAGTATTTATTGCACGACTCAATTCTTCAAGAAACTTTGTCATTATTTATTTGTGCTATAAGGACTTCAGTAGTGATATCTATGGTTAAAGATGATATATATTCTTGTTCGAATAAGGCTTTGAGGCTATAAAATTTGCAGCATTCTGAAATCAGCAGAAACCAGGTTTTCAGGGAGGTGGAGGGAAGGATTGAGGAAAACCAATTCACCATTTTGGAAGCAAGTAGAAAAAACAACATACTTTCAACTCTTCCTCTTTTATACGTAGTTCCAAATTCTAAACTAATAAAGGTTTCTGGAAATAAAGTAGTTTTGAATACAGAAAAGGAAACTTTTATGAGATGATTTATTTAGGCATAAGGAAGGTACAGGCAATTTTGAGCATGCCTGTGGCAAAATATCCTTTAGACGCTCAGTTAAGAGGGTATAGGATGAATGTCTTCTTTCAACAGCTCTTTGGGGAGAGCAGCATCTGTGTGGCACCATCAGCCAACAAAGATCACCTGCTGAGTAAGTGGAATATAGAATTAATCCCTGCTAGAGGGGACCTATCCTGGGGCAAATGATAAAGGATTTATCAATTGCACGACAATTTGAAGAAATAAATCAAGACAGTCTTTGGCATGCTGACTACTAAGAAAGTAAATTTATTCCTTGTGCAATGGGGTTTTTAAAGATTCTCAGGTATTTAGTATGTGAATTACTATATTCAGATACTTTATTTCTTTTTATTCTTCAGTAAACATACCTATTAGGCAATTGGAACATATTAGATTGTAACTTCACTCTTCGCACATCAGAAGCAGCTGACTACTGGATTTATACAGGGTGTTTGACTTGGAGTCAGAAAAGCCTGAATTCAAATTCTGCCTCAGACACTTACTAGCTATGTGACCCTGGGCAAGTCACTTAAACTCTTTTAGCCTCAGTTTCCTCATTCATAAAATGGGAAAAATAAAATTACTTACTTCACCAATATCACCTAATTTGCCTTACAGGGTTATTGCCAGGGATTAAATGAAATAGTATATATGGAACTTTGCAAATCTTAAAATGCTATGTGATTGCTAGCTATTATTACAAGCCTAGCTAACAGAGCCTGTGTGCTAGTTTACCACTACGAAGTGGCATAAGGTTAAGGAAGACACATACAACAAAATATTGCAATTTATCATACCTCTGCCCACAAAAATCCATGTACCTGAAATTACATACTCTTTAAAATATCAGTTTTCATTGGATGAGGAAGAACAGCTTTTTTAGTCTAGAAATATTTATTGATTACTTGCTTTGTGCAAGGTACTGTTCTAAATTCTGACAAAACTAGAGGCATAAAGTACAGTTCTTGAACTCTAGGAATTTGCAACGTAGTAAGGAATATAAGATATATGCACAGGAAAGTGTAGCTAAGAATAACAGGCAGTAAATCTCAATTGTCATTTGAATGTTCAGACAATATTGGGAAAGGATTTCAGAGGAAAGAGAGATCATTTTGTCTGTTAAAGCCCAGGCAATGGGTGGGATCTAACTGGATCTTGAAGAATAAATAAAATGCATCAATGAAAACAATGATTATTCCGGGTTGGAGAACTGAATGAGAAATAACAAAAAGGAAAACAACAACCCTTCAAGCATTCACTGGTTATGTGACCATGGGCAAGTGAGCCTGTGATTCAAATTATTGGCAGCTCTCATGTTTAAAAATGAGGCAGAAGTACATTTTAAATAGATTTTTTTTTGTCTCAACTGAACATTTAAATGACCTTTAATATTTTTCATTGATAATCAAGAGTTGGCTGTAGAGTTGATCTTCAACATTCTCCCATTTAATTTTTGCCACTTGATTTTGATAGTAACCTCATTTTCACTTTTGTGTTGGCAATTGCCCACATTCGTGGCTATGCACAGTAGAGAAAAAAATGGCAGATCCGATGCCCTCAAGTTTGTGGAGTAGTTGGTGCCCTGCTAGGTGCTTCACTGGTCTGGGTCACCCTACTGTTGTAAAGAGTTCTAAATGCATTCATTGTGTATTTTCATTGTTTGTCTTTAAAACTGATTTTGTGTTTCAATTATGAACCCAAACTATAATAAAAATCCTTTGGTCTCTAAGCCCAAGTGGCAAAGTCAGTGACGTGGCTTAGTGAGAAAAATAAAGGTGTTAGATAAACTTCATGTCTGCAGCAGCTGTCTGCCTCAAGTGTGGTGTTAATGAATGGATGATTCCTTATATCTGCAAAAAGGAGTCAAGTATTCATAAAAGTGTTTGTGAATCTGCTCCAGAAATTGCATATTATAAGAATTAATGTTTTGTTTTAAAGAACAGTATGCAGAAAAGTGTGTTTTCATCAATTTCTACCAAAAGATTATGGTTTTTGGTAGTCAAATGGGTACCTAACACCTTATTTCCCATAGGTTCAATGTACTAACATTTGTGTTTTTGACTTGCATGCCATTTTCTAAGAATATTTCCCACATGAAAGTTGAAGATTGACTATACTTATAATTCAGCGTCCCAGAATCTCAGCATACCTCAGGAGCCAAATGAGCCAATCCTTATCTGGATAAGAATCTCCTCTACAACATATCCAACTAGTGATCATTCAGTCTTTGCTTCAAAATTGCTAGTGAGAAAAACCCCAACCCATTTTTGGATAGCTTCAATTGATGGATACATTTTCTTTACATTAAGCCTAAATCTGCTGCTTTCAAACTTCCATCTATTTTTCCTAGTTCTGCCCTGTGGCATCAATCACAATACTCTAATCCATCTTCCCTGTCACAACTTTGCAAATACTTGAAGATGACAATAATTCTCCCTACTCGCCATCCAGAGTCTTTTTTCCCCCATAGGTTAAATATAATTTAATTCAATCGATTCTCATATAGAATGAATTCAAGTCCCTTTACCATCCTGATCACTCACTTCTGGATTCTTTTTAGCTTTTTATTGCGCTCAGATAACTACCACCCAGGTGACAGTGTTTTGACATATATTTGCACATAGTGACTTCATAGTTATATGCCTCTACCTGGATGAAGAAGAAAAGAGCTCGATGATAAGATTGAGCCATAAAGGAAAAAAGAGACCATATTTTAACCATGAAGTCCCACCTCAAAAGTATAGAGAGAAGAAATACAAATTATCCCTTTGTCTTTTTTCATTTATTCACATTCAAGAAGCCTCCAGAATATGATTTGCAGAGTTAGATGACAGAGAAGGACACACATATACACAAAAGAAAAGACATGATCATGGACTCCAGGTAGAGAGAAGGCATATTCACATGATATAACATCAAGTGTTAAGTAAAATAAAGTATAAGTACTAAGTAGCTGCAGGAAGAAAAAAAAGGAAAGAAAGAAAGAAAAAGAAAAAAAAGCAACAATCAGAATGGATGAGGCCAATTAAGAAAGACTTTTCAGGTGAATTTTGAAATGGATGCTAAAGAAGGAGATAGACATAGCTGGAAGGTGTGTGAGAGAGTGGAGAAGAGTAAGGGGAAGGGAGATGTAATTTGAGTGAGGGGAATGAGATGAGCAATAGAATTGAGGTAGAGATGAGCAAGTGAGAAAGAACAATAAGTAGATTATCTTGATCTGGACGGAAGAACCTCATGAGAAAATACTAAGAGATGAGCTATAGAAATGAGTAGCACTAGTTAATGAACATCTTAAATACAACTTTGGAAATAATCATTAGATGTTATTTCCTATAAGGAAATTACATAAAGAATTATATTGATGCACTCAATGCTTATGAATGTCTTTTATGTGCGCAACATCATAGCAGTTCATGGGATATAAGAAAGACATCATTTACCAACTTGGAATTTTCAGAGTTGGAAATCTAAACACCAATTTAACCAAAATCTCTTCATTTTATAAATGAATTGAATGGTTAAGTCAATTACCCAAGATCACCTAGCAAGTCCATTGAAGAACCAGATCTGGAACCAAAGTCTCCTGATTGCCGATCTAGTACCTTGCTGTACCATTATTTTGTACTAGACTCCCACTACACAATTATTTTGGTCTCTGGAACATTATAAAATTTACAGAATAATCTTCTAGGCAACATTAAAAGGCATTACAGCTCCAAGTTCCTCATTTAACTTACGGTCAGTGACTTAAATGGTAGTAGAATGGATTTGATTAACCAAAAAGTAAATGACTAATTGGGGCAGCTAGATGGTGCAGTTTCTAGCAGAGTGCTGGGCTTGCATCCAGGAAGATTGATCTTTCTGAGTTCAAATCTGGTCTCTGCTACAATCTGGCATTCATTCAAATCGGGCCTCTATTCAAATTTGTCTAGTGTGATCCTGAGTAAGTCACTTAACCCTGTTTGTCTCAGATTCCTCACCTTTAAAAAGAGAAATGGAGCCATGAGAAGTCCACACAACTGAAAATTAATTGGGAGACAAGAAGTGACCAATTTCTTAATATAACTAAGAATGTGGTCTTGGCCATTTTTTTGCTGAATTTTGCAATGGTGAATATGGATCCAAAATTTTTGGATAGATTTTCTTTAAAATGCTTAATCTTTACCAACAAAAAATATTAAATTCATTAAATTCAAGATGTATTCTTATTAGGTGGTCTTTACTTCCAGCTTCCTCAATCCTGTCCCAAACCATTACATGCTATCTTTCATGATATATCTAACCTAAAACGAAAGGGGGAGGAGTCAACTGGGTTGGAAAAATCAGTGCCATATCCTCTTGACTAAATGGCCCATAAGGTGCCCCTTTAACCTCTCCTCCAACATTGGGGGTTGGGGAATCAGAAGCCATTTGCTCCTCTTGCTATGTTCTGGAAGGATTCTTGAAGGGTCAGAATTTCTTGGATGAGTTTTACACATAAATTCATGCAACTTTGGTAAAGTAATATCCCTTTTGTTTGTAAGCAGTTTGATGGCAAAAAGAGTGAATAAGAGAAATTAGCAAAGGACAAAATTGTTTTGAGAGGAAACACAGCCTCAGATAAAATCTTGAGGTGAGAACTAGGTTGTTAGAAGGACCAAATAAGGAACTGCTCAAATAAATACACACAGAGTATCTGGTTAAAGATTGAGAAATTACTGAGGTAATTATAGCTTCAAGGTATGTTGATTCATCATCTCATTTTGCATATGACTATTTTGTTAGAGCTTCGAAGGTCATGATTTACAAAATTTTAAATCAAGTAACTGCCTGGAGATTATGAGGAGAATAAATATGAGGAATGTCATATTCATACTTTAAAGGAACATGGATTTCTTGAATTTTACTTGATAAAGATGAATCACTGACCATCAGAAGGCTCTTTAAGTCATTGGTTGTATGAAAAGCCAACTGTTCAGAAGCCAACAGGAGAATAGGCTGAAAAGAAGGCTTTAGCTGTTTTGCTGGGAACCAGTTGATTATTTAGAAAAGGGACACTCATTGGAAGAGAGATCAATTCTTCTTCTAAGTTTCCCTATTTATGTGCTCACTGTCCTCCACAGACAATTAATTCATTAGTGGAAGAGGATAATCCACATTTATGGTTGGATTGTGTTGGGATTTAGTGATTTTTCCTTGATTTGTCTTACATAGAGTAATTGTTTTGTCTTATTTTTAAATAAATGGTTTATGTTAAAAAGTTAATGGTGTCCTGATAACTGATTTAGTCACACTTGTTGGGGTTACAGAGATATGGTGGTGAGTAGTGGAGTCTATCCCTCCCACATTAGGATTGAGACAAGGATCCTGAGAAATTTTTTGTAGCAGTGTAGTGGTAGATCCTTTTTAGGAACCCCATACTTGCTTCATGAGGGTAAGTTGGAGTGATCAAGCAATCCCAGAGAGTAAGGAAAGAGGATGTGATGTATTCCATACTGTTGTGGGGTTTTTATGTTTTGCTTTGTTTTTGTTTGTTTATTTTTTGGAACAAGAATTACCTTTGTGGGGCTAGCATAGGTTTTTATTGGTGGACAAGTGCATCCTAGAAAAAAAAATTAAAGCTCGGGTCAGGTTAGGAGATGAACACTCATATGGTGGTGTTAGAACAATCAGCATGTATTATTAGGTCGAATATTTTAGAATTATGAAGGTTGCTGCCAACACAAGCCATAAGGGTCATTTTATTTCTTGCAGTGATGGGCTGAGATAAAAGAAAAATCATAGAGTTTTCCAAATCAACCTGAGTAGTGAACATAAAATGATATCACATTCCACGAGGTTGATGAAGTCACCTCAATAATGAGGAGATGATGGTCAGAGTGCTGGGATTAAAGATTCTCTTTATAGTCACTCTTGTTTGGCTTGTCCAGAAAGCCACTGGGGCATGTAAATCCACTGGGATGTGAAATGTGTGTAGGTTCATGGAAAATAAGAAAAGAACCATAAGAAGAAAGCAAATACCCAATTTTGAACAAGAACAAAAAAGATAGAGGTGGAAGAGAATGGAATCTAGAAACAATAGACCAGTGAGCTTTATTTTGATACCTAGGAAAATTCTAGAATAGACTATCAAGCAATGATTAAAAGAGTCAGCATGGCTTCTTATAGAGTAGGCCATGTCAAACAAATATTATTTCTTCTTTTTATAAAGATACTAAAATCATAGATAAAGGGAATACTGTAATTATTTGATTGCTAAGATTTTTGTCAACACTTTTGCATTTCAAATTCTTCTTATAAAAATGGAGAAATGTAGACTAGGGGATAATATAATTAGATTGATTAAGAAGGGATTAGATAGCTGGGGTACAAGAATAGTCACTGGGGTACAAGAATAGTCACTAATGGTTTGATATGAACATTGTAGGGGGTCTCTACTGAGATATCTCAGGGATCTGTCTGGGCCTGTCATGATTAACATTTTTATCAGTGACTTGGATAAAGTCATAGATATTATGCTTTATCAAGTTTGTAGATTATATTAAGCTTTGAGGGATAGGGAACCCACTAGAAGATAGTTGGTATCCACAAAAACCTTGACAGTATAGAACATTTGACTAATTCTAACAAAATGAAATTCAGTGCTGAGAAAAAGTCTTACAAGTGAGTAAAAAAAAAAAAGAAGCCACAAGACAAGCCAACATGGTCAGTAGCAATATGCTTCAAAACGATTTGAGGGCTAGTGGACTATGGCCTTTAGACAATGTGATGTGGCATCTAAAAAATACTAATACAATCTCTGAGGGGTATAGCTTCCAGAACTAGGTGGAAATACTGCATTCTTGTCCCATCATACTTCACCTGGGGTGTTGTGCTCAAAGGTGGGTGGTGCAGTTTTAGAAGGTACATTGATAAACTGAAGAGTCCATAAGAGGGCAACCAGGATAATGAAGGGATTCGAGTCTATGTCATTTGAGGATAGAAAGGAACTGTTTATATTTAGCCAGGAGAAGAGATGCCTCAGGGGGATATGGTAGTTGTCTTCAAGTATTTGAAAGGGTCTCATATGGGTTTATCTTTAAAGGGAAGAACAAGAAACAATGGGTGAAAATTGTAATTTTAGTCTTGACATCAGAAAAATACTTACTGATAATTAGAGTTGTCCGAAAGTAGAGTGGGCTGCCTTGAGAGGTGGTGGGTTTCCCCTCGTTGGAGGTCTTCAAGCAGAGGCTGGATGATTACTTGTTAATTACTTCATAGTGGGGATTCTTTTTAGGTGTGGATTGGACTAGATGGCTATTGAGGACCCTTCACCTCTCAAATTCTTTGATTCTCTTTCAAAAATATAATATAATTCTCAGGATGTATTATATCATATCATGTGACACAATATGATATGATGTTATGTAATATTGTATACCCATTTTATACAAATATATGCATGTGTGTATATATACACATATGTATATACGTATATGTGTGTATATGTGTATATATATGTATCTTCAATTTAGTCAAATGATTTTGTTGTTGTTATTGGGGGTTGAACTAAGAAAAGTACTACACAATATTAACTGGGTTTGATTTCCCTACTTTTTCCTCATGTACACATAAGTATCTGCACTTACTTGCATACACACACATACACTAATTTAACTTATTTAGACCCAGCCTCAGAGGAACGTTCCTTCACCTTGGAGGTGAAACCAAATGAACAATCTGTTTATACCTTTAAGGTAAAAAATAGACTACTGAATAATCAGTATAGTTATACTTTCTTGATTTAATTCAGAAATAACATGCATATTATATATATATGTATATGTGTGTGTGTACATATATATGTATGTATGCATGTGTATATATGTATGTGTGTGTGGGGAGAAAAATGTTTTGCCTCTACTTCATTGTTAACTTTTTTTTCATTTTTCAAAGCATGGGCAACACAAGGAAGCTTCCATCATCTTGCCAAATGGATTGTATAGCAAAGTCTTTAAGCATTTGCATTTTTCAAATGACTGTTAATATTGTGCTTATTTAAGATTGAAGAATTTAGCCTTTTTTTCCAGTACATTAGGCCTTATCAGCCTCAATATTTTTTTTTCTGTTTTTAGATACTTGTTGATAGATTTTGCAATTTTATAGAGATTAAAACAACAACCAAGATAGTGAGGCCCATAAAAAACTCAGTAGGTTTCACTATCTTGGCTGTAATTCTAATTTTTTCCATCAGAGCACAGCAATAAAAGCACTGAGAGAGGAATCTTAATAGGATGTATTGCAATGCATTGCTCTGAAGGCTGAGCTTTTATCTTCTCTATACGCTGAGTCTGCCTCTTATATATTCTTATGAGTGGTAATGCCACTATATATATAATGTATGTGTTTCATATTCCTTCAAGACATGAAATAGATTTTGAAGTTCTTTTTCTTATTAAAAATATTTATTAACTTTAGCAACAATGTCTCTTGAGCCAGAGGGAAATTGCTAATGTATATAGAGAGACAATGTGATAAAAGTTAATACTTTATATTTTTTGGTTAATAACGGTATTCAATGCCCATGGTTGGAAAAGAGTTCTCTCTGTTTGCTTTGCTTTATATGCTGGGTAATAGAAAGTTGCTTGTACTATAACACATTCGTTTTTCAAATTGTTGTCCCAAATGCATTAGGAATAATGTTGCTGCAGAGTTAAGCCACAGTGGACTTAAAAAGAAATTTAATAATATAGAGTAGAGGAGGATGTACACAGTTGGGAGAGGAAATGCTTGATTTGTTTTACTGGTGCATCATTAACCAGAGATTATGATTTCCTTTACATGCATTAAGCAGTTTAACTCTTCCAATTCAATTAACCTATCAACTTATTTTATAAAGAAAATAAAACTCAGTAAGAAATATAGTTGCTGGGCCACTCAATTCAGACATAATGATGAATACATTCTTTTATATGTGACAGAAACAGAGTCAAGATTGCTACTTCCCTTATATATGCTTTGTATGGGAGGGCAACAGGCAAAGTGATTGTCTAAGAGGTTATACTTGAGTTCATTATCTGGGCATCTTTTCTCTTTCATACTTGCTTCATCAGAAAGACTCCCTTCATTTTGAAACTATACATGACATTATTGGTGCCATGGATCCAACGGAGAAAATATGACATTCTCAGGAAGGTTGTTGTAGTCCTTCAGAATTTTTATTCTACCTTTTATAAGCATACCTGCTTTTTGTTTTCCTAGCCAACTTTGCATGTTGGGGAAATCAATGCATCGACCATCTTCCATTTTGTGTTCAGTAGCTCCAGACTTTCCCAATCAAGGGATTTGAAGATAGAGTCAAGCCCTTACCCCCTGCCCTACCTCCCCCATGACCAGGCTCAGGTGCAATCACTCCTTCTAATAGAACCCTTTCAAACTCAGCAGGGAATGAAATAAGAGTCAATATCTTCTCCCTGAGAATCACTGTGACAAGACAAGATATTTTTGTTTTAATTGTAAAGATAATTAGTCTTGAAATCATTGCTTCCAGCTAGACTGCTTCCCCAATTGATGAGCACACTGGTGCTATTTAAGGAGTTCTGAAAGTCGCTTTCGGAACAAACTTATTTGTAGGTCTCCAGACATTTATGTTGAGAGGTACTGAATTTTGTTAAACTTGCTTAGCCAAGCTCAGTCTTTCTTTTAATTTCTTGCCTCTCTGTTTTATTTGTTTACTTTCTTTGAGATGTAGAGCTGCCTTCACTTTGATCCAGAGCTGCCCTTTCCCTGGATGCTTCTATTTACAGGCAAGACTCTTTAACACAGTCCATATAACAATATGAAATATTAATAGACTATGGATACTACAGCTGTTCTACTTTTATAAAACTACTCCCAACCAAAAAACAATAGGAATGACATAAATAAATGAAAACCTACCAGGCCTCTCATAGGTGCAGAACAAACTGCTAAAAATGAAACATCTGCTCTCTCTCTGGTCAGTAAAATTACTTTGATTTGAATTTTGATAATACTCACTGTTCCATTAGATCTAGAGGAAAAAACATATAGGGGTCATGCATTAGTGCAAATAGTCTCTCTAGGGCTTGGCAACTTCAATAAAGGAGGCACTCAAGACTTAGGGCAATAGTCAACAAATGGCCTGGTGAACACAGTCGACTAAAAAGGTTGCCTAGGTTCCAAACCTGCAGTTTTGTTGCTGTATCTCAGTCTTGCCCAACTCTTCATGACCCCATTTGCACTTTTCTGACAAAGATACTAGAGCATTTCCTTATCTAGATCATGTTTACCAACAAGGAACTAAGACAAAAGAGTTAAGTGACTTGCCCAGAGTCGCACAGATAGTAAGTATCTGAGGCTGTATTTGAAGTAACAAAGATAAGTCTTCCTGACTATAGGCCCAGCACTCTATGCACTGTGCCTCCTAGATACCCTAAATTTGTTGCTGTTCACTGTGTCTAACTCTTCATGACCCTATGGACCATACTGTGCATGGAGTTTTCTTGGCAAAGACAGTGGAGTGGTTTGCCATTTCCTTCTTCAGTGGATTAAGGCAAACAGAAGGTTAAGTGACTTGCCTAGGGTCATACAACTAGTATCTGAGGCTGGATTTGAACTCATGTCTTCCTGACTCCAAACCCAGTATTCTATCCACTGAGCCACTTAGCTGACTAGGAGCATTTCAAATAGTACTAAATGCAAAGGCAATAAATGTTGGGTCCAGAGAAATCTTTCCAATCAATCAGAGGAGAGAATTGAGAGAAAAAGTCAGATTACTTAATTATTGTGTATGACTTTCCTAACCATTGTGCCTTAAGAATGTTTATCACAATGCCTGTGGTATTATAATTGCTACTGCCAACTTGGATTAGGAACAATTGGATCTCAATGTTGGCTCTAGATGAAGTTGAGAGAATCTAAGACAGACTCAGGAAGGAAGAGAGGGAGGGAAATGGAAATATAGGCAGCATTGAAGACAGAGATAACAACTGACTTTGTGGTTTCCTTCTCTTTCCTCTCCGTCAACACTTGTTCCCTCACCATAAGCCAATGTTACCAAGAGGTTAGCTATGCGTGGAACAACGCCACTGTCTATCCTCTGATTTTTCTCCTAATGTTCTGTTGTCTTATCTACAGCATGAAATGCTAACAGTCAGTTATTCAAAACAGCAATGAGCTAAAGAAATGAATCTGGATATGAAGGCTACTCAGGTGAATATTAACAATACCTCCACACATGTGCACACATCCTAAAATTACTCACAGCCCTTTGCCTTGACCTCTCCTTTACAGTTTGCACTGTCTCTCGCTGTATGGCAATTTGTGTCTATGTCAGTCTCCATTATGAAATTATAGAATCCTGGAGTTGGAAGGACCCTCAAAGGTCATCTTGTATAACCTATACTTGACTGGATCCATTCACTCAACATCACGGATAAGTGATTATCTAGCCGCCGCTTGAATACTTCCAGACAAGTCACTATATCCCCAGACCTTTTATTTTACTTTGAGACAGCTCTACTTGTTAGGAAGCTTTTCCTCACATCAAACATTAATTTTCCTCTCTGTAACTAGTTCTTCTCTCTCTGGTGTTAAACAGGAAAGTTTCATTTCTCTTCCACATGACAGCGGGCCAAATTCTCAAAGATAGCTATCTCATGCCCACTAATTCTTTTCCCTCACCTAGACATCCTGAGTTCTTTCAATATATCCAACTATGCCAAGGTCTTGAATCCTTTCACCATCCTGGTTACCCTTCTCCGAATGTGAAACGCTAAAGCTTGTCTACTTCATTAAAATGTGGTGCTGAGAACTGAATACGGATTTACTTATGCAGTGTGAGAAAGAAATATTGAACTATTATTATTATATTTTTGATGATCAGATCTGGTATTTACACAGTACTTAAAAGTTTGCAAAGCACTTTGCATGCATTATATATTCTGATACCTCTTAACTAAGCCAAAGGTAAGATTAAAGATTTTGGCTGCTGTTCTATTGTTGACTCATTTTGAGCTTTTCCATATATTTAAATCAGAAGATTTTTTTTCATTTTTTCTCATAGAAAATTGTCTCCCCATGCCTCCCCTGTGCTGCACTTGTCCTTTCCTTTTTAACAGAAGCATAGAACTGTTCATTTGTGATTGTTACATTTCATCACATTAGATTCTATTTTGGATTTTGACTGCCACACACTGCGTTAGCAACCTCATAGTTTTGTATCATCTGCAGAATTAATAATCATAATATCTATAAATTTATAGAATTCATTGATAAAAAATATTGATAAACACTGATTCAATGATAAATCCCTATGGTACTCCATTAGAGACTTTCACTCAAGTTGGCATCTCCCTGTTAACTACTCTTCGGTGTTAGTCATTAAACCACTTGTCACATGTGTCTCTCCATCTTATTCCCAAGTATAATATGTCAAATGCTTCTCTGAAATCTAGTTATTTTATATGACAGGATAAGGGGATTACTAATCTAGGACTAGAAAGGTACTCAGAGATTATCTAGTCCAACTAGACTTTTTACATAGATAAGGATGTTAAGTCTCAGAAAATTGTCTAAGGTTACATAGTAAGTGGCAAAGATAGATTTTACTCTGGTACTCAGGTACTCTGACTCCAAATTCAGCAATCTTTGCACTGTACCATACTGTTTCTGAGGCAGTTCAGTGGTAGGTAAGGCACAAGGTCTGGAGTCAAGAAGACTGAGTTCAAATTCAGCTTCCAATACTTACTAGCTGTGTGACCTTGGGCAAGTCACTTAACCCCTATTTATCTCAGTACCTCATCTGTAAAATAGAGACCCACTGGAAAAGAAAATGGCAAATATCTTTGCCAAGAAAACCCCATGGTTTTTGTCCATGAGGTCAAGTGAGTTAGACATGACTGAACAACAAAACAACAACACTGTTTCTACAATGCGTCCTTATTTTTGGTTCAGAAAATATGGTCATCACAACCAGTGCTCAAGAGATAAGCTAAGGATTCTTCCCTAACTTAAGTCTTTTATGATTAGTGTCTTGTGCAATACTTTCTTCCAGTATGAATCATGAGGACTGGATAGTGATTGTCTCTTGGGAAATATCTCAAATATATTCAAGAAAAGAGAAGACTTCCCCATTGTTTTTTTAACTAGTCAAAAGTTACTGCCTTACTGCCCCTCAAAAGGTATCTACTACCTTAATACAAGGAAGGTAATTCCAAGGATTAAAGGAGTGATAAATCTTACACTATCAAATATTCTCTAAATGAATAGTTATATGGTAAATATTTGGTGAAAGGTGAAAGCAAAACCCAAAATATAACTCTCATAGTACAGTGGTGTTTATTGAAGAATATTATGGCCAGCTGGATCTTGATTAGATAGTGAATGGAGGAAATGTGACGACTTCCAGGATCATTCCTTGAATACTTCTAAATGAAGATCACATTTCCATAGGCCCACAAAATTCCTTGTGTCACATTAGTCTTCAACACAACAATACAAGAACCAGCATCAAATGAGGGTTGTGTGGTGAATTTATGGTAATTATGATGTAATTTGGGGTGGATGCTCCTGCTTATATACTTTAAAAGCTCTTTTTTTTTTCATTACTTATCAACAAAGTCTCACTTTTTGATTAGCCTTGAAAATTTTGGACCACTAGGTTGACATGGCTGAACTGTTTTCACAATTCAAAATTGGCCTTTCAGGCAATTTGTCCTGCATTCAATACCCTCATAAGTCTCAGATATAGGTGACTATTATCTGGTGCTATGTGAGGCACAGTGATATAATAAGAAGATTGTCAGAATTAACCTACTTACTTATGCATAAGGAAAAAATCCTGTAAATGAAAAATTCCCCACTTAAGTCTATTAAACTGCTAGTTTATCATACTTTATCTTTCTACTGTTTCTCAGATAAACTTCTTTTGAAAGCCATCTTCTCTAGGTGACCCCACTTCTCTACTAATTCCTCTCTAATCTGACTTCTGACCTCATCATTTAACTGAAGGTATTCCCTCCACATTTACCAATGATCTCTTAATTGCAATATCTACTAGTCCTTTTTCATCCTGCTTGACCTCTCTGCAACATCTGACACTGTTGATAAGATTCTCTTTATAGACATTCTCTTTGGGTTTTGCTATTTCTTTGTTCTTCTAGCTATCTGGTCACTCAGTCCCCTCTGCTGGCTCTGTATCCAGGTAAGACAGACTAACCATAGCTATCCCCAAAGGTTCTGTCCTGGACCTTCTCTTTTCTCTCTCTTCTCTCTCTCTCTCTCTCTCTCTCTCTCTCTCTCTCTCTCTCTCTCTCTCTCTCTCTCTCTCTCTCTGTCTGTCTCTCTCTCTCCATGTTTCATTTGGTAAATGTAAAATTACTTTAAATATAAATTTCCTTTTAACTTGTCCCATTCCTTTGATACTTCTTATTTTTAATGCTTCATTCTTGGTCTTATTTCCTCTGCTCATGAAGACAATATATTATAATTTACTATAGTATCTTATAATTTGTGTTCACCGTAAGTCTAAGCACAGGGTATTATATCAAATACATATTCATTAAATGAATGAACTATTACATATGATAAAACTGAAGTACACAAAGTCACATATTCTCTCAAAATGTTACTTCCAACAAATATTAGGCAGAAAAATAAATAGAGTAAAATGTGTAGTTTTTGAAATAAATTCAATATATAGTGAATGCTTTCGTTGTTTTTTTCTTCTAATTTTTGTGAAGCTATGCAGCATAAGGCTTAATTGTTCTTTAAATGTTTGATAGAATTCAGTTATATGTCCATCAGAACAAGGATTTCTTTCTTTGAAATCCTTTTGTAGTTTACTCAATTTTATTTTGTAAGACCAGGTTGTTTAAATTTCCTTTTTCATATTCTAATAATTTAGGTATTTTTATAATTTTTGTAATTTTGGTCAGCCATTGTGGCACAGTGGATAAAGTGGCAGGCCTGGATTCAGGAAGACTAATCTGTCTTAGTTCAAATCTGGCCTCGGACACTTAGTAGTTAAGTAACCTTTGGCAATTTACTTAAACTATTTACCTTAGTTTCCTCATCTGTAAAATGAGCTGAAGAAGGAAATGGCAAACCACTCCAGTATCTCTGCCAAGAAAAACCCAAATGTGGTCACAAAGAGGCAGACACAACTGAAACAACTGAATGACAACAAGAACAAGTATTCATCAATTTTGAATTTCTAATTTTGTTAGCATATAACTGGGATAATAAACTGGCATAATAAATTTTGATTATTTCATGCATTTTCTCTCTATATCCATTGTTAATTAATATTTCTCATTAAAAAATCTGGATACCTCTTCTATCTCTTGGATAATAGTATGAAATTATTTTTATTGACCATTTTAAAAAGTGGTTACTAATTTGATTTATTATTTTAATAGGATTTTTGTCTCAAATCACGTTTATCTCATTTTAGTTTTCTATTATATGCTTGCTTGACATTCAACTACCTCATTTTCTATGTTTTTTTAGTTGTTGCTTTCAAAGATTGATCTTTTCTTTTTCTCCTTTCTTTACTTAATTATCCAGAGACACATAAATTATCCATAAGAATATTCTTAGTTACATCTCACAAATCTTGGTTACTTATATCATGATATTTTTCTTCATAATCACGCATTTAATAGTATTATACTTTCCTCCCCCCGCAATTACATGTAAAGACAATTTTTAGCATTCATTTCTTTTCCTTTTTTCTTAATAGTATTTTTTTTCCAATTACGTGTAAAGATAATTTTCAACATTCATTTTTTGTAAAATTTTGAATTCCAAATTTATCTCCCTTCCCAAGATAGCAAGCAATCTGATATAGGTTATATATGTATAATCATGTTAAAAATGTTCCCACATTAGTCATGTTGTGCAAGAAGAATCAGAACAAAAGGGGGGAAAAAACTACAAGAAAGAAAAAACAAACGTCAACAGAAAAAAATAATACCCTTCACTCTGCATTTAGACTCCATAGTTCTTCCTCAGGATGTGGTTAGCATTTTCCGTCACTAGTCTTTTGGAATTGTCTTAGAAGAGCTAAGTCTATCATAGTTAATCATTACACAGTGTTGCTGTTACTGGGTACAATGTTCTCCTGCCTCTGCTCACTTCATTCAACATCAGTTCATGTAAGTCCCAGTTTTTCTGAAGTCCACCTGCTCATCATTTCTTATAGCACAATAATATTCCATTACATTCATATGCCACAATTTGTTCAGCCATTTCTCAATTGATGGGCATCCCCTCAATTTCTAAAACTTTGTCACCACAAAAAGAGCTGCTATAAATATTTTTGTAAACGTGGGTCCTTTTCTCTTTCTTATGATCTCTTTGGGATAGAGACCTAGTAGTGGTATTGCTGGGCACAGTTTTATAGCCCTTCAGTCATAGTTCCAAAGTGCTCTCCAGAACGGTTAGATCAGTTTACAACTCTACCAATAACGTATTAGTTTCCCAATTTTCCCACTTCTTCTCCAACATTTATCATTTTCCTGTTTTTCATATTAGTCAATCTAAAAGGTGTAGTGTGATACCTCAGGGTTGTTTTGATATTCATTCAATTTTGATTTAGAGGATTTTTTCATATGACTATAGATAGATTTAATTTCTTCACCTGAATGCAGCCTGTTCAAATCATTAGATCATTTATCAATTGCAGAATGAATTGTATTTTTTAAAATTTGATTCTGTTTTTTCATATATTGAGAAATGAGGCCTTTATCAGAAACACTTGCTGTAAAAATTGTTTCCCAGTTTCCCACTTCCCTTTTAATCTTGATTGCATTGGTTTTGTTTGTGCAAAAACTTTTTAATTTAATGTAATTAAAATTATCAATTTTGCATTGCATAATGTTCTCTATCTCTTGTTTGGTCATAAATTCTTCCTTTCTCCATAGATCTGACAAACTATTCCGTGCTCTCCTAATTTGCTTATGGTATCAACCTTTATGTCTAAATCATGGGCCCACTTCAAGCTTATCTTCATATAAGGTGTGAGATGTTGGTCTGTGTTTAGTTTCTACCATGCTATTTTCTAGTTTCCCAGCAGTTTTTGTCAGAGAGTGAGTTCACATACCAGAAGCTGGAGTCTTTGGGTTTATCAAACAGTAGACTACCATAGTCATTTACTATTACCTCTTGTGTGCCTAATCTATTCCACTGACTCCCCACTCTTTTACTTAGCCAGTACTAAATAGCATCGATGACTCTGCTTTATAATATTGTCTTAAATCTGGAACAGCAAGGCCACCTTCCTTTGCATTTTTTCATTAACTTCTTTGATATTCTTGACCTTTTGTTCTTCCAGATAAATTTTATTATTTTTTCTAGCTCTATGAAATAATTTTTGGTAGTTTGATTGGTATGGCACTGAATAAGTAAATTCAATTATTTAGAATTGCCATTTTTGTTATATTAGCTCAGCCTACCCATGAGCATTTGATATTTTTCCAATTGTTTAGATTTGACTTTATTTGTGTGAACAGTGTTTTGTAATTGTGTTCATATAGTTCATGGGTTTGTTTGGGTGGGTAGACTCCTAAATATTTTATACTGTCTATTGTTGTTTTAAATGGAATTTCTCTTTCTATCTCTTGCTGCTGGGCTTGCTTGGTGATATATTGAAAATGACATTCACTTTTACAAGATTTTGAGATCCACATTTTTCTCCCTCCCTCCTTCCCCCTCCTTTATTCCCCAAATGGTAGGTGATTTGATATAGATTATGCATGTGCTCTAATATAAAATACATTTACATAGTAGTCACAGTTGTGAAAGAAGAAATAGGTCAAAAGGAAAAAAAACATGGAAAAAATAAAGTGAAAAAAAGTATGTTTGAAGCTTCATTCAGAGTCCATCAGTTCTTTATCTGAATGTGGATATCATTTTCCTGCCTGAGTCCTTTGTACTTGTCCTAGACCTTTGTGT
The DNA here is from genome assembly GCF_011100635.1 of Trichosurus vulpecula. NCBI lineage: Eukaryota > Metazoa > Chordata > Mammalia > Diprotodontia > Phalangeridae > Trichosurus > Trichosurus vulpecula. The sequence continues at coordinate 330,108,304 of NC_050576.1, read as the reverse complement.
GGCTGAGAAGAGCTGAGTCATTCATACCTGAACAATGTTGCAGGTACTGAGCATGATGTTTTTGTGAATTTGCTCATTTCACCTTTCATCGGTTCATATAAATCTTTCCAGGTATTTTTTTTCTGAAATCTGCCTGTCATTTCTTATTGCATAAAGTATTCCCTTACATTTGTATATACAGCAGCTTGTTCAGCCATTTCCCAAATGATGAGAAATTTCTAATACTCTCCCACCATGGAAAGGACTACCATAAATATTTTTGCACATGTAGGTCCTTTCCCCTTTTTATGATCTCTTTGGGATACAGACCTAGCAGTGGTATTGCTGGTATGCACAGTTTGATTGCCCTTTGGGCATAGTTCCAAATTGCTCTCCAGAACGGTTGGATCAATTCATGACTCCACCAATAGTGCACTGGGACATGCATTCATGTCCCAATTTTCCCACATCCTCTCCAACACTTACCATTTTCCATTTTTTGTCATATTAACGAATCTGTTAGGTGTGAGGTAGTACTTCAGGTACTTTGCATTTCTCTAAACAAAAGTGACTTGGAGGACTTCTTCATATGCCTATGGATAGGTTTGATTTCTTCATCTGAAAACTGTCTGTTCATATCCCTTGACTGCTTACCAGTTGGGGAATGGCTTGTATCCTTATAAATTTGACTCAATTCTCTACGTATTTGAGAAATGAGGCCTTTATCAGAGACACTTGCTGTAAAGATTGTTTCCCACCTTTCTGCTTTCCTTCTAATGTTTGTTGTATTGGTTTTGTTTTGGCAAATGCTTTTTAATTTAATATAGCTAAAGTCATCTATTTTATATTTCATAGTATTCTGTATCTCTTCTTTGGTCATGAATCTGTAATTCACTTAACTTCTGTAAAAATTTAAGAATACCACTTGGTGCATACATTTTTACTATTGGTATTACTTAATTGCTTCACTTTCTATGGCACCTTTTAGGAAGATGTAGTTTCCTTCCTTCTCTCTTTTAATAATGAAATCTATTTTTGCTTTTGCTTTGTCTGAGATCAGGTTTGCTACCTCTGCTTTTTTTTTGACTTCAGTTGAAGCATAATAGATTCTGCTCCAGCTCCTTATCTTTTCTCTGTTTATGTCTCTACTTCAAGTGTGTTTCTGTTTTTTATGTATATATTTTATTTAATATTTTAGTTTTTCAACACTGATTTGCACAAGATTTTGAGTTACAAATTATCTCACCATTACTACCCTCCCCCCCATTCCAAGATGGCATATATTCTGGTTGCCTCTTCCCCAGTCAGCCCTCCCCTCTTTCACGCCATTCCCCACCCCCATCCCCCCATCCCCTTTCCACTTACTTTCTTGTAGGGCAAGATAGATTTCTATGCCCCATTCCCTATATATCTTGTTTCCCAGATACATGAAATTTTAAAAAAAAAATTTTTAAGCATCTGCTTTTAAAACTTTGAGTTCCAAATTCTCTCCCCTCTTCCCTTCCCACCCACCCTCCCTAGGAAGGCAAGCAATTCAACATAGATCACACATGTATCATTTTGCAAAACACTTCCACAATGCTCATGTTGTGAAAGGCTAACTACATTTCTTTCCGTCCTATCCTGTCCCCCTTTGTTCAATTTTCTCCCTTGACCCTGTCCCTTTTCAAATGTGTTTGCTTTTGATTACCTCTTCCCCCACCTGCCCTCCCTCCTTATTTTTTTTTTATTATCCCCTTCCCCTTACTTTCCTGTTGAGTAAGATACCCAGTTAAGTGTATATGTTATTCCTTCCTCAAGTTGAATCCAGTGAGGGTAAGATTCACTCATTCCCCCTCACCTGCCCCCTCTTCCCTTCCAACAGAACTGCCTTTTCTTGCCACTTTTATGTGAGATAATTTACTCCCTTCTATCTCTCCCTTTATCCCTCTCCCAATATATTTGCTCTCTCACCCTTAAATTTATTTCATTTTTTTAGATATCATCCCTTCATATTCAACTCATCCTGTGCCCTCTGTCTATATTCCCTTCAACTCCCCTAATACTGAGAAAGGTCTCATGAATTACACACATCATCTTTCCATGTAGGAATGTAAACATAACAGTTCAACTTTAGTAAGTCCTGTATGAATTCTCTTTCTTGTTTGCCTTTTCATGCTTCTCTTGATTCTTGAGTTTGAAAGTCAAATTTTCTATTCAGCTCTGGTCTTTTCATTGAGAAAGCTTGAAAGTCCCTTATTTTATTGAAAATCCATATTTTTCCTTGGAGCATGATACTCAGTTTTGCTGGGTAGGTGATTTTTGGTTTTAATTCTAGCTCCTTTAGCCTCTGGAATATCAAATTCCAAGCCCTTCGATCCCTTAATGTAGATCTTGGGTTATTCTGACTATGTTTCCACAATATTCAAATTGTTTCTTTCTGCTGGCTCTTTATTACATTCCTCACAGAAGCTGTATTAAACAATTGTCCTTCTGTCCTATTCCCTAGTTCCTTCCCTCTAAGCAGATAACCTGGCAGGGACATGTTTTTTACTGAGAGTAATGTGACTGAAATGATAGGTCTCTTGACAGAAACTGGGCCATGGCTCTGCTTTCCCACTGGATCTCTGTCTTTACAAGGTCAAGCCAAGCATAAACTCCAACTGATATAACAGATATAGCTGCTAGTTGTCCATGCAAATTCTTTCCTCATTTGGAGAGCAGCATTGGGAAGCAGTTTTACTCCCTGAATTTTGAGGGAAGAGTGGTGAGGATAAGGTAAAATAAGACCATAAATCCTCAGGAATTCCTCCCTAAGTTAATTAAACTTTCAGATGACAGTCACTTGGCCTAACTCTAGATTGACTATCTTTGATGAATTCATCAATATTTGCCCACACTCATACAAACTGTATGAAGATACAAGAACACTCAAACCACGTATCCAGATCTATGTCAGTATTCATCAATCCATCTGACAATCCATGGAGATTTGCAGTTTAGGAATTTAATAAAGGCTTCCTAAGGCTGTAACTCCAAGGTGATTCAAAGGAAAGGGACAAATGTGCACGTGCCAGACAAGGAAGGTAGTTTGATGCCCAAAGGTGAGAATTACAAGCAGTGAGCCATAACTAAGTCAGAGTGATCAGATCTGCCACAGAATGGGAAAGGACGGGAGGGAAAGAAGAGAGAGGGAAAGGAGTAAGCATTTATACAGTATGTACTCCATGCAGGGCACTTTACAGTATAATTTCCTTTGATCGTCACAGCAGCCCTCTAAGGTAGGCTTTGCTATTATGCCCACTTTACATTTGATGAAAATGAGACAAACAGAACTTGCGACTTGATTAGGGTTACACAGTAAGTAAGCATCTGAGCCTGAACTAGAGTCTTCCTGACTCAAGACTCAGTGGTTATATCCACTGTGCTACTAAGTACACTCAGAGTGATGAATTTGCAGGACACTGACAATACTTTAAATCCTTCAGCAGAATAGAAATAACATAGCTTAGTACCTAGTTACCAAGAATAATTACTTAAGGTATTAAGCTTCACCTCACTCCCTTGAAGCGTCTTTAGAAGCCGGTCTCTGCTAGTATTCCTGGGCCTTTCAATTCCTACTCAAAGGTAGTTTTCACCCTTCCCAACTAAAACTGCTCTTGGTGCAACTTGCTATATGGACTGCAGTTGTTGCCCAGGTATCAGAAAATCCTAATTATGGTTTTGCTTTATAAACTAACACTGGAAAGTGATCAGACTGTGACAAGTGAGAGCTCTTATTTCAAAGTGTTTGCTTTGACCATTCAGTTTCAGGAAAATGACCCAATGCAGATAATACTCGATTAGATTATGCTCAATTGCCTTCTTTGCTCTTCTTTTTGTGGCCTTTGCTCTAGGGGATTCTCTTAGGTATTGGGAGACTGCGAGGAAGACTTTGTTCCTAGTCTAATCACTCTTTAAACAAACATAGAGTTTGGGGATACTGAAGAGTTTCTTGAAACTTCTAGGTGTTCTTATATATTCCTTTGATATTATAGGAAATAACCCCAACATAAAAGTCTAGAAAATGGAAAACTACAGTGACAAGTTTGGCTCCCATCTCCAACATTCCCATAGGCAGGGAACTTTATCCCTATGTCTTGGTTCAGACTACTCAAAGACCTCAGAACAATCAAGCTCCTTGGCAAGGGAGCCACAAAGCTCCAGATCTACAGCCAAAGCTTGGATGATTGAGCATTCAGACCTGTCTAGGGAAAACAATTGTTTCACTTCCACTAACCATCCATCCCAAACCAGTAAAGTGACAGCAAATGCCATAAAGGGCATTAATGTTAGATTAAGTACCTGTCCAGGACAAATTGGAGGGTTGCTGGATCTGGAGAGAATAATCAAGGAAAAAAAGCCGGTAAATCAACAGGAACTCCTACACCAAGTAAATTTAATTGACTGCAGCCTGATCCAGCCACAGAAATGCCAAACAAAAAAGTTTTGTCTAAGGATAGTATTTAAAATTAATTTCCTTTAGTAAAGCTGATTTGTCTCATTATATATAATTGTGTTTCTTCTACCTCTGCAAATGGAGAGTGATTCTGTGGATAAAAGAATTGAAATTACCTCATCCGCTTTTATCTCCTAAGAATCAGATTTCAGAGTGATGATATTCTCTGATCATGTCACCTTTAGGTCAAGGAACCTTACGCTAGAAAATCAATGCCCATTTATTTAGGTCCTCTCTTCTGACACTAACTGTATGAGCATGGGAAATTCACTTAACTGTGACTCAGTTTCCTATAATGTAAAATGAGGAGGTTGGACTAGATGGCCTCTGAAGTGCCCTTTACCTTTAAACTGTAATCTTTCTTCTCTTCAAGCTAAAATAACCATTGTAGTGATTTCTCTGAAACTTTCTTTAAAATTCTAAATTTGGCATATCTATCCTAAGATGAGTCCATGAATCACTTGTTAGGTAGGGGAAGTAAGGAGTGAAGGAGGACTTCTAAAACTTTCTGATGGTCAGATTGCCTCCACCCAATCATTTTTTATTTTAAAAAAGAATCTCATTGCTATCGTTTTAAAAAGATTTAATCTTTTTTCAATAGAAAGCATTTTCTATATCTCCCTCCCTCACTGGAAAAATAAAATAAAACCTTTGTAATACACATATACAAGTGTGTTGGAATTTTTACCTTTTTCAAAGTTTTAAAGTTTTTACAGTATTATTGTTATATCATCAATCTTCTGATTGAGCATACTTTACTCTGCATCAGATCTTAATTTTTTTCTGAAATTTTCCCTTCGTTGTTTCTTATGACTTAATAACACTCAATATTATTGATAAATAACATTTTGGCAATTCGACAATATAGTTGAAAAATAATAATTTGTTTAACCAGTAGCCACTTGATGGTCACAATAAGCAAGCTACTATAATTTTTTTGGTACTTACAGATCCTTTTCTCCTTTGACTAATCTCCAAGAAGCAGGTAGGTAACTCAGTGGATAGAGCACTGGGTATGGAATCAGGAAAATCTGAGGTCAAATCCAGCCTCAGACACTAGCTGTGTGACCCTGGACAAGTCATTTAACCTCTGCCTTAATTTCCTCACCTGTACCTACTTCCTAGGGCTGTTGTGAGGAACAAATGAGACAATCTTTTTAAAGTGCTCAGGACAGTGCGTGGCCCATAGTAGATACCTAGTAATGATTATTTCCTTTCTTTCTCTTTTGTATTTTGGGCATAGAGTGGTATGTGGGGCATTCAGGAAGGAGTAGTACCTCTGGTTTGAGGGTTCTGAAGCCTTTTTCAGGGCTGCTCATCCACCTTTGGTGTCCACCTTTCACCCACCTCTGACCTTTGGCTCTAAGAAGCTCTATCATGCACAATAGCCACCACCCATCTTGACAGGCAGGCTAAACCAGGTTGAGAGTAATCAAGAGACATCAAACCTGTCAGTGAGTTAGGAAAATGTCTGCCCAAGCATGTGAAGACACCCCCCTGGCAGAATGGGAAAATGAGAACAATTTGTTCCAACAACCATGAAGGCTCCTGCATCAGGTGCTGGGGAGTGCTTAGAGTTTGTTTAGACACCAAAGAAAGCAAGGCCTTCTGCTCTATCCCAGGCCACCACCAGTCGTCATGATTTTTCTCTTGCCACTGGACTCTGATGACTCTGGAAGAGAGAGTGAGGTTGAGAACTTTGTGCAATTCTACCTCACTTAAATCAAATTCAAGAGCAAGTCAAAACCTTACCTATGATGTCATTGGTCCCTCTTTGAAATGAAGGATGAACAGCAGTAGGCATGGAAGTTGATATTGCTTAGTCAAAGAGTATGAACAGGTTATCAACGTTGAGGAATAGTTTAAACTGCTTTATAGAATGTTTAGAATGATTTACTTCTCCAACAGGGTATTAACCAACTTTTCCCACAGTCCCTTCTTTTCATTTAACTTTGCCAGTGTGATAGGAGTGAGATGGAACCTCAGAGTTGATTTAAATTTTATATATTTATTATTATAGCTAAGAACATTTTTTTTCATGTCACTAGTGATAACTTGGATTTATTCACTTGAAAATTGACTATTCATATCCTTTATTTAACATTTGTGTGATAGCTTTTATTCTTATAATTTTAAAGTAGTTCCTTTTATCTCTGAAGTGGGTCTATTATTATAGAAAATTACAGAAACATTTTTTTCCCATTTAACTGTTTTTCTTCTAATCATAGCTGCAATGGCTTTGTTTGTGAATTTAAAAAAATTTTATGTAACAATATTGTCTAATCTTCTCTGTGATCTTTATTTCTTAGTTGGTCATGAATTCTTCCCTCAATTCACTCCTACTTTACAATGCAAAATTTAGGGTTACTGTTCTTCCTTTCCCTAACCTTACCCTAGCAGTTCATTTAGGGCTTACTCAATTACTTTTTCTGAGCCCACACTTCTACATACATTTTCTTAATTTGAATGACATTTATTTGTAATGACTCATTTTAAGGATTTAAAAAAAAATAATCCTTCCGTACTTCTTTCTCCTACAATAACATAGAATCAAATATCATCTTGGGCTTCTCTATCTCATTGTCTCTGTCTTTATCTATCTTTGTGTCTCTGTCTCTCCCCATTCTCTGTAATATTAATTCATTGAGTACACAGTCCTATTCTTTGGTGTTTTTTTTTCTTTTAAATTATAAGTCTATCTTAATGTCATAATTATTATAATTATTCTTCTGGGCCAGTGACCCCATTATCCAGCCACTCTGATTTACGAGCCTCACTCCCCAAAGGATACATAACAGTAGTGTTCTTCTGTTTTGTTCTTAATGTTACACACACACACACACACACACACACATTTCTGGCAGATCAGTCAGTTACAGGCAAGATGGTTTCATTTCCCTAACTATGAGCTGTCTCCACACCCATTCTCCTTGCCTATTCTCACAAAACCTCTACAAGATTCTACCAGTACACTCCTCTCAACTCAATGTAGAGACTTCCCTCTATGCTATTATCCCCTAGATTGATTCATTAATGAGGGGAGATTTAAACAAAAATCTCTGTAAAATGATTTTTTTTCTTCCTTCCCTCTGATTTATCAAGAATGCTTAAAAATCCTTTATCTCATTGAATATCCATTTTTCTCCCTGCAGGATTATACTCAGTTTTGCTGGGTAGGTGATTTTTGGTTGTAATCCTAGTGCCTTTGCCCTCCAAAATATCACATTCCAAGTCCTCTGATCCTTTAATGTAAAAGCTGCTAAATCTTGTGTTATCCTGACAATGGCTTCACAATACTTGAAATGTTTTTTTCCTGACTACTTGCAATATTTTCTTCTTGACCTGAGAACTCTGGAATTTGGCTCTAATATTCCTCTGAGTTTTCATTTTGGGATGTCTTTCAGGAGGTGATCAGTGGATTCTTTCAATTTTTATTTTGCCCTGTGGTTCTATAATATCAGGGCAGTTTTCCTTAACAATTTCTTGAAAGATGATGTCTAGGTTTTTTTTTGTTTGTGTATTTGTTTTTATCATGGCTTTCGGGAAATATAATAATTTTTTCAAGTTATCTCTCCTGGATCTATTTTCCAGGTCGGTTGTTTCTCCAATGAGATATTTCACATTGTCATCTATTTTTTTTTGTACTTTTGTTTTTTTTTTTTGTTGTTGTTGTTGTTGTTTCTTGATGTCTCATAAAGTCATTAGCTTCCATTTGCTCCATTCTAATTTTTAAGGAATTATTTTCTTCAATGAACTTTTGCACCTTTTCTCCCATTTGGCCAATTCTGCTTTATAAAGCATTCTTCTTTCCATTGGCTTTTTGTATCTCTTTCACTGTTTGGCTTAGTCTGTTTTTTTAAGGTGTTATTTTTTCAGTATTTTTTTGTGTCTCCTTTTCCAAGCTGTTGACTCTTTTCTCATGATTTTCTTGCATCACTCTCATTTCTATTCCTAATTTTTTCTCTACCTTTCTTAATCAATATTCAAAATCCTTCCTGAGCTTCTCCACGGCCTGAAACCAATTTACATTTTTTTTGGAGGCTTTGGATTAACAGCTTTGACTTTGTTGTCTTCTGAGTGTGTGTTTTGATCTTCCTTGTCACCATAATAACTTTCTGTAGTCAGAGGGTTTGTTTTCTATTGCTTGCTCTTTTTCCTAACCTATTAGTTGACTTTTAACTCTTTGTTAAAATCCAGCTCTGCTTACAGAGTAGAGAGTGCATTGTCCCAAGCTTCAGTTATTTTGTGCAGCTGTTTTCAGAGCTGCTTGTAGATATTTCAGAGATACTTCTTCCAAAGTGGTATGATCTAAGGAGAGGTGGTTGCTAGTCTCCTGGCCTGTGTTCTGGTCTCTGAGTGACCACAAGCACTCTTTTCTGCCCTGGAATTGTGAGGAGGTTCCCTGTTCCACTGTGGCCATAAGTTCTCTTGTGCTAGTGCTCCTAGTCCTGGAACTGCCACTTAGGACTGTGACCTGGATCACAGTATATTCAAAACAACAGGGTCTTGCCTCAGTACTATCAAAAATACCCCCATAATCTCCTTCTGACTGGTTGTTCCACCCCTTTACTGTTTGTGGGCTGAGAGATCTGGAAGCAGCTGCCCCTGCTGCCCCCTTCCCTCTGATTAACACCACCAACAAAGGCCTTAGATAAAAGAAAGCATTGATTTCATTGCTTAGTGATTTCTTGCTACCTTAACTAAATTGTATTTCTTTTTGGTAAAGATGAGCTTGTAAAATGCTTTTATCATCTATGTTTTCTGTTGAAGAGAGAATGACTATAGTCTTTGCCTTTTTGCCTTCTGATCTTTTCAGTCTTGTGCCCTACCATAGTCTTGTATTGTAACAAGAACTACTTCTGGTCCACTTTGCTCTCCACTTTTCAAGTTTTTTTCAGTCCTGAGTCAAGGGCCAATCAGATGTAACAAGTTTAAACCTAATGTGGGTTGGAGTTGAGTGGAGGTATGACTTTGCTGGATGGACAATCTGAAAGTTGATATATCACACTGAAGCACACTGCACACAGCTCCAGGCCAGCACAGTGTCCTATGGTTTGAAAGTATTTGATAGCCTTCTGTCACTTTTTCTATAAGAATTATCTTGTAATTTGTTTCCTTTATTTTGTTATTAACATTTTTATTTCCTTTTTGATTTGAGGTACTGAGGAGAGAGCTAGGGAGCACATTTCTTAACCTGTCATCACAACTAGAAAATGTTTTATATGTTTTGTTGAACAGGATAGATCTTGAGACAAAGAAAAAGAAGGAGTAAAAAGGAAAGCCTAAATTTTCATATCCTGAGGTGTAAAGAGAGAAGTCTAGAGTTTCAAGGACTAGGAAATAGAATTTTAGAGTTGTAAAGTACCACAGAAGTTAATCTGGTTCAACACATACTTACATAATAAATTTTGTATGCTGCATCAGTGATAATTAGACTCTTAGCCTGCACTCAATATTTCTCATGACTAGGGAGTCTCTACCAACCTATTTTTGTGCACTTCTAGTTGTTAAGAAGTTTTTCCTTATGTAAAGGTGAAATCTGCTCCCCTGTGACCTCCATCCATTGGCCAAGAAAAACCAAAACCAAAGAAACAAGTATAATTTATCTTTGCTACAAAAGCCCTCAAGTATCTGAAGACAAGGGTCTTTCTCCCAAGTCTTCTCTTTATATTTTCAGGTTTTCCACCTAACTCTCATACGATAAAGTTTTAAGTCTCTTCATTATGCAAGTTGTTCTTCACTAGTTAACAAAACTCTAGCTTTCAGACATATGTTGTTCGGTGCAGTGCCCAAAGGGAGATTATGTAGAAATAGACTTAGTCAATTTCCTATGCTGCTTTCACAATCATATAAGAAATTAACTTTGTTTAGGAACATATGTTTTAGGAAAAGGGTTTTGAGTGGCGAAAAGTGGAAGAATATTAATATATTAAGATTTCTCCCTAATGTATTCAAGTCACTTTCTATATCAGAAATGGATTGAACCAGTGAAGAAAACCAATACTGGTATTATTTTTAAGTGAAATGCTACCTTATATTTTAAAAGAACACATTTTATAACCTATAAGTTACCTTTTTTGCTATATCTGTGTGAATTAACATAAAATAGCTGAAACAAAATGGTTTTAGATACTATTCTATATTGAATATTCTCACTTCAGAAAAAGACAAACTATATAAATAATGCCAAAATAAATGGAATGGGAGACATATTGTAAGCTAATTAGATTTACCGTGCTCCCTTGAATTCACTGGTGGTACATAAAGGCAACTAGACATAATGCATTCCGAAAAACATGACTATGATATAGCATAGTAGTGAAGTGAACTAAGATTTAAAGCTATTGTACATGATTAAATCTTTCAGGCTGTGGAAAGATTAAGTAGGTTATTTGATTTTTTGGACTATATTTTAAATTGTATTATTTACATTATGAATTTATACAGAGAAAGAATGACAAATGAGAAGCAATCATTGTTATGTCATGTTAAATATATATGCAATCTTTCTAAACAAATTTATGTCAAGAAATTTATTGAAGACTTCACACAGCAGATAATACCTTGTTGGCATTAAAAAATAAAGGAAAGGAATGGAATCTATCAGGAAAAAATTTTCTTAGCATTTTATTTTCACATGAAAAATTTATTATATTAATCTAAGACTTAAAAATCGGATTTTCAGATCCATTTTGGATATATGGTATCATTTAATTTGTTCTATCACAAATCTACCAGCGCATTTCCTTTGGTAAGTTATAATATACAACCCTGACTACCTGTAATAGAAATATGGCTTAAACTTTTATAACTTATAAGAATTGTTCTTTAAACGTGTAAGAAGCTAAACTTTTCAGAGCGCAGGTGATTTCCAAGAAGCACAAAATAGAAATTAATTAGGAATTTTAATATTGCAAATATACAGCAGACATACTGACTTGCTGGCTTTTAACTAGATTATTCCTTCTAGGAAGATTTAGGGTTCTCTAGCACAGGAGTCCTGGAGGTCTTCCTAGGTATGCAGGTAAGACACATGACTATCTCTGGATGCAGGACTATCAAAAAAAGGTCATGAGGAAGAGATACATAAGAATGGCATCTCCATGCTTTGACCAGCTTTTATACCCATTGAAGAAATGGCCTGTGTAGTAGCAGAAAAACCACTAAGCATAAGTAAGAGAGTGGGCAAGGTTTATTCCAGTCAAGCTCATGGGGAACAGTGCAGAAAATCATTAGGAGTGGGAACCACCTTCCTGCTGTCATTTAGAGTGACAAGTGAGACCCCAGTTTCCTCATCTGTAAACTATAGATAATAATACTTCAGGGTTTTTTGGTGAGGATAAAATAAGATTTTTGCAATATATTTTGCAAACCTTAAAGCTTCCTTGTAGTTATTATAATTATAATTATCTTTATTATTACTATTATACCAGTATGTGTTGGGAGGAACTGACATGGAAGCCACTTCAGAGATATGTTAGGCTCTCCTTACTTTTGATTACCTTTTCATCTAATCAGATGAGGTACATGGGGTGTTCAGGGGGGACTAGTGCCTCTGGTGTGAGGGCTGCCAAGCCTTTTTCATAGCTGCTCATCTACCTTTGGTGTCCACTTTTCACCTAACTCTTACTGGTGGATGCAAGAAGTTGTAGCATGTGCAGTAACCACACCCTGGTATAACTATCTGGGCAGATCGGCTAAATCAGGTTGAGAGTAATTGACAGGTCTCAAACCTGTCAGTGAGTTAAGAGAATGTCTACCCTAAGCCTGTGAAGACTTTCCCTGGCTGAGTGGATGAATGAGAACAATGTGTTCCAGTAGCCATGAAGGCTCCTGAATCAGGTACTGGGGAGTGCTTAGAGCCTGGTCAGACATCAAAGACACAAAGGTCATCCATTCCATCCCAGGCCATCACCAGGCATCCTGACTTTTGTCTTGCCACTGGACTTTGGTGACTCTGGAAGAGAGAGTGAATCTGAGGACTTTGTGCAACTATGCTTCACTTAAATCCAATTCAAGAGCAAGTCTCTTTGAAAAGGAAGGAAGAATGACAATCTAATCAGATAAAACTTTTTTTTACTAAGATAATGATGTCTTGTTAATAGGATTGAGAAAGAAGTGAAGGAAGGGAGTTGCTAGTAGGTGAGGATATGAATCTAATGTTTTGATTAATGAACATACAAAAGACTCAATGCAACCAATATGTGCCATTCCTCTGTCATATACATGATACTGCCAAGAGTGACAGGTTTCACCACATGCCAACTGACATTTGGATGAGAGTACACGTTCATCTATTGGATTATCCTTTGAAATTATCATGATAATGCTCCATCATCATGTCTACCCTTAATTCCTAGAGACTCTAAATCAAAGGATTAAACTATGGGTCAACCCAGAGCTTAAGTGAGGGGTGCAACATAACAGAACAGGAGACATGAAGAATCATATTAAGCAATCCACAAACCCAAGATAAGTCCCGGAACCATTCATTTACTAAGCCAATTTAATGATCTTCTAGGAGCATTGGAAGCAGTTACCTATTCAAGCAGTAGGTGTCTGTTGACAGAGTGCTTCTGATGTGTTCTTTGTGTATAAATCCTGCCTCAGACACTTTTTACCTCTGTAAGCCTGAGTAAGTCACTTAGCCTTTTTCAGCCTCAGTTTCCTCGTATGTAAAATAGAGATAATTATACCCAACAGACAGCATGGCTGTGAGGATCAAATGAGATTACAGATGTAAAGTATTTTACAAACATGAAGACTATATAAATGCTAGGTATTATTATTATTATTATTATTAACCAAACATGCTTTATTGTTGATGACCTATGTAATTTCTCTTCAATATGCTTTTCTTTTTCATCTATGCTCTATGTGCTAATGCCATGTATATATAATTCTTATTTGTTCATATATTATTTTTCTAGGAGTGATCTCAGTGCTATCAAATGTAAGTAGAGATGGGGCGACTAAACCATTCATATGGATGCTTGTGGGATGTTTATTGACTCAGAAAGCCACATATTAACACTATCTACATTCCAATATATCTTATTTATTTGTTAAATATTTCTCAATTACATTTTAATCTATTTCAGGTTCCAGCTGAGCAAATTTTGGGCTTCAATACTACCGTCTGGTGGTATGTTTGATACCCCTGATCTCAATCATGGCATGTTGTGGACTGATCATTACAATGCTGTTGGATACTTTTGATTATGTATTATATCTTTGAAGAGTTGAATATACTCATTCTAAAGTAAATATCATGTTAAAAGGTAGAGCCAAGATAACAGATTAGAGGCAACTCAGCTGAACTTTTATGATGTCTCCCTCCAAACAACTTTGAAATAATGCATCAAATAAAAATTTTTATTTTTTTTAATTTATTTAACATATTTAGTTTTCAGCATTGGTTTTCACAAGAGTTTGAATTACAAATTTTCTCCCCATTTCTACACTCCCCCCACTCCAAAATGGCATATATTCTGGTTGCCCTGTTCCCCAGTCGGCCCTCCCTTCTGTCACCCCACTCCCCTCCCATCCCCTTTTCCCTTCCTTTCTTGTAGGGCAAGATAAATTTCTACGCCCCATTGCCTCTGTGTCTTATTTTCTAGTTGCATGCAAAAACTTTTTTTTGTTGTTTTTGAACATCTGTTTTTAAAACTTTGAATTCCAAATTCTCCCCCCTCCTCCCTTCCCACCCACCCTCCCTAAGAAATCAAGCAATTCAATACAGGCCACATGTGTATCATTATGTATAACCCTTCCGCAATACTCATGTTGTGAAAGACTCACTATATTTTGCTCCTTCCCAACCCATCCCGCTTTATTGAATTTTCTCCCTTGACCCTGTCCCCTTTCAAAAGTGTTTGTTTTTGATTACCTCCACCCCCATCGGCCCTCCCCTCCATCATCCCCCCCTTTTTTTATCTTCTTCCCTCTTCTTTCCTGTGGGGTAAGATACCCAATTGAGTATGTATGGTATTCCCTCCTCAGGCCAAATCTGATGAGAGCAAGATTCACTCATTCCCCCCTCACCTGCCTTCCCCCCTCCTCCCACAGAACTGCTTCCTCTTGCCACCTTTATGCGAGATAATCCACTCCATTCTATCTCTCCCTATTCTCCCTCTCTCAATATATTCCTCTCTCATCCCTTAATTTGATTTTATTTCTTTTAGGTATCTTCCCTTCATCTTCAACTCACCCTGTGTCCGCTCTCTCTCTCTCTCTCTCTCTCTCTCTCTCTCTGTATATATATATATATATATATACACATACATATATACATACATACACATTCACTTTATATATATATATATATATATATATATATATATATATGTATGTATATCTGTATTCCCTTCAGCTACACTAATACTGAGGTCTCATGAATCATACACGTCATCTTTCCATGTAGGAATGTAAGCAAAACAGTTCAACTTTAGTAAGTCCCTTGCAGTTTCTGTTTCTTGATTACCTTTTCATGCTTCTCTTGATTCTTGTGTTTGAAAGTCAAATTTTCTATTCAGCTCTGGTCTTTTCAGTGAGAAAGTTTGAAAGTGCTCTATTTTATTGAAAATCCATATTTTGCCTTGGAGCATGATACTCAGTTTTGCAGGGTAGGTGATTCTAGGTTTTAATCCTAGCTCCATTGACCTCCGGAATATCGTATTCCAAGCCCTTCGATCTCTTAATGTAGAAGCTGCCAGATCTTGGATTATTCTGATTGTGTTTCCACAATACTCAAATTGTTTCTTTCTGGCTGCTTGCAATATTTTCTCCTTGATCTGGGAGCTCTGGAATTTGGCAACAATATTCCTAGGAGATTTCTTTTTGGGAGATGATCGATGGATTCTTTCAATTTCTATTTTGCCCTGTGGCTCTAGAATATCAGGGCAGTTCTCCTTGATTATTTCTTGAAAGATGATATCTAGGCTCTTTTTTTGATCAAATAAAAATTTTAAAGCAGCAGAGACAACAAAAGGCTAGGGAGAGATTTTTTTTTGGCCTAAGAAAACTCAGGAGGTTGGCAGAAGTTTGTGACATGGGATAGAAGCCTGTCTGTAGGAGAGAGAGAGAGAGAGAGAGTGAGAGAACACTGCCATTGCAGCAGCTTCAGGGGTTCTCAAACCAGAGACAGTGTAAGGGTTTGATAATTGGTCAGGAAGAAATTACAGGGGACCCTTTGCTGAAATTGGGTACAGCTGGCATTGATTGGCAGTGTTATTGTCCCTACACAGTTCTAGGTCATAGTTCCAGTATGAAGAGCATCACTGGGCATCAGTGAAAACAGAGCAAGGGCTCTGGTCACAGTTCCAAGGAAGAGAGAACAATAGTGTTTGTGGATTCCTGGTATCAGGAGCATTCCTGGGTAAAGACCAGAGAGTATACCTGGAGAACAGTGACTATGTTTCCCCAGGATCCCACCATCATGGAAATGCTAAACATTCAGACCCCCAGAACATGCTCTGAAAACAACAACATAAAAAAGCCTGAAGCTTGGGACAGTTTTTCCCCATTCCCAGGGGAGCAGAGCCCAACTTTAACATTAAGTTAAACGTTAAGAAATGGGCTAGGAAAATGAGCAAACAACAAAACAACCAAGAAGAATTTGACCATAAAAAGTTACTATGGTGACAGAGAAGACCAAGATGTAAACACAAAAGAAGATAATAATGTGAAAACAGCTACAAACAAAGCCTCATAGAAAAATGCTAGTTGGACACAATTCCAATAAGAATTCCCAGAAGAGTTTAATAGAGAGATGAGTAGCCAAGAAAAAATGGGAGGGAGAGTGATGAGAGTGATGTAAAACAATTATCAAAAGAGAATTAATAGGTTGGTAAAGGAGGCACAAAAATACTGAATAAAATAACTTAAAAATAGAATTGGCTTAATGGCTTAAAAAAGCACAAAAATTCACTTAAGGAAAGAACTCCTTTAAAAGCATAATTGGTCTAATTAGAGGTGGGGGATGTACAAAATTTCATTGAAGAAAATAATTTCACAAAAATTAGAACTGGGCAAGTGGAAGCAAATAGTTGTAGAAGACATAAAGAAATAATAAAACAAAGTCAAAAGAATGAAAAAAAGAAAAGAAAAGAAGACATGAAATATATCATCAGAAAAACAATTGACTTGGAAAATAGATCCAGGTGAGATAATTTAAAATTATTGGACTTCTTGAAAGTCATTATCAAAGAAAGAGCATAGGCATCATGTTTCAAGGAGTTATCAAGGAAAACTGCCCCAATATCTTTGATCCAGAGGATAAAATATAAATTGAAAGAATCTACTGTTCACTTCCTGAAATAGATCCCAAAATGAAAATTCCGAGGAATATTATAGCCAAATTCCAGAGGTCCCAAGTCAAAGAAAAAATGCTTCAAGTAATCATAAAGAAACAATTCAAATATTGTTGAGCCACAGTCAGGATCACACAAGATTAAGTGGCTTCCATGGTAAAGGAGCAGAGGATTGTGACATTCCAGAAAGCAAAAGAATTAGGATTACAACCAAGAATAACCTACACAGGAAAACTGTGCATAATCTTTTAGGGGGAAAAATAGATACTCAATGAAACAGAGGACTTTCACATGTTCCTGATGAAAAGACCAGAGCTGAATAGAAAATTTGACATTCAAATACAAGACTCAAGAGAAGCATGGAAATGTAAACATGAAAGAGTAATCATAAAGGCCTATATAAAGTTAAACTATTTATATTTCTGAGTGGGAAGATGATGCATGTAACTCCTACAAATTTTATGATTATTAGGGAAGTTTAAAGGACTTTACATAAAGATCAGGGATGAAAGTCAATTATGTTGGAATGATGTAAAAAAATGAAGGGATGAGAAAGAGGGATGCACTGGGAGAAGGGAGAGGGAAGAAACAGAATGGGGGATATCATCTCATGTAAAAGAGTCATGAATTAGATTTTACTGTGGGAGAAGTTGTAGCAGGGTAGTAGGCAATGCTTACTGTCATTGGAATTGGTTCAAAGAGGGAAGAATACACACACATGTACATGCACACACACACATACACATGCAATTGTGTATAGAAATGTAACTTAGACTTAGGTAGTATGGATGGGAAGGGAAGAGGGGAGAGAATTTGGAACTCAAAGTTTTTAAAAACAGATGTTCAAAAACAAAACAAAAAAAAAGTTTTTGCATGCAGCTAGGAAATAAGATACACAGGCAATGGGGCGTAGAAATTTATCTTGCCCTACAAGAAAGGAAGGGAAAAGGGGATGGGAGGGGATTGGGGTGACAGTAGGGAGGGCTGATTGGGGAATGGGGCAACCAGAATATACGCCATCTTGGAGTGGCGGGGAGGGTAGAAATGGGGAGAAAATTCGTAATTCAAACTCTTGTGAAAATCAATGCTGAAAACTAAATATATTAAATAAATTAAATAATAGCTAAAAAAGCCAAAAAAAAAAAAAAGAAGTGTAACTTATCTGATAGAGAATTAGGAGAGCAAAGTGATTAGAGAAAGGAGCAGTGTTGATAAAGGGGGAGGACAGATTTAGGGAGGTAATGCTTAGAAGCAAAATAGACTTTTTAGGAGGGACAAGATAAAAAGAGATAGAGAAGAAGAAACAGAAAGAAAAATAGGGTGGAGGCATATACACAGTAATCAAAACTGTGAAGGTTAATGTGATGAGCTTACCCATAAAACAGAAACTGGTAGCAGAATGGATTAGAAACCAGAATTCAATAAAATGTTGTTTACAAGAAACACACTTGAAGCATAATGACACCGAGTGCTAAAATAAAGGGCAGGATCAAAACCTAATATGTTTCAGATGAGCTAAAAAACAAAACAAAACAACAACCAAAAAAACCAACAAGAGTAGCAATAACGAAATCAGACAAAGAAAAAGCAAAAAAATACAGTTGGTTAAAAGGGATAATCAGGGAAACTACATTTTGCTAAAAGGTACCATAGACAATGATGTAATATCAAAAAATTTTACAGCAAGTTTCTCTGAAAAAGGCCTCATTTCTCAAATATATACTGAGTATAGCATCAAGTTAAATTTCTAAAAATTAGACCCTTTCTCCAACTGATGAATGGTCAAAGGCTATAAATAGAAAGTTTTCAGAAGAAACCCTAGCTTTATGTAGTCATATAAAAAAAATACTCCAAATCACTATTGATTAGAGAAAGGCAAATTAAAACAGCTCTGAAGTACCACTTCACCAACAATTCCCATTAATCCGTCATTACAAATGCTGGAAGGGATGAGGCAAACACAGGTATAATAATGAATTGTTGGTAGAGTAGTGAACCAGTCCAATCATTCTGGACAACAATTTAGAACTAGCCCCCAAAGGCTATATAAAACTGCATACACCCTTTGACCCAGAAATACCACTACTAGGTCTGTATCCTAAAGAGATCAAAGAAAAAGAAAAAAAGACCTATATGTACAAAAATATTTATAGCAGTTCTTTTTTTGTAGAGGCCACGGACTGGAAATTGAGGGGATGCCCATCAACTGGGGAATGCCTGAACTTGTGTTATTTGTGATGGAGTACTATTGTGCTATTTAAAACAATGATGAGGGGGGTGACTTCAGAAAACAAACAAAAAAACAAACAAACACGGCAAGACCTATATGAACTGATGCTATGTGAGGAGGAAGAACCAGGAGATCATTATGTACAGTAACAGCAATGTTGTAAAGATGATCAACTATGAAAGACTTGGCTATTCTGATCAATGCAATGATCCCAGAATATTCCAAAAGACTTAGGATGAAAAACTGCTATTCACCTCCAGAGAGAGAACTGATCAGCTTTGAAGGCAAACTGAAATATACATTTCTCATTTTCTTTACTTTTTGCCTGTTTTTGGAAGTATGGTTAATATGGCAATATGTTTTGTGTGATTTCACATGTATAACTGATATATGTGTGGGGTAGGAGGGAGGGAGAGAATTTAGAACATAGAATTTAAAAAGAAAAGAATATTTAAAATAAATACATAATATTTTTAAAATAAAGTAGATATCAGACATTAAGTACTTGAATATGCATTTTTAAAAATGTATTTGCTATGTGCTTGCTTTTGTCCCTGGATTTTATCTTCTGGGCAGCTCTATTGCTACCTCATATATGAATGTGTGTGTGTGTGTGTGTGTGTGTGTGTGTGTGTGTGTGTGTGTATGTGTGTGCACCTTTTCCCAAGGGCTTCTCTCTGACTTTGAAAGTGAAGTCTAGAAGGAAGGGACATAGAGAATTGCTGCCCAAGGGAAGAATTTCTCTCTACTTTTTAGCTTGGCTCTGCACATGAAAAAGAAATTTACAATTCTATAAAAGGGATAGCAACAGGTATGAGCAGCAAAGTCAGTGTGGTCCCATCCAATCACACAGATGGGGAGCTACAAGAAGTGGCAATTGGGTGGAGATTCAGTTTCTTACTGATATGAGAGCAACAAACAAAATCCCAACCCATGGTCAAGAATTGGGTGGGGAATGTGAGTGACTAAGACCCATTTTCTCCCTCCAGAAATTAGGCTTACTTGAGCACCTGAATCTTTTGTTACTTTTCCTATGAGTAGCTGGTGCCAACGAGGGTGAAACTGCTTCCCAGTGAGGGATGGGAGAAATAGTCATGATTATTTCTTCCTAGGTACATGTTTCTTTACCTATTTTTTGCTATCCTTTAATCTTATTAAATTGTTTAATATGATATGCTCTGTGAAAAGGTTATTGATAGGCAGCTTGAGGGGAAGAAATGAACTTGCTATTGAGTGGAGGAATGAAGGGAGTAATTTGATAAAAGGACATAGGACTACCTCTAAATCTACACCAGAATTTGTTTTAGCTGACTGCACGGCCAATGGTCTATAGACAACGAGCTCCATTAGAATATTGAAATGGAAACCAGGTGGTGTGGCTAAAACAAAGTCACAAAGACTTTTAAAAACATAACACCCTTGTACATAATGGGCATGCACAAGATATTTAAGGGTTAGTATACCATGGAAAAATTCAATTACACTTTAAAACATATACAGAATTAATCCATAGATGTAAGATATAAAAGACATTATAGTAGCTACCCGAAAAAAAAAAAAGAAAGACATTGTCCTTGCCTTCAAGGAGTGGTGGATATAGTCAGGATACAAATCAATTCTAAAATGAATCCATAATCTAATTTGTGTGGGAACTTTCTCCATCAATGTTTCTGTCTTTTTATAAGATTATTTTGATCTTCATTTTCCATAAATTCAATATTAAGAATCCACCCAGAGCTCTGAAGGTTTTTTTTTTGTAGTTTTTAAAAAAATATTTATTCATTATCATTTCAGTGCTCAGGCTGTCAATCCTACTGTCACTTAGTCTCATTTATTTTATCTAGTCATGTACGTTTTTTTGAATATCTTTTCTCATCGTTGATTATAGAATTACAGAATTTCAGAGTTGAAAGAAACTTTAGTACCTACTTGTTCTAACCCATGTCTGAAAAAGAAAAGGCACTATAATATACTCAATAAGTACTTGAAGGCACCCAATGGAGAGCCTACTAATTCTTGAGTTAGCACACTACACTTTTAGAGAGCTCTAATATTTGGAAGTATTTTATGGCATCGAGTCTAAATCTTACTTTTTATAACTTTCATAAGTTAAACCCATAGTTACTAATTTTGCCCCCTACAATCAAAGCAAATCTAATCCCACTTTCATTTTATATGACAGTCCATTAAATGCTTCAGACAAGCTATGATATGAGCCCTGAGTCTTCTCCTAACCAAGCTAACTATTGGCATTTAACCAATCCTCATGTGACATGTATCATATGTCCTTCACTATTGTGACTGTCCTTCACTTTATCAATATCTTATATTCTCCATTTTATCAATATCCTGAATATATTTATCAATTTTTTTAAGAAAAATTGTTGCAGGGATGACTCTCTGAGAGGAAGGAGGTGAAGGTATTCATGAGGAAATCTAATAGATGTAAAAAGAAAAAATATCAACAAAAATCTATCTTTAAAAGGAGATTAATCTATCTTAAAAGGAGAATACCTTCCAAGGAGCTAGGCTGCACACTGGAGAAAGCACTAGACTTTGGTCAGGAACACCTGAGTTCAAATCTAGCCTCAGACATTTACTAGCTATGTGACCCTGGGCAAGCCACAACATTTCTCTACCTCAGTTTCCTCAACTGTAAAGTAGGGGCAAAAATAATACCTACTTTTCTGGGTTGTGAGGGACAAATTAGATAATATTTGTAAAGTGTTAAGCATAGTTTCTGGAACATAGTAAGTACATAACATATGTTTCCTCCCTCCCTTCCTTCCTTCTTTCCTTCTTTCCTTCCTTCCTGTATTTCTGCTTGTCTTCCTTCCTTCCTTGATCAGGAATACAAGTCATGCCACAGATCTAATTTACTTAAGTCAGAGAGAGGAAACTGAACCAGAAAGTCACAGGGAAGTCAAGCCTAGTTGTAGAGGAGTAAATAGAAATAACCCTTCTAGGAACAATGATAAATTTGATTTGTTTATGGTTCCAGAACTAGAGAGGGTATGTGTTACAATAAGGTGGTTGGTGAAAAGGTTTCTGTGGAGTAAGTACTGATGTAAAGCATGACTGGGACCTGACACAGTTGGTCAAATGCAGGTAGTCACCAATCAGGACCTCTTTCTTTATTTTCATAAAGACTGGTGGATTTAAAAATAGTTGCTGTCTGCTAATCCTTGACTTTTGCTTATGAAAATGATTCTGTCTCTCTTTGCCTATAACATTTAAAAACCCCAAAGATATTAATCACCATGAGTTTCATAGAAAAATCGTACAAAATTCTGGGCAAGGGTGCCGGCCTGAAACAATCACTAATGCTGCTTAATTATCTTCGATACAGAATTTATAGTTGCCCCTGCATGGCAGTGGAATGGTCAGGACACAATATATTCAATGACCTTTGTCTTCTAAATAGATTTGTGTACTATCAATAAATTTCTTAAATCAACTGAATGTGAGCCTTAAAATCCAGCACAAGGCTGGAAGTATATTGCTTCAGTTTAATGTTCTCTTCATTCTTGAATGTGTTCAAATATTGATGATTCTTTTATATTGCTTACATACCCAGTGTCCTTATGCTGTTCCCCGCTACCCAAAGCTTACCATGCTCAGTATCCTGGGACCTGATATTTTGAGTAAAGTCTTATGGTTCACACCTTTTCTCTCTCCTCCAGTCAAAAGTGACCTACTATTTGCTTTCTTCCAGTCCCATAAAGTGACTGACTAGTTCATCTTATTAGCAAATCTGACTTGTGGTATTAATTGAAGGTGGCTTAATGTGCTCTTCTTTCCAGAGAATAAGATCACAGGGTTCCAGATTTGGGGTTAGAAGGAACATTATACTTCATCTCCTCCAAACCCATTATTTTTCAGATGAAATAATTGCAGCTGGGAGAAATGAAATTACTTACTCCAAGTCATGCTAGCAAATAGAACCATGTTTTTAATCTAGGTCCTTTGATTCCAAATATAGCATTACTTTGAATATATTTCCATTTTAACAGGATCCTTCAACATAGTTAACCAAAGAATTTTTTTTTTTTTACAAACTATATTTTACAAATTGTAGCAAGGAAATTTAAGGAGATATTTGATGATAAGGAGAAATATTATTCCTTTATAGGGTCAACCAGATGGCGCAGTGGATGCTGCACTGGGAATGGAATTTGGAAGATTCATCTTCATGAGTTCAAAAACGGCCTCAGATAGTTACTAGCTGTGTGACCTTGAGTAACTCAGCTCTTCATCTGTGAAATGAGATGGAAAAGGACATGGCAAGCCACTCCAGTATCTTTGCAAAAAAAATGGTAAAATGGGGTCACAAAGAGTCAGACACAACTGAAATGACTCAATAATAACAAAAGTGTTACAAAAGTCTGGATACAGTTTTATATCATTAAATCTTAAGCTTTCACTAGGACTTTTGCAACACCCTGTGTGCATGTGGTCACCTACTCCACCTTGCTCAGAAGGTTTGGCTTAAGTATAACTGTTGGCAAGGACAACTCCAAAGGACTCATTATGGAGAATGCTATCTACATCCAGAGAAAGAACTATGAAGTTTGAATGCAGATTGAGACACACTTCATGCTCGCCTTTTTTTCTTCTCATTTGTTTCTGTTTTGGGGTGTTTTTTTTTTTTGGTTCTGTTTCTTCTTTCTCATGATTCATTCCATTGGTCATAATCCTTCTCCACAACTTGACTAGTGTATAAATTAATTTAATGTGAAGTTATACGTGGTAGTTATATGAGATTCCATGCTGTCTTGGGGAGGGAGGGGGGAGGGAGGGGAGAAAATCTGGAACTCAAAATTATGTAGAACCATGTGTTGTAAACTAAAAATAAAATAAAATAAAAATAAAAAAAATATTCAAAAAGAAAGTATAACTGTTGACTTGATTTTGAAATTTCCTGTGTCAGAAAAATGCTTATGCATCTCTGTTGGAAAGTGAAGAAGAAAAGAAATGATGTCTGAATTACTTTGTTTTTTTAAAAAGAGGATACTAGACAACTGTAGGTAAGGTGGGTTTTGTTATTCTTTTTTAGATAATTGTTCCCAGGATCATAGATACTAGTTCCCAGGATCCATGGCCATAACAATCTACTAGTTCCCAGGCTCCTGGCTTGTAAACATCTTCAGCATACTTCCACAGTGAGATATAGGGATAAATAATAAAAACATTTGAGTTAAATTGTAAACAACCCAGTGTGTGCACACCGTGCTAAGTCACAATGATATTGCTAAAGCGAATGTAAACTTGTGAAGTTATTGCTGGCAAATTGTCTTCTTTGTTTATTACCCTATAAATCAAGTGACCACTGGTCGGTAACTGGGTAGTAGGAATGCACAAGGAGAATGCGCATGTGTGCAAGCCTTGACTGTCCCCTATCAAGGCTCAGGGGTGGGGATACACAAGCTAGAGTGCTGTGCATGTCTTGATCGGTCCCTGTGGAGACTTAGGGGATCTTGTAGGAGTTGGAACTCCCATTCTTGCCCACCCCTGGGAGAAAATAATTAGGGAATGCTGTAGGAGTTGTGCTCCCATTATCAGTAACACCTTTGAGAAGACCAGAATAAAGTAAACTTAATTAGCCCCTTATTTTGTCTCCATTCTTGTCCTTCTGCCTGCCCAGATCAAGAGTGAACCTGCTGGAAACTTTCCTGAGTTACCTCCCACCCTACAATTGGCATAGTCGGTGTTATTTGTCTTACAACTATACTGATGGTAAGTATCAGAGTACAACCAAGAACAGGTCTGTCTTATTTGGAGGACCTAGCTAAGAAATACATTGTACATTCGATGATTTACTCTGGAAGCATAATTAAGTCATAGTAAAGTTCTGCATGTGATGAGTTTATATCTTTTTGAATAAACTTAAAAGACTTTATTCAAAATTTTAAACTTACAAAGTCAATTGTGACTAAAGAACCAAAGTAAAGCAGGAGATTTAAAAGTATGTTGTTGTTCTCCCTTTTATATATTTCTTTGGAGAAGAAATCTCTCCTTCAACCAAAGCTTGTCTAATTTGTATTTATATTCATTCAGCTTAGTTAATTAAAAGTATATCTTTCGCTAAATATCTTTCACTCAGGCATCCTATGAATATTAGAATTCACGTCGTGTTTTCAGACCAAGAATTAAAAGACATATTCATCATGCACCAAATACTGGTGGTTGTAATGGCACTTTGAATAATCACTGAGCCATGCTCTCCACAGAACTGAAGGAGCTCTCTGCTAGAGAAGTAGTTATTTAGAGTGGTCCGTTAATTCTTTCAGCCATTGAAAACATTTCAACTTTCACCTATTACTAGAGCAACAATGCGCTAAACTATATCTATATAAAGTCAAATAATTACAGATCAAAACCAGAAAATTTTAGTCAAGGATCAGGATAATCACTGAAATATGAATGCTTGGTTTCATGTAGTCCCCTGCCCCTGCCCTTTTAAACTCTATGACTGATCGAGTTTTGTCTTCATCTGCCATTAAAAACAAACAAACAAACAAACCAAAAAACCACATATATTTTGAAAGACCTAATTTGCTACCGTGAAACTTCTCAGGCTCAGAGAAGGCACAGTTAGGTAATGCTCCTGATCAAATGGATATAGTTTTTTCAGTAATAATTATAATTGGCATTAATATAGTAATTCGAGTTTGCAAAGCACTTTATAGATGTAATCCCCTTCCCCCCCACCCTCCACAAGTTTCTAAGGATTAATCACATCCTCATTAAGACATCATATAGGATTGGAGCCTGGATAGTAGGAGGTCTTTCAGCCTACAGAGTTTTCTAGGAGTACAGGAGTCCAGGCTAGGAAAGTAGCATGCCAAGAGTGCCAGGAGCAGTAGCAAAAGTTGATATATCAACTAAGGGACATAGGGAGAGAGGTTATGGTGGGAGAGCAGAGCTGAAAGGTGTCAGGGAATGGAAGCTGAAACCACTCACACTCTTAGGGACCAACCCAGCCAGATACTGCTCAGCAATTAACAACACTGATAAGTAGGTTGTAGACTTGTCACCTGATCCTCCAGTCCTTCTAGGTTGTGAATCCAAATAACTTGGGGCTGCGTTCTGTCTCCTCATCTTGTGTCTTCCTGCTCCTGCAGCTGTCCAAAGCAACTGAATTTAAAGCCAAGGTGTCTTATTTCCCTGGTAAGCTCTTAAATTTCCATTATCATTGTAACCTCTGGTGGAATATACTAAGGCAGCCCATGCTTGAGGTTAAAGCTAAGTTTCCTTTCCTGCTTTTGATATGAGGGAATTCGGGTTAGGGGACCAGGAGAGGCCAGAGTAGAAAGTCTTGGTTCCAGCCTACCAGTAGGTGGAGATAAGAAACTTAGTCAATCAAAAAATTAATTTATTCCTTAGTACGTGCCGGGCATTCCTTTTAAAGATATAAAAATGATGTACTTTCACATAAGTAAGAAAGAGTATAAACAAACTGAAGGTTAAAAAAGTTAGGCTACTTTAAATCTTCATATAACTTTGGAAAGTCATTTTCTGGTATATGGCATCCTTCTATCAAGGGCCTTAATTTGTTTTTGATAACTTTATTTCGATGTAATTGATTTCCTTTGTTATCTTATATATTTTATGCATTTAAAACATTATTCTAAGGAAGGATCTATGAACTTCATTAGACTATTAGAGGGATCTCTCTCTCTCTCTCTCTCTCACACACACACACACACACACGCACACACAGAGTTAGGAATTCCTGTGCTAATCTATATGAAACATTGATTATGAAAAAATATATCAAGTACTCACTTGGGACATAATTATTGTAACCAATTCTGAACACTTGAAAAGGAAAAGTCTTATTTAAATAAAAAGTCTTACTTAAATTTTTAAAATCTTATTTAAATCATTACAAAATTAGCACATCTCATATGCAATATGCATTTTTGTAATTCCAAACGATTTTATAAGGATCAGGTTAGCAAGTGGCAAAATAATTTATCACTACTATTTCTACAACCAGGAAGTAAAGGCAGCTGATTTGAAGGCAAGAGCTGTTTCACAAAGCCCTAATGAGTACCACCAATTTTTATTTCACTCTAGGGCTGACCATAAGCATCATATAAAAAAGGGAGAACTGGAACCTCTGGACTGGTGTTAGGCTAGCCCACAATGCACTGGTGATTGAATTATATGTTTCTGATGGAGACAAGAGGGCCAAAAAGCAGTCCCTTTGCAGCAGAGGGGCAAATATCTGGGGGCATTAGTTACCATAGTAGTTTGTTTGGTGAAAAGTCTTATACATAAAGCTGTGTTTTAAGGTCCTGGAGGTCTTAGGCACACAATGTAGCCAGGAACTGCTCAGTGACCATTGTCTTGCAAATAATCTTCCTCAGCTCTCCACTGTCCTTGGTATTATCATGCAATAGCTGACCCCTGGCACCATCATCATGGTTCACTCCAGAAACACACTCATCTCTATTAGTGAGAATCAGCTTCAAATTATAATTTCCTCCTCCTCCTCCTTCACCCCTTCTAGAGTTTGTCCAATATAGGCACATTCCCCAAGGGGTTAAAATTTAAAGGGACTATCCTGTAATTCTAGGTTGACAGATCAGCCAATGGATATAATATACAGGCTAAAGAGATAGCTTCAAAAACTATAGGAGATGGTTGTTACATTGTGGTGTAGCAGAATAATCCCCTTCGGGTGATGACAATGACTCCATTAATTGCCTGGCTGCTGCATGATCACATCCTTACTTCCTAACACAAGGTTTATGGGCAAGAGAAGTAGACACTAGCCTCCCTAGTCAGTCTGAGCTAATCCTTAAGACACAGCCGTGGATCTTCTCAACAGGTCTAATCAAGGGTGGCCTTAACCGTGAACATACTAGATTGTGGCCTTGTATTGGTTAGTTCTTCTGACAGAATAGTAGAATTCTTATGGTTTTAGCTACCATGATGCCAAGTAGGATTTAATTATTTCCTTTCCTTCTCTCCCAAGAAAGACATACTTTCATAGTCTACATAAAAGAAATTCGCCAGAAGATGGCGGCTGGAAAGCAGGGACTTGCGTGAGCTCCCCACCACGTCCCTCCAAAAACCTATAAAAAATGGCTCTGAACAAATTCCAGAACTGTAGAACCCACAAAATAGCAGAGGGAAGCAGGGATCCAGCCCAGGACAGCCTGGAAAGTCGTTGGATGAGGTCTATCGCACATGGAGTGGAGGGGAGCAGAACTCAGCGTATGAGGCAGCAGGACCAACCAGACCAGGAGCTGGGCAGGACAGGCCCTAGCACCCTGAATCAGTGAGCTGTGGCAGTTACCAGACTTCTCAACCCACAAACACCAAAGACAACAGAAAAGGTTAGTGGGAAAAGCTGCGGGGGACAGAGTTCGTGGTTCAACCACCTGCCCAGGGGCAGTGGGGGAGGTGCAGCTACAGAACTACAGCTGCAGTTACTTCGGGCCCCAGGCCCACGTGGTGGGAGGAATTAAGTGGTGGGTCAGAGCAGGAGTGCAGAGCCTGCTGAAGATTTGCATCAGGTCTGGGTTGGTAGTTCTTGAGGAAGGAGGAGTGCTGGGGTGCCAGAGCTGGCTGTATAGAAATAGCTCTGAAATCAACAGCACATCCCCTCAAGCTTGGAACAAAGTACTCTTTGCTCTACAAGCAGTCATACCCTGCTGAAAAACTCAAGGGTCAAGTAAGTTGGCTGGGAACATGGCCAGGCAGCGAAAACACACCCAGATTCAGTCTCAGACTTTGGAATCCTTCTTCGGTGACAAAGAAGACCAAAACATATGGCCTGAAGAAGTCAACAAAGTCCAAGAGCCTACACCAAAAGCTCCAAGAAAAATATGAACTGCTCTCAGGCCATGGAAGAGCTCAAAAAGGATTTGGAAAAGCAAGTTAGAGAAGTAGAGGAAAAATTGGGACGAGAAATGAGAATGATGCAAGAAAACCACGAAAAACAAGTCAATGACTTGCTAAAGGAGACCCAAAAAAATACTGAAAAAAATATTGAAGAAGGCAACACTTTAAAAAATAGACGAACTCAAATGTCAAAAGAGCTCCAAAAAGCCAATGAGGAGAATGCCTTGAAAGGCAGAATTAGCCAAATGGAAAAGGAGGTCCAAAAGACCACTGAAGAAAATACTACCTTAAAAATGAGATTGGAACAAGTGGATGCTAGTGACTTTATGAAAAATCAAGATATTATAAAACCGAACAAAAGGAATAAAAAATGAAAGACAATGTCAAAAATCTCTTTGGAAAAACCACTGACCTAGAAAATAGATCCAGGAGAGATAATTTAAAAATTATTGGACTACCTGAAAGCCATGATCAAAAAAGAGCCTAGATATCATCCTTCAAGAAATTATCAAGGAGAATTGCCCTGATATTCTAGAGCCAGAGGGTAAAATAGAAATTGAAAGAATCAACAGATTGCCTCCTCAAATAGATCCCAAAAAGAAAACTCCTAGGAACATTGTCGCCAAATTCCAGAGCTCCCAGGTCAAGGAGAAAATACTGCAAGCAGCCAGAAAGAAATAATTTGAATATTGTGGAAAAACAATCAGGATAATAGAGGATCAGGCAGCTTCCACATTAAGGGACTGAAGGGCTTGGAATATGATATTCCAGAGGTCAATGGAGCTAGGATTAAAACCAAGAATCACCTACCCAGCAAAACTGAGTATCATGCTCCAAGGCAAAATATGGATTTTCAATAAAATAGAGGACTTTCAAGCTTTCTCAGTGAAAAGACCAGAGCTGAATAGAAAATTTGACTTTCAAACACAAGAATCCAGAGAAGCATGTAAAGGTAAACAAGAAAGAGAAATCATAAGGAACTTACTAAAGTTGAACAGTTTTGTTGACATTCCTACATAGAAAGTTGATGTGTATGATTCATGAGACCTCAATATCATAGTAGCGGAAAGGAATATGCATACACACACACACACACACACACACACATATATATACATATATATATACACACACACACATATATACATATATATACATATATACATATATGTATATATATATATGTGTGTGTATGTATATATATGTGTGTGTGTGTGTACATATATACACATACAGGTGTGTCTATGTATGTATATATGTAGGTATATATATACACACACACACAAAGGGCACTGGGTGAGTTGAATATGAAGGGATGATATCTAAAAAAATAAAATCAATTTAAGGGATTAGAGAGGAATATATTGAGAGAGGGAGAAAGGGAGAGACAGAATGGGGTAAGTTATCTTGCATAGAAGTGGCAAGAAAAAGTGGTTCTGTAGGAAGGGAAGAGGGGCCAGGTGAGGGGGAATGAGTAAATCTTGCTCTCTTTGGATTTGACCTGAGGAGGGAATGCCATACACACTCAATTGGGTATCTTACCCCACAGGAAAGAAGGAGGAATAAGATAAAAAAGGGGGGATGATAGAAGGGAGGGCAGACGAGGGGAGGAGGTAATCAAACATTTTCGAAAAGGGACAGGGTCAAGGGAGAAAATTCAATAAAGGGGGATAGGTTAGGAAATAGGGAAACATAGTTAATCATTCACAACATGAATATTGTGGAAGGGTTTTGCATAGTGATACGCATGTGGCCTATGTTGAATTGCTTGCCTTCTTAGGGAGGGTGGGTGGGGAGGGAAGAGGGGAGAGAATTTGGAACTCAAAGTTTTAAAAACAGATGTTTAAAAACAACAACAACAAAAAAAGATTTTTCATGCAGCTATCAAATAAGATACACAGGCAATGGGGCATAGAAATTTATCTTGCCCTACAAGAGAAGAAGAGAAAGGGGGATGGGAGGGGAGTGGGGTGACAGATGGGAGGGCTGACTAGGGAATGGGGCAACCAGAATATACGCCATCTTGGAGTGGGGAGAAGGTAGAAATGGGGAAAAATTTTGTAATTCAAACTTTTGTGAAAATCAATGCTTAGAACTAAATATATTAAATAAATTTAAAAAAAAAGAAAAAAAAAAGAAATTCACCAACCGAAGGCCATTTGGTTCTAGAATAAGGTAATGCTGATGGAAATATTTATAAAGGCTGCAGAATATGGACGATACCCTTCAGTTGAATGACAGCCTGGAAGAAAGAAGTAAAGAGTAAAATTGGCACTAGGAATTATATGGAGCCATGGCACAGTAGTGGTTCTGAGTCCCACAGCCAGAGGCCAGTCAGAGATTATGGAACCCGAATAAATTTTAGTTTTATATTTACCAGAGTTTATACTTGTAATGTGATGTCTCTGATAATAGGCCTTTGGTGCCTGTAATCTAGGGATCAGGACAAGTCAAGTCAGTAAACATTTATTAAGCACTTACGGAAAGAAGCCATTAAATAGTGGGAAATACAATTTCCCTAGACCTCAGAATTGATAGCGCTGTGCCTGGCTAACTTGTCCTGTCTTTAGTCCCAGGTCGCTACTTCCTTGGGGAGAAAAAATGGAGGAGAGGGGTTAGGGAGCTCTTGGACTCATTAGGAGAAACTAATCTTAGACTTGGTATTCTAATGTACTCGTGTAATAAGTAGAATTATCTGAACCTGAGCTTCTGGTGCAGGGTCCCAGATCAACTAAGTAGTGTAAACAGAAACTACATGAGAGCAAGAGGCAGCGAATAGAGTCTTGGGGATACAGATAGGAAAAAAATTCTCTATTATTTACATTTAATGAATGGAAAATGAATGAATTAAAGAAAAAGAAATCATTAAATACGTTCTACATTCCAGGAACTGTGGTAAGTGCTGAGGATACAAATAAAAGGAAATAAGACAATCCTGGGACTCAAGGAGCTTACATTCTAACATGGAATGGCAACAAAGTTAGGGGAATGGTAACCAGGAAAGAGTATATTTCACAGAAAGTTGGAGGGAATGGTGATTGTTATTATCAGGGAAATTATTTACATGTCCCAAAGGAGTAATTTACCTGGAATTGGGGCTAAGGAAGTCTAGATAAACTTGGGCCCAAGGAAATTATATTTCTACCCCTTAATGGTGAAGTGGGGCATGCCATTTTAAAGATTGTC
Organism: Trichosurus vulpecula; assembly: GCF_011100635.1. Lineage (NCBI taxonomy): Eukaryota > Metazoa > Chordata > Mammalia > Diprotodontia > Phalangeridae > Trichosurus > Trichosurus vulpecula. Next base: position 330,076,263 of record NC_050576.1, on the reverse strand, counting down.
CTTGAACTAATTTTCATGGCTGAAAGAAGACGTCTGACTTGAGAGCCCATGTACTAACAAACCATTTTTCATACCTGGTAGTCAAGGATCCACTCGGGGTGGCTAGTTTTGAGCAATATTAACAGTGTCGTATCAGCAGTAGCATCTGGGCTGCAATAACTCTTCGAATTCCTCCTGATCTCCCAATAGAAAAGTTGGAACCTTGAATCAAACCAACGTTAGGGAGGAAGCCAATCAATGTCCTTCTGTCATTGAGAATGAGAACACTGGGACATCATTTAAAAAGCGAGGTAAAAGTTAAAAGCTTCATTAATGTTTGAGAGTCCTACATGCTGTCAGAATCTTGAAACTGAACTTTTGGGGAGAACTTTGAATGTGCAAGATGGGAGGAGAAATAGCCTTTAGCATCAATCAATTCTCTAGGGAAGGGATAAATGAAAGAATTGGGAAAAAACAAAAAGAAAACCCAGCAGAGTGCTCTGAATAAACACAGGTGTACCAAAGCAGGCCACAAGGGTGTTTATATTTGTGGAGGCATTAGCTCAGAAGCAGATAGTGGACCCTGACCAGACCCAGGGAACAAATAAGAAGAGACCTTTGCAAGCCCTGTCTACTTCCTCATCAGAGGTGCAAAGTGAAACAAGGTTGGCCTCATATTCCTTCCTCTTTGGAAAACTGAAAAAGGAAGAATAGATGATATAGGGAAATACTGTTTCTACAACGAGAACAGCAACTTTCCTGGTCTATGGGAAAGGACAGGAGTGCTATTGTCAATGTCCCTAACTTAAAGACACACCCTTTTCTCCCATACTGAGGCTGCTGGGGTACTTAACCTTGGGTCTGTGAACTTATTTTGGCAACTGTGTTTCAATATACTATTTTTTCCCTTTTGCAGTCCTATGTATTCTACTTTGTGCCTTTGAAAAAATATTCTGAGAAGGGGTCAAAATTACTAAAGGAGTCCATGATGCAAAAACAGTTTAAGAAGCCCTGTTTAAGGAAAGTTGAATCTCCAAACTAGTGTTAGGTAGGTCCATTATATTGTGGTGGTAAAGAGCTGTGTGCCTTGGAAGACAGAAAAGCAAGAAAACAAGTTGAGACTTCTCCACAAAAGAGCAGTAATATTCTAGGGAATCTGTTTTCCTTTCACTAATGTTTGGCTCTTGGGAAATTCTCCTTTTGTTGGGCTGTCCTATACGCTACTTGAGGACATAAACATAAACTGAATCAAGGCTAGTCACTAAGATTTTGTGCAATCAACAACTATTTTTCCCTTGAATGAACCTTCTGCACCTTTCCCAGTTCTGTGTGGCTGGTCCACATCTCAGGATACAGATTATATAATGAAACCCTGGCAGATATTGGTCTCCAAAGCCTGGCACCTCTCAGTCTCATTACCATTATAGGCTATGTCTTGTTTTTCGGCACTATTGCTTGTACAACTTAGTCTTCTGGGGAATGTTACAGTGCACCATGAGTTTTACAAGAATCGTTTAAAGTTATATGGCCTGAGTATAGGTGGCAGATCTATAGCATTAGAGCAGATAAGATGTGTTCTAACTTCCATCGATTTGCTGTCACCATTAAACTATTCTTGTATATGGCAGTCTTTTTTATGTCATCCTTGGATCCAGCACTTTATAAGGGGGACTGAAAGAAACAGAAAATAAGGTATAGAAATTTGAAATTCCTTTCTCAATTCACCTGCTTACCAAATTCAAGTGATTCTCTATGAAACCAGTATCAGGTAAATCAGTTTCATGTATCTTTTGCTCAAGCTTCCTCCATCTTCCTTGATTCTTTCTCAGGTACCATCCACGCACATAACTTGGAACTTGCTGCTCCCAGCCTCAGGCCCATAAAAGATGGAAACTAATGGTCAGAGCTGGATATGACTGACTAGATAAATTAGTAAGGGAAAAACGAGAACTGCCTACAAACTCTGATTTGGCCAATGCAACTGGATTTATAGAAATGACCAGTTTAAGCATTCCTAGGCTCATAGGTGGAAAACTGGAAAGACACAGAGGTGATTTAAACAATTCATTTTGCAAATGAAGAAACTAAGGTGTAAGACAGATTAAATGAGTTATCCGAGGTCACATAAGAGCTAAGCATCAGAGCCCATGTTGGAACTCAGGTCTAGTCATTCTAGTTTCAGCACCTGTTCCCATTCTGAATGCTAAAATACTGTTGACCAAGTTGTTTCCCCCAACAAACTTGTCTGCTGTTCTTAAACAAAAGGTAAAGACTTCCTGGGGTGGGGGGAGAGCACTAATCTAAAGGGAAACTGCTGCAGGGGAAATTATTCACATTCCAGATTGGATTTTTGAACTGTATCACTAACACTTCTCCACAAATACAAAATGGGACAGCAGAGTTTCATATCATTTTGATGAAATGAATAAATTCAGAGGGGAACACCATTGGTACTCAGGGTTTACCAGAGAGGAGAAACTCACAATTTTTTTTTTGAAGAGTCATCAGATAAGAACAAAAGACGATATAAAGCTGCCAAAAAAGAGAAGCCGATTTCATGTTTGCCTCAGGCAAACCAAATGTTCAGTGCTGATTTACTGTCGATTTGCTAGAGCAAAGGAATTTAAAAGCAGAAACAATCTTTGTTCTTCTTTTTCTCCCCATTTTGGCCCCTTGGTATCCTGGAATGATAGAATCTGCTTTGGGAGGTTAGATGGGTAAAATTTAGAGACTTTAAAGCAATTTTAACATTGTGCACATGACACATTACAAATGAAATCATTGCTGTTGCAAGCACTGTTAGAATTACTATTACATTACAATCAGCCTGCGATAGAGAAAGTGAGTTTTAATTAACTCTTTCCATCTTTGTAGTCATTGTTTGTGGGATTGAATTGTATTGGCAGTGACATAATGAATGCTGAGAAATTCAGTGAGGAAAGGAACATCACCCTCTGATGTCTGCATACCATTGCTTTAGAGATAGTACACATCCCAGAGGGATTCCTCTTGGTGCTGCAGGGATGACTAAAAGTGACTATATAGATCGAGTCCTGTGGGAAAAGTGGGAATTTGGTAGCAGTAGGGAGTCCTCGAGAGTCTGGAGTTTTATTTCTCTCCTAAGGCCCATTGTACCTGATGTAGAGAGTCTGTGACCAACCAACCCTTTGAAGTAGCAGGTCACCTGTGGGGACAGAAGAAATCTCAAAATGATTCTTTAAGTTTATGAAAAAAATCTGACTCATAGTAACTGGAGACTTTAATTTTTGAGGCCTGCTGCTCTAAAATGAAAATTTCTATAGCAGCCAGGGAAGTAGCCAATAGGTACAGCTCCAAGTTCCTATGACTACTAAAAAAAGGGGGCAAAAGGTGAAAAGAAATGAAACTTATTCTTTGTTTTTTGCCTTGTCAAATGTGTTTGTTTTTCAGGATGTTTCTGAGAATTTATGAGCAGAATCTGAGTATTTACTTTAAATGATTAACCTGGTGATAGGATGTGTCAGAACAGAAAAACGGGCTGGATTTGGAGTTGGAAGATCTGGGCTCAAATCTTGTCTCCACACTTAACAGATGTATCAACTTAAGTAATTCGCTTAACCTTTTGAAGATTCTCCTTCCTCCTCTGTAAAATGGAGATAACATTCTCCCACTTACCTGGGGGGACTATCGTGTTTTATATCTTGAAAAGTCACTAGTTCCATTCTAGTGGCAATTCATGTAATTCACAGATTCAATTGTCATCTCTATGCTAGTGATTCTCAAATCTTCTTATCTTAACCTCTCTGCTAAGCTACCGTCTTGCATCACCAACTTATTGGACATTTCAAATTGGACATCCCTAGACATCTTAAACTTAACTTGTCCAAAATGCAATTCATGATACTTTCTTCCAAACTTTCCTTTTCTTATTCTCCCAGTCACCCAGGATTTTAATCTAGATGTCATCACTGACTGCACTCTATCTCATCCCTCACATCCAATCTGTTGCCAGGATCTGTCAATTTTGTCTTTGCAACATTTCTTGCATACACCCCCTTCTCTCCTCTAACATGGCCTTCATCACCTCACCCTTGCACTATTGCCATAGTCTGCTGGTTAGTCTGATCACCGGAAGTCTCTCTCCATTACAGTCTATCCTCCACTTAGCTGTTAAAGTGATTTTACTTAAGGGTAGGTTAGATCATGTCACCACCACCACTCCCCCCACTCAGTAACATCCGGTGGCTCCCTATCATCTTTAGGATCAAATATAAATCTCTCTTTGGTGTTCAAAACTCTTCATAATCTGCTCTTTCAACCTTTCTTGTCTTCTCACGTCTTACACCCGCACTCCCCAATGTGTGTTCTCTTTCATCCAGTGATACTGGCCTTCTAGCTATTCTTCTAACAAAATGTTCTCTCTCTTGACCCCGGGCATTTTCATGGTCCGCTATGCATAGATTCCTCACCCTCCTCATTTTTGCCTCCTGATTTCCCTGGCTTCTTTCAAGTCCCGGATAAAACTCAACCTTCTACAGAAAGCCTTTTCTAATTCTTCTTGATTCTAACATCTAACCTCTCTTGATTATTTATGATTTATCCTGTATATAGATTGTTTGTACATGGTTGTTCAAGTGTTATCTCCCCTATTATATTGTGAGCTCAAGAGCAAGGTGTTTGTTTGTTTTTCTTTCTTTGTGTCTTCACCATGCATGGCGAATTGTAGGTGTTTAACAAATGTTGTTGACTGACCGACACCTTTAGCCCTCTTTGATAGCTCTTTATCCTCTGCCTACAAGTATGCTTAGATTCTAAAACTGATGCATATATACACACATTTTTCATATATGTGTATATACACATAGCTATATTATATACATAAACACATATTTTGTATATAGATATATACATACATATATACATACACACATATATATATATATACACACATATTTATATCTGTGTGTATATGCCCTTAACCTTGATCTCCTCTTTAATCTAATCTCTTTTTTTCCTCCATTTTTAAACTAAAAAGAATCATTTTAATTTGTGTGTCTTTTGCTTCCATACTACATACTCATACCTCAACCCTTTATGATTTAACTTCCATCCCTTCAGCTGTACTTAAACAGGACTTTTCAAAGATATCAGTTACTTTAGTATTGTTAAAACCAATGGTCATTTTTTTTCTTCAGTCCAATATTATTTTATTTTACTTCTCTGCAGCATTGGGCATTTTTACTACATTGCAGTATAGGCTTTCTTTCTTTGCATTCTATAACATTCTCCTAGATCTCCTTGTACCCTTCTGTTTACTCCTTTTCTTTCTTATTCTCTGGTTCTTCTTCTAATCTGATGCTCTCTAAAGGTGGGCATCAAACAAGTTTCATTCCATGGCATCATCTCTTTCTACCTTCATTGGCCTTATCCATAGCCTTGACTTTAATTATCATCCCTGGGTAGATAATGAGATCAAACTTCTATTTCTAGTCATGACCTTTGTCTTAAGCTCCATCTCTACATTTCCAGCTACTTCATGCATGTGTCTTACCACAACCTTAACCTGTACAACATTGAAATCATCCACCTCCCCACCAGGTACCTTGCTCCCTTCAGGACAATACCATCCCGAAACATGCTCTTGGGACTAGTGAGTTCCTGGATGGTGTCACTATTTCTTTAGGGAGCTCCAGACCTATTGGCTTGATTCCAGCTCATCTTACTCTCTGAACTGCTTCACCTCCCCATCAGTTGCCTTTTTATTGCTGAAATTCTAATCTTTCCCCACCTTTTCAATCCTCTACATCCCTCCTTGCCAGTTGCCATTTATGGTTTGTCTTCATTTAATACAGTGCAAGCTCTTTGGGAATAGGAATGCTACCCAACTTTTGAGTTTTTTGTTTGTTTGTACTTATGTCCCCAGTACTCTCTCTCTCTCTCTTCTTCTTCTTTTCCCCTAAATCTGTCTCTCCAGCTAGAATTCCTTACTTAATTGTAGTACTGTCCCAGTCACAAAGACATCTGAGTAATCCTGGACTCTTGTTTCTCCCTCACTCTGCATATATAATCAGTTACCAAATCTTTTTCTTTTTTTCAATTCAACCCTGAAATATCTCTTTAATTGTACCTTTTCTTGTACTCCCTCTACCTAAACCCTAGTTTTGGCATTAGATATGTATTGACCGCATAATTGCAATCTTATTTTTGATCTCTTCTCTCTCCAGTTTTCATCCTTCCTCCAGAATATTTTCCATTGTCCACATCTTATCATGTTCTTTTCTTGCTTAAACCCTTCACTGATTCCCTTTTGCTTATAGAATAAAGTAAAAATTTTGCAGGTCCTAATGTTGTTCTACCCTTTCCTACCCCCCTACTATTAGTCATACTGTTTGCCATTCTTAAGATGGTTCCATTTCATATATTTGCCTCTTGAAATTGTTTTTACTAAAGAAAAGGATGTGTGAATTTTAAAAAGTAAATGAAATAGAAATAAATTAAAATGAAATAAAATAAAATAAAATGGTAGGAACTTGAGACAGGATGCTCATTTGGGAGGTTTTTAAATATACGGAAAGATAAAGTGGGTGACTGAGTAGAAAGTTTCATTATAAATGAAGATTTCTCACCACTTTAGGAAATAAAGATTCAGTGTAAACTGTCTGGAAAAGTCCCTCCCTAGTCAAAAACTAGGCAAGCTAATGTTGTCCCAAGAGGGCCCAAGAGGACATTAACCTAAGCTCACTCATTAATGACCAAGGGTTGGTAAAATATGCCTTCTCGATATTGATTTACAATAGAGAACTGGAAAAAAAAATAAAACACCTCCTAGGTAGCAAATGAGGTGAATATTGCTGCCCTTGAAAGAAAGTTGGAATCCCATAAAAGAGCTAAGTTCATCATTACTGAACATTAGTAATGCTCCAACAACATGGAGCAGGTACATGGAATATAGAATGAGATTTAATCCTTTTCCATAGTACTCACATGTAAATTTAATAGATGAAACATGACAAGTGTGAGAAATGAAAACCGGATTGTAATAGCATGCAGTGTCACTGAGTCCTAGACACAGGCTACCTTCAGGGAAAAGAATTTATATTATTCCGAGAAACAAAGAAACAAAAAAGATGCTTAAAGACATTACTGAAAGGGCATGATGAAAGTATGGTAATAGACACTGAGAGAAAGGACTTAACATAAAGATTTCAGGAAATGAAAATGAAATGGGCCAAATATAAATGAGTGCATTTGAACATTTGTGGCCAAGAATAACTATGGGTGAAAGACAACCTTTTAAAAGTAAGAAGATGGGAGCAAATTGGTAAAGATCCTTTGCATGTATCAAATCACATATTACTAACTTACATAATATCACCACATGACGTGGCATGTGAATTTAGGCTGTGACCATGTGGACAAAGTGAAGTGGAGATTGGAGAGAATTAACAAAATATGAAACCATTTTGCAGAATGTTTTAATCTTCCTCCCACAAACCTATTATGTGAACTTGCATAAGGGAACTTGCGAGAAAATTTCAGTCTCAGTTTCCTTATTTGCAAGACAATGACTTAACCTAGATTTGCTGGTGCTTGACCTCTAAGGTCCTTCCCTATTCTAACATTCTACTATTTATATGATAAAGATACATACATATACTCTAATATGGCAACCCTCCACCAAAAAAACAAAACAAAACAAAACAAAAAACCAAAACTAGGCTTTTGGGCTTAAGTTAATGAGATTAGACCTGAAAAAAAAAGAAAAGAAAAGAAATTACTGAAGTAGATGGTTGCCCATTTGGGCCAATTGTAGAAAACCAAAAGGACACTTAGTTGTATTTAATTAACTCAGGAAAGAATGCTAGGAGTATTCCAAACCTTGATTGATAGTGATATTTATTAAGAAAATTGAAAGCTTGGATATATACATATTGACTGCTTTTTCAGATATGTTCATGCATTTTTTTCATAGAAAACTTTTTTCTAGCCTTAATACACACACACACACACACATACACACACACACACACGTCTTGATAATTAGTTGAGAAATTATGTGAAATGAAAATTCCTAGAGGAAAACAGTATTTCACATAAGTGATGTTCCTATTTTAATAAATAAATAATATTCTAGTGATTTCCCTCACTGGATTACTTTAAATTTCTACTGACAATTGCCTGCATAGACATAACTAAAATGAGGGTAAGGCTAGAATGTTACCATTAAAAACTCTGCCTTTTATTGATCCTACGAAGGAAGAAAATCATTATTAGTTGAATGCTAGTGATCTTCATTCCATGTTGTTTTCCTGACCTTGCGCTGTGTTTACTCCCTTTACGCTGTTCTCCACTCGTGGACATCTCACCCATTGCTCCTGATCTCACTCCATGCTCCCTTAAATGTTAGATCACTGATTATTGATTTTGATGCTTGCATTTTTTACCAGGTGCTCTCCTGAACTCTGAGAAGGTCATTGGATTTGAAGCACAATCATTCCTACAGAAGTACTGACATAAAACAAAGGTTATAATACAATGAAAGGCCCTTGCATTGTTGAAAAATCTCACTACTGCTACTCTGTGACTGAGTTTTCAGCTGACGATTCCTTTTAACCTGTTGAAACAATTCAACTAGACCCCAAAATCACAGAGCATGATCAATGAGTTCAAGCAACTTTTTAAAATTTCATCTTCTTTGTTGATTTACTCAGTATTTTTAAAAGTTCATGCAGTAGTAGAGAATTCCTCATCCAGTTTTAGAATTGGACTGATTCATCCCACAGAAGACATTTCCCCAACACATGCACTATCAATATACATGTACCTTTCCTGAAAGTTAACTCTAACAGAGAAAAACTAAATTATATCTGATTAAAATACATACACAAACACACACCCACACCTATACCCCACCACACACAATTCAAAAATTAATATATGCAAGTCTCTGTATTAGGTGTTGGGGATAAATAAAACAAAATATAGTCTCTATCCTCTCTCCCAAAAGAGCTTATATTCTGCTGTGGGTAGCAGATAACATAATATATAAACAGATAAATATATATGTGATCATTTGAGAAAGAAAAATAAACTAATAAATGGAGAAATCAGGGAAGTCCTCCATGAGATGTCCTGTTTGGAAGCAGCTAGGTGGCTGGACCTGGAAGAAGTAAGGTCTGAATTCAAATCCAACGTCAGAGACTAGCTGTGTGACCCTTGGCAAAGTCACTTAACTTCTGTTTGCCTTGGTTTCCTCAATTCTAACATGAGAATAATAGCAACACCTACCTGGCAGACATCATTGTGAGGATTAAATGACATGAAATTTAAAAAGCTCTTAGCACGGTGCCTGACACACAAAATAGGCACTATATAAATGTTGATTCCCTTTCCTTACTTACATTCCCTTCCTCTTCTTCCCCCACCCCCTTCCAACAAGTAAATTTCAAGTGTGGCACAAAGTCTGTGCCAAGGTAGAGAGGCAGAAGATAGGATGCCAAGAAAGACCTAGAGGAGAGTTTGGCTCGAACATTAAACAAGTGAAGGGATGGGTAATGTTAAATAAACCTAGACTGGCAAGCTGGAGCAAAATTATTAAAAGCACAACTGAAGAATTTGTGTTTTATCCTAGAGACAATAGGGATTCACAGGAAATCATGAGCAGGGGAGTGACGTAGTCAAGTTTATGATTTCAGAAGAGTACTTTGGAAACTCTGTATAAAATGCAGCAGGGGAAAAAAAGAATGCTGGGAACCAGAACTCCACTTAGGAAGTCACTGTACAAGTCCAGGAAAGATTTTTTTTTTTTTTTTTTGGTATTCAAGGGCATTTTTGAAATGAAATGCCTTAATTCAGGAGCCTACAACTCCATCATTCAGGAGCCTAGAACTCCATCATCATTTATACATGCAAGAGACTACAGTACTCTCAGTCTTTTTCTTGCAGTCTATTACATCAACTTAGACACTGATTGGTGAGTCTGCCAATTTAACACAATATCTTGAGACAAATTTATAAAAATAAAACCCATTCCCCAATTGAAAAATGTTCAAAGGATCTGAAAAGGCAGTTTTCAGAAGAATCAAAGCTATCAATAGTCATATGAAAAAAAATGCTCTAGATCACATAAAAGTAAATAAACTCTGAAATACCACTTCATACCTATCAAATTGGCTAACATGACAGAAAGGGAAAATGACAAATCCTGGAGGAGAGGTGGAAAAATAGAGATGGATTGTTGGTAGAGTTGTAAACTGGTCAAACCATTCTGGACAACAATTTAGAACTATGCCCAAAGGGCTATAAAACTGTATAGCTTTTGACCCAACAATACCATTATTAAGTCTATATCCTAAAGAGATCAAAGAAAAAGAAAAAGGACCTATATGCACACAAATATTTGTTGCAGCTCTTTTTGTTGTGGCTAAGAATTGGAAATTGAGTGGATACCCATCAACTAGGGAATGGCTGAAAAAGTTGTGGTATATGATTGTGATAGAATACTATTGTGCTGTAAGAAATTATGAAGGGGATGATTTCAGAAAAACCTGGGTAGACTTATGTGAGCTGACAGTAATAGCGGTATTGTGACAATAATCAACTATGAAAGATTTCACTACTCTGATAAGTACAATGATCCACAACAGTTCCAAAGGACTCATGATGAAAAATGTTATCCACCTTGAGAGAAAACTCATGGACTCTGAGTACAGATTGAAAGTACTTTTTCACTTTTTCTTGTTTTTTTTTTGCCATATGGTTAATATGGAAACTTTTTTTTTGCATAACTTCACATGTATAATTGGTTTCATATTCCTTCACTTACCAATGGTTATGGAAAGGTCTGGGGGGGTTGAAGAGAATTTGGAACTTCAAATAAAAAATGAATTATAAAAAAATACAACTACCCTTTCTTAACATTTTTAGTGAATCCCTATTGCTTTTAAACTACAAAAAAAATGAGCATGATACTTAAAGCCCAACCACAATCCAGCTTCAACCAATTTTCCAGGCTTATGGTACATTACTCCCCTTAATGTAGTAAATAAGACAGCCAAATTTCCTTACTTACTCTTCCCAGAACTTTCGAGTCCACCTCCCATCCCCTTACTTTTGAACAGGCTCACACTTATACCTAGAATGAAGTCTTTTCTTAACTATTTATAAGAATCCTTAGAATCAAGTCTCAGCTTGAAACCTTACTTGATGTCTCAGGTTGTTACCATTCTCTCCATTCTTCAATTACTTTTTTCTTTACTTATCTCTGTCCTGAGGGACTGGCCAAAGTGCCTAGTCTTCATGAGCCTGAGGCACTAGCCAATGCAATCCCCATGTGGACTTCAGGGTATGTATAGACATTCTGTTACTGATCAAATAAAATGAAATCTCACCTTCAGGAAGCCTTTCCCAATCCCTTTTAATTCTGATATCTTCTTTCTGTTAGTTGTTTCCTATTTATCCTGTCTATTAACTTGCTTGTACCTAGTTGCTTAGATGTGGTTTCCCCATTGGACTCTTTGAGGGCAGTGACTGTTTCTGTTTGTTTGTTTGCTTTTCTGTGTATCCCAAACATTTAGCACAGTGCCCAGCACTTAATAGGCACTTAATAAATGCTTATTGGATGGTTTCTAGTTGCTAACAAAATTGTGGAGCTTTTGGTTTTTGTTTTAGCTATGGAACCAGATTTGGGATATTAATTACACATGAAAATGAGGGCCTGAGCACATAGATATGATGAGAATAATAGCAAAATGAACCTTTGAGTTGCCACATGAGCCCAGAAGGGGTGATGTAGCTGATTTCTTTTCAGAAGAATGAGTCCATATGTATGTATGTATGCACGTATGTATGCATATATATATATATATTGCATATGGTATCATTCTAAAACAATATAAATTTCTTGACTGCAAAGACTTTTTCATTTTTGCCTTTGTATCGCTAAAACCTAACACCTAACACTTACAGCAAATGCTTAATTTATTTTTCTCGAACCAATTGAATTGTATTGTGAAGATGAATACAAGATGTCACAATAACACACATACATTTCAAGTAAGACAGGACACCTGTCCAAGTTTGTTTGCCATTTAATTTATAGTTAAGTAATTTAAAGCTCCATCTATTAAAGATTAAAATTCATGAGATTCATTAGTCCTAGACTCGTATCCTAGCCCTTTCAATAGGTAGGTACGTTTTCTACATTTAACAAATTTAATCAAAAGTATTTTTGATTATTAATGCCACTTGGAGTCACCTAAAATTTGGATCCTATATTTTCCAATGATTTTAGGAAATTATCTAATCTCCCCAGACATATAAATATATTTATTCTCTTTGAATTTTCACTGTAAAATACACAGAATGATAACATACAACTCACATGTGATACTTTGGGATATGAAGTAATGATAGAATATTTGGTTTAAAAGAGGCCTTAAGAGAACACGTAAGACATGTGGGGGTCCTCAAAGAAGGATATTTCTTTCTAATTCTCTAATGGTTGTAAGATTTCATTAATGTATGTATTACTTCCAGTGATGAAAATTATAGGCCAGTTTTTGTTACTCTCATTTCTATGCTCCCATTAGTTCATCGCAAGGGGTTCATTTAATATCTTGGAGCCTTTTCTCAAATTTTCTTGACATCACAATGATACTAGTATGGAATATGAGCTGAACGAAGTTTATCTTTGGTTTTCTAATGTAACTTAAAATAAGGAATTAGGAAAAAGTTTACTAATAAGGAAAGACACCAAAGAAAACAAATACTTTATTCTATTCACTTTATTGAAGCAAGTGATAAAGGAAAGATGGTACAAGGTAGATCTTATTAGAAAAAAGATAAACGCAAAAAGAAAAAGCAAAATCAGCAAATGTTCCCATCTCTTTTCTGTGCTTAATATTTTGTCTGGAATTTAGCGCTTAAAAATACTTCTTTTATTAATTCAAAGCTAAAAAGAGACAGGGCTAAATTCTTAACTGAAGTGAACATTTGAATAATATTTATCTCTACCAAAGTAAACTAACTACTAGATGGATATACGCACCTACAATACACATACATATGCATATACACATAAACATATATGTGCACACACATACATTCACATGCATGTGTAGATGTATGTTGTACATGTATGTGCATATACATGTATGTGTATATACATGCACATGAATGTATATATGTATACATATGTATGGATATATGCATGTGTATATAGTATATATGTATATGCATGTGTGCATATACATATACATGTATGCCTATGTGTGTATATATATGCACACATACATACGCATACACACATACATATATGTATTTAAAAATATACATATATGCATATACATATACACATACATATGTACATACACACTGATTTTTATATCTAGATCTCTCTCTATATATATATACATACATATATATATATATACACATACATATATATATATATATATATATATATATATATATATATATATATATATATATATATATTAGATATAGATATAGATATGTAGTGACTTTGGTGATGAGCCTCTCAAACGTACCTAGCATATCTCTTGGAGAACATGGAGCAAATTTAATACAATCATAACACTATTTAAGTTTTTTTTAAAATCATGAACGACCAAGTCAACAAGCCATTGTTTAATGCCTACTGTATGCCAAATACTGTGCTAAGCACTGGGGATACAGAGAAAAGAAAAAGAATCCATCCCTAGTCTCAAAAAGCTCACAGTCTAATGGACAGACACTAGTCACAAAGAAAACTTATAAAGAATAATTTGGAGAAAAATCTCATGGGCAGGCCCTAATGTTAAGGGAGAAAGGGAAAGGTGTCTTGTAGAAGATGGGATTTTAGTTCCAACTTGCAAGAACCTGAGAAAGCAGGACTTTATTGGATAGAGGGGGTGACATAGCAGTAGATGGCCTGGCCTGTAGTGACTTGAGGAAAGTAGGTCAACCAAAAGGCCACTGCAATAGTCCAGGCATGTGGTGGTGAAAACTTTCACCAGGTTGGTGGCAGTAACAGAGAGAAGGGGGCATATATAAGACATGTTGCAGAAGTAGAATCAATAGAACTTTGCAGCTGATTGGATGGGGGTGAAGAAGACAAGAGAGAGTGAAGATGAAGGGTAAGTGGAAGGGAATAAATATTTATTAGGTGCCCATTGTGTTGCAGGAACTGTATGATCCTTAAAACAACCCTATGAGGTAGATCGCCACTTTTACATACCATGAGGTATCTCCATTTTTGCAGCAATTTCGCATCATCAGCTTCTCCTATGGGAAGCATCTTGCTCCACGCATTGAAACCAAGCAGAGTCTGGCATAGAAAATGGAGTAATAGTTTCCTACAGCAGTGGGAAAATTAGGAAGAATGGAGGGTTTAGAGGAAAATATAATGATTCCAATTTTGCACTTGTTGAGTTTGAGGTACTTATGACATATATAATTTAAGATATCCAGTAGGAGATTCAGGACTGGAGGTCAGGAGAGAGATTAGGGTCAGATAAATAAATATGAGAATCTTCTAGATAAACATGATAGTTGAATCCCTGGGTGCTAGTGAGATCACTAAGCAAAATAGTATAGAAGGAAAAGAGGGCCCAGGACAGAACCTTGGTGGATGGATATCCATAGTTACCAGGCATGAGACAAGGCCATTAGATTTTACAATTAAGAAATCTTTGGTAACTTCTGGTAATTTTGTTTCAGTGAAAATATGAAGCAAAATTCTTGGCTGAGAAGGTAGAGGGAGGAAAAGCCATGGGAGGTTTGAGTAGGAATGAAAAGCAGTTGGAGAGGTGGAATAACAACATATAGTGATGAAAAAAGGGAATTTCAGAGTTCATGATGATGGAAGTGGAACACTTATGGGTGATGACAAGATTTAGGATGTGACCATCTCTGTATGTAGCTGATCTGGGGCAGATCAGTAGGTCGTGGTAACTGAGAAAGTTGTAGAATTGGAGGGTTAGGTGTTTGAGATAGTATTAAAATGTACGTTGAAGTCTCCTTGTATGAGGGTAGTAGTTGGGGAGGAGAGAAAGAATGTGAGCCAGACACTGAACTCATTGAAGAAGAAAGGAAAGAGTACTGAGGATTAGTAGATAATAACTACCAGAAACTGGACAGTGCAACAAATATGGATTGAGTGAACTTCAGGGGAAAAGAGGTTAGTGAGTGATGGTAAGAACTGCCAGAAAGCCTTCAAGAATGTAAGGTTTCTTCCATAGTATAATGAGATATCAGAGGAAGACTTTAGTGGACATAAGTAGAAAATAATAGTAGCAAGTGCATTAGGATTTTACATTAAATTTCAGCCAGCACATGCTTTACATATTTAATTTTTTTTCTTTTTTAAAATCACATGAAACCACTGTTAGTGTAGGTAAAGCTCTGAAAACAGAATTAAGGCATGCTTATGATAATTGGAATTCTTGATTTAAATGTAACTGTGAATATGTTTTTTCTACGTAATTAGTGCAGAAAGATGTTAGACCTCAATTAACAATACCGTTATTCAATTCTGGGGCAGGGATTTGTATTATTCAATAACATTGCTAAGCAGACTAAAACATTAATATTCTGCTTTCTCAGCTGTTGCCTGAAGTCGATTTCTCCTTGCTTCCAGCCATAGAGGTAAATATCATCTTGTAGCTAAGTAGTTTCTTTGTATTTATATGGTGTAATACTTTAAGTTTACAACATTTGAATTTTTGCAGCAACAAAGATGTCAACACTTTTATAGCCCTGTTCCTAACTATATCATATTAAATCTTAGCTATTAACATATTTAAAATATGAGAATTAAGCAATGTGAATTCTCCAGACTTTGATAGGAACTAAAGGTTAAACCCATATACTCTTTTTGTAATATTAGTACTTAATTCTGAGTAATTCTGGTACAACAACAACAACAAACAACAAATCGTTGTTTAGACACTAAATCTGCAAGCAGTTTCCAGACCTTTAAACTCAGAAACAAAATAAGATTTAGATCTTGGTAGGGTTCATTATTTTTAGCAATACTTTCTTATCCTTGGGAGAGTATTGCTAACTTTTAAAATCCATATACATTAGTCTCTTCAGTGAAAGCTTCTATGGATGCTTTTTTTCCTTTCTATTTTCATGAGCTCTAATCTTGTTCCAGAAGTTGAGTGGTAGAGAGGTGGTCATCTCACCAAGGGAGACAACAGATTTCACATCTCATAGAAGGTGTTTTTTTTTTTGGTGGGGCAGCATTCTAGGGACATGGAGAGCAGTGTGTAAAGCATCAATTTCTATGATTGGAAAGAAACCATCTTTCAAACTCGTTTTATTAGCAGGTGGCACCTCATAGTAGTAGGATAGTTGCCGGCATGAACTCATGGAGATGGAGAGAGGTAAGTGAGACGGCACTGATTGGACCCCAGATTACTGAAACTCAACCTTGTCCCATCTTCAGTACTCATTAAAGGTGAGTATTGTGAAGTCACAGAAAATATGTCCATCTATCACTTTCCTCCTCCTTCCCTACTCCACTCCCTCCTCTCTGTCTCTGTCTCTCTGTGTCTATCTCTTTTCTCTCTCACTTTCACTCTCACATACACATACACAGAGAGAGATACGATATATGTGTGTGTGCCCATGTATCTATATATACATATATGCACATATATGTGTGTATGTATAAAGATACACACATATATGCTTTTAATTTGGGGACAATGATTTTAGAATATAGGAGAAACCAATATAATCTAAGCGAGCTTAGTTCCCTTTATGAGAGAAGTAATTTGGAATTTTTAGCACCTTAGGGATGCATCTTTTGTGTACTTCTGCCCCCAGAAGAGTAATAATATGTTCAAGATTATCTTTGGTTCACATTCACTAAAGAAGAAAAAAACCCATAGTTCCTGAGATCCTGCTTGCAGTGTTCACCTGGTAGACAGGAAACACTATTAGTTCAAAGCAAAGGCATTTAATGAGATAACATAGTAACAAAAGTAGCAATAGAACATTTCCCCCCAAAACCAGAAACTTATTCTTCTACAAATAGTGATTTCTAGTGAGAAGAATAGATATAGCCAGAGAACATGTGAAGGGTAATACATGTAGAGAACAGATGTGGCCTGAGTGCAAGCACAAAAAGGCAAATTGTTGTTAGTTCTTTCTTCTGGAAGAGGACCAATGACATCACAAGGGTGATGTTTTGACTTGTGTGTGAATTGTATTTAAATGAGGCAGAGATGCTGCACAAAGCCTTCATCCTCACTCTCTCCTCCAGAATCATTGAAGTCCAATGGCAAGACAAAAGTTAAGATTATGGACAAATTATATAACAGAATCTAAATAGCCTCTTATGGAGGGGTGGGGAACCTGAGGCCTAGGTGGCCTTCTAGGTCCTTGGGTGCAGCCTTTTGACTAAGCCCAAATTTTACAGAACAAATCCTTTTATTAAGGGGATTTGTTTTGTGAAGTTTGGATTCAGTCAAAGGGCTGCACTTGAGGACCCAGAGGGCCACATGTGGCCTTGAAGCTACAGGTTCCCCACCTGTGGACTCATGTCCTTTAATAATGTGATCATGCTTCTCTGATGACTAAATGATACTTTTGTTTTTAAAGTATCTGTGAAACATTTTGCATCTTCTAGGCATTGCTTCTGGGCAAACTCTTCTATGTTACCAGCTTTGGGGTTTATCATTTTAGGATTAACTACTGACTATCTCAGGTCCCGTTTTATAGAGTACAGTGATTAGGAAGCTTCTCTATAATGAAAATAGGCTGATAAGTCCTTAGTTATAATAAGTCTACAAACCACAATATCCAGTGAAGGAGGCTGCCAACTAAAAGCCAGCAGAGTGCATCCAGGCTAAAATTAAGTCTTTTCATCACTCTGTGCCTGAGACTGAATCGTAGCCCTTTGCTCCATTATCACTTACTGATTTAGGTTTAGAAATGCCCAAGCTTCTCTCAACTTGGCATAGAAATGGATCTGAGTCACAACAACTGAAACTACTACCTTTATTACATTTAAAGGGTTAGTGATAAGCTTGGAAACATACAAGAATATTAAGCTATTGAAATTCATTTAAAATGAATACTTAATAAAATAAATAATGATTGATTTACCAAACAAGGGTCTATTGTGGCCAGAACATTGACATAGGCCATTTTCTTTCTAAACAGAGAGACTTGAGAAAATTTCTCTCCAATTCACTTTAATTTAGTTTGACAAATAGTGTATAGAATTTAGTCCCAATTGTTCCACATATTTTGTGAAGCTCTGTGTGAAGGGCATGTAAGAAAGAATGATAATAGTACCATTCTTTCCCATAACCCAGTACTGAAGGGGATTTCCTGAAGGTCCATATCAAGAAGTGGTTCAGCAAAGATCCTTCATTCAACTGCTTCTTCTGTCTTTTAAGAAAGTACATCCAGAGTACAAGAAAACTGAGTCTAGTTTTAAGTGAAAATCTAAGGCCAGATGACAAAATTTTTTAAAAAAATCAGCATCAATTTCATGAAACGGTGCTCTGTCCACATACTTCTAGCCCCACAAAATCCATTTTAAGGCCTGATCTGGAACAGACAAGGTTGAAAGGAAAGAAACTAGCATTTATTAAGTGCCACCTGTGGGACAGGCACTGGGTCAAGTGATTTACAAATATATATCACTGATCTTTATAACAGCCCTGAGAGGTAGGCATTATTTTTATCTTTATTTTACAGGTGAAGAAACTGAGACAGATTAAGGTTAAGTGATTTGCTCAGGGTCACATGGCTAGAAGTGTCTGAGACAAGCTTTGAACTAAGTTCTTCCTGACTCCAGGCCCAGTGCTCTATCCACTGCACCATTAAGTTGCCCTAGGAAAGGACAATATTTCATGTAAGCTTTTTCTTCCTTCAGTTACTAACAATGCTTTACTCTGATAGGCTTTTAGAAACACCTTTGGAACTGGATTGGTTCTTTCTTCACAAAGGCAGCCAGGTATATGAATGGTGATGTCTAAACACTATAACAAGCAATTAACATGGCAGGATATTTTATCCCCTGAATCTTTTAGTTAATTGTATGACTGTAAAGATGTGATCTGTTGGGGATAATGTTTTTTTAAAAATCCTTTTTCAAAAATCTTGAAAATTCGGGATAAAAGCCCCAAATTTATAAATGCTATGGCATATCTTCAGAAGACAATGTAGCCTAGAGGATAGGGGTCCAGTCTCAAAGCCAAAAAGGCCTACATCTAAGTCCCCTCTGGTGCATGTTAGTTTGTGACTCTGAGCAACTTACTTAACCTCTAGTCAATTGTCTTTGACAAAATAGAGAAAATACTCACCTGCATTAGTAGAGGGAGTTTCCTCACCAAGGGAGTTCCCCTTACCAATGAAATCAAGTATGTAGTCACTATCTATATTATATATTTTATACCTATAACTTTAGTTAGCTAGATTATGTTATTATATTCTTGATAGGAGAGTCAAAAGAGCTCTAGAAATCAGAAATGTGTTAGGATCCTGCCTCAGAAACTAACTGTGTGACCTGGGCAAATTATTTAACCTTTGTCCATCTTGTTTTCCTCATTTGTTTTACAGGATTGTTGTGAGGATCAAACTATTTAATCTATGTAAAGCACTTTCAAATCTTAAAGTTCTATATTAATGTCAGCTATTATTACCCAAGTGAATTGACAAGCTCATGTTCAGCAAGCTTAGAGCTCCCCCTTTCAAGGGAAGAAAATGGTAGGATCTTGGAGTAAGCCTGATGTCATGTTTCCAAGGTCATTTTTTAGTCCTTCTCATCGATCATAGATATTTACTTTCAAACAGTTCAAAAGTCACAAATCATTAGCTTCTCATGGCCAATAGAATGACTTTAATACAACTTTTAACATATTGTGTGTTAACTTCAGGATTTTTTAGATACATCCCATATTTTAACCTACTTTCCAGGGAAAGTGACTAAGTTAAAGGCTGACTTTAGAGCTATAAGCTGGTTTCAGGAACAAAGAAAGTGACTTTATCACTCAAATTACCTGAAGTTGCTTGCTTGTCTTCAAAATATTGCCATAGGTGGGATCGGTTTTTCTTCATCTATGCAAGGACAAGTAGGTACTGTGCCAACATAGGTGTTTCATGTACTGCTTGGTAATGCAAGCCTCTATCTTTTAGGGAACTCTGGTCTCTAGGGAAGAACCAAGGAGGAGTTTGATTGGCTATGCCCTCTTCTATGTAGCATCACTTTAAAGAAAAACTTCAAAGCCTTCTCATGCAAAATAGCTAGAGCACAGAAGGCCATCTTTGCACCATGGGCACCTCACAGGCAAACAACTTTCTCTGACAAGTTAATTGCTCCCCTGGTGCTTTTATCAGTTTTACAACAGCCTGCCAAGGCTGTGAGCTTTGTGAGTTTGAAAGACTTTTCAGAAATTGTACTTTATTGAGTTTGGTCATCTGGGGTAAATTATTATTGATGAAAGCCAACGTCTCCAGCTCTGCACATTCTTCAGTATTTGTTTCTCCCTATATATTGTTGATAAACTCTGTAATTTGTTCTTACCTATCAAGAAAGAGAAGAAAAACATATTCAGTATACAGTAGGGTATGGTAATAAACATAATAATAAACACAAGATATTAACTTTTTTTAAATCCATGGGTCTCTGCAGTATAAAATGTTAATAGTAGAACAATAAAGTGCTTAAGATAATGGTAATTTAACCTGAATTGCTATTAAATGCAGTGTAAAGTCATTCTTTCAACATGACTGCTTAGTTCCAGATTAGAAACTTTTCTTTGAATATAATTATAATACACTAACTTCTTTCACTGATGAAATATAATGTCCATTTTTAAAGCCTATATAAAGTGTAATTAGACAATTCACACTCTGAGTGCTCTAGGTGTTTAATTAGTTTCCCTGTTAACTAAGGTTATAGATGAATGGGCAGAAGCAGGCTTTAATGATGAAAAGAAAGTTCTTCATTATCCCCTTCCAATCAAGGACATATATACCATGTCACCTTTCTCATCTTCCAGCAATCAAGTCACCAAAGATCCCATAGGAATCATCTCTCTATCCCCAACTTGACTGCTCTTCATCCAAAGGAAAAAATGGGATGAACCTGATTATTCCTTCTGCCCTAGGGAACATATTTGCCTTCTAGAGGAGGATATGTTGGGAGCAGACAGCCCATACACTGTTAAGTTCATAGTGAACCCCAAACTGCTACCTAATGTTATAGCCAGTTAGCAATGTCAATGAAGCATTGCCTATCACCAAAAGTGTGTCTGTCTGTCTGTCTAATCTATTTATCAATATTCTATATATCTTGATATATAGATAAAGAATGGAAAAATAGACACAGGGATATATAGACAGACATACAGACAGGTAGATGGATAGACAGGTAGATAGATAGACAGATAGACAGACAGACAGATAGATAGATGCATAGATAGATAGAGGGATAGCAACACTGCATTATGAGTCATATTTCATTAGATGCATCTTATGTAGCTATACGACTGAGAATACACTTCTGTTCTCCTAGGAAACTCTTTCAACTTAACAAGCTAAAAATGTCATCAAAAGTTATAGAAGCTGTCATCCAGGAACTATTGCACAGAAATTGCTATACTTTGTAAGTACAAAAACAAATCCATTCTGCAGGATAAGCATAGCAGTGACTGACAATGCAGTAGCCAACAGGATTGGTTAAAGAACAATTGCTTACTTGGCAAACATATTGGTGGAACCACAGAAGCTTTGTAATTACTTGTATTTGAAAAAAAAATTGAAAAAAGCAAAGAAAAATACTTTAAAACTGATGAATGTCAGTGTTCAACTAAAACCAACATTTAAATTCTAAATTAGAAGTGCAGTTGCAGTTTAACACATGTTTATATTTTCAACAGGTGCTGCACAAAAGAGATAAGAAACCAAAATCAATGACCCAGAGCCTGCTGACACTCTCATCCATCTGGAGTCCCCATTTTCTAACATTTCACAGTAATATAGAGAAATGCTTCACTTATCAGATTTCTCTCTCTCTCTCTCTCTCTCTCTCTCTCTCTCTCTCTTTTTCTTTCTCCCTTCTGTATATATATATATATAATATTATATATGTATGTATATATATGTGTGTGTGTATGTGTGTACATATATACACACTTACGTATGTAATATTTCTATATATCTATCTCACAGTGTCTAAACCTATCTCTACATAAATCTCTCTACTCCTGTTTTCTCTCCTTCTGTCTCTTGATCTCTGTCAATTCTATCTTAATCACATAAAAAGTATAAATCTATATATGTCTTCAGTACTTCCAAAGGATCTCTGTGTTTAGGTGCCATTTCTCCCAATACCGAAACACTTTGACAACTTGGCTGATGGATTTAGGGATCTTCTGAGAGTAAAAAAAAAATCTTACCCTGCAGCAAGCCTTGTGATAAGATCCTCCCAAGTTAGGTAGTTTTGTTCTCTTCCTACAGACATCTAGTTCAGCGACAGAACCGTACCAAAATGCTTTCCAATAGAACCTGCACAGAATTTACTATATGTTGCCATAGTCTTTGAAAATCCAAGGTCACCCTCAGAAGCCCTGAAATTCAAACTGAGATGAGTGGGAAATAAGGAAGTAAAATTATGATCCCCTATTCTGATCCTGTTCATTCTAGCTTTGGTTTGTATTTCTGGAAAATGTGAAGCTAGCTTTCCTTTTTTTAATTTTTATTCATATCCTTTACATTATTTTTACATCATCTTTATTTTCCAATACATACTTTTTCCCACACAGAGATCCATCTCTTATAACAAAGAATAAAAAGAAAGAGAAAAACATAGTAACTCATCAAAACTAACCAGCATATCAAACAGGTCCAACATTCTATGTGGGACTCCATATTTATAGTTGCCCACCTCTATAAAGAAAGGAGGAAGGTGCATTCTTATATCTCTTCTTCATGGCCAAGTTTGGTGATTATAATCATACAGCATTCAATTTCTATTTTTTTTTTAATAATTTTTAATTTTTTTCTAATTACATTGTCATATTTAGTCTATGGTGTTGTGATACTTCCAAGCAGCGTATGTCACCCAGCACAGAGATGTGAATGTCATAACACTATTATACTACCAGGATAAACTATGCAATGAAAGTGTTGATGGGCCCAGTAGCATTAGGTAAGGCATTCAGTTTGTCCTTCTGGTCACACACTTCTGTTTTGCTTTCATCTGCACACCAATAACTTTTCCATTCCACTCACTACTACATCTTTTCTTTTTTGTTTTGTGAATCTCAATATTGGTGAAACTGGGAAGGCAGAACTCCCAACATCACCCACAACTGTTGTGAGATCTGGTATAGACCTGAGGCATTTTGAGTTAACTTTGCTCCCAGATGGATTGATCTGGAACCCAACTGGAAGCCTTTTGAGTATAAAGAATATTAAATAAGTTTGGGGGACTTTAGCAGAATACTCCTGAGATTCCAAAGAATTTCTTTTCCCTTCTTACTTTTAATTTTTTTGCCAGTAACTTTTATCCATTTTTATTTTCCTGAACTGCTTTTATGTTAGGTTATTTGAATATATATTTTATCAAATGGATTGTTTAAGACCGCAGGCTTTGTGTCATACATTATGTTGGAAGTAGAATCTCTGTCCAGTCAATTTTATTTCCGGTCTCTAAGAAACTCTCTCTCAAATCTCTAGAGCCACACCTGGAAGGGGCAACAAAGGTTTTGAGAGAGAGTGCTAACATGGGGAGTGGGAATAGGCAGGTGGATCCTTCTTCTCTTATGTCTTATGTCAACTATGGCACAATTCTTCTCTGGGCTGGGAGTGGGATCAGCTATGCGGGCCGTTGAAGTGAGACTCATAAAATTGGGAGGAAACTCACCCCTCACCTGCTATGTTTATGCCCTGACTGTAGGAAATAGCCTGGATAGCCATCTCCTGTTGCTGCCATGGCGTTCTCTCGAATGTACCCACCACTGCGCAGATCTGTCTGCACCTCATCAGGAAAAACCAAGTGTCCAGAATCAGTAACAATTATGGTCATCACTGAACCTCAAGTGTCCCATGTCCCCGATGCCTTCAGTCCGCACTCGCTCCATTTCTGAATTTGCTTCAGGAGTCAGAATTTCAATAGAAAGCTATACAAACGACTTCATAGGGGACACTGTATTCTAGGCTATGGGGGGGGGGGTGCGGTGAAGCTGAAGGATTGAAACAAGGAAGAAAGCACAAAGGATGATAAGTCGCTCGGGACCCAGCCCTAAGATCATGTCTCTGGAAGCCTTCCAATTTCTCACAGGGCAAAGGCCTACGGAGAAATTGGGAGGCTTCCAGAACGAAGAGGTTTAGGGGTGCTGGGACCCTGAGAATGGCAAGGCAGAGTTGCCTCGAATGAATTCACACACTCAAGCCTTCTCTTAGTCAAGTGGTAAAAAATTTATTTTAATGCTCTAGCAAAAGCAGCAAGGGTCCTTAGGGAACCTTCAAGCTAGTGAGGATGTTGCTGGGGCTTATATGGCAAAGGAACAAGGGAATGCAATGGCAGGAATGCTAGTTAGGTAATCTATAGGTCTAGGTGTCTTTGGGAGCTATGGATGGGAAAATTCAGGGAATCTACAGAGATAACTTTGTTTACACCAGGCACTGAGGGAGTTGTCAGGAGCTTGGATCTTGGGGATCTGGTGTAAGGGAGAGTCCTTGGGTCAGCCATGGACAAAAATCCTTGGGCCAGTATCCCTGTGTCTGTTCTGATAAGAGAATATGTTTTGCAACAAGAAAAAATTTTCTCACAGGGCAAGGACCTACTAAAAAATTGGGAGGCTTCCAGAGACATGATCTTAGGGCTGGGGCCCTAACACCCTATCAAGAAGATCTGCCTGTATAAGAGTGGTCCCAGGGATATAGTAGTCTGCTAATTTTCTGAGTTTCCAGATGATAGATTGTGTGGTAACAGGTGAAGTACTATTAACAGCTTTGATCAAGTTCTCTCTTGCTGTATAAAACATTAATCCCAACAAGAAATAACTAGATAAACAAGAATAAAATAGGCAATTTTGAAATTATCTGCCCACTGTCATAATAATGCAAATACATTTTTGAAACATGCATTGAGAATCATTGAAAAGACTCTCTTGGATTAGTTATGTATAGTCTCTGGAACATGCATTGTGTCATTCTGAGTAGCATTCTAGTCAGGAATGAGGTCTAATCTATCCTTGCAAGTGTGCATTTGCTCACTGCACCTAGGGAAAATAAAGATTCTGACTTCTGTTATGTTACTGTACAGGCTTATGAAGAGGATGAATGAGAAATAATCTATTCTCATTTATATTGTCCAGAAAAGGCTTACTGCTTATCCAGAAAGGAATATTCGCTGGTTCTTCACATGAATTGTGTGACATCATGTATCTGAGGAATGAGATGCAGAAAAGCACTTTTTTCTGTATCTCAAGCTATTATTGTGCTGCTGTTACTTTTTTTCATTTTCTTCTGGCACAAACTTCTTGGACTTTGTCACGCTTTATTCCTTTTTATCTTTTGAAACACAAAGAAGTACAAGACTTGAATGCTGGTGCTTTGTATTAGAAGGGGAAAAGGCAAAGGTGGAAACTGTTTTGATTTGGCCCATCTTGTGTGAAAGCCTCTATAAAACTAGAAAATTTTCCACTAATCACCTGGATGTTTTTGACATCTGTTGCAACGCATTTAAAAACACTTCAATAATGCATGTCAAATTATTATTGAATAGATCTCTCTTATTTTCCAAATGCTGCTTTTTGATTTTATATTTATAGAAATACCTGTGTATATATGTAGATACTTACCTATATGTACACATATGCATATACTTTATACATACATGTATTTATATTTAAAGATAGTATATATATATATATATGTGGAGAGACAGGAATATGCATATATGTATATACATATAGGTGTGTGTGTATGGAGAAAGAGAGAGTTCTTATGTGTGATGGTATATTTTTCCTTCTTTTTTATATCACTTTTTTGTTCCAACTCTTGTGTTTTGTCTTATTGTTACTTGCCAAAACAAATTTCTATTATGCTTATTTGGTAGAAATGAAGACTGTGTCTATATGGAAGCATGGTACATCAACCACAACAATAATTATGACTAGTGGGGCCACTAGGTGGCGCAGTGAGTAGAGCAACAGCCCTGGAGTCAGGAGGACCTGAGTTCAAATCCAGCCTCAGATGCTTGACACACTTACTAGCTGTGTGACCGTGAGCAAGTCACTTAAACTAAATTGCCCTGCTTTCCCCCTTAAAAATAGAAAGAATAATTATGACTAGCATTTCTATAGTTCTTTAAGGTATGCAAAACACTGTAATCTCATTTATGTCTCATTTTATTATTATATATCTCATTCTTACATCTCAGTATCTCATCTTACCCTCACGACAATCCTGGGAGGTGGGTGCTATTATTAGCCCTGTTTTACACGTGAGGACACTGAGACTGGGTGATTAAATAACCAGCCAAAGGTGACACAGCCAGTAACTGTCACAAGCCAGAATTGATCTTGGGTTTTTCTGACTCCACATCTAGAAAACTTACCCATTGCATCACTTAGCTGCCTTGTATATTGGAGCAGGTATTAATATGGGAGTCAGAACACCTGGATTTGAATCATACAACTGTTTTTTGTTGCCTGAATGATCCTGGGCAAGAAGATGTCATTGCTCTGGTCTAGCCCTTAGTTCTACCATTTGTAAATGAGTGGATGATTTCCAATGTCCTTACTATAGGGAAAAAGCTCCAAATAATGTCCTATGGTAAAAATTCAGAACTAAAGAGCTAAGTGGTTTAAGAAAAACAATGACAACCGGCATTTTCATAGAATCTTTAACTCTTCAATCTACATACCTATACCCTGCCTTTTACTACACAGCGCCTTTACATGAAACTTGGAGTCAAGCTGGACCTTGGCCACGTCATTTATAATCCATTTAACATAGCCTCTCAACCTCAGTTTCCTCATCTTTCAAATAAAGATAATACTTGTACGACCCACCTCACAGGATTGTTGTGAGAAAATGTTTTTATAAATTATGAAGTACCATAGAATTCTGAATTGTTATCAGTAGCAGCAGCATTATTAAGTTTTCATCTTTTTTGATGGGATGCTGATAAACGGTTCTGGAACAAATCTCAAATGTGCTATTATTCTCTTATATTTAATAATCTGTAGACTACTGCAAAGATAGATAAAAAAATTTTGTTTTGATACAAATATTAGAATATACACTCATCATCCATAGGCTCACTTAAATCATACTGGCAGGCAACACCTATAGCAGACAACATGCTGGGCTTATATATATGCCCCTTATCTTGTTCCCACATGATTTTGATCTCCTTTGATGGATATCTAGTTTTTGAAAGCTTCTCATTCCCTGTAGCTGGGAGATTGAGAAAATTTGGTATAGCTCCACATATTTTAAAGGTACTTATTTATTTTGAAAAAATTTATCAATGTGATATCTAACACATGTGGGCAATAGTTTGGATTTTTTAATAGCCTTTTTCCAACAGAGTCTTTTGGGTGAATTTTCCAGAATGTTTTGAAGTCTGTGTTTATAGTGTGGGGATTCGTTATCTGTCAGTCTATGCAAGAAAGTAAACTTCTGTTGTATAATTCTAGCCCCCAGGTCATCACTTGCTAGATAGTTGGCAAGTGATAACGTTTTTCATCCAGTTGTGTTGTATTGTGCAGTTTCTGCTTCCAAGGATAAGCTGTATTGATCACCAAGAGACATTTCCTTAGGTGTGACCCTCCCTGTGGTAATAACTTGGTCTTAAATTACAATAAAAACCAACTTCTCCAGAAATAAATCCTCATGACTCAGCCATCTGTTTGATGTTTCTTTGTTGCCATGTTGTTGTCTTAGTTAGCGTAGATGTTGCCCATAGAGAGCCTTTTGATTCCATTCTTGGATCTTAGCCATTTCATAGGTTGCATTTGGAAGTGAACCACTTTTAGCTACATTTAACAAGGTGAATGGCATGTGCCTGTTATTAGCCTTTACTATTACCTGGTAAAATATCTGTTTCAGAGTGTTTCTGTAGCTTTTTAAAAAACTCGTTGATTGTGTTTTCTATCAATTCATTCCCTTTTGGGGGAAGTGTTAATCTTCCTTTAGCAGTTTGTGTGGTAAGGGTATGTCTTATTACTATTCTTCTGGAGTTGTTAGGATAATTTCAAAATATGTTAGGATGCATTATATGGCTCTGAACCTATATAATAAGACTGATACTCAAGTGTTACATAGTGGAATTATCAACATTCTTCCTGTGATCACTGTTACTCCATTTCTTTCCTCTTTGATGGAGTTAAGATGGGAATCATCTGAAGATATTATCCTGTTATTATCTTTTATATTAGACATTCTATGAACTATGGTGCAAATACATAAAATGACTGTTTTTTCAACTGAGTGAGAATATTGAGTATATCATCTTCTCTTATGGTCCGTTGAAAGCATCTTTGGACAGCTCTAGTAGCAGAAAGGACTACAAGCATGACATGTACCTCATCCTGTCGGCGGCATGGTGTGAATCTCTTTCTCTATATTCAGAGAGGTTTTCATTTTATGTAGTTTGGAGATTGTGAGAATTCAGTATGGCAATATCTATTAAAATGTTTATAATTTTGTATGGATCAATACTATGTGTCATATGTGTAATTAAATAGCATATCCAATTTATTTAAAAGGATATCAGGAGGTTAAACTAGTAAGTAAAAGAATCATGGTTCATAGAAACAACTTATTCACTGCCAGTAAGTTTGTTTGTTGGTCTGTGAGAAATTGATCTATTTCACTGGATGGAAATATTTTCTGACGGAAATGAGTGAATTTAGGTGTATTGAGTTAATTTACTGGGTTAATTTCTCAGTTTTAAATTCACATTTGTTCCTAGAGGAAAAGAAAACATTTGAATTTGAAAACTAAATGAATCAATAATTTGATGGATCTGTGATATCATAGGTATAATACTCTTTCCTCTGTGTCAATCAGAATTTTCAGTACTTTTTTTTGACCCATGTAGTATCTTCTTTTCTTCTTCAAATCTTCCTTAAACAACCTTTCAAATGAGTGAGTGCTTTGCTCTAGCTCTTTCAATATTTCATAGATACCACTGTAGCATATGGGCCATTTATCTAGTATCATTTCCCTTTCTATGTGACTTGGCCACCTCCTTTTTTACTTATTTCTTGATTATATCTCCTTAAGCTACTGCTTGCCTACAATGTTGGTGTAATACACTTTATTTATGTGCATATGTATCTTTCCATTGTAATTTGGGTTGCTCCCACTTTAATTCTTCTGAGTTTTGT
Source organism: Trichosurus vulpecula (assembly GCF_011100635.1). NCBI lineage: Eukaryota > Metazoa > Chordata > Mammalia > Diprotodontia > Phalangeridae > Trichosurus > Trichosurus vulpecula. The sequence continues at coordinate 330,046,930 of NC_050576.1, read as the reverse complement.
GAGGTTCCGTGATTCATACACTATGACTATGAATCATAGAACCCCACAAAATTTAGAAGAGACAAAACGCTGAGAGAATGCTACTGTTTAAAAGATGGGCTTGTGGCAGTGAGCAGCTTGGAGTCATTGAAGAAAGGAATGATACATGGTGAGTAGTTTTCCCCCATTTTTTTTCCTGGATTATATAAAGCTCTTTTCACTAATCTCTAGAAAACAATTTCAGGAGTCACATTCAAGGAAAAAAAAACATAAGATTTACAGGGTGAAGTGGAGTTACTAAATTGCTACCAAATTATATGTTATATTTACATATAGTGTTTGAAAATAGAAACGACAAAATATAGAGCAGATTGTTTATATCGTATCTGATAGAAAGAGTTGACGAGATTTGTGGTAGCAAGAAAAAATATTTTAATGGATTTACAATTAGGCCAATTAAGCTTGTTAAATGGGATATCATTGCTAGTTATCTGATTTATATGCTAATTTTACAAAGAAGATATAGTTGCTGTGTTTATATAAATTGCTTGTTAAAGAAACAAAAAAAAATCAGAAATGTTTTTATATCTTTTGGACACATAGCCATACAATCAATAATACTTAACTGATTAATTGACTGAAATATAGCTTTATTTTTCCATCTTGACTATCAAGTAAGTGTTTTGGTATGTGTGAACTGCTGAATATCCAGGGCATTCTCACATATGGATGGAGGGAATTTTCTGTCCACGTAGGTGCTAGGTAGGCTACCATATTGCTAGTCTATTTTTTTTCATAATTTTGAGAAGGAATGCAGCTTAAGGGGGGGGGGGAAGCAGGAAGAAGAAGAGGAAGGATGAGGTGAGGTAGCTCTCAAGTATCCTCCACGGTGATTCCCTGATTGACTCCATGACATTCTTCCCCCTTGCTTGGAAACCATTCTGTTATCAAAGTGGCAAAATTCTAGCAAATCATTTGCTAAGACAGTTATTTTTATATTATTCCTTGGGTCTGTGTAATGAGGAAAAAAAAAAACTATGTTTACTCTGACATTTTCCAGAGAGTAGTAGTAGCAATAGTAGTGATGATAAAGAACGAGAATGATAGGTCATATTTACATAGTCCTTTATAATTAATATATTGCCATACATAGGATTTGTAGTATACATGGTATTGAACATGAGATTGTAGAAATTGGATTTGAATTTTCCTTCAGAGACTTAATTATGTGTTTGGACACAGTAAATGTACTTTTTCAAACATTGATTAATTGGTATTGTTCCCATGTGATCACGGACTTTCCCTCATGAATATCTGTCAATATAATTATACACATCCTTTTAAATTTAGTGCATTTGTTTTCAATAAGCAATATACTATGGAGGTCATATTCTCTAGCAGCATCGTTTTATATATTGTAAACTGAGGCACCAATAGTGGATAGAGCACTGGGCTGGGAATCAGAAAGACTTAATCTTCCTGAGTTCAAATCTGGCCTCAGACACTTACTAGCTGTGTGACCCTGGACAAGTCACTTAATTCTGTTTGCCTCAGTTCCTCATCTGTAAAATGAGCTGGAGAAGGAAATGGCATGCCATTCCAGGATCTTTGCTAAGAAAACTCCAAATGGAGTCATGAAGAATCAGATATGACTGAAAAATGACTTACAACAACAAAACTGAGACCTAAATGTCTAAGTGACTTTCCCAAAGTCACATAGGTAGTAAGTAGTACTGGTAGAATTTCAAACCTCGGTCCTGTGACTCCAACTCTAGCACTCCCTACCATGCTACCCCTCTATAATCCTTCATGAATCCTATCCTATCAGGTATCAGGGATTCCTGTGATCAATTTTAGCCCCCAATATTAAGATCTCTATTACTTTACTCATTATCTTTATATTCTTTTTATGTTTGTGTGTAACAGTCTCCATTTCTGTATATAGTTTACATTCCTGGAAACAGGTCCTCATTCATATATTTTAGAACAAGGTATAGAATCTGAATGTTATCATTAGACCCCATCTTCATAACCAGTTGTTTACTTCCTAAACCTCCCTATCTCTTCTAAAGCAACCTTCAGTCGACATGAATGATGAAAACACCATCTGTGTACCTGTGGTCTTCAGTTCCCTGTTTAACAATGATGTACTAGTTCCTAATGTAATTTGCCTTGATATCAATCAATGAAAAATGATAGTGGCTGTCAGGTTTGACAAGTCTTTATTACATCCTGAAAACATGTTCCAGGAAGACAACATACTATCCTATTCTTCTTGCCAGTCAACCTTTGGCAGCCTTCTTAGCTCTCAGAAAGGATTTGCAAATACCCTTCACTTGCTTCTTCTCCTCTAGTGAGTATTAGGTTTCTTCTTTCATAATGGTGCATGTGGATCCTCACACCTTTCCTTGGGGCATGAAAGGTTCTTTTTTCTCCAGAAGATGCAACTTCTATTTTTATGGAAAAGGCCTTCTAGCCTATTAAATGAGCACAACAATCCATGGTTCTTCTTCCATTTCTTCTTGATATCAGTCTCTTCAGAATATTCTTTTTTTTTTAATTTTCAATTTCACAAGTAAAGAGTAGAGTGGTTAGATAGCAATTTATACAGAAAAAAAATCTGAGGATATTAATAGACTGCTAGTTCAATATGAGGAAACAGCAGTATGATAGCCAAGAAAGGTTAAGCAATTTGAGGCTGCATATGTGAACAGGCGATAATCTAGTTATTATATGCCCTAGCCAGGCCACATTTGTTATATTATGTTTAGATATAGGTGTTACATTAATAAACTGGAGACTGTTCCAAGAACAGTAACTAAAATGGTAAAAGACTTTAGGATCAATTGAAGGAACAAGGATTGTTTCAGCAGCTGATCCAGCAGCTATACCATATTTTGGCATAAACTAGATGAGACCCAAACTATAGAAACTCCATTTTCCACTCTCCCTAGGGACAGAAGTAGCATAGGTAGGAATCAGCCTCATTCCCCAATTGTAGGGAGTAGAAGGTGGGAGATGTCTGCAGTTCTGTTCTTGATATATCTCTGAAGTAAATATCCCTTTGTAAAAGTTAATTGATGTTAATTGGTTGAAAGAAACCTAGATGTTAATCACTGTCAGCTAAATATAAGGGAGTGGGGAGCAGAATAAGAGTTTCAGCTGAGAGCACTACACAGAATCACCCTGAGTTAAGTGTATCCCCAGACCCTGAGGGGACTATGTAGCTGACCTTGTTCTGGAGGCCAGAGAGTATCACTACACTTATGTAAGTATATGTAGAATAATGAAAAACAAAGCAAAACAGAAAACAAATATAAGCTAGTTTAGGGAGGTATAGAATTAGCAGTTGGAGGTATCATAAAAGGTTTCATGCAGACAGTGGTGATCGAAATTAGTCACGAAGGAATGAGATTCTAGGAGGTAGAGAGAAGGAGGGGGGACTCAAAATGGGTATTTGAAAAAGATGCCAGCACATTAGGAGTGTAGGAAATTAAGTTTCACCTAGATTTCCTGATGCTTTTAGTAAAGTAACTCAGTGTTTACTTGTTCATATCAATTATCTAGTTTCCTAAATGATGTTCCAAATAATATTCAGTTTTATGAAGACTATACTATTAGATATTTTTCAATATATAGCACTGCAACTGAAAATTTTAAAATAATAAGCTTACTCTACACCCGTTAACGTGCCTGGTATATAAAACCACAGTAGTATTATACAGTGGTTAGTACAAATAAATAGATATTTAGTACTTGTGCTAAATGTGAAGAATGATGATGTAACTATTAAAGTCTTACTATGATTCTTCCTTATGTAGTGTAAGTAATCTTGAGTTCTTTGGGAAATACCTGTCCAGTGAGGGAAATATTTGTCCTTCAAAGATCATAACCTTGGATCCAGGCCCCCTTTTCACTGTCATTTTCTCACTAGGAGTATGTCTTTCTTCCACTCTCCTTAGCTCTTTATACTCTCCCTGGGAGTACAGAAACTGTTAGGGGAGAAAAAGGATAGAAAGAAATCTCCTAGCCTAGTCCCTCAATATGCAGAAATGGAAGCAAAGTACCTGCACTGGGACCAAGTAACAAAATAAATACATATTAGTACAGTAGCAGTGTCGAGTTAATTCCCTTTCTGCCCTTCACCACTGTTTTTTTTTCTCTCCTTACATTTTAAATACTTAATGCCTCACATTTATTTCAGATGAGAGAAGAATCGCTTTTTATCCAGGGAGAAGTTTCAGTTAGCAATCACACTTTAAAAATGAGACCTTTTGCTGCAAGGAAATCAGAAGATCATGGATTTAGAGGGAATAGACCTTAACAATCACAAATTCCATATTGATAAGAAAAATGAGAACAAAAGAAATTAAATGATCTTCCTAAAGTTATACAGTAAGCATGAGGACGAGTTTGAATCTAAATCTCCCTCACTGCAAGTCCGTGTTCTATACACCATTCTATATTGAATTATGCTGTTATAGCCTTAAAAATCTAGAATCATCTCCATTCCACATCAAAGAAGGACTCAAGAGGGAAAGAAAGCAAGTCATAAGTAATTTGCAAATTGATGAAGGACTGTCCATCTATAATATCTTGAAACTTTAATAAAATATTAATAAAAAAAGAAACAACCTGACTCATAATAGCTGTGTATTTTTTCAGGGGGATTACAAATGCTTTTGAGAATTATCTTTGATAACTCATATGCTATACATACTTTTTGACATTTGTCATGACCTCGAATAATTAATGAAATGAATTTTGACTTTGAAAATCAGGATTTCTTTAATGAGGGAGACTGAGAGGCAAGTAGTTTGGCATTCTATTCCAATTTAGTAAGATTTAAAAAAAAATTGAAAAACATCTCATTGTTTACTACATGGTTTACATAACATGTTAACAAAGCCTGGATTAGAGTCAGAAAGCTTGGTTTCAAATTTTATTTCAACTATTTACTGCCTGCTTGATATCTGAGCAATTTATTTGATATCTATGGGCATCAGTTTCTTCATCTTTAAAATCAAAAATCAAGACTAGGTGAGCTTTAGGGTGCTACCCAACTTGAAAATCCAATGATCATAGGTCAAAGACCAGATGATTGACCACGTCGTTTAGTGTCCATTCAGATGTATTGGAATTTGATAGACATAGATAAAGTATAATCCAAAATCAAAACAGAATACCTTTTGTCTCATTTATTTTATCATTTTTTAAACCAGAGGCAAGGGACAGCAATAGTTTTATTATTGTTCATGATATCCCAAGAAATATTTTTTTTCTGTATGGTGAAATAAGTAAGGTGAAAAAACTACCATTTTTTTCCTTAAAATATCATTTGGATTTTCACTGACTTGCTCCTTTTATAGTTATCTCTATCACAAATAGAATTACTTTAAAAAAAAAAACAACAGCTATTAGATTGCCTTACAGAGGTCAGCTATGATAAGAAGGTGGAAATTGGGTCATTCATTTTTAGAAGTTATGATATAAACACAGCCATGAATAATGTTAAATCTTGCCACCCATCTGCCTCAGGTTTTTCAGGAATCCCTTCTAGTTCCAATAAGTGCTATTGGAATGGGTGGCGTGATACTTCCCTACTGTAAATTACTCAATACTTGACACCCATTAAGAGACTATAAAATGAATAATTGTTCCTGGAGTCAAGACAAATAAAGATTTTAGTTAATTATTGGTATGGCATACCAAATGCTATAGAAATGAATAATAGTTTCACTATATAATGCCCTTGAAGGTATCCATGGATACTTGGATGAAAATTATTATTCCTAAATAGAAACTCCTACAATTGATAAATTAGTTACTTTCTGTTCCAGTAAAATAAAAATATATTTAACCTTTATTGTTGAACATAAATGCTACAGTAGAGACCATATTCTTTTGCCCTTTAAATTGAATCTAATGTGGTTTAAATAAAACAAAACCCATCTGCTCATGTCTATTTATGATAATTTGAAATAGATATTGTTTTATTTTTTAGTTGTCACATTTAATTGTTTTAGTTGTCATACTATCAGACAAACACAAAACAAGGAAATGTTTACTAGCCAAAGCTGTTCACCATAGTCATAGTGTAGTATGATTTTAAAAGCAAACAGAAAACTTTCACATTCACAACCCCATCCCCAAAGGCCTCCCCACCTGTTTGTTGTGGTCTGAAATTCCTTTAGCAGGATTAAAATATTTCCATAATCAATGATAAAAGGTTTACATGTGTAAATACCATAGGGGAGTTAGTACAGCAATATGGATCAGTTTTAAGTATATAGTAGTTATTGTTAAGTCCTTTTAGTCCTGTGCAACAATCTGTGCCAGAGTGGTTTGCCATTTCCTTCTCCAGATCATTTTACAGATAAGGAAACCGAGGCAAATAGGGTTAAGTGATTAACCCAGGGTTGCACAGTTAGCAAGTGTCTGAGACTGGATTTGAACTTGACTCCAGGCTTGGTACTCTATCCACTATGCCACTTAGCTGCCCAAGTTTTAAGTATAAAGAGTACTATTAGAGCCTGCCTTGATAGGGGGAAAAAAAAGATAAAAAAGAATAGAAAAAACACTGGCTCTGGCATCAGGAAACTTGGTTTTAAATCCCAGTTCTGATCCTCACTATCTGTGTGACCTTGGGTAGCTAACAACCTTCTGGACGTCAATTTCCTCAATTTAAAATGGGGAAGAGGTGAATTACACGGAATAAGGCCCTGGATTTAGGAGTCAGAAAGACCTTGATTTACATCTTGCCTAGGATACTTAATAGTTGGCTTAATAGCTGGCTGATTATTTAACCTTTTGCATCTTAGGTTCCTCAACTGTACAATGAAGGTGTGGGTTCAATGAATGCCCCTCTCTGGTCTAGGTCTATGGTGCAATGATCAGAGAGCCTCTGGGGTCCCTTATAAGTCAAGGTTTAATTTTTAACTAGTCGCATGCCTATTAAAAAACAAACAAACAAAAAACAAGTTCAGGGACCTCAGTTTAAAATCCTTTCAATGTGTCAAACTCACATAATTCCTAAGAGTTTCTGAGGCTAAGCCCAGTTGAATGGATTTTGGAAGTCTAGAATTTCTGTAATGGGCAGGACAGGAGTTCAGAATGTTTGCCTTTCACAAACAGTTTGTGTTAAACACAAAACTCCAAAGGTTTGGGCTGCCCAAAATATTGCTTAAGTTCTTTCCAGTATGTTTCTATAATGTAATCCACAAAATAGAGGAGGAAATTTAATTTTATGACATTGAAAAAACTTGGCCTGGAGAAATGATTCATTCATTTTTGTTTTATCTTTCATAGTCTAGTAATGATTCCCATACAGTAGATGCCATGATCCTTCAACTATTACATGCATCAAGCATACTTTCACCTGCATTGATGAAGTTTACTTTGCTCCACTTCATCTCCTTTTTTTCCCCTTTTTTTTTCTTTCCTATTGCTGCTACCAAAAAGGATGAAAGAAAAGTTTAAGGGGGAAAACTATTTTAAAAAGCTATCTTGAAAAATCAAAATCAATATTCTCTCCTATAAAGCCAAGTAGGAAAATAGAATGCTAAAATAGTTTGTCTGGGGAACTATATAGCAGGTGACATAAATCAATAGTTCCTTGTTAGAAAAATAAAAATCTTTGGGGAAATGGAAAGATACAAGATAGCAACAGAATACTAGTTTCTGTTTCTAGCATTTCTAGAGTTGATAATTCAATAACTAATCATTGTCTCAGACTAGAAATTGTCCCACCATTTCCAAAGGTTTTAAAGATCTGGGGTGAATATATTGTTGAATTTTTTACTGAGCTAGCTGAGCTTTTCTATACATGGGAGACTCTAATATTCGACTGATCAATTAAATGTGAATGGCTATGTGACTTAACCTTTGTCTATAGTGGTAATTAAGTCTTTTAAAGCCTGATGCTTACCTTGTATTAGCTCTCTTACAAACTGAACATTTTTTTTACACCTCTTAAAAATTCTTGCCATTATTAAATACTTGTTTAAAATCTCTAAAGGAAAAGAAATCTAGAAGGGGCATGTCACTTAGTTGAATGTGGCCTAAAATGTGTGAAAATAATAAGTCACCAAGGTCAAATTTTCTTTCTCTGAAAGTCTCTATAGATACAAGTAATGACTTTCCTGGTCATAAAGAGAAGAAAACATTTCTCTTATTCCAAGCCTAGTTTACTCTCTCAAACCAGGTTTGAATGTAGCTCAAGGAAAAAAAAAATTCATACACTCATATAGACATAGACATAAATACATACATATATGCATAAACATATACATACATATATACAGACACATGTACATATATACACATACACATACACACAAATATATATGTGTGTATATATGAGTGTATATGAATATATACATGCACACACATATATAAAAATGATTTTGCCTGAAACAATTGCCTCCTCTGGGAACTTAGCTTTACTATGAATTTTCTTACTTTGAGCAGCTGGACATATAAACACACACACACACACACAATGTTATTGCATATATGTTGTTGATCAAGTGCCACATAATACATTTAGCTGTGCCCAATAGTTACACAGCAAATATTTGCTAACCAATTTATGGAAGAATGCTAGTTTCCAGACTTTTAAAAACTAAATCATATAAATGTTTATGAGAGTTTTTAGTACAAATTATTGGGGACAAGGAATATCTCTACTTGAATAATCCCAAGTAACTAGAAAGCTCTCCAGTGCTGTGAATATGGACTTTATTAAAAAAAATTCAGTTGATTTGTGTGGCATAGCAAATTTTCTAACTGGGAGGAGGGGGAGTGTAAGGGAATCTCTGATTGCCCTCTCAGCCCTTAAAGTATAGTGTTTACAATCACAAGTTGTTAAGAAGTATAACCCTGGTTTCTAGCTAAGCCTGTGGCATTTTGCATGAGACTCTCTTAAATGATGAACAGAATGCTGACAAGATGGTATGCGCCATGTGAGGGAAGGAATTGGTGTGAGAGATTTGAAGAAGAGAGACCTTCTTTCTTTGGGATTGAAACAAGTGGTTCCAATATCTCTTCCAAGAGAGACATGTGGAAAAAAAGGAAGACCTTGTAAGCTACAAACTGGCTCCTCATCCTGGACCTGATTTCTAGCTTGCTTCCCTGAACATCAGAGAATTCCCTTTGGCCAGAGATAGGGGCCTATTTATCTTGGTTGCGGCAAAATCTCATCTCACTCCCATCTAAAGAGCTGATTAATTTTCTGGTATATTGTAATCTGTAGAATTTCTCTGATTTCTGTTTACTACCTAGTTGGAAAAATGGTTTTACTACGTATTTGTTATTTGTGACAGACTTTTGTATAACAAATGTTTGGTGGAAGAGCAGCAAACCAATGTGGTTAAGTTTGGACCAACCCTACCCCATAAGGTATAGCGACCAAGAACTATCCCTAGTTTACCTTAAAATTACTTTATTTGTTAAGTACCCCTCCATATTTCAAAGTTACTGGTAAAGAAATTTCCTAAAACTTTCAAAGAAACCTATGGCAAAACCAGAGATATTACTCTTATAGATCTTTCTCTATTCCCTTGTGCCACTCTAGGACTTTTTTTTTTCTTCTGGGAATCCGTTAGTTTCTTAAGGAAATATACCATGTGGTAATGGCATAATGCTGCAACATACAATTTTCTAGCACCCTGAACTGCGCTCACTGTACTGCATTCTTACATTGCATGGTATTATGATTCTCTGCTGCCTTGTATGACCCGAGAGAAGATTTTCTATGTTGGTTTTAGGAAGTCTACTTTACTCACCCAGGGGATAGGAAGGGAACTATGTTATAACATACTAGAGAAAATTGGGGGTGCACCTCTATCATCCCCCACAATTCCAGGGTTCCTATGATAAAACCTGGTCTCTAACTTGTAACGGAGAGATAATGAGTTCAAGTACAGATTGACATTTTTTTTGGACATAGCCAATACAGACCTTTGTTCTCTTTGACTATGTATATATATTTTCACAAGAATCTTGTTTTTCTTTCTTTTGTCTTTTTCTAATGGGGAGTGGGAGGGAGAGAAAATAGACTTTTGTCAATTAAAAAAATATTTAAACAATGGATATAAAGCTGAAGTTGGGGTTGAAATAACCCAAGTTCAAATCTTGCCTTAGACACTTAATAACTGTGTGATGCTAATCAATTCATTTAACCTCTCTCACCCTCAATCTTCTCATCTATAAAATGGGGATAATTATAACATGCTGTTATAATCATAAGCCCTGGGGCTTATATTTCCAAAGTCACTCATACTAGTAGGTACAGAACTGGGCCTTCATTTTAGAAGGGGAATAGATCTTAGAGACATTCCTTAAAGTACAAGCTCTTAATTTTACAGATGAGCAGGGATACTACCTAAGGCACATAAATGACTTGTCTATGGTTATGTAAACAGAGTACTCATGTATAATTTGAATCCACTACTCCATGCTGCCTATTTTAATGATAGCTCCCACCCCACATGATTGTTGTGAGGATCAAATAGGACAATATTTGTAAAGCACTTAGTGAAAACAGGAGTGATAAATAAATGACTGCTATTATTATTTTGTTTGATCATCCCTACAAAAGAGTATACTAGCATTTTAGGAAAGAAGAAATGTATGTCCATGCTTATGAACAACACCATCTAAACATCCAAACTACTTCCTTGATACTTTAAGTTAGATTTCGGTCCCTCCCATGGCTTTCAAAAACATTCAAAACCGATTATTTTTCAAAGCAGAAAAGCAATTCACCTTCCCAATATTGTGCTGTGTTTATATTCTTCCTTCTGGGAATAATTCTTTGATGAGTCTGTTTTAAGATCTTAGATCTCATAGTCCTTCTTTTATTGTCCTTTCTTACTTTTCTCATTTTGCATTTTTAAATTGCACACACACTCCATTTTCAGACTGTCTCATATTGACCATCCAGGCTTTTAGAGAAACACTTTCTCTACTTTCTCTTTTAGTGGAAACTTTTTCTCCACTGTTATATTAATAACAATTTGTTCTTTAAAACCCCTTATACACTGAAAATATACTTATTAATAACAATCTTGCCAACATAATATACAACAGCATTCTTGAACATAGGATATAATTGGATTATATATCCTGGGCATAGTTGAATCTACTTCGACACAACGCAATGTCAACTGAAGTCCTGTGAGAGAGGAAAAGGAAAGAGAGTAGGTCTTGAAATGAAGATGAAAAAAAGCATTTCTCACTGCCTCTCAGACCTAAGAGAGGGAGCTTGGTAATACCCCAGGAAAAGGATCGTGTAGGTTGTCTCCTCCTCCTTCTGTCTTCCAAAAAAAGGAGAAAAGGGAAAGCTATTGCTTAGCTCTACAATATAAAAACCTAGAGAGCACACCCACGAGAATTCAATTGTAATAAACCTTGGCAAGAGATCGGCAGGTAGGTATATCTGCCATATCTGTAATTCCTTTCTTTGAACCATGAGAGATGACTTCCATCTAAATGGATAAGTCAGGAGGTATGTTTGCTTTTACTGTAGGTGCTCATTCAAGTGGCAAGAAGTCAGAGAGAAACTAACAAGAGGAATGTATGGGTGGGATCTACCCTGCCCTGGACATATACTTAATTGTATCTTTTAAAATTTCTGTTTAAGGATATAGTTACCAAATTTAACATTATTTCACATAAACACCTGTGGTTGAAACTGTCTTTATTTTGCCAGATATCAATTTGCTTGTGGCACGAGGGCTACAATGGAAACTCATAGAAGAGAGAGATCTTTCTGAGCTTAGGGCAGGTATCTCAATCTCTGGTCCACTGTTAACTGGAGGCATTGGTGTGAACAAGTTCACAACCAGACCTAAGGAAGAATTATTCTGAATTTGTTATAGAAATACATATAAATCAGCTCCATAGACGTGCACCAAGGTTACGCTGTCTTTTACTTCTGCCCAGGTTTTTCTGGACATTAACTATGTTTCCAATTTGTTCCACTTACAAAACTTTTCATTATAAATATCTAGGAATAAATGGAATCTTTCTTTTTGCTGCCACTGACCTCCTTGAGGCATATGCCTAGCAATAGACTCTCTGAATCAAGATGTATGGACATTTAAGTCACTATGATATAAAGTTATAAGGTCTTTGCATTCCAAACAGTTAATCAGTGGCTTCTTGTCAGCTATAATTAAGATTTTTTCAATGATATGGAAATAGACACACTCCCAACAAGGAGAAAATAAGTCCAGTAGTCAATAGTCCGTGCAGTTTCTGGTTTTATTCAAGAATGAATGAATGAAAAAAAAATCATTAAGTGTTGTGTGGTAAGCACTGTGCTAAGTGCTTGGTATATAAATACAAATTAGATATATCTATATCTTTATCTGTATCTATCTAACTATATTTAGAGAGAGAGAGAGAGAGAGAGAGAGAGAGAGAGAGAGAGAGAATGAGAGAAAGAGAGAGAGAAAAGAGGGAGGGAGGGAGAGAGAGAGAGAGAGAGAGAGAGAGAGAGAGAGAGAGAGTCCTTGACCTTTCCTGTGAATGTGAGAAACAATATAAAAAGGAGTGGCTAAAAAGGTCATTATTTATGGATTGTAGACAGCCGATTGACAGAAAATATGTCCTTAAATTGAATAGAGAACCAGCATTGACAAACTCTTCTAAAAATCATTCCTGCTTTACCCAAGAATTTTAGAATTAAAAAATGTAATGACTAATGAGAAACTGCTTGATTTGGAAATACCTTCTTTACTACTGTAGAACAGAAGAATTCAAAGCAAATATTTTTATTAAGCTTTTTTTCTCAGCCCAGTTTGGCTTTGAAGTTTATGTTATTTCTATGTGATATCACAAATGCTATGAAAACTAGTGTTTTTCAAAGAGTTGGATTTTGGTATGCCATACACAATGCATACAGGTATTTTGCTCTAATTCACATTAGAAGAATATTGAAGAACGAGAGACTTTTGATCATTTCTAATGCCCTTTGATTATACAACCTATCTCAAAAATTAGAATTTATGGCTAGTTCATTTTGATTATGTAGAAGTAGGGGGTGCAGAAGTATTCAGGTTATGAAGAATAAAACTCCACCAAAGTCTTTCTCCAATGCTTCGTCTTGGTATAGAATTGACCCCAGATTGTCAAAGGCTGTGGCCACAAAGAACAAACTCTGACAAGTCATACAAATCTAGAGAATGGTATGACCCTAATTAGAAATTGTTGTCTGATCCAGCCATTTTGGAGAGCAATTTGGAACTATGCCCAAAGGACTATAAAAATGTTCATACCCTTTGACCCAGCAATACCACTTCGAGGGTGGTATCCCAAAGAAATCACACAAGCGGGAAAAGGACCCATATGTACAAGGATATTTATAGCAGCTCTTTTTGTGGTAGCCAAGAATTGGAAATCAAAGGGATGCCATCAATTGGGGGATGGCTGAACAAGCTGTGGTATATGAAGGTAATGGAATACTATCGTGCCATAAGAAATGGGGATGATACGGACTTCATAACAACCTGGAAAAACCTACACGACATAATGCTGAGTGAGTGGAGCAGAGCCAGGAGAACCCTGTACACAACCACAGATACATGGATTCTGTGAGAACCAAGCCTGACAGACTTCGCTCCTCTCAGTAACACAAGGTGCAGGCACAACTCCAAAGGAGTCAGGATGGAGAATGCTATCTACATCCAGAGAAAGAACTATGAAGTTTGAATGCAGATTGAGGCACACTTCATGCTCGCCTTTTTCTCTTCTCTTCTGTTTTTGTTTTGGGGTTGTTTTATTTTTTTTTTTTGGTTCTGTTTCTTCTTTTTCGTTATTCATTCCATTGGTTGTAATTCTTCTCTGCAACTTGACTAGTGTATAAATTAATTTAATGTGAAGTCATTCGTGGTAGTTATATGAGATTCCATGCTGTCTTGGAGAGGGAGGGGGGAGGGAGGGGAGAAAATCTGGAACTCAAAATTATGTAGAACCGTCTAGTGTAAACTAAAAATAAAAATAAATTAAAAAAAAGAAATTGTTGTCTGAGAAACAGCACAGATAAGTTCAGAGAAGGTCATAAACAAAAGGTCAGCTACCAGTAAATGCAGTTTCAGAGTCACAGAAATCATGAAGCCACCTACTAAGGGGCAGAAGGGTTGCAGTCTGTGATAATGAAGGAAGTATACCACACCATGAAATCATGGATCATTTGAGATATTAAAGGAAGCCGGAAAAATAATTATCTATGTGAAACTAATTCAATAAAGAAACATTGCCTCATGCATTTGCTAAATAATGGTCATATCAACTTAGTATATATATGAAATATATTCAGATAGGTACAGAGGGCAGACTCATTAGAGGTCATAATTTTAAATATATTCATTACCCCAGGGCTGTGTTAGCAGTACACAAAAAGTTAATAGTATTATTTCCGAACCCCATTAAATGTTATGACCATAAGAAGAGTTGCTATCAGTCAGACAGACCTAGTTGACTATTTTGGGGGGTCCTACATAATTTATACACATTCAAATATCAATGTATTTCCTGAGAATTACTTTCTTTTATGCTTAGCAAGTTACAAAGGGGACTAAAATCATTATATAGAACGCATATGTCTGGAAAGGTTGCATTCTATACTAAATAATTTTAGAATGTTGACCACAAATACAATTGATTCAATTGGCCAAGTTTTGAAAGGGGCTCAATAATTCCTGCATAAGTATCCTTGATAGGTGATCATTCCTTGCTTGACTTGTTATTCAGAATGAAAAAATCAAAACCTACTTCACTGTAAACATATTACCATGTGATTTTACAGATACCGATGTCTCCATTCCAAATTCAGAGTACACCAACTCTAGCTAATACCATTGTACTGTAATGGGTAAAGTAGCTGGAAAGCATGTGGAATGTTATCCATTCAGAGAAGTCTTCCAAAGTTATCTTCTCTGTATCCCCTGGTAGGGGGAATAATGATTCAGAGATGTCAAATGACAATTGTAATGAGGAATGTTGCTGAAATTCTATTGTATATCACTGTTAGTCTCATTAAAAAGCTATGACTCAAATTCTGTATATTTAAAAATGTAATGCTAAGCTGTTGATAATTCTGCTGACTTAAAGATGAGCAAACAAATAGCATTACTTCAGTTTGTTTATAAGTGTGATATATATATATATATAAATTTATATATGTAATATATATTATATATACATACATACACACATGCATATACATATATAGTATATGTATTCATAATGGTGTGTATACACACACACACACATATATATATATATAATATAAAATTAGCAAATGTAATTATGTAATACAACATAATTGTTTTTCCTTTTTTACAGCATTTAATATCTAAATTGGAAATGGGATTTTGCCTCATAGAATAGTGAATTTTTATTCACTTTGTGTTTTTGGCACTTAGGTTTGCAGTTTTCTTCCATAAGAATCACGTCTACTGAAATAAAACACGTATCCCCTTCACTTCCCCCCATTGTTTTATGGTTTGGGATCAAACTAGAATGAGAAAAAATTTCTGGTTCAGTTCAATAAGCAAGGAAAACAAAAGTCTAGTTATTGGCTATATTATACATTGAGAGTTTATAGAGAACCTAGGATCAATATTTTTGTTGCTTTCTGCAATGCAGCTTCACATATCAATAATAATTTGGAACTAAAAACAAATTAAATGCTTAGGGACAAATTAGGTAGGAAAAAGCCCCTGATAATAGTAACATTCATAGAAGAGAACTTTTTGAAGTTTGTTTTGCACTACAGCAAGCCTCTCTGGTCTGAGGCATTGAAAAATACATTAATTATTCAAAACCTGTTATGAAAGGAATAAGCAGCCAGTAGCACTGACAAACCAGGGCCTCAGAACTCCTGTGATCTAAATGAAAACTGAGAGCTTCTAGACAAGGCATCGAGAGTTATCTGTTAACCAAAAAAAAGATGGGATAAATTCTTGTCTAGAAATGCTTTGGATAATTCAACAGGAAATACATACATATATACACATACATATGGAGTCAATTTATTTTAAGGTAGAATTTCAAACATGACAAGAAGAGATAGATGGGAGGGTACTCAAATGTACCCTCCAAAAATCAATAAAACTTCTTAACTTATATGCACATATATATGTCTGCATGTCTATATACACATAGGCATGCAGACATGTGTATGTGGATTATATATAATGTACAAAGAAGAGCTTGATCTTGGACCTGATGCACATCTGGCTATAGGAGTCAGGGAAAAGATCCTCAAGCTTTACACAGCCTACATTTAGAATGATAATAGCTAATATTTATATAATATTTACTTTATGCCAGGCACTGAGCTAAGCACTTTACAATTATTATCACCTTCGGTCCTCACAACAACCTATGTGAGATAAGAGCTTTTTTATCCACATTTAACAGATGAGGAAACTGGGGCTGAGAGAGGTGAGGCTATCACATAGCTAGTAGATTTCTGAGGCTAGATTTGAACTCAGGTCCTCCTAATTCCAAGAGCAGAACTCTATCTACTGGGCCACCTAGCTGCTTGGAACAAAGAGAGCTCACTTCGCAAACAGGCTTACACAATTATAAGTTACATACTTTAATTTGTTGAATATAATTTGTTTATCTCCAGATAGAACCTCTGAAATAGATTAGATCCAAGACTAGACTCGAAAGGGATTACATGGGCAAGATATACATGTACTCAAACAAAAATATTTTAGTAAAGTCTCTTTGAACAAGTGTCAAGTTATTCAAATTTGTTTATAGAAATGAGAGATGATTATTGTAATCCAAGATCATATTAGCCACTATAAATTCCAAAAAAAATATCCTTAGACACTCTAGATTTATTGATCAATATAGATTATACAATGAAATAATGGAAACTGTATCACATGACATTGAAACTTGAAAAAACAATAGTATCTACCAGCTACATAGAAAAACACAATCTAGTGGCCAAAATTAGACACCATAAGATTGTTATTTTTTGCAAATTCACAGCCATTTTCCTACACTACAAATACAAATCCCAAGATAACCCTGAGAATTCAAGAAATACATTCTCCTGGAACCAGAACATTATTTCAGACAGGATTGTTGCCCACAACAGCCCAGACATAACATTGATCCATAGAAATCTAAGAAACATGCTTTAAAAGATGTCATCGTACCAAATGCTCAAATCTCCAAACTACCTGGAATGAAAAGTTTTCAAAATATATCAAACTAGTGGAAGAAACTGAAATCAGGTGGAAATAAGACAAGGTACATGTCACCTTCGTCACATTTTCTGCTACTAGTTGTATCCTGAAGATTTTTTAAAGAAAATGTGCTTATGTTCCCACATTTTTTTATTCTGTTAGAAGAGTAGTCATTTTGCCCACCTGAAAGGCAGAGGGAAAAATAGTCAATATTAAATAATAGTAGCAGGATAGTGATTTGTCTCTGGATTCATTGTTTCTTGTCTTCCTAAAATATGAGAAGAATAATAGGACAGCAAAAATGAGAGCAACCATAATACTAAATGAAAGGAAGTAAGGATGGTTCCTAAGCCATAGAGGAAAACATATCAAAACATATTAATCAGATGTTACACACATTATAAGTTCAAGTTATATGGCTCCAAACAAAGACTCTTTAAAGAGCTTCTTTATTTTATAGAAATGATATTAAAATGATATTAATGCCATTAAATCATATGTATGTACAGACCTACATGTGCATATATGTATAATGAGATTAATAATATTAAAATGATACTTGATGTTATTCAATGGTATTAAAATGTTATTCACACTTCAAAAGTACAAAATCATTAAAGTATGCTAAAGAAAAATAGAAAAATTAAAGGCTTTGAGCTTAAATTTCTACATTAAATAAAAACAATGCACGAAGGTGATAATTGCAAATATCTTGATATTCTAGAGGTAAGATGAATCAAGTGTAAAGTGATAAATGTCAAAACTGTGAGTATATATGTCAAGTATATGTAGAGCAACTAATTCCTACGTAATCTTGATTTAACACATATTTTTGAACCAGTAAAATGGTTGATAATTGATGCAGAAAAATATCCAAATGAAAACCTGTATATTATTAATGAAAGAAGAATCTATTATATTGAAAACAGCCATAGAAAGATTCATACTTCTTCATCAAAAGAAGGAAAACAATTGATAGATTTTCTGAGAACACATGACAAACAGTTTGAAAACTTATAAAAATGCTTCTGGAACTAGTGTATATTTCTTTATCATTCAAAAGCTGACAATAAATGTACATCACTGTTTTGTTTTGTTTTTTAATGTGATCAGAAGTAATTCTCTCTGAATGGAGCCTATGAAATAGCCAATATTTAATAGGAGTAACAAAAAGCATTTCATGACTATATTCAGAGAAAATCAAACCAAAATATGGTGGCAAAGGAACATTGAACGTATGTCCAAGTCATTTGGATTTTTTTTTACAGAAACAGTAAGTTTTATTGTAGGCATTTAGGATCAAGTCTTTGCCAAAGGAAATTAACAAAAAGGTTATCTTCAGCTCACTGACATTAATCATTGCAAGGAAAATTATAAAACTATTCAATTTATGATGACAGATTGCAAAAAAAAATAGCATCTACCAAATACTTAGAAAGACAGGATCAGATATCCAGAATTGCACACCAGAAGTTTGTTGTTCTTTACAAACCTACAAGGGAAACAAACAAACAAACAGAACTAACTCTTATTAGAAGTTGGTAATCCAAAATACCTATAAGAACTCAATATTAAACCTGGAGCATTATCACAGACAAGACTCTTATAACTTTGATGCATAAAACTTAAGAACAGCATTTTAAGTAGATGTTATGAGACCAAAATACTTATTATCTCCAAACTACATGGAGTAAAAAGCTGTCAAAATTCAGAGACCTTGCAGAAGAAATCAAAATCATGTGGGAGCAGGAGGAAACACATATTATCCCTACCATCTTGTATTCTACCATAGTTGTCTTGAATCAATCAGCATGTACTTATTAAGCACCTACATGTGTCAGACACCTTACACAAAGTATGATTTTTCCTACTCCATAGTTTGCTACCTAATTGGGAAGACAATAAATACATGTTAGACATATGCAGCAGAGATATAAAGTTAATAAATACATATGCATAAACAAAGTAATTAAGGACAACATACTATTAGGGAGGGCACTAGCAGTTGGAGGGATCAGGAAAGGTTTTATACAAAGATAGTATCTGAGACATTATAAAGAGAGAGACACAGACAGACAGAGACAGAGAAAGAGAGATGGAGAGAGACAGAGAGAGACAAAGACAAAGAGAGAGAGACAGAGACACAGAGAGACAGACAGACAGAGACAAAGACAGAGAGACAGACAGACAGAGACAAAGACAGAGAGACAGACAGACAGAGACAAAGACAGAGAGACACACAGAGTGAGAGACAGAGGGAAACAGAGAGAGAGAGAGAGAGAGAGAGAGAGAGAGACAGTGAGAGAGACAGACAGACAGATAGACAGACAGACAGACTTGGAGGTAAGTGAGTAATTCTAGGCATGGCAATAACCAATGCAAAAACAAGAAGATGGAGATATAGTGCTGAGAGAAGGTCAGTTTAGCTGGATAACAGAATGTGGGAAGAAGATTAATGTTCAGTGAGAATTGAAAGGCAAGGTTGGGAACAGGTTGTGCAGTGCTTGAGAAGCTAAACTGGGAATTTTCTATTTTATTCTTCGATATGAGTTAGGTGAGTAGAGGAGCCACATGGTAAGATATGTGCTTAAGAAAAATTATTTTAGCAGCAATGTAGTATAGTTCAGAGTAGTATAAGATTTGAGTTAGGGAAACCAAGTACGATATTGCTATAATAATCTAACTGAGCTAAGTAATACGCTAACTAATCTGAACTAAGATCATAGCAACATGACTGGAAAGAAGGAACTGAAAGTAGAAATGGTAGTATTTATCAACGGATTAGATTATGTGTTATGAAGGAGAAGCAAATCTGGCTTTAGACAATTACTTAGATACTTAGTCACTTGCTACCTGTGTGTCATTTATCTTTGCCTGCCTCAGCTTATTCATCTGCAAATTGGTTTGCTATTTTCTATGAGCCCTGTGGGGCATGATTGTGTTTCTTTAACCAAACCACATAGACTTTTTCATGATGTCCTTTATGTCATCCAATGTCTTTAATCACTACTTCTTTATAACTTGATAACCTAGGTTTTCACACTTAGTTTAATGCTTTTGATCCATTAATTCAATATAGGCATTCTTACTTGATAAAGTATCAGAGTTATAGGATCTTGTTAGGTGACCTTGTTGAGGTAATTGATTGATTCAGTGGACTCCCTTTCCCCATACTTTGCACACAGCAGGTATACATATGCATACATATAAACTGATAGTGTCTTATACTGGATGCTCTCCTTTAGTCATTAGAAACTTACAGTGGGTAGTAAAGGGAAGGGACATAGTGAGGAAGGCATGTCATCCACAGGTCCTTGTTTTTCTTGTAGTCAGTCAACTGACATTTGTTAAGCACCAACAGTGTGCTAAATTCTGGGGATACAAGGAAAGACAAAAAATAGTTCCTATTCTCAAGGAGCTCATATTGTAATGTGGAAGATAACATATAAATAATTATGTACAAACAAGACATATATATATATATATATATATATATATATATATATATATATATATATATATGCATGTATACTAAGAAAAAGAGGGAGTAGAGATTCTTCTTGCCAAAGGTGGGACTTGAGCTGAGACATGAAAGAAGCAAGGTAAACCAAAAAGGCAGAGATGAAGAGGGAGAGTTCTAGGCATGAGGAAAACCAAGGAAAATGCCCAGATTCAGGAGATGAAGTATCATATATCAGGGATGGCAAGGAGGCCAGTGCCATTAGATCAGAGTATGTGGAAGTGACTAAGGTGTAAAAAGGCTGAAAGGGTGGGAAGGCAAAAGGTTGTAAAGGTTTTTGAAAACCAAAAAGAACATTTTATATTTGATCCTGGAGGTAATAATGCAGCTCCTGGAGCTTATTGAAAGGTGGGGTGATACAGTAAGATCTGTGTTGTAGAAAAGTCTTCTTTTTTCAGTTGAGTGGAGAATGACATGGAGTGCAGAGAGAACTGAGAAGAGAAGATGAATCAGCAGACTATTGCAATAGTATAAGTGTAAGGTGATCAGGCCTGCCCCAGGATAGTTGCAAAGTCAGAGGAGAGAAATGAGTACATATGACAGATATTATGAAGGTACAATTAATAGGACTTGACACTTGATTATAGATAGGGGGTGAAAGTGGGTAAGTAAGTACCTTTAACATTAATATGATGTCAGGAGGAGGGAAGGGTTTGGGGGCAAAGATAATGAGTTCGGATTTGAAAATGTTGAATGTAGGATGTCTATGATCCTACATTAAAAAAATGAGAATCATCTATATAGAGATGATCATTGAATGCATGGGAGCAGATAAAATCACCAAGAAAGATAGAATGAGAGCAGTAGAGAAAGCATTTAGGATGGAGCCTTAAGGGACACCTAAAGTTAGAGGGCATAATATAGATAGATAAAGATCTGACAAAGAAGCCAGAGAAAAAAGCACTCAGGTAGGAGAAAAACCAGCATAGAATGGTGTCACAAAAATCTAGAAAGAAGAGTTAACAAAGAGAAGAAGATGAGTGACCCTGTAAAAGACTGCAGAGAGGTCAAGAAGGATAAGGAGTGAATAGAGGTCCAGAGATCCACTCTGCAGGAGGAAAATGCTCCAAAATATTTTAAATGACACAGTATCCATTAACATCAAGATTTTTTTAAAAAAATTATTTAACCAAAAGGGAAAATCAAAAACCTGCAAATTTGCCAAATATCACACTCTAGCACATGAAATAAGTTTTCTGAACAGGTTTGTGCAGGCTTTTTTCTTTATATTTCTATAGACAGTAGCACATCAGAAGGTCAATTTGTTTCAGGATTACTAATGCTGTTCTGATGTTTAACTTTTATTGCCTGGAAACTTCATGGAATAAGTAGCCTACAGATACACTGTAAAGATGAATACCTTTTTTTCTTTTTGCTTGGAGTATTTGAATACTAGCTTGTTTCTGTCTTTTGCTTTTTTATGTATTTTTCTAATATTTTTAGAATGCTAGCCATCCATAAAACAATCAACAACTATTTATTAAGCTTCTACTACGTGCCCAGCTCTGTATTAAGTGCTAGAGGTGCAAAAATAGGCAAAAGATAGTCCCTGTTCTCAAGGAGCTTCCATTCTAACATATATTTCCTAAGTATATTCTCTGTGCATAGCAGTGAGCTAGGCTGGACTGTTGTTAAAGAAAATAGTAATTTATAGGTTATAAGTTAATAAGTGTCAAATAGTAGTAGAGACAAAAAAAATAGTATAGAGGTTCTGGCAGGGAGATACCATCGAGAGCTAGGGATGTTAAGGACATCTTATAGAAGAGATGGATCTTAAACTAAATATTGTAAAATAGGTAGAATTAAGGCAATGACCATAATAACAGTAAAAAAAACACATTTATTAATCATGTACCATGTGCAAAACAATATGCTAGATCCTGAGTCAGATACAAAGATTTATTAGAAATGAGTCCTGCCATCTTGGGACTTAGGGTCAAATAGAAGGGTATAATACAAACATAAGTAATTATAAATATCTTTAAATCCCTTTCAGTTCCAAAATTCCAAGAGTCTATAATTCTATGACATGAAATATGTTGAGCACATGGTCTTAGGCTTATGCTCATGTTTAACAAGCAGTTTATTCTCAATCAACACAATTTCCACGGTATGGAGGCTGATGTTTTGACATTTTAAAAGTCATTTCAAGAAGGATTTCGAGTACAAGAATGAGGAGGCCTGGATAGATAGCAGTTTATCTGAAAAAAGATATGGAGATTTGAGGGGATATGAATCAATAGTGTATTATGATTAACCACACACACACACACACACACACACACACACACACACATACACATGTCCCACCACCACCACCACTACCACCAATAACAACTAGTGAGATCTTAATTTATATTTAAAAAGTAAAAGACTCTAAACTCAAGTAGTGATAGTTCTGATGTTGCCTGACCTGCTCAAGCTATAGCTTGAAAATCATATTTAGTTATAGAAAGGAAATTGATAAGGTAGAAAATATCCCAAGGCAAGCAACCAGGGTGGTAAAGTATCTTGAAATCATACCAAAAGGACTGTGGATGAGTAATTTCATTTTGACATAAAGGTAGCATAGAAATATCCACAGAAAAGAAAAGATTTTTTACAAGGTTTAGGAGGAGAGTAAAGAAGAAGAGAAAGAAATAAGCATTTGTATAGTACCATTTATGTGCCAGGCATTATGATAAGTGCTTTTTAAAATGTCTCATTTCAAGATTATTATATCTTGTTAGTTACATTAAATGGGGTAGTATGATCCATTGATTCAATGAATTCTCTAAGCCTTTCCACCCTCCCAAATACATACATAAATACACATACATACATAGAGGATAAAAAGAGAGAGGAAGCATATTTTCTGAAGATTTGATCTATATGGTATTATTCCTAGGAGTGAGAGGGAGGACAGTGGCAGGGTAGAAAAGTGATGCTATGTTTAATTGTTTTCCCCAAAAAGATGTGATAAATATTTTATCTTTAAATTACTACTCCAAACACCTAAAGTCAGATCATGCAATTTTAAAATATGAGATTTCATGATTCAAAAATGTATTTCCTTTATAAAAAGGTGTTGCTGTTGTTGTTGTTTTAATTTGAGGATGAGGAGCAAGCCTTCATGATGAAGATGTTAGAGAACCTACTTCTAAAAGGCATGATGGTGTCCAAAGTGCCTTGTTTATTCAGTTGCAGACTTCCTGTAATTGGTTCTTCTCTGGTAATTATGTGAGGCAAGTTGTTACTTGGATACATAACTACAACTCAAGTGCATTCAGAAGACGCTGTTAAGGTACCAGACACTGAGGTTCTTACCAGAACTAAAACAGCAAGCATTCAAACTCTGCTTCAGAGAGCACAACTCCAATGGGCTGACCATGCTGTTTGAATTCAAAACGTATGCTTGCCAAAAAGACTATTTCATGGAGAACTCACACAGGGCAAGCGTTCATGTGGTGGTCAGAAGAAGCAATACAAGGACACTCTCAAGATTGTGTGACATGGGAGACACTGGCACAGGACCACTCAGCATCAGAGAAGGTGCTGTGCTCTATGAGCAAAGAAGAATTGAAGTAGCTCAAAGGAAATGCAGGATGTGCAAATTTAGAATATCCACCCCAAATGTTCACATGGACTATTTGTGCCCAACCTGTAGTAGAGCATTCCGAGCTCATATTGGTCTGATCAACCACAGTTGGACACATTGAAGCTTGACTCTAGCATAGTTATGTTATTTTGGTCCTCTTCGAGAATGAAGGACAACAACCAACCAATCAGCCAACCTTAGATAATCTTTTCTCTTTTGAATCCCTGGTGAGACAATGCTATAATAAGAGAGGCCGTAGGAATAAAAATAAGGATGATAACAGTAATGATGGTAATCATAACTATCACCAATACTGCTACTATTACTTCCACTACCACCAACACCAGCACCACCTCCACTACTACTACTACCATAAATAATATTCCACCTTCTCAGGCACATCTCAGAGCATCTGTCCCTTAATAGAAGGTCTTCATCAGTTGTCTTTTTTTAACTAAAATTTTAAAGTAATTTTTTATTTTCAGTTTCATATTCTCTCCTTCCCTCTGGTCCACCTTTCACTCACCCATTGAGAAAGTAAAAACTATACTCATTACTAATTGTAATATGAAATTGTGCAAAACACATTTCCAAATTAGCCATGTAGTGAAGTGGAAGAGGGGCAAGAAAAATGAAGTGAAAGAAAATATGCTTCAATCTGTACTCACTATTCTGTCCGGAGGTTAACACTTTTCATCATGAGTCCTTTGGATTGTCATGGATCATTGCGTAGATCAGAGTAGCAAAATCTTTCACAGTTAATCATTGTCACAATATTGTTGTTACTGTGTACAATAGTCTTCTGGTTCTGCTCACTATGCTTTGCATCAATTCATATAAGTCTTCCCAGGTTTCTCTGTAACCATCTTGCTTGTCATTTCTTACAGCACAATAATATTCCATCACAGTCATATACCACAATTTAATCAGCCATTCCTCAATTGATGGGCACCTGTATATGTATATGTATATATGTATATATAGGTATATGCATGTATATATGCACACACATATGTATGTGCATATGTATGTATATATGTGTGTATATGTATGTATGTAGGTATGTATATATGTATAACAAATAGGTCCTTTTTCTTTGATCTTTTTGGGATACAGACCAGTGGTATTGCTGGGTCAAAGGTAGGGCACAATTTTATAGCCCTTTCAGCATAATTCCAAATTGTTCTCCAAAATGATTGGACTAGTTCACAATTCTACCCAAAGCATATTAATGTCCTAGTTTTTCCACACCCCCTCCATTCAGCATTTGTCATTTTCACTGTGTAACAACAAAGTTGCTTGCTACTACTGTGGCTGTGTAAGACCAACAACACCAACACACAGAAGGGGTGCCAGCACAGGTCCTTTGATCTGCTTTTCTAAGGAAAGCAACTTTAAGGGGTTAACAATCTCATTTTAATCAAACATACATATATCATTCACTTAATTCAGGGGGGAAAGCGGGCTGCACCCTGAACTTTAGAGCAAATACAAACAGTTATCAACAGACAGGCCTCCAGCTGTCTGACCAAAGAATAACATAGTTATCAGAGAGAGAGGCACCAACATCTGGGTTTTCAAAGCAGGCAGGCTCCAGCGGCTACCCAGAGTCTTGTCTGGTCAAATCACATGACATTTTTCCAGTGAGTCAGAGCCCCAAACAAAATGCTAACCTCTGAGTTTATATACCCTGTTCAGGGTCAAAGGATGTCACAACCATGCAACTTAAAACCATGTGACAATTCTTCAGGCATCACAACCATGGGACTCAAACCTATGTGAACTAGGCTTTCCTTTGATGTAAGAAGGTCATCAAAGACTCCCCATTTAATCAATTGATTACAACAATGCTCCAAAAGAGAAAACAGTAAAAAAGTCCCACACTAATTACCAATACACCTTGTCTGTCATGTTAGCCAATCTGATACAGGATGTGGGAAGAGTCATTTAAACTTTCTAGGCCTCATATCTCAGAGATGTTTTAATTTGCATTTCTCTAATCAATAGTGATTTAGAACACTTTTTTCATGTGACTATTAATAGTTTTGATTTCTTATCCTATTTCTATCTTTGAGGGGAAAATGGCAAACAAAGATTTTTGACATTCAAATAATCAAGGAGTCATTCTGGTAGAAACCCTATAGAAAGAAATTAGTAAACCATAAACTCTGGTAGAAAAACTCTAGAGGAAGAAATAAGTTATTGACTACAGGAAACATATCTAGGAACTCAGGGAAGAAAATCATAAAGGAGATTGACTATCTGTGTTAGCTACTCATAAGAACTCAGAGAAATGATTTCTTCATTTGCAAAATGAAGGGTTTGGATTAAATAACCTCTAAGATCCCTTCTAACTCTAAATTTTTGATTTTATAACTCCTCAAAAAGACTCATTCTAAATGGAGAAGGAGAAATAAGACATTTATTGTGGTCAGATATAAGATAGAATGTGGTAAGAACAATCAAGAAATCTAATAAAGGATTTAAAGGAGAAAGAAATCATTTAAAGTTGGAGAGATTGGGCAAGGGCTTCTTATTGGAATTGGTAATTGGGATATGTCTTGATAGAAGGAGAGGATTTTAATAGACTGAGGTTTGTAGGGAATATATTAGAAATGTGGGGAGCTGTCAACAGAAGCACAGAAGACAGTAAAGGCAAGAAAAGACTGGAGAAGATTGTTTATTTTGGCTGAATATAGAATTCATAAAGAGAAAAATAATGAACTAGGATTGCAAAGGCAGATGGAGTCAGATTAAATAGTTGTTTAGACAGCCAAAATGGTTTCTGGGCCTTGAGTTTGCATAAGCTTTGCAACTGATCGTAAAAGCAACAACATACACAGAATCAGGAGACATGGGCTTGAATTCCAGAACCACTACTCACCACCTATATAACCTTGGACAAGTCCCCTCACTTCTTTGGGCCTCAATTTTCTCATTTTTAGAATGGGTTTGTATTAGGTTATCTTGAAAATTTCTTCAAGCTCAAAATCACCAATCCTGTGAGCTGAGTCTTGAATGATTGCTATCCAATGATATTAACTTGGATCTCCAGCTTCCCTGTCATTTTATCTTGAATGAATGAAAAAGTGTTTATTAAATCCATATGAAGTATCAGATGAGAAAGTGTGGTATAGTAGTTAGAGAGCTGGCCTGGAAAGCCAGGAAGATCTTACACATAGTGACTGACATAGCCATCTTGGACAAGTCATTCAAACACTGAGTGTTCTTTAAAACTATAGATTGCAGAATATATGAGACCAAAATTGGTGGGATGGACAGTCTTAACCTCATAGTTCTCTACAGCAATGAAACTACAGTCCAGCACATATTACTCTGTATCAAGCACAGTGCAAAGCTTTGGGAATACAAATACAAAAGCAAAGACAGTTCCTGGTCTCAAGAAACTCATGTTACATCAGAGGGAGACAAAACAAATACAGTTTGACAGTTCTGCTGTAGGGAATGGTCAATGTCACCTAGGTGTGGTGGGACACTCGAGGCATTCACCAATCAGAACCTTCAACAGTCTTGAGCCTTGCTTACCTGCCTGCTTCCTAGGTTTCTAATTTGCATATATGATGCTGTACTACAACCAATGAAAGGCAGTTGGTGGCATAGTGGATAGAGTACTGGGCCTGAAGTCAGGAAGACTCATCTTCCTGATTTCAAATCTGGCCTCAGACACTTAATAGCTGGGTGACCTTGGACAAGTCACTTAACCCTGCTTGCCTTGGTGTCCTTATCTGTAAAATGAGCTGGAGAAGGAAATGGCAAACCACTCCGGTATCTTTGCCAAGAAAATCCTAAATGGGGTCACAAAGACTCAAGACACTACAAAAACAACTGAAAAACAACAGATGAGGATGCTCTCCTATGAGGTCCAACTTAGCAATATAAAAAAAAAAGCCTGTTAAAAGTTCTAGTTTTATCTTCAGGAAGATGGCCTCCTCCTGAGTAGGCACCTAATTAGTTGAAGGATATCTATGCACATTCAATTAGGCATCAAATTATCATTATTATGGGAAATTTCAAACTTAGAATGGTAGCAAGAAAAATCTGTTCCTGTGACAGGAGAGTTTGGAAAGCTCGGTTGATTATAAGGAAAGGAAACTTCAGCCATTCACTAACATTCTTAAGAAGAGGGCAAAAACAGGAAAATATTTGTCTATGAGAGAGTCCTTTTAGCCATAATAAAGGGGATCACCCAGCATTCATTAACCTGTATTCTATAAAACAAAAGAGAATTTAAGTGATTTATCCAAGTTCACAGGGCTAGTTTGAAATCCAACACAAATCTTTGGGTTTTCAAATATAATATGCCACTTTTTCCAGTATAAATGTATTGTTCCATATTGGTTGAACTCTACATTAGACACAGTTGTAGAATATACATGAAAAGTATCAATAATCCCTACTAGTCAAGGAATGTACAATCTTGCTGGAAATGAATAATGTATACCCTAAGAAAACCTTTCTAAGTTTCAATTTTAACTTTGTTTTTTTAGTAAATATAATATATACCACTCACTACATTTTAAACTATGTTACACCTCAACCAAAGCTGATTTACTATTTGTCTGGTGGTGACTTATTGCTATTATAAATTATGAAAATTGCTCTGTGACAGGGACATCTATAATAATAGGACATTGGCTATTTCAAATGTGATTCAAGATCAGAAGTGGATACTGAATGTTTAAAAAAAAACTCAGGGAGTTTCACATACAATACTACATTTAAAATGCTTGACTTTATAGGTAGTAAAGTGAAAGGGCTAATCAATACTGCAAGAGGTAAAAGGCATAAAGAAAGAAATGAAATCATTCTACCCAGAGCATCATGAAATTATAAAGGCATGTATTGTTTCTGGTTAGGACAGTTGGGTGAGCTATCTGAAGGAAAGAAATTTTCAGTGTTTGCATTTCTATTCAATATATATTCAAGTTTATTGCCGAGGTAGTATTGCTCAGTCTTTGGTATGCTGTCAATTCTATCTTGAAAATTTACTTTAAAATGGTGTTCCTGGGGGCTATTTTTAAAACTAAAGACAAATTAGCCCATTCAAAAAGTTTAAAAAAAAGTAGCTTAGAGAGAGAGACAGAGACAGAGGGAAAGAGAGAGAGATTCCACAGCAAGGGTTTCAAACTATTGACGAAAACCTAAGTGTCCCAGAGCGATTCTTCTGACTTCAGAGAGGACAAAAGGTATCTGGGGATGGGTGGGAAGGCAGAGATAGGCAAACATCTTGAATTAAGGAGATTTTTTTTTAAATTGTCTGTCTACATTTGAAAACAAACAAATAAACATTCAGGTATTTGGAAATATCCTTATTTTTGCATCTTTTTTAAAAAGCTTTATTTAGTTTAGCACTGCGTAGATACTAGAAAACTCACATATGGTGGCTGTTGGTGAATACTCCTTGCTACTATGTAGATTTCACCCAATCCATAACTATCTATGTCATGTTTTTATAAGTCCTTTACTTGGACTTAGGCTAACCCTTTAGCTAAAAGCAAGGAAGCTGTCTTCAAGACTTGATTGGCCTCAGGGACTAAGGCCTACCCAGCAAAGCTATTTAAACAGTTTTCTTATGGCCCCAAGTTTGGTTAATTGGGTTATGATGGCCTGCTTGCCTAGAATCAGATCTCTTCATACTTAGTAGAAATCCTGAGTTCTCCAATGTCTTACAATTCACCATTCCTTTCCATGTTGACCTGACAAATACCAATATGAAGACAAAGGGCCCTGCTTCTAACTCAGCTAAGTACTCTCTCTGTCACTGCTGAATATACTTTAAAAGCTATGGTTAAGCAAACCTTCTTTCACTATCTAAAAGACTGAGTATCTGTTTTGTTCCAACATCACATCCAAACATCTAGGGAACCAGCCTCTGCCAGGCTCCAACTGACAATTTTATGTAATGTAGATATGCCTTTAAAATAGTTTTGCAATTTGTCTTACTTTATTTTCAAATCAATTTCCTTTAATGATCTGTAGTTCTTTTAAAAAATAAATTTGTACTAGTATCTTTTGCCTTCATATTATCTGTGTTTCCTACTGTATCTCTCCATACTTCAGAGAGTCATCTTTTACAACAAATAATTCAAAAGTAAAAGAGGAAGAAGAGAAAAATTGGTAAACTCAACTCTAAAAGGTTGTCATAGGGATTCAATAAAATAATATATGTAAAGAGATTTGCTCCTTAAAATGCTATATTAATGTTTTACAGAATGGACTCTAAAGTTCCATTTACCTGTGAGATTCTGTGATTCTGGATATATCATTTTTTTGAGATGCAAAAGGCATAATATTAAATTGTGTTAGAAGTATCTGGGTCAGGTTTCCTGACTCACAGAGGGAAGCCCAATCACCTGAGCTTTTTTCTCAGTTTCTAGTTTTGGATTCTGTTTGAATAAGATTTCCACTCTTTATCTTTCCTAATGCCTATGTACTGCTTTTTAATTTCTTCTGTAATAGTGAAACCTAAGCTCAATTCTTGGCAATTTTGCAGAAGAGCCTGATTTGAATTTCTGAGCCAAAGCTCCTCTCCTCTGACTTTGGCCATCTGTGATCAGTATAACAAAATTCAAAAGAAACTAGACTTTCTCTGTCAAGCCTATGGACTAGTTACAGGAATCTGTTTTGTGTTATACTTGGAATATAGGTATATATATATATATATATATATATATATATATATATATATATATATATATATATAGGAGGTACTACTGGCTGTATTTGTAAAGCTTTAGCTATTTTTAGTCTGTGTTAAATAAAAGGATTTTAGAACTGCTCTTTTTATGAATCCAAGCATTGTGAATACTCATAATTAATAATAATAGCAATCATTTATAGAGTATTTCAAGGTAACACTTTACATATTATTTCATTTGCTTCTCATAATGACACTGTGAGGTAGGTATTCTTATTATCCCATTTAACACATGAGTAAACTGAGGCAATCAGAAGTGAATTAATTTGCTCGGGGTAGTGCAACAATTAAGTGCCTAAGGCCACATGTGAACTCAGGTATTCCTGACTCCAAGTGCAGCCCTCCTACCCACTGTACCACCTAGCTGTTTCTTCCCATGTTGAGTATGCTCTGTAAGTGGAGCTCTGAATGGGCCAATGTTTACTTTAAAAAAAATAACATAAATATATCCCCAATCTGTCCAATTCAAATAATTGCCATAGCTCAAAGTCGAAAAGGCCATTGAGTCTAACCTGTCTCTGAATTAGATGCCTTCTACAATGTGCTCTGCTTAACCAACCTTCGCTCAAGACTTCTCTATTAAGGGAGAACCCACTGTTTGTCTCTTCATTCAGTTCATTCCATTTGGGGACAGCTCTTTTTGTTAGCATTTTCCCTTAAATTAAGGTGAAATCTATCTATATATTTTCCCATTGAGCCAAGTTCCAGACTCAGGTGGCTTCTCTAGTAAGTCTAACCCTTTTTCAATATGATAACCATTCATTAATTGAAGACAATATCGGCCTCCCCTTCTAGGCTAAACATATCCATTTTCTTCAATTGATTCTCACATGGCATAATCTCAAGTTCCTTTACCTTCTGGTCACACTTCTATCTCTAGCTTTTCAATACTTTTTTCTTAGCATCTGGGATCCAGAACAGAACACAGTAAAGCTAAAATATTATTTAAGTATTAATGGACACCATGCTTCTCCATGCAGCCTAAGATGGCATTGACTCTTTTTGGCTGTAATGCCACGTTATTGAATTATACTGACCTCAAGGTCCAACAAAACTCTCAGATCTATTTCAGAGGAACTATACTCTAATGCCCTCCATCTTGAACTTTTGAACTTAGAGCAGGACTTGCTATTTAATTCTAGTGAATTTCTTCTTATTTGATTTGGCCTAGGCTTTTAGCCTTTCAAGATATTTTTGGATCCTGATCTGATCATCCAAAAAAGACATATTATATGAAATAAAAGAGAAGAATAATTGGGAGACAAATTGTGTGACTTTGCACAATTTGTCTCCTGACTATCCTCCTTTTTTTGTTTCATATTCAATTTTAAGTGACCCTGTCAGGATCAAATTATATTGAACCCCTTCTGCTGCTCATGATAGGGAGAGCAGAGAAGTTTGTCCTTTTTATATGGACAGGCATTACTCATCACAATTGCTGATAGAATGAAACCTGAACCTGGCATTATAAAATGGAGCAATATACAGAGAATGGATGAAGTCTTCTATATTCCCGAACTTTTGCTCTATTACTAAAGGGAAAATGTGACTTCTTATTTAGGTTAGAGGACCTATACAAAATATTTCCAAATATTGGCCTTTATAGAGTTTGTGATTTGAGTTAAAATTCGATTTATTCATTCTAGATAATTTCCTTAATGAAGAAAGATGTGAAAAGTAATCTGCATCTTAGTTGTCTACACTTGTTAAAATAATACAATTTGTGAATATTTGTGGAATTGAATTGTTGAAACGTATGATTCCAAAATTTAAAGGAAAAAATTCTGTATACTTCCAATTTTATTCATAATAATGAAAAGAATACTGGACAAAGCACCATAAAACCTCGCTTTTAGTTCCAAATATATTAATAGCTTTATCATCTCAGCCAAGTCAACTAATCTTTTTTTGTATCATTTCCTAATTCGTGAAATAATGGTTTGACCAAGATCATCTATAAGGCCTTTTTATTAGTTATAGATATATACTATTTATCTGAGTGACTGACTAGATTTTTCAGTTATTGCATTTTTTTAAACTACTTGAGAATAGGTCTTGTTTTACTTTTCTCTTTGGAGCCTCAGATCCTAGCACAGTACCTACAACAAAGAAGGTACTTCATTGATTTCACATCTAAATGGTAGATGGAAACAATCCATTTATATCACAACACAGTTAGGCAGATTAAGGACCAACTGAATGCCAGACCCCAAAACTAATGATTAATGAGTATCTGAGATTGGTTGTTGGAAGTGTGCTATTGATATGTGCTATGATATGAATGAAGATATACAAAGTACGTTTTTCAAATTTACAAATGATATGAAGCAAGAAAGAAGAGCTAATTAAATCATAAAATCATGATTCCAAAATATTATAAAAGGCTAGAATACTAGGCCAAATCAAACAGAGTGAAAATGTGTGTGTGTTTTGTGTTTGTGTTTGTGTGTGTATGTGTGTGTATACCTTACACACTTGAATTCAATGCTTCAATTCTTTGTTTTTATTTTTTATTTTTAGTTTACAACACTCTTCCACAAGTTTCAATGCTTCAATTATATAAATACAGTGTGCCTCACAACTATAGATGAAAGTTTACAAAAGTATAAACATAATGATAAAAAGATAAAAGATAATTTTTATTATGTGAAATTGAAACACTTTTAAATCAATATAGCTAGGACAACAAAGGCAGCCGTTGATTGGGGGTAAAAAAATCTTTATATTAAATATCTGTGATGAAGGTCTGGTATTCAAGATGTTAAGTAAACAAAAAAATAAAAGACTAACAGCCCTTCTCCAATGCATAAGTGGTAATAGGAAATGAATAGTTTTCAAAAGAAAAAATTACAAAGCATTTTCAACCATATAAAAAATGAAAAAAGAGAAATGTAAATCAAAATAAGCCTGAGGTTTTAGCTCATATCCAACAAATTGGCAAAGATGACAAAAATGATCAGTTTTGGAGAAGATAAAGAAAGAAAGGCACATTGTTGTCAGAGTTGTGAAGCAGCCATATATTTCTAAGAATTATTAATGGATTATGAGCTCAATATTTATGTTTTGTTTAATATTGTAATATATCTTTTGATGGTCTTGGTGCATATACAATATAGTGAAGTTACATATAGAGTTTATCCTTCTAAAATATTTTAGATTTTTGTTTTAGTTTTAGAGCTAAAAAGTGACTTAAGAGGGGATCTAGTCTACCCCCATAATTTTATATGTGAGAAAACTAAGACCCACAAAGATGAAACAACTTGTCCAAGGGAAAACAATGCC
The DNA here is from genome assembly GCF_011100635.1 of Trichosurus vulpecula. NCBI lineage: Eukaryota > Metazoa > Chordata > Mammalia > Diprotodontia > Phalangeridae > Trichosurus > Trichosurus vulpecula. Next base: position 330,012,635 of record NC_050576.1, on the reverse strand, counting down.
CAAGGCAGGGTTTGAACCTTAAGGCTTAAAGTTCTTAACAATTCTTTTCCAATATCCCTGCCCCCACCCACACTGGAGACAATTCAGTTACAGTTATGGTGATTAAAGCAAAAAACTAAGTAGATATCTTTCCATTAAAATGTAGGAGGAAAAGTTTATTTAACATTTAAACATAGTATTTAGAAGTCAAATGAAAGATAAATTATTATGGCAATTTAAGAACAACTTTCCTTTATGCAGGAATCTAATATAGGAAGAGAATAGCCATGTTAGGGCAGGGAAGTGGCACAGTGGATAGAGTGCTGGGCTAGGAGTCAGGAAGGCTTGACTTCTTGGGTTCAGATCTGGCCCTAGAAACTAACTCTGTGACCCTGGGCAAGTCACTTAATCCTGTTTGCCTCAGTTTCCTCATCTGTAAAATGAGCTGAAGAAGGAAATGGCAACCTACTCCAGTATCTCTGCCGAGAAAATGCCCAAAATGGGGTCACAAAGAATCTGACATGACTGAAATGTCTGAACATTTTTTATCTGTGTGGTCTTGACCAAGGCACCTGACCTCTAAGTGCCTCATTTTCCTTGCTTGTAAGTTAAAGGAGGTGACCAATATGATCTTTAAGTTCCCTTCCAGTTCTAGATGAACAAGAAAGTCCTTTAGTTCTTGATCTTTAAACAATATTTTTTTTCTAGCTCTGATCCTTTTACAGCAGTTCACAAGTTATACCACCTATTTTTGAGCTATGCTACATGTAGTGAGCTCTATTTATACTTGCTACATTACAGCTCATTTTTCAGGCACTCCTCATTGGGTTCCACTGCTAGCTCTAAACACATCTTATTCATATGCCCTGCCCACATACAAAAGAGCTATGTTTCAGTGGGAATTGCTTTTGTATTGATAGAAGTTCATGTAGTCATCCTGTTTTAGTGAGAGCTACAGATGAAACTTCTAACTAAATGTAATATCTGTGGTAAATTTATAGTTATATTGCAAACAGAGCTGAGTACCACTATGCTTTTTAGTGAACTATTTTATTAGGCTGCTGTGTAGTGAAATCTTTAATTAATATTCTCTTCATAAGTTCATGTTTGTCTTTTTACATTGATCTTCAACATTGTCAGTGAGTGTTGCACTAGACCTGACCTATGTACCATCCAGAGAACAGAATTTATGAACAACATTAAAACTATGCCTATAACTATGGCAAAAAAATGAAGAAAGGAAAATTGCTAATGGCAAGTACCAACAATATACGAGAAATTAGTTTTTCTTACCTGTATGCTTCCTAATCTAAGCTTTTCTCTTTCTGTTTCTCAAGGTCCCTTAGACGTGATCCTGTTAAAGAATTCTAACTGAGGTTTTCATCAAAGAGCCATAATTCATACTCTTATGTCTATTCTTGGTTTCTAGACTCAACCTAATAGAGTTTGAGGAGGTCTCATGTGTATTGAAACATAACAAATTTTACATATGGATAGATAGATAAAATATAATATATGTATGTATATGCATATGTATATACATATACATATATGCATATGCATATATGTATAGGTATGCATATACATACATATGTGGGGTATATGTGTGTATATAATATCCTGGCTGCAACTATCCAAATATCTCATCAGGCTTTCATTTGCTGTGCTTCATGATTCTTTCTTATAAGCTGATTTTTTTAATGAATTTTTTCATTGAGTAATAAAGTGTATAGAGTTAATGGCACCTTGAAAAGTAAAAAACAATTTTTATCTATCTTTTAAAAAGTCAAAAAGTATATTTTTAAGGCTTAAATTCTGTAGAAATTGATATCTAATCTCTTCTAAAATAACTTGATTAGTAGGAAAAACAAATGCAGCTAAAGAGTAAATATTAGTCATAGAGTAATTAGAACTAATCCATAAGTCAGCATATTAGATACTGAGGCTCTAGAGTCTGTATTGACCTCCCCTCCTCCACCCCCCCAAAAAAACAGTATCTTAATGACACGGAATTTTCTCTTAGAGATAAAAGGAAGAAAGCATTATTGTCAAGAAGTTTTTTTTTTTAATTCTCATTTCATTTTGATGTTGATTGGAGAGAGCAGATAGAGAACAACTTAGAAGTCTTAGAAGTGAGAAGATAGATGCTGTGTTAAAAGGATTAGCTAGAGGGTGGGGGAAAAAAAAAACTCAACAACTCTATTCTGAAAAAAAAATTTTTTTTTTGTTCTGGGCATTCGCCAGAGCTAGAAAACATAACATGGCAGTTGTTTCTTAGTAGAAAAATTCATCTATAGTTTCTGCTTCTTTATCTCTCTTTTTTCCCCCAGATTTAGAAGTGAGCTAAGCTATAATAAAACATTTATTTCTCTTTGTTTCTTTGAGGGAAGACTATGTCTTTGAAAATATAGATACAGTAAACTCTCAAGTATGAACACAAATGGAGTGAATCAATGAGAAAACATAATCTCATAATTGTATATGGAAACAAAATGTAACAAAACTTTGGAAAGAGAGATGTGTACCATTCACTGCCTGGTAAGAGTTTTGAACAAGTAATAATGCAAACTAGAGCCCTAGTGAAACCAGTTCATCAAGGTTAACTACTATCTATATCTATGTGAAGTGATTTTGTCAGCCCTAGAAAGGTTCCCTGGATGCAAAAATACCTCTCCCATCTGGTCAATGATTCTTGAAATCACTTTAATAAAGAAAAAGAAAAGGGAATTTATTGCACAATAAAAGATGTTTCACATTGCAAATTCTCCTGCTAAAGCGAACATAGTGACACATTCTCCCTGATGTATAAATGACTGATACCAGATGCTTACATGAAAGCAGATTTGGATCCAATCTATCCAATTCAACAAATATTTATTAACCTGTTTCCATGAAGGACACTCTGCTAAGTATTGGAGATAGAAAGAAAAAGTAGAAGGATATAATATGAGAACCAACAAGTATATGTAATTGGAGTGTGAGAAAGAGAGAGAGAGAGAGAGAGAGAAAAATTTGGGGGATAAAGGAATCCTCCCTAGGGGACATGAGCTCTCCCTTGAAGTAAGTACATTATGAAGATTAACAGATAGAAAGGGAAAATCCATTTTAGCCTAGGGAGATAGTCAACGCAAAGAAACAGAAGCAGAAGATGGAGTATGAAGTTCAGTGTAAAGGAAGTAGAGCAGTTTATTTGGGAGATCACATGGAGGGCACTAGCAATGGTAGACATTGAAGAGGAACCAAGAGCCAGATAGTAAAGGATTCTAAAGTTTGAGCTGACCTCTTTGTATTTTATTCTAAAGGCAATAAGGAGCCACTGAAGACTCTTGAGCAAGGAACAAATATGGTCAGGCTTGTATTTCAGGGGAAAAAATGTGTTTTGGCAGCATTGTGGAGGATGGATATGAAAGAGAGACTAGAAGCCAGGAGTCTAATTTCTAGGCTATTACAAGAATCTGGACAAGAGGTAATAAGAAGTAATACCCTTTATTTTAGAAATAGAAAGGATCCTCTGGTTCTCACAGGTACAAAGTTGTGAGCCTCATTCCATTTGTTTTAAAATGTTGTGTTGTTTGAGTTCTACCTCTCCTTTCCTCCAAAACAGTTCAGCTTTGATTTTTACCCCCTTAATGTCAATTTTCCATGTTTAGATGTTATGACTTTGATGTGACATTTCAAGAAAAAAATAGGGAGCCACAATGGTGGAGAGAAGCCAGGAAGTTGCCTGAGCTCTCCAGAGTTTCCCTTGGAAAAAAAGTTAAACCAGATTCTGGAGGGACAAGACCTCAAAAAGACACAGGGAAATAGTTTTCCAGCTTAAGAGACCTTAGAAGTACTTCGGAAAAGATTGGTCTCCCTTAGGTAAAAGGGGAGCACAACCCAGTGCAGATGGTGTCCAGGAAGCCAGAAAGAGGCTCTTAGCCATGGCACAGATCAGTAACCAAGGCTCTACAGTCCTGACTCAGCAGGCCAATGATGAGGACTGCAGCCCCAGTGCAGAAATTGCGAGCCCCAGAATCCAGGCACAACAGGCACAATTAGGCAGGGTCACAATGTCAAAATGCCTACACGTGAAGCCTTGAAATGGAATATGAATTGGTCTCAAGCATAAAAAGTCCCCTTGGAAGAGCTCAAAAAGCATCTTAAAAATCATGTAAGAAAAGAAGAATAAAAATTGAGAAAAGAAATGAGAGTTATGCAGGAAAATTATGAATAAAAGAGTCAACAGCTTGGAAAAGAACCACAAAAATTAACTGAAGAAAATAACTCCTTAAAAAAATAGAATAGGCCAAATTGGGGGGGGGGGATCTACTGAAGAAAACAACTCCTTTAAAAATAAAATTGGCCAAATGGAAAAGGAGGTACAAAAGTTACCTGAAGAAAATAATTCCTTAAAAATTAGAATTGTGCAAGTGGAGATTAACATCTCTCTAAGACATTAAGAATCAGTCTAACAAAATCCAAAGATTGAAAAAAATAGAAGAAAATTTAAAATACCTCATTGGAGAAACAATTGACCTGGAAAATAGATCCAGGAGAGATAACTGGACTACCTAAAAGCATGATTTAAAAATTAAAATAATAATAATAATAACAAAAAGATCCTGGAGAACATCTTTCAAGAAATAATTAAGGGAAACTGCCGTGATATCCCAGAACCAGAGGGTAAAATAGTCATTGAAAGAAACTACTGTTCACCTCCTGAAAGAGATCACAAAACAAAAACTCCAAGGAATATTGTAGCCAAATTCCAGAATTATCAGATCAAGGAGAAAATACTGCAAGAAGCCAGAAGGAAGCAGTACAAATATAAAGGGGCCACAGGCAGGATTACACAGGATTTAGCAACTTTTACATTAAAGGATCAGAGGGCTTGGAATATGATATTCCAGGAAAAAAAGGAGCTTGGATTACCACCAAGAATCAATTACTCATCAAAAATGAGCATAATGTTTCAGGGGAAAGGATGGATATTCAATGAAACTTTCAAACTTTCCTAATGAAAAGAAAAGAGCTGAACAGAAAATTTGATTGTCAAAGTCAAGACTCAAGAGAAGCATAAGGTAAACAGGAAAGAAAAAGGAAAACAAAACATGTTATTCAATAAAACTTTTTACATCTCTACATGTGAAGATTATACATATAACTATTGAGAACTCTCTTTATTAGGGCAGTTAGAAGAAGCATATACAGACAAGGGGTGTGGGTTTGTTGGCTTTGATGTGATGATATTAAAACAAATAAGAGAGTGAAAAAAAAGGATTATACTGGGAGAAGAGGAAAGGGAGAGGCAGATAGGGTAAATTATATCACATGAAGAGACACAAAAAACCTATTACAGTACAGGGAAAGAAGGGAGGTGTGACCATCATTTGAAACTTAGTCTCACTAGATTTGGCTCAAAGAGGGAATAATACACACACACACACACAAACACACTCAGCTGGGCATAGAAATTTACCTTACCCTTTAGGGAAGAAGGAGGGGAAAAGGGAAAGGAAAAGCAAAGGGGGCATTGAAAGAAAGGAGGGCAGACATGGTAGTTAGAAGTAAACGCTGGTGAGAAGGGACAGGATGAAAATAGGGCGAAAATTATAAATGGGGGAGAGGGTAGGGAAGAATAGAATGGAAGGAAACACACAATTAGTAATCATAACTGTGAATGGGATTAATTCTCCCATAAAATGGAAGTAGATACTAGCAGAGTGGATTAAAACCAGAATCCTATAATATATTGTTTACAAAAAAACACATTTAGAGCAGAGAGATACACAGAGAGTAAAGGTAAAAGGCTGGAGCAGAATAAATTATGCTTCAGCTGAAAAAAAAATTAAGGAACAGCAATCCTGACTTCAAACAAAGCAAAAGCAAAAATAGATCTAATTAAAGGAGATAAGGAAGGAAACTACATTTTGCTAAAAGGTATTACAGACAATGAAGCAGTATCAATACTAAGGAAACATGCACCAAGTGGTATAGCATCCAAATTCTTAGAGGAGCAGTTGATTCAGTTACAGGAAGAAATAGACAGCAAAATTATACTAGTAGCAGACCTCAACTTCCCCCTCTCAGAACTAGATAAATCTAACCACAAAATAAACAAGAAAGAAGTTAACAAGATGAATAGAATTTTAGAAAATTTAGGTATGATAGACCTCTGGAGAAAACTGAGTGGGGATAGAATGGAATACACCTTTTTCCTAATACATTAGGATATAAAAACCTCACAATCAAGTGCAGAAAGGTAGAAATATTAAATGCATCCTTTCCAGATCATGATGTAATAAGAATTTTAAAGGGCCAAGGAAAAATAGGTTAAAAACTATTTGGAAAGTAAATAATCTAATCCTGAAGAACGAGTGAGTCAAACAACAAATCATAGAAATAATCAATAATTTCAATAAAGAGAACAACAATAATAAGGCAACATAAAAAAACTTATGGGATGCAGTCAAAGTAATTCTTAGGGGAAATTTTATATCTCTAAATGCTTACATGAATAAAATAGAGAAAGAGGAGATGAATGAATTGGGCATGCAACTAAAAAAGCTAGAGAGACAACAAATTAAAAATCTCCAATTAAATACCAAATTAGAAATTTTGAAAACCAAAGAAGAGATTAATAAAATTGAAAGTAAGAAAACTACAAATAAAACTGAGATGGTTTTATGAAAAAAAATCAATACCAAAACTAACAAAAATCATGATTATCTAAATAGTAGCAGGAAATGCTTTTGACAAAATACAGCATCCATTCCTACTAAGAACAACAGAGAACATAGGAATAAATGGAGTTTTCCTTAAAATGATAAGCAGTACCTATCTAAAACCATGAGCAAACATTGTATGTAATGGGTATAAGCTAGAAGCATTACCAATAAGAGCAGTGGTAAAACGAGGATGTCCCTTATCACCAATATTATTCAATATTGTGTTAGAAATGCAAGTTATAGCAATAAAAGAAGAAAAAGAAATTGAAGAAATTATAATGGGCGATGAAGAAACAAAACCATCACTCTTTGCAAATGATATGATAGTATACTATGAAAAACCTAGAGAATCAACTAAAAAAACTACTTGAAACAATTAACAGCTTTAGCAAAGTGGCAGGGTATAAAACAAACTCACTTAAATCATCAGCATTTCTATACATAACCAAGAAAGCCCAGAAGCAAGAGATAGAAAGAGAAATTCCATTTAAAATAACTGTAGACAATATAAAATATTTAGGACTATACCTATCAAGACAAACAAGTACAAAATATTTTTCACACAAATAAAGTCAGATCTAAATAATTGGAAAAATATCAGTTGCTTGGGTGGACTGAAATAACGTAATAAAAATTACAATTCTACCTAAATTCATTACTTATTCAGTGCCATACCAATCAAACTACCAAAAATTACTTTATAAAACTAGAGAAAATAATAACAAAATTCATCTGAAAGAACAAAAGGTTAAGAATATCAAGGGAATTATTTTTTTTTAATGTAAAGGAAGGTGCCCTAGCCATGCTAGATCTAAAACCATGTTATAAAGTGGAAATCATCAAAACTACTTGGTATTGGCTAAGAAAGAGTGTGGAATACATTAGGTATATAACACATGATAGTAAATGAACATAGTAATAAACCCAAAGTATCCATCTTCTGGATAAGAACTCACTATTTGTCAAAAACTGCTGGGAAAACTGGAAAATAGTATGGCTGAAACTATGCATAGACCAACATCTCACACCTTATACCAATACAAGGTTGAAATGAGCACATGATTTAGACATAAGGGATGATAACATAAGCACATTAGGAGTACAAGGAATAGTTTACTATCAGATTTATGGAGAAGGGAAGAATGTGTGACCAAACAAGAGAAAGAACATTATGAAATGCAAAATGGATAATTTTGATTACATTAAATTAAAAAAAAGTTTTTACACAAACAAACCAAAGCAACCAAGATTAGAAGGGAAGCAGAAAGCTAGAAAACATTTTTAAGTGTTTCTGATAAAGGCCTCATTTCTAAAATATCCAGAGAACAATAACAATAAGAATCATTCCCCAATTGATAACTGGTCAAAGGATGCAAACAAGGTGTTTTCTGATGAAGAAATTAAAGCTACCTATGGTCATATAAAAATGCTTTAAACCACTATTGATTAAGAAAAAACAAATTAAAACAACTCTGAGGTACCACCTCACGCCTATCAGATTGGCTAATATGAGAAAAGGAAAATGATAAATATTGGAGAAGATTTGGGAAAATTGGGAGAACAATGCATTGTTGGTGGAGTTGTGAACTGATCTAACCATTATGGAGGGCAATTTGGAACTATGCCCAAAGGGCTATAAAACTGTGTTTACCCTTTGATCCAGCAATACCACTAGTAAGTCTGTATCCCAAAGTGATCATTAAAACTACTTACAGGTACAAAAGTATTTATAGAAACTCTTTTAGTGGTGGCAAAAAATTGGATATTGAGGAAATGCCCATCAGTTGCAGAATGGCTGAACAAGTTGTATGTGAGTGTTGTGGAATACTATTGTTTTGTAAGAAATGATTAACAGGGAGATTTCAGGAAAAAAAAAACCTTGAAAGACTTACATGAATTGATGCTGAGTGAAGTGAGCAGAACCAGGAGAACATTGTGCACAGTAATAGGAACAATATTGTGTGATGACCAACTTTGGTAGACTTAGCTCTTCTCAGCGATACAATGATCCAAGGTAATTCCAAAAGACTGGTAATAGAAAATGTTATCCATTTCCAGAGAAAGACCTATGGAGTCTGAATGTAGATCAAATCATACTACTTTCACTTTTCTTTTGTTTGTTTATGTGTGTGTGTGTGTGTGTGTTTCCTTTCTTGTGGTTTTTCCTTTTTTTTCTGATTCTTCTTTCACAACATGACTAATGTCGAAATATATTTAACATGATTGTACATGTATAACCTATATCAGATTGCTTGCTGTCTTGGGGTGGGAGAAGGGAAGGGAGAGGTAGAGAAAAATTTGGAACTCAAAATTTTACAAAAATGAATGTTGAAAACTATCTTTACACTTAAATTAAAAATAATGTTAAGAAAAAATACTGTTCAAAGTCAAAATTTTTTTACCAAGTTATTTTACTCTATTTTACAATACTTCAGATCTTACAGAAATTGTAATTAGATTGCTATTCATCTTGGTTAGCCTCACTATACAGGTATTCCATGAAGTGATACATTTTTATATTTCTAACTACAGGAATGGGTAGTGACTGCACTGCATAAAGAAGGGAAGGGGAAAGATCTGAGTGATGTTGTGAAGGTAAAATTGGCAAGACTTGGTAAACAATTGTGTATGTTGAGGGGACATAAAACGAGAGGGAAAGTCCTTGGATAATTCTTAGGTTTTAAAATTCAGGAGCTAGAAAAATAGAAATAGTAATAGATAGATGTGCTAGGCACTGTGCTAAGAGCTTTACAATTAGCATCTCATTTGGTCTTCACAACAACCCTGGGAAGTAGGTGCTATTGTTATCCCAATCTTACAATTGGGGAAACTAAGGCAGATTTAGAGCATGAAAAGGTTCTAAACAGTGATGTGCTGGAACCACTTCATACAAGCTTGTGAGAGTGACTTTATATTTTCAGTGTGAAAAGTTACACCTCGGAAATTGGTAACCACTACAAATTAGGGATTTATTGTTTTATTGATTGTCTAGACTGAACGTGATGCAAAAATGTTAATAATGCTGATTAAACTTAAAAGTGGGTTGTATTTTTTTTTTCCTAGACAGCTGGTTGTAAAATATTCACCAGCACACCCCTGACCTTAGTGGTCATGTGGTTCAAACCTCTTATTATATAGATTGGGAAATTGAGAACCAGAGAGTGGAAATGACTTGCCTAGGGTGGATTGAGAAGGGAATACTGGGAACTTGATGTTGAGGGTTGGGGAGAATTAAGAAGCGATTTCTAGACAGGGATCAAGTGTAGAAAGAAAGTCATGACAGGCACCTGGATTTCTACACAATTTATAAGCTATTAAGTCAGAATCCACTCTCAAGGGTACAAAGCAACTGTAAAGAGGAGGCTAAGTCCTGAAGTCTAGAGGTGTTAAACACATGGCCCAGATTAAAATGTAATTGAGAATCATTTAATAGAATAAATAAAAATATAATAAAACATTTCTTGTTGAATCCATTAGTCTTGACTCTTTGTGACACAATTTGGGGTTTTCTTGGCAGAAGTACTGGAATGGTTTACCATTTCCTTCTCCGACTCATTTGACAGATGAGGAAACTGAGGGAAACAGAGTTAAGTGATTAGCCCAGGGTCACAAGGGTCAGCATGGGTCAGCACTACAGTGCCCAGGTGTTCTAACACAATGTTAATTTGTTGGTTTCTAAGTCAATATGCAGTTCGAAGACATCTTTATATAAGGTGGGCCTAATTTAGTGAGCCCTGTTTCAGTTTCAGCTTGACACCACTGCTTTAGTCTAAAGTAAAATTTTTATTTCTAAATTTTGCTGAGTTTTGATGCCTCAAATGGGAAATTTGCATTCTTAATTGATTAAAAGTTGCCCAGCTGGTGTTCACCCTTAGCAAATCAGAATCAGAGCAAAGATTTCAACTTATAACTTATGGGTTGTTTTTTATTTTGGCTCCCTTTTCACATTTTCTATGTAAAAGGTTCATATAGAGTACTAGAGTACTATCTCATTGATTCAAGTACATTACTTGATAAGAAAGTTCTGAGGTAAATTCTTCTTAGAAATTAAAGGTGGGAGTGGTAGACCTGTGCTTATCTATCCTGATTTGCAATCCTTCAGAAAACAAAGCATTTGCAGGAAATAAGAAAAGTTCTGGCACTAATTAAAGAACCTCCAGGAAATTTAAATAACAACTCCCCCCACACCCCCCACATGCCCACTCCACTACCCACCCCCCCACTTCAGAGATTGATTAATTTCAAAAACAAAACAAAACAAAAAAAAACAAAAAAAAACCCAAAAAAAAACCCAAAAAATAAAAAACAAAATAACTCTTACTTTACAAATGTTTCTAAGGGCAGAATAACCAGATGTAAAGCAGACTTGAAATTTCCTTAACATCAGAAGGGAGAAGTAAGAAGAGTAAAAGAATTTTTCTTTAAAGATCACATCAAAAGATATAATATTTTAAATGTGCAAAATTGACAGCAAGAGAAAACTGACTTGTTTTTGTTTGTTTGAGGAGGGAGAGGTAGACACCATTATAGCAGCAGATTTCATAACACCTGGGACAAGACTTACAGTTTTATGCCTATAAGAATCAATGATTCCTATTTATTCATTCTAAATGTCTCTTGCTTTTGCATAGATTCTAGCTACAGCATTGATCAGGCAGAGAAAATGTGATGCCTCTTCAGGCCCTGACAGCACCACTGAAGCAGAAAATGACTGGCACATTGGGATGGAATCCACAAATTAACGTTTCCTTAGCCTATGCTGGACAAGAGAGGCATCCTGGTATCATGGAAAGCATAATGGCACTGGAATGAAGAGACCTGAGTTCAAATCCCAAATCCGAAATTATACCTGGACCTCTAAGCATTGTCAGTTTCCTCATCTGTACAAAAGATATAATCAGTTATTCTCCATCACTCCATAAGGCTGCTGTGAGGGAAGTATCTTGTAAACATTCAGGTACCATGGAAATGAATACTATTGTTATTTTAATTCCAACTAAGGTTAAAATCAAGTAGATCTCAGAAACTGATACCTTTTTTTCCCTCAGTGGGTTCAGGATCAAAGTCTAGAAAATGAATTATTTTAAAGGAAGGTGGGAAAAGGACAATCTAAGTACATGTGTTTGGTTTAAATACTATCCCAGTGTGTTTGGCAGTCAGACTGAAGCAATTCCAACCATCTATAATCTACACTCAAACACTGAAGAAAAAAATCCTCTGGTTCTTAAGGCAGAGAGCTGTCACAAAATCCATCCATCCAGTAAATTATACTGTACAGAAGGAGTACATCCACCCTCCAGCCATAGTCTACAGATTTGGTAGAACAAATTCCACCTAATAGACTCTTTTTCTACATGTACCCCTTCCATACATCAAAATCATTCAAGATATATACTTACCTTACTGACAATACTTTTGTACTTAAAGTATCCATTATCTATTTCAGTGATGTGGGTGTATCTTCCATTCATGTGAATGAAAGCCCTCTATGATTTAATTGATGGTTCCATACATGGAAATTGCTGAGAAAATTCACAAACATACACATACCCCTCTCTCACTCTCCCCACTCTCTGACAGCTGAGCAAAATTTTGTTTAGGAGATTTTCTTAATTAAGCTAGACTGATCAGTGAACGGAAGGAAAAAGTCCACCATCAAGGCTCATTCTTACGACTTTATCAGCTTAGTTGACAGTGCATTTGAGAACCAGAGGCCACCTGTACCTTATAATGAAGCATTAGAATAAGACTTTGGAAGTCATTTGCAATACTATGTGTTTAAAAAAAGGCAATTCAAGGTTGTCCTAGCTTCCCATGCTTTCCTTTTGAATGTTACTTTATTTTTTAAAAAATTTATTTAACATTTTATTTTTCCCCAGTTACAGGCAAAAAAACCAATTTTTAACATTTGTTTTTAAAACTTTGAGCTCCAAATTCTCTCTCTTCCTTATTCCTCACTCACCCCCATTGAGAAGGCAAGCAATTCAATATAGGTTACATACGTGTAGTCATGAAAAACATGTCCATATTAGTCATATTGTGAAAGAAAACACAGACAAAAAACAATAACTTCAAGAAAAATAAAGAAAGTAGAAAAAGTATGCTTCAATCTATATTCAGACACCATGAGTTCTTTCTCTGGACATGGATAGCATTTTTCATCATAATTCCTTCAGAGTTGTCTTGGATCATTGTATTGATGAGAATAGCTAAGTCATTCAGAGCTGAACATCTTAAAATACTGATGTTACTTTGTACACAGTACATTTCACTTTGCATCAGCTCATGAAAGTCTTTCCAGGTTTTTTTCGCCCCCTGAGAGCATTCTGCTCATCCTATCTTGTAGCACAATAGTATTCCATCATAATCACATACTGCAACTTGTCCATCAATTTCCTAATTTATGGGCATCCCCTCAATTTCCAATTATTTGCCCCCAGAAAAGAGCTGCTATAAAATTTTTTGCATGTATACATATTTTCCCTTTTTTGTTTGTTATGTCTTTTGGGATACAGATCTAGTAGTGGCACTGATAGTTTGAAGACTATGCATGGTTTTATAACCCTTTGGGCATAGTTGCAGATTTCTCTACAGAATAGTTGAATCACTGTGCAACTCCACCAACAGTGCATTAATGTCTCATTTTCCCCACATCCCCTTCAACACTTGTCATGTACCTTTTCTGTCCTATTAGCCAATCTAACAGGTATGAGATAGTACCTCAGAATTGTTTTAATTTGCATTTCCACAATCAGTAGTGATTTAGAACATTTTTTTTTTCATTATGGCTATACATAGCTTTGGTTACTTCATCTGAAAACTTTCTATCTTTTGATCATTTATCAATTGGGAAATAACTATTTTTTATATAAATTTTACTCAGTTTGTATATGTTTGAGAAATGAGGTCTTTATCAGAGAAACTTGCTTCAATTTTTTTTCACAGTTACTGTCACTAATTGTATTGCCTCCATTCTATTGCCCCAATTTATTCTCTCTCTCCTTTCACCCTTTCCCTCTTCAAGTCTTTTGCTTCTGACCAACTCCCTCCCCAATTTGCTTTTTCTTCTATCAACCCCCTTCTTTTACCCCTTTCCTTCCTATCTTCCTGTAGGGTAAGATAGATTTCTATACCCAATTGAATGCACATGCTACTTCCTCTTTGAGCTAATTCTGATGAGATTGTAAGGTTTACTGACTTTCCCCCTTCCCCTCCACTGTAAAAGCTTTTTTTTTTTTTTGCCTCTTTTATGTGAGATAATTTACCTCATTCTACCTCTCCCTTTCCCTTTCCCCTTACATTCCTTTCTCTACTCTTAATTTTATTTTTTATGTCTTCCCTTCATATTCAACTAACACCTTTGCCCTCTAATTATACTCCTTCTAACTGCCCTAATAATGAGAAAGCTCTTATGAGTTACAAGTATCACCTTCCCATGTAGGAATGTAAACAGTTTAACCTTATTAAATCCTTTATGATTTCCCTTTCCTGTTTACCTTTTTATGCTTCTTTTGAGTCCTGTATTTGAAAGTCAAATTTTCTATTCAGATTTGTTCTTTTCACCAAGAATGTTTGAACGTCCTCTATTTCACTTTTCTTCCTCAAAGGATTATACTCATTTTTTCCCCCTAAAGGACTACACTCAGTTTTGCCGGGTAGGTGATTCTTGGTTGTAATCCTAGCTCCTTTGCCCTCCAGAAAATCATATTACAAGCCATCCAATCCAATGAAATGTAGAAGGTGCTAAATCTTGTGTTATCCTGAATGTGCTCCATGATACTTGAATTGTTTCTTTCTGGCTGCTTGAATATTTTGTCCTTGACCTTGAACTCTGGAATTTGGCTCTGATATTCTTGGGAGTTTCCATTTTTGGATCTGTTTCAGGATCTGATCAAAAGATTCTTTTAATTTTACCCTCTGTTTCTAGCATATTGGGGCAGTTTTCCTTGATAATTTCTTGAAAGATGATGTCTAGGTACTTTTTTTTGATCATGGTTTTCAGGTAGTCCAATTATTTTAAAATTATGTTTTCTAGATCTATTTTCCAGGTCACTTGTTTTTTTTTTTCCTATGAGATATTACACAGCTTTTTTCATTCTTTTAGTTTTATTGTTTCTTGATATCTCATAAAGTCATTAGCTTCCATATGCTCCATTCTAATTTTTAAGGAATTATTTTCTTCAGTGAGCTCAGTACCTCCTTTTCCATTTGGCCAATTCTACTTTTCAAGGATTTTTTTTCTTCAGTGAATTTTTGTGCCTCTTTTACCATTTGACCAATTATGCTTTTCTGAGGCATTATTCTGATTGGCTTTTGGTTTCTCTTTTACCATTTGGCCTTGTCTATTTTTTAAGGTGTTATTTTCTTCAGTATTTTTTGTTTCTCCTTTACCAAGCTGTTGACTCATTTTTCATTATTTTCTTCCATCACTCTCACTTCTCTTCCCAATTTTTCCTCTACCTTTCTTACTTGATTTTCAAAATCCTTTCTGAAATTTTCTATGGCCTGAGAGCAATTCACATT
Organism: Trichosurus vulpecula; assembly: GCF_011100635.1. NCBI lineage: Eukaryota > Metazoa > Chordata > Mammalia > Diprotodontia > Phalangeridae > Trichosurus > Trichosurus vulpecula. The sequence goes on along the minus strand of NC_050576.1, from coordinate 329,997,423 downwards.
TTTCTTGGAGACTTTGGGTGTATGAGCTTTGACTTAGTTATTTTCTTCTGAGTGTATATTATGGTTTTCCTTGTCACTGTAGTGACTTTTGAACTCAAGTCCTCCTGACTCCATGGCCAATGCTCTACTTTTTTATGGTCAGAATTTTTCTGTCATTTGCATATTTGCCCAGCCTATTATTTGACATTTAACTCTTTGTTAAAGTATGGCTCTGGCTCCAGGGTGGAGGGCACACTGCCCCAAGCTTCATGGGTTTTGTGCAGCTGTTTTCAGAGCTATTTCTAGACACCTGTAAGTTTTCACTTCTTCCAAGGTGTTAAAATCTAAAGAGAGGTATATTTCTATTCTCCGGGCTTGTGCTCTCATCAAGTACTCTTTTCTGCCCTGGAACTGTGGGGAGGGTTCCCTCCCTGCTGAAGTCATAAACTCTAGTGTGCTAGTCCTCCTCCTCGCCCTGGGACTGCCACCCAGGACCGCGACCTGGATCTGAGTATGGGTGAAGCAACAGATTCCTGCCTCAATCCTAGCAGAGAGAACCCTGTAATCTTCTTCTGACCAGTTGTTTGATCCCCTTACCATCTATTGGCTGAGTGCTCTGGAAGCAGCTGCTGCAGGTGCTGCTTCATTCACTCTCAAGTCCTGTTCCTGGTTTATTGGAGCTGGGTCAGTGCTGGTACAGGCTGTGCTGGACTGTGCTCAACTCTCACCCAGGTACAACAGAGCTTTCCTGCTAACCTTCTAACTAGTCTTTGGCTAGAAAATTATGGGTTCTGCTGCTCCAGAAATTGTCTTATGGCATTATTTAAATGTGTTCATAGGGGTTTGGGGGAAAGGTAAGGAGACTGGCTGACTTTTCTCTGCCATCTAATGTTACCTTATTATTAACTTTATCTGTATTTTGTATATATCTACATTTTATCTCCCCCAATAGAATGTAAGCTTCTTGAGGGGAGTGTTTCACTTTTGTCTTTGTCTTCTCAGCACTTAGCATACTGCCTGGGGGTGCTTAATGAATGCTTATTGATTGACAATTTTAAGGAAAGTGAAAGAGTGCCTTGCAAGATATTTAAGGAGGGGAAGATACCAAAGGTATGTGTGGGGAAAATCTCATACTTAAAATAAAAAGCAACTAAGGAAGCATTGATAATCACTAACCCATATGTCTCTTTTCCCATTCAAAGTAAATTTTTACGAGTGTTAATTATGTGTGATGTTCACTACTGTTTTGGAGAAAATCCAGTGAAGAATTAAAGTTGAAAAGAGATTCTCCTTGTATGATGAGCTCCTCCAGATGGTCCTGTTTTTGGAAGACATTGTACAGATTGCATTAAGCCTTGTAACAGCAAAGAATAACGTTTAAGCAACACCAACCAGAAAAGGAAACCCTTTGTTATCAGGACAATTATCCATATATATTGTTAATGTAATGGATATGGGTGTGCTGACAGGAGCTAATTTCTAGGAAATAGAAAATTAAGCAAAAAAGCAAAGAGCAAGACATAGCTATCTTCTTTCTTGGGGTAGGGGTGGGAAGGGGTGGGAAAGAACACAAATGAGTTGTTATTGTTGTTGCTGGTGGTATTTATTTGTTGTTGCTGTTGTTCAGTTATTTCAGTCATGTCTGACTCTTCATTACCCATCTGGGGTTTTTTTGTCAAAGATACTGGAGTGGTTTGCCATTTCCCTCTCTAGCTCATTTTACAAATAAGGGAACTGAGGCAAACAGGATTAAATGACTTACCCAGGGTCACATAGCTAGTATGTGTCTGAGGCTGGATTTGAACTCAGGAAAATGATTCTTCTTGACACCAGGTCCACCACTCAATCCATTGCAGTGCCACCTAGCTGTCCTAAAATGAATTGTAATGGCAACCTTGGATGTGAATATAGGAATTGGACCTCTTGAGTTGATGTATAGATCTATAATTCACTTGCTGTCTTCTATTACAGTGTAACTGATAATAATAATACTGAGTTTAGATCATTAAGAATGGATTAGATTATGCTCACTACTTGAAGGGATCTGTAGGTGAATCACTTAACCTTTGGTTTGTTCCTCTGTAAAATTAGGGAGTTGGACTATATGACTTCTGAGATCCTTTCCTTCTCTCTATGATCCGATGATCTGTAATTTCACAAGCATGGACTCTTGTTCCACTAATAAATAACAGTTCTATAACTTAGATTATAATGAACAGTTGTAGCAAAAAAAAAAATGTATCAGCCTGTAGTCAGACCTGGTAATGAGTCTCTGAATATAGGCAAGTTTTAGAACACAGTAAATCACTGAGCACATTTGATACCCTCAGTTTATTAATGACCAAAAGTTTTACGAAATAGTTTTAAAAGATTTTGCTAAGGAAACATACATAATTATTAAAAAGCACTCTGAGCACTTAAACAGAATGTGGTTTAGTTATCTGGAAAACATAACTTATCTGGAATATTTAATTCCCTGATGATCCAGATAAACAAAATATGCTTTTATTGGCATGTCAATGAAACTCGGGATGAGTAGTGCAATAACTTATATGCCTAATCAGCCCACCTTAATAGCATTAAGACTTGCAAACCACTTTACCTTGGTAGCCATGTAACAGAGGTAGTGTTAGTATTAAACTGAGGCTTAGGTTAAGTGATTGGCCCATGAACATAAGTGTCTAGTAAGTCTAGTAAGTGTTAGAGGCTGGCTATGAAGCACGTGTCCATTCCAGTGAAACTCTGGGAGCCCTGCTCTGTTCTGACTAGCAATGTTGACTCACCCCTTAACCCTGAGGTAAACTCATGGGAATCTCACTATGGCAAGCAGTTTCTAACTGCTTCTGTTGCGGGGTAGAGATCTCTCCAAGGACACTTCTGCAACCCCTCTCTCCCTGAAGTTTGTCTATTCTGGTGACCCTATGGGTGACCCCAGCTAGGAACCTGCTCAGCAGCCTGCCTCTGTTGGCTAGAAGTGGCCTAAATTGATCCTGTGTCCAAGGCAAAATATGGACTTTCCATAAAATAGAGGACTTTCAAGCTTTCTCAGTGAAAAGGCCAGAACTGAATAGAAAATTTGACTTTCAAACACAAGAATCAAGAGAAGCATGAAAAGGTAATCAAGAAACGGAAATTGCAAGGGACTTACTAAAGTTGAACTGTTTTGTTTACATTCCTACATGGAAAGCTGATGTGTATGATTCATGAGACCTCAGTATTAGGGTAGTTGAAGGGAATATGCACATATATATGTTTATGTATCTATATAGGTGAATGTGTATGTATGTATGTATCTATGTGTATATGTATGCATGTGTATGTAGGTATATATATATAGTGTGCTTTTATATATGTATATACATATATATATACATATATATATATGTATATATATATATATATATGTAAAAGAGAGAGAACAGACACAGGGTGAGTTGAAGATGAAGGGAAGATATGTAAAAGAAATAAAATGAAATTAAGGGATGAGAGAGCAACATACTGAGAGAGGGAGATAGGGAGAGATAGAATGGGGTGGATTATCTCGCATAAAGGTGGCAAGAGGAAGCAGTTCTGTAGGAGGAGGGGAGAGGGCAGGTGAGGGGGGAATGAGTGAACCTTGCTCTCATCAGATTTGGCCTGAGGGGGAATACCATACATACTCAATTGGGTATCTTACCCCACAGGAAAGAAGAGGGAGGAAGATAAAAAAAAATAAAAGGTGGGGGAATGATGGAGGGGAGGGCAGATGGGGGTGGAGGTAATCAAAACAAACACTTTGGAAAGGGGACAGGGTCAAGGGAGAAAATTCAATAAAGCGGGATGGGTTGGGAAGGAGCAAAATGTAGTTAGCCTTTCACAACATGAGTATTGTGGAAGGGTTATACATAATGATACATGCGTGGCCTAGGTTGAAGTGCTCGACTTCTTAGGGAGGGTGGGTGGGAAGGGAAGAGGGGAGAGAATTTGGAACTGAAAGTTTTAAAAACAGATGTTCAAAAACAAAAAAAAAAGTTTTTGCAAGCAACTAAAAAATAAGATACACAGGCAATGGGGCGTAGAAATTTATCTTGCCCTATAAGAAAGGAAGGGAAAAGGGAATGAGAGGGGAGGGGGGTGACAGAGGGGAGGGCTGACTGGGGAACAGGGCAACCAGAATATATGCCATCTTGGAGTGGGGGGGAGGGGAGAAATGGGGAGAAAATTTGTAATTCAAACTGTTGTGAAAATCAATGCTGAAAACCAAATATGTTAAATAAATAAATTTAAATTGATCCTGTGGTCCTTATAGGAAAGTGCTGTCACCTTGCAATAATTAACTTATGAACAATCCCCAGTTTCATCTATGTACCTAACAGCCCCCTACTTCTGAGTACGTAGAACCTCTGTTTGTAAGTCTCCTCACTGAACTTCCCTGTAAGACAGTTCATCGTTCCAAATTGCAACTCCTTGATCCTGAATAAATGCCTTTGTTGATCTGATTTTTCTACAGGCTTGACACAAGCTTATCAAATTAGAAGTTTAGCATATGTTTCAACATTCCTCACTGCTATTCAGTTTATCAAATTGTTTTAATACTGAGAGAAATTCATTTTCCTTCTGATTTTCATTTTATTTTTATTATATTCCATTTTATTTTATTTTAAAAATACACAGTTGGCAAACTGATTTTAGAAAAGATCCTTGGTATATAAACTTTTTAAAATAGAGGGTCCCTGTGAGTTTAGGAGCTGAGAAATCCCTGAGATCATTACATATGAAAAGAGTGCCCTCTATCGACTCTGTATGGCCATTCAACTCTCTAAACATGTAGGTTTGCTGTTATAACTATCATCCTTCTGTGGCATATGACAATGGCACCTAAATCCCTTAGTTAACACTGTTCATCGTGTCTCTGAAGGTTTTGCAGACACTGTTACATGCAGTATATCATGCTACAGGTCAAAAATCTTCCTTTTGTAGATAGGCTAGGAAACAAAGAAAGAAGTCAGAAATGAAACTATTCTCTTCAACACTCCAAAAGTTATATTATTTACTTTTATGCAAACTAAAACTGATGTGGTCTGATCATACCTGGAAAAAATGTGATCACTTTTGGGCAATAGCATTCAGGAAGGACATTAATACGCTGGAATACATCTGGAGATGAGCAATCGGGCAGGTAAAAGAGGGGAAGGAAACAAATATTTATTAAGCACCTACTATGTGCAGGCATTGCACTAAGTACTTTACAAATATTATTTCATTTGAACCTCATAGAAATCCTGTAAAGTATGTGATATCCCCACGTTACAGTTGAGGAAATAAGGCAGATGGAGGTTAAGTGACTTCCCAGGGTCACACAGCTAGTAGGTGTCTAAAGTTGGATTCAAACTCAGATCTTCCTGACTCCAGGCCCAGAGCTCTATACACTGTACTACCTAGTTGCTTTTAAATGCCTTTAATCTATATTATGACAGATTATATACGTATGTATATATATATATAGATAATCAATATACATATATAATTATATATTAATATAGATTAATCTATATTATGAAGACAGATTAAATAATTCTGTGCAGGTGGTGGTGTTAAGTAAGTCAGCCATGTCTGAGATTCTTCATGATCCTGCGGACCATAGCACACCCAGCCCTGTTATCCTCCATTATCTCTTGAATTCTGTCCAAGTTCACGTTCATTGTTTCCTTGACAGTATCTATCCCATCCTCCACCATTGCCTTTTCCTTTTGCTTTCAATCTTTACAAACATCAGAGTCTTTTCCAACGGGTCCTGTCTTCTCATCATGTGGCCAAAGTTTTTAAGCTTCAGCTTCAGTATTTGACCTTCCAGTGAAGAGTCTAAATTGATTTATTTAAGCATTGACTAATTTGGCCTCCTTGCTGTCCAAGGGATTCTCAAAAGTCTTCTTCAGCGTCAAAACTTGAAAGCAACAATTCTGCAGTACTCATTTTTCTTTATAGTCCAATTGTCACAGCCATGTAGTGCTAGCCATATATTGCTACTGGAAAAATCATATACAGACCTTCGTTAGCAAGGTGATGTCTCTGCTTTTTAGTGCGCTGTCCGACTTTCCTTTTAAGGAGCAAGCAATAATATTATTGTACATGTAGGTCTCTTCCCCCTTTTATGATCTCTTTGGGATAGAGGCCAAGTAGTGGCATTTCTGGATTAAAGGGTATACACTGTTTAATTGCCCTTTGAGCTTAGTTTCAAATTGCTCTCCAGAATGGTTGGATCATCTTTTTTTCTGGGGGTAAAGACTTGGAAATTGAGGGGATGACCATCAATTGGGGAATAGCTGAACAAGTTGTGGTATATGAACTTAATAAGACGCTGTTGTGCTATAAGAAATGAAAAACAGGTAGATTTCAGAAAAAAAGAAAGCTGTAAAGGCTTACATACACTGATGCAGACTGAAGTGGATGAAACCAGGAGAACATTGTACACAGTATCAGCAACCTTGTGCTATGATCAACTACGAAGAATAAACTTTTCTTAGCAATACAAGGATTGATGACAATTCCAAAGGACTCACGATGGAAAATGCAATCCACATCCAGAGAAAGAACTGATGAAGTCTGAACGTAGATCAAAACATACTATTTTTATTTTCTTTACTTTTATGTGGTTCTTTTCTTTTGGGCTGTTTCTTCTTTCACAACTTGACTAACATGGAAATATGGTTTATATGATCATATGTTCGCAACCTATATCAAATTGCTTACCAGCTTAGGAATGGGGGAGTGAGAGAGGGAGGGAGATAATCTGGAGCTCAAAATTTTTAGAAAATGAATTTTAAAATTGTCCTTACACGTAATTGGGAAAAAAATGAAACACTATTTAAAATAAATTGAATAACAAAGCCCACTACTGTTTCTACAGTAATTTAAGATTTAAAAAACAATTTTCTTAATATGATTTCATGAAGCAGGTACTGTAAAACTCTCATTATCCCATTCTGACACAAGTGGAAAATGAGGTTCAGAAATACTGCTAATAAATGTCAGAGCTAGGATTTAAGCCCAGGTTCTGTGGTTTAGAGAACGGTATATGATGGCTTTTTCAAAACATTTCCTTAATGGATATTCCTCCTTCCCCATTCTGTGCAATCCTAAATTCACTAATTATTTTAATAATTTAGTAGCATTTCAAACTGTTTTATAGTATTTGACTTTTCTGATCAGGAACACAAATGTTGACCTACAATGCTATATCATTAAGGCAGAATTTATGACTTCAAAGATAACCATGAATATGCTTGAATGGTCCAGAATCACAGGATATAAGGAATTCTCTAAGTAGAAGGAAGAGGAGTTAAAGCATTTATTGAAACTCAAAAGTAGCAGACCCACGAACCAGTGTCCCCAATTCAACATCCTGGCAAGAACCTTCCAAAACCAGTATGCCCATCTCATAATAGTGACCAGGAGACCACAGAAAAAGATTACAGCAGCAAGCCAAGCCATACTGGTGCTTCCCCCCCAATGCCAGGGCCCTCCAGCAAGAAGACCACCCACTGGCCTCAAGCCCTTGCTCAGCATTCTCCAGTCTCCACGAGGGTCAGTCCTGCTTTTTTGTAGTGCCTGCTGCCGTTGCTGCCGCTTCCGCCACAATCTCCAAGCTGTGTTCCAGCTAGCTGACTGCTTCCTCTCTCCTTCAGCTCTTAACTGCTCTCACTGACTCCCTCACCAGCAGCCTCTTAGCTCTGCTCCAACCGTTCAGCAAGCTCCTCCCACCACAGGCTTCATGTCATCATGTGGACCAGAACTCAGACACCTACCATTGGCTCCAGTCCTAGCCACTCCCCCCAGGACCCTGAGAGCCCTGCCCCCGAAGCCCACTCAAATGGGCGGGGAAGATCTTTCCATTCACTGATTGCCTTTACAAATGCTTAATCTCATGTGAAGTATTGTGTATAATTTATGAGTTCCCTTAAGTTAGATTTTAGGGGGAAAAAGATATATTAAAAAAAATACATTCTTTCCTTCATGGGAGAATGCGTGTAGGATGTAGACCATGATCAAAGTACATAAAGTTGCTCATTTCATGAAGCCATTTGAGTGGCAATTGGTCATAGGTAACCAACCAGTCTGGGTAGAGGAATCCTTCAAGGAATGTTGAATGTGTAAGCTGTAGGGTGGGGGGGGGGGGGAAAGTCTTAATTCCTTTATTTGGCATTTAAGGACCATAACAGCCAGGTCTTTTTCATAGTTCTTTTTCTAGATGTGGACAGCAGTTTCCATCATGAGTCTTTTGGAGTTGTCTTAGATCTTTGTATTGCTAAGAAGAGGTAAGTCTATCAAATTTAATCATCACACAATGTTGCTGTTATTGTATACAATGTTCTCCTGGTTCTGCTCACTTTACTTGCCATCAATTCATATAAGTCTTCCCAGGTTTTTCTAATAGTCTTCTTAGACTTTACACCTCACCACTTATGCTGATCTGCAACTATACTGAGTGACTTGCTGTTCCTCACACAAGACACTCCATTGCCCAAATCCATGAATTTTAACAGGCTATCCTCTGTCCCTGGAAGGTTTCTCCTGACCTCTGATCTCTTATTTCCCTGACTTCCCTCAATTTCAGTTTAAAGATTTCTTTCTACCTCAGCCCTTTCCTTCTCCCTTCCTCTGTTAGTTCCTTCCTTCTGAAATCACCTTCTATTTACAGGGCCACCTGTATCTTGTATGTTTATAGCTATTTGCATGTTTTCCCACTTCATTAAAATCTGATGCCCTGATATTGCCTTTCTTTTGCATCCCCAAAACTTAGCACTGTGACTGGCACAAAGTATTTAAAAATAAATGCTTGTTGACTGACTGACTTGGGATGGGGAGGCATAATAGCTGCCCATAAAAATTTAAAGAGGTTTAATTTGGAAAAAGTATTTCATTTGTTTTGTTTGATCTTTGAGGGTAGGCCTAGATTAGTGAGTAGAGTTTCAAAGTTGAATTCCAAATTTAGTTTTCAAGTAGGTGTAATAATAATTAAGGTGGTACTTTTTTACTCTCTTCTCTTTTGGAGCACTTATTTAATTAAGTGCCCTTGATGAGTCTGGCCCTTGTTTCTTTGATTAAATCAGGAGTCTTTGATGACCTCCTTACCTCAAGGGAAAGCCTGGTTTGCTTGGGTTTGAGTGACATTTTTGTGACAACAGAGACTTTTAGGCCACAGGGGTTTGATTCCCAGGTTTGTGATGCTTTTAGGTCACACATTGTAATGCCCTTTGACCCTGAACAAGATATATAAACCCAGAGGTTGGCATTCTCCCTGGGGGTTCTCTGTCACTGCAAGAGTGGCATAGTACTCTGGGCAGCCATTTTAAGAGCCCCGCCTTGTAAATCCAGATGTTGATGCTTTCCTGGTAACTATGAATTGTGATTTGGTCTGTTTATATTGTATATGTTTATAATTTGTTTGTATTTTCTCTGAAGTTCAGGTTACTGGCTTTTCCTCTTGAACAGGTTACTGGCTTTTCCTCTTGAACTAAGTGAATGATATTTATATGTTGGATTAAAATAAGATTGTTAACCTCTTAACGTTACTAGTAAAGCAGATCAAAAGAATCTGTGTTAGCAGCTTTCTCTTGTTGCTGGTCTTGTTGGGTCTTATACCTCAACAGCTGCTGCTAGCTGAATTGTTGCTACTGTGGAGGGGTGGGGTGGCAAACTTTTTAACAATAGTAATAACCAGCCGAAGGTAGAATTTACAGCTTATAAAGGCAGGACAGCCACAAAACATTTAAAAGACTTCTTAGTAATGAGAGCTGTTCAAAAATGGAAAGTCAGTCTTAGATGGTAGTAAGTTCCCCTCACTTGGAGACATAGGATGGGCTACCTATCCTCTGAGATCCTATCCAGTTCTGATATTCTGTGATTTTTTGATTTCTTCTTATTAGAGACATGAACAGTGTGCCAAGGGTATGCTTGCAAATGGTACGATCTACATACATGTTTGTGTCAATATTTTATGCCCCAATCCCTAAATGCAGTAAATCCCCCTTTCCCCTTCCCTCCTTTTCTTCCCATGTAAGTAGAGCACAAATTGCTGTCATTTTTTCTCTAAAGTATCTTTGGTATGAAGACAAAGTTCAATAAATCCACTCCATAAACCAGAAAGTTAGTGAAGGCAAAAGAACAAAACAATTGTATAAAAGCCATTTTTATATGTCTCCATATCTGTTACTTTGTAAAAGTCTTGTCACTATATCATATAAAAGATTCAAGAGCAGGAGAAAGTCTGGAAAAAGGTTAATAAAAAAAGATTAGAGAAGGTGAATTTGTATGTCTTGGGGGGGGGTGAAGAGATGTGACATAAATCGAAATAACAACAAACTAAAAACTTAGTTCTTTCCGTTTGAAAAAAAAATAAAGAAAAAGGATATGATTGCAACCTATCAAATCTTGAATGACACAAATGAGAAGATAAAGACAGTATCTGCAAATAGAGGTCACAGTAACAAATGTATAGCTTGGCCTCAGTGTAGAAAGTCAGTCAGTTGGTCAGTTAATAAACATTAATTAAATACCTATTATGTGCCAGGCACAGGATTAACTTCTGGGGATACAAAAAAAAAAGGCAAAACATGATCCCTGTCCTCAAAGACCTCTCATTCTAATGGGGGTAGGGAGAACAACATGCAAACAGCTATATATTTAGAAAAATGTGTGTATGTATATATCTATATATACATGTTTTAGATATATGAGTACATACATATTTATGTTTATACATACATACATATATGCATGCATGCATACATACATGGTAGATGGAAGACAATTTCAATTGACTGTATTAGCAATGGAGTTAGGAGTGGGAAAGGTGACTGAGAAGGGACTCCTGTAGAAGGTAGGGTTTGAGCTGAATCTTGAAGGGAATTAGAGAAGCCAGTAGGCTGAAGAGAGAGGTAGAGTCTTCCAGGAATGGGAAATAACCATTGAAATAACATGGAGGAGGAAGACGAAATCATGGTAGATGTTGGATTGCAGTTCAAGAAGACTGAAAAGAGAGGGAGGAGTCAGGTTATGAAAGGTTTTAAAAGCCAAAGAGAAATTTTATACATAGTCCAGGCAATAATATGGAGTTACTACAGTTTATTGAGTATAGGGAAAGAGGGAACAAGCATTTGTTAGTCACCTACTATGGGTCAGACACTGTATTAAGTACTTTATAAATCTACCTCATCTGATCCTCACAGCTCTATAAGGGAGACAACATTATTACCTCCCCCTTTAGAGTTGAAGAAACAGAGGATAAGTGAGAACCTCCATGTGGGGTAATATGTTCTGATCTGTACCGTAAGAAAATCACTCTGGCAACTGATTGGAAGATGGACTGCAGTCAGAAGACAGTTGAGGCAGGAAGACTTAACTAAAAGACTATTGCAATGATCCAAGTGATGAGATAATGAGCATATGCCCCAGTGCTGGCTCAGTGAATAGAGAGACCTGAATACACATATGAGATGTGAAACCTAAACAACACGACTTGGCAACAAATTGTATATGTGGAATAAGAGTAAGAGTTGTATCTTTGGGCCACCTAGTTCAAGATGTCCAATAGGACATCCAATAGGAGATGTGAGGGGAGGTCAGGAGAGAGGTTAGGACTGAATAAATTGATTTAGGAATCATCTGAATAAAGGGGACAATTAAATCTGTGGGAGCTAATGAGATCACAAAGTAAGAGTAAAAGAAGAGGCCCAAACACTGATCCCTTTGCACATGCAGTAGAAATATAGTCCATGCACTAATAATCAAAAAACATTTATTAGGGGCTTATTGTGTGTAAGGTATTGCCCTAACCACTGAAGATAGAAAAATAAAAATCGAGATGGTAGCTCTCCTCAAGGAGCTTTAGATTAAAAAAGGGTAAGTCACATATCCAGCAGAATGACGGACAAGGAAATATGTTTTGGTCTTTGTAATTGGAGATTGTCGAACGCTTTCTGGAAGTAATATTAATGGTGATTTGATTATGGTTCTCAAAGCAAGAGTCAGAAAGCTGGTGGGCCATGGTAATATATACCTGGTGGCAGAGAAGAAAAAGACTGGGATGTAGAAATATGGTTGGGTGGGTCTGGAATTATCTAGATAAAATGAGCTGTCATCTGTCAGGATGAGAGGGAACAGTAGTAGTAACAGTAGTGATATGGAAACAGGGGGAAAATGATGATGGTGAAGCAGTCTGAAGCCAGTTAGATATGGAAACCCATAATTGCATACATACATACACATGGTAGATGGAAGACAATTTCAATTGACTGTATTAGCAATAGAGTTAGGAGTGGGAAAGGTGACTGAGAAGGGACTCCTGTAGTACTAGTAGTACCCTTAGACTAGAGCTATTGGAGTGGTGTTATATAGATATAAGTTTAGCCCCACATTCCTATTGAAGATTGGAGAAAAGATCATCCAGCTGCATCTATCCTTTACCCTGCCTGTTCTACCCCCAGATGCTACTGTCATTTCCTTTACTTTTCATGGATAATTCATGCCCACCTGGGAGCCTTGTCTGTCTGTCTGTTTGTCTGTCTGGGGCATTAGATATAGCATTGGGCCTAGAGTCAGTAAAAATTGAGTTCAAATCCACCCTCTGGGGCAGCTAGGTGGCACAGTGAGTAGAGCACTGGCCCCGGAGTCAGGAGGACCTGAGTTCAAATCCGGCCTCAGATACTTGACACATGTACTAGCTGTGTGACCTTGGGCAAGTCACTTAACCCCAATTGCCCTGCCAAAAAGCAAAAAAAAAAAAAAAAAAAATCTACCCTCAGCCACTTACAAACTGTCTGATCCTGGGAAGTAGTGTGACCTCTATTTCCATTTCCTCATCTTTAAATTAACAATAATAGTAGCACCTCCCTCAAGGTTATCAAGTGGGACAATATCAGGCACTTAGTACAGTATAATACTAATATATGATAAGCACTTAATAAATGTTTTTTTCTCCACCGTTACTTGTTCGTTTTTTTGTCTATCTTTCTATCAGTTTAGGTATCTGTCTGACTATATATCTATCTATCCATCTATTATATATTCTACAGCAGTGTTAGCAACTTCCAAAACGAAATTCAGATATTTGAATCATGAAGCCAACCTCAATATCTCAATATGTCTATTGGAAATGTAGTGATTGGGCAGTCAATTCCATCAGTGCCTCTGGATTGATTCACTTTTTTTTTTTCCAAAAAGCAATGTCTGTGGTTTATAAATATTATAAATATAAATAGCTCATCTATAGAAAACAGGCAACTTAAAGTAGATGGTTAAAGAAGAATCCACTTTTCTTCTGCTCTATGCTAGGGGTGGGGCCAAGGGAAGACCCACATCAGGTGGAGTTGTTGGCTGTAGCTGCTGCTCACTGGGTTTCCTCACAGGCTCACAAGTTTCTCACTGAGAGCAATTTGTGACTGGGTTAGGTTGGCAAGGTAAGTCACCATCAACCGGTCACGGTCTCGAAGTCCTCAGGGGCAATCTTGGGAACCTGGCTAACCAGGACCATCAGGAAGCGGCCAAGGTGTTGTCAGCTGATGCCTTTCCAGACAGCACATGCTCAGCACACTGCAGCATTGTGCTTAGAGCATCTTGTATCCGGGCTGATGCCCCACCACCTTGCTGCAGATCACTTAGAGGGCCAATCACACGGTTGGAGCTGAAACACGTCTCCATGATCAGGTCGATTCCAATTCGCTCAGTATCATAGTAGACATATTTCACTGTCATCGTTTTTCCATGGAAGCACTGACATAGGCTTTGATGCTCCTTTGTCTGTTCTGGAGGCTGGGGTTCACAGTGAGGCGAATGGGTCTATGGGCCTCCCTGCTGTAGTACTCATGAATCAGCACCAAGCGTCCTGTGATGTCACGGCCCGTGGCAAACCAGCCCAGAATAAGCTCACTTGGAGAGACATCATACATATTCTTACCAGATTCCACGTCCTCGGAAGCCTCATTCTCAGACTCATCATGTGGCACTGAAAAGCAGTTGGTGACCTCTACCGAGTGTTTGTCCACTGTTCCCAGCAGAGTGCTGATGACGCGGCCCGCGCCCTCGCGGCGACGCTCGTAGATGTCCACGCCGGAGGAGAGGATGGCCGGGCGCTGCCGGGCCACGCAGACGCCCGGGAACTGCCTGAGAGCCCGGGCCGGAGGGGGCCTGGCCCTGGGCCCGTGGCTAGGCCAGGGTGGGACTGGAGGCCAAGACTGTGGTGGATCGGAAGCAGACTCCCGGGTTGGGGTCGGGGCCCCGGTCGAAGTCTGGGAGGAACCTGAGGCCGCCGTCGCATCAGTGAGCAAACTGTCAAACTGGTGTCTACCTCCTCGAGTCTGCGTTTGAGGGTTAGTAAAGCTCCGTGAGTTCACGAACCACAGCGTTCCAAAGACATAGGGAAGGCATAAAAACGTCGAGCGTCTTTCTAATTTTAACATAGCAGTACCCGCGTTATATTGTACACGTAGGAATGTGTGCAGATGTGGATTATAATGTATTATATATGCATATATGTATTAGTCGATTTCCAAAAGAAAATTCAAAAGAAAAATAAGCGTTCGTAATGAAATGAAATTAAAGAAATAACCGTACTTATCCAATACCTGTAGAATTTCAATCATTAATAAAATGATCAATTATTTGAGTATAAATCTTAATAGACGTGATTTTAACTGATTAAAATTTATATGAAACATTTGTAGAGACAAAAGATAATTTTAAAGTTTGGGGTCATTTTTTAACTTTAACTAGAATATTAAATTTCTTACTAAATTACAATACTCTAAAACATTTTCACTTTAAGTGTTGCTAGCCACGCTTGAGAGTGAAAACATTTGCAGGCCTATACTGACATCTGGTGGATATTCTATTTATTATCCTAAACAGAATATCAAACAAGTAAATGGTACCAACCTGCTAGTACAATTTGATTTTAGGTGGATGAAAGAACTCCGTAAACTGTTAAATTTCATCATCTGGGGAATGGAAACATTAGGTTACACTGCTAATGATGAGACTTCAGACCTTAGGACAACTAAAATGATTAAGGTGATGGAGTGGAGAGAGAGTTTTAAAAACTGGATGTAACAATTTGGGAAGGCAGAATGAGATCAGAATCTATAAAATTTTGAGAGAAATGGAGAAAATGAGTTTGTTCATCAAATCTTAATATCCTAGAACATACTTCTCCCTTAAAATGTAACTTGAAAAAGGTAAGGGTAAAAGTTATTAAACAACAACAACAAAATCTGTTAGATCTTTTTAATAATGTTGTAGCAAGAAAAAAACTACTGAAATTTAGAATATAACCTAGTCAAAGACTTTGTTCTGTATATTATTTCATGTATAAGAAGCAAGAAAGCTTCATAGACATGTAGACAATTGTGTCTATGGGGCAAGTGGACTTCTAGTTATGAAATATTCCCTGCAAATACCAAAGCAACATAGTTATGACAGGTTTACAACCATTCAATCATTGGCCTTGTGGGGCAGTTAATTATTTTGTTTGAGACAAGGGAAGATACTATCCAATCTCATAGTCTGTTGATGATCTTGGTGACTTGAAACATAATGAGCTCTTTACCTTTTGGTTAGCCTTATAAGAAGAATAGGGGGGTAAAGAAAGGCAAAACATAAAAATTAGATGAGACTGCCTTGAGGCATTTGAAATTAAGGCTTATTCTTAAATATCATTACTCTTGTCAAGATGGAAAAATGCAGTGACCCTTTTTCTCTTCCACTGCAACATCTAGTAAATTTAAGAGACTTGCTATACTCAAGATATGTTTCTTCGACATTTTTAAAGACCTGTAATCTCACTGCTGTAGGTACTTCTTTCTCTGAAACAAATAACATCTTCTCCATGTTTTCACAGACCTGTAGAGCTGGAAAGGACATAGGGTCCATAAGACCTATGCCTGAACATGAATCTTTCTACCAGTATTTATGACAAGAAGGCATTCAGTTTCTATTTTAAGAAGTTCCAGGAAGAAATAACGCACTACATTCTGAGTCAACCTCTTCTGCTTTTGGACTGGTAGCTAACTATTCTGTATATTGAACTAAAATCTTCCGATCTGCAAGTTTTAACTATGACTTCTAGTTCTGCCCTCTGAGACCAAACAAAATAAGACTTGCTCTTCGCCAGGGAAACTCCTCCAATATTTGAAGAGAGTTTTCATGTCCCACCTAAGTCTACTTCTCTTGCTTCAACCAATCTTCCCATGGAATGGAGACCAGTCCCCTCAGCTTCTCAATGTCCATCCAAAAACTGCCCGTGTAGGAAGAAAGAACAAATCATTATTTACATAAATTCTTGGGTGATTGCCTTGAAAACATTACTCTATATGTGGTTTAACTATAGCAGTGTACAAACAGATTGCTGTTTTCCTCCTTCATTCATTTCCATAGGCCTTTTTCCCTGGCCAGGTACATACTAGTCCAAACTTCAAGCCAATTCTTGGCTGCCATTAACAATGGGGATGGAGAAAAAAAATGCAAAAATGTCAATTTCACATAACCTTATACAATCTCACAACAATAAATATCTCAGTAATAAATATCTCCAAATACAATGTTTTACAGATTCAACAAACATTTTGATAAGTTTATCAGAGATTACTGTTTCTTTCATAGTGAACGAATGTTTCCCTAGAATGGCCATTCTAAAGCCATCAGGAAAAGAGATAGGAAATAGAAAAGAACATTGATTTGCTGTCTTGGAAGAAAACCTGGTCTTTATGAAACTTTCCAGACCACTAGAGAATTTCATCATAAGGATTTAGGACCCAGGATTGATGAGGCATCTCCTGTCTTTCTCAAAAGAGAATTTTTCTGGGTGAAAACTTCTCCATGTTTCCCTTAGCGCAGAAGGCCATGCTACTGGAATCTGGTCATTTTTTATTTTTACTTATCACTTTCTTCCCAGGGCACACAAAATTTTCTCCCAACACATAAGGAAGTAAAAAAAGTTTACAAAATTACATCAATGAATCAATTGGTGGGGGACCATCACTTAAAAAATACTGTATAATTACAACCTATTTTTTTCTTCAATTTCTATGGGATTCCACAAACTAAACTATCAAAAGTTTTAAGTTCTCAATAAAGAATCTCTCTAGGGGTCCTCACAAATGGGAAGGACCTACTTTAATCCTAGATGAGGCCCAGGGTCTGATATTTATTTATCATGGAAGAAAAGTGGGATTTTATTGAAATCTAGTATAAGGACAGATTCATTCTAGCTTATATGAAAAAAAGGGGAGTACTGAGAACATATCTGAGTAGAAATTCCTAGTGCCTATCCTGGAAATCTATAGTCCCTGAAAGAAAAATTATAGCACTAAGAATAGATCTGAATAGTAACTCCAAGGACCTGGGTCGGACATTCCTGTTTCCTTGAAGAAGAAGGGATCTCTGGAGAGATCTTAGTAACAACTCCAAATGCCTGGATCTCTTCCTTCAGAAAATAGCTTGCCATTTAACTAAGTAAAAGAAGCAAGGGGACAGGAACCTGAAATATATTACTTCTCAGGAACAGTGAATAAGTGGTACTAAGGCTAGGCTAGAAAAACAAGCAATTATGCCTTGCACATCACGATTTTCCCCATTGCAGTTTCAATATATCATGAGTTGGCATGAGAAATTAAATGAGAATTTTGGGGAGTTTTGTGGAAGCCATAGATGATATGCAAAGGCCAACAGATGACACCAGAAAAAGTTTAATGAAATGAAGGGAGGGCCAAAAAATTTTACTCAGATTTTTCAAGATTGTGGGGGCGTAGTAACCCTAATCCCCATGATGTGGAAGGGATAGTTATATTCCCTTTTTTTTTTTTTTAAGCTGGTAATTAAGAGCAGGAGGTTGGGTTCATTTGTTTTATAAGTGATTAGGTTCTTCAGAATTTAGAAGAAATATGATCAAGTTTCTGACTTTGATGGGAGAATGGAGGTGGGAGGAGGGTATTATCTACTCCAAAAATCTTAATGTAATTTTAAGCTGTAATGAGGGGTGCCTATCGTAACAGGCCTGGTCCCAAAACAATGGGGTCATGTTACATGTAACGTCTTATCTGGGGTAAAACTGTACCTTTCCCATTTGTGAAGATTAGAAATTCTCTAGCTAGGACTTCAAAGTTTAAAATTGCACAAAGAATTTTGCAACACCATATATAGTAGAAGCCAAAGCTAAGATAATAGCTATTCTTCTGATCCAACTCCTGTCTCTTATCTCCTGGAAAAAAAATTGGGAAAGAAATATTATAATATCTGCCATGAATTCATGAAAAGTTCATCGAAATATTGAGTTTTCTCCTTGTATGTCAAGATGACATGTGTTTGCTTCCCTGTCTTTATAAATGTAAACATTCAGTAAGAAGGTGAAATAACCTCTAATAAACCTGTAGTCAGGCAAAAGAAAAGAAAACAAAAAAAAAAGTTTCAGGAAAAAACTGTAGAAATATTTTGATTAGGATTGGAATCAGATTAAAGTAGAGTGTGGTTTTGCCTTATCTAGAGTGTTGTTCCTCTGGAAGAACTGATAAGTAATCTTGAAATTTATTGCATTAGAGGATAAATTATATTAAAAAATCAAGAGTTTGCTACATGCATGGAATCAGACATGATCACTTCAAATATGAATTCGATGAGTTTATTTGTTGCAAATTTTAATGAGAGTCTCATTGTCAATATTTCAAACACTGAGTTTCATGGTTTTGTTTGTTTGTTTTTTTCTGGGATTTTCTGGATACATCCATCATGGGTTGTTAAATTGGATACTAAATTTGGATGTTTGCAGCTAGAATCCTTTCTTGAACATGTTCTCTTCTTTCTCTGTCTCTGTGCCTCTCACTGAGCTTCTATGTCTCTCTGTCTCTCTCTCCCTCTCTCTCTCTCTGTCTCCATCTCTTTTTCCTCTCCCTGTGTCTCTGTCTGTCTCTTAAAATCTCTCTCTCCTTTCCCTCTTATTTTCCTGGCTTGAAGTTTTACTGCTCTGATTTATCACTTATGTCATATTGTCACATCTCTAATTTATTGTTATGAGTTGTTAAAATTAAGTTCCCTATATAAGTTATCTGACTTAAAAATGTTTTACTTTGATAAAAAAGATTTGTGTATTAAATTTAGAGCTAAAATTCTCTCAATATGATGTTACGGTAATTAGGGTGGGACTTTTTTTTCTGTTTTTTTCTTTTGGAATGCTGAAGTACCTATGAGGAATCTTGCCTTTCAAATGTAATGGCAAGCAAAGTGGACTTTTTGTTGTCTTTTGTTTCTTTGATTGAATCAAAAATCTCTGACCTGCTTAAGAAACAAGAAAGCCTAGTTCACATAGGTTTGAGTCCTATGGTTGTGAGGCCCTCTGTCCCTGAAGAAGTGTCACATGGTTTTGAGTCATATAGTTGTGACGCCCTCTGACTCTGAGAAGGGTATATAAGATCTGAGATTGGTGTTTTGTTTTGGGGCTCTCCCTCACTGGAAGAGTGTCGTGTGATTTGACCAGACGAGACTCTGGGTAGCCGTTCTTAACAGGCCCCTGGCTTTGAAAAACCTAGATGTTGCTGTCTCTTTCTCTGGTAACTATGTAATTCTTTGGTCAGACAGACAGAGGCCTGTCTGTTGACCTCTGTGTGTTATTTGCTCTGTTTATATAATGTATGCTAGTAATTTCTGTTTGTATTTGCTCTGAAGTTCAAGGTGCTGACTTTTTCCCCTGAACTAAGTGAATGATATATGAATGTTTAATTAAAGTAAAATTGTTAACCTCTTAAAGTTGCTTTCCTTAGAAAAGCAGATCAAAGAGCCTGTGCCAGCAGCTCTCCTGTGAGCGCTTGTTGTTGGTCTTATTATTGGTCTTTCACCTCCACAGCAGCTGCTAGCAACATTGTTGTTACATGCGACAAAGGCATATTTTTGGAAAATTCTGTAATTAAGCAAGACTCCTTTTGGGGGATTTATTTTTTTTAAAGAGGAAAAAAAGTGTTGCTTTAGTCTATATACTAATTCATTTGTGTAATTAGAGAATTAAGTATACCACATCTAGAATATGAGTTATAACATCTAAATTAGAAAGCAAGCAGTTTTGATACTCAAAGTGAATTTAAATCAGCTTGAGTCTGCATAAATTTGTATGACTGTAAATTTAAATGAATCAGTCTTAAAATTTAGAAGTCCTTGTGAACAGTAAACTATGAAAATTTAGAAGCTTGGATTTGTTGCAGACCCTCTTTCCTATTTTAGCTAACTTAAGAAAGGAGTTCTGAATAATACAGGAAAACCTGAAAAAATGAAATTCAAGAATTCTAGGCCATAAGATACTTGCTTTAATTTTGAATCTCTTCTCTAATTGTGAAGTCCTTTAGCATATATTTAATGTTGGTGAATAACCAAATAAAATGTCAGGGAATAAATAGAAATCCAGCTTGAGTAGAATATGGAGTACATGAAAGGGTGTAATGTGAAATCACACTGGAAAGATTGAGAAAAATCTTAAAAGATGGTAAAAGATTGCATATTCTATCCCAGAAACAATAAGAAGAAGCTCCTGAAAGCTTTTACGGGAATTAAGGGGGTGATTTTACATTCCCCCACTAGAATGTAAACTCATATAAAGTAGAGATTGTTTCATTCTTGGTATACCTCTAGTACCTAGCACAGTATCTGGCACATAGTAGGTACATAATGAATAAATATTTGTTGATTGGTTTATTGATTATCAGATCTATATCTTAGAGAAATCGTGTTGCTGTTATGTGAAGAATGGATTGGACAGATCAAAGACTTGAGGCAGGGAGGCCATTTAGGAGGCTATTAGACTAGGCCAGGAAGTGGTGAGAAACTGAATTATGGTGGTAGCACTGTGAGTGGTGAATTGGGGATTGGATGAGAAATGATAGCAGAATCAAGGCTTAGCAACTGATTAAATGTGGAGGGTAAAAAAGGTATCAAATATGACTGTCAGGTTAAAGAAATATTAGTAGAAAAAGGGAAATAAGGGACAAGGGAAGGTTTAGTGGAAAAGATGATGAATTCACTCTCAGACATAGTGCTTTTCAGGTGCTGATATGGAATCCTGCTGGAGATTCCAGTAGGAAGTTGCAGATTCAGGGCTAGAATTCATGGATGTGTATACAGATTTGGGAATCATCTGAATAGAGGTGATAACTGAACCCACTGGAAGGAGTATAATAACACAGGGTAGCAGTGGGAGAAAAGGAGAAAAGAAAGAAGGGGTAGTAAGGAGAGGAAAAATGAAGAAAGCCTAGGTCAGAGTTAGGGAATATACTTAATATCCAGAAGGAAGATGAGCAAGTAAGTGAGATTGAGTAGGAACTATGAAATAGGCAGGAAAAAACAAACAAACAAAAAACCAGAAGAGACAAACGTTGGCCTAGAAATCAGGGGAATCTAGACTACTGAGGAGGAGGGAGTGATAAACAAAAATCAAGTGTTATATGAAGGTCAAGAGGGATTAGAACAGAGAAAAGGTGAGAGAATTTATCAATAATTAGAATGTTAGAATAATTTCACTAGAAGAGTGGGATCTGAAGCCAGGTTATAAGGCAATGAAGAGTGAATAGAGGGTAAGAAAGTAAAATGTATATTACATTTTTTTTTCTCTCCCTTGGAGTTTGGCAGTGAAAAATACAGTAAACACATGACAAGAATTTCTAAGCACAGGGACTACCTGAGAATTTATAAGCAGAAGCAAGGACTCAAGGTGAATAGGAAAACAATTCAAGATGAGCAGAAGAAAGCGAGTGATGACTACGGCAATAAGGAGAGTATAAGATCAAGAGAGAGTACATGGCAATAAAAAAGCATTGTGTTAGAAGTCAGAAGATATGAGCTTGACACCCACTTTTCCACAGAATAAGTTCTAGGACCTCAGGATAATTATTTAAATTCTTTGGTCTCAGTTTCATCATTGGCAAAATAAAGAGTTAGACCAGATGGCCTTGTATATTCCCTTCCAGCTCTAAGTCTATGAGCTCAAAAACTCAGGATTGGTCATTTTTTTGTTTGTTTGCTTTTTTGTTTTTGTTTTTGTTTTTCCCAATTCATAGTTTCCCTTCTTGCCATGGTTGAATTATTTTTTCCAGGGGAAATGATTCATATTTATTTAACAATCAGTTGTTAAACATTTACCATTTGCAAGATATACTGCTGGGGGCTAGTGATGCAAGGACAAAAATAAATCTTCCCTGCCCTTAAGAAGCTTATATTCTATTCAGAGGAAGGGCAGATATATGGTGCATACATAGATAAATAAGTATAAAATATACACAAAATTAGAATATGGTTTCTTAATTTGTTTTGGTGTTATGGACCCCTTTAGCAGTCTGTTGAAACTTCAAGCAATGCAGTAGCCTCCCTAAACTGCTAAATGAAGATACCCCAAAGAAGCTTAAAACCTTTGACAAGGAAGATAAAACACCCTGCCAATTTAAGACCAGCAGTAACAACAAAGCTAGCAAGGAATTTGAATATGAACTAGCTTCTAATTTCCCAGGTATCTTCCCTCCCTATTAAAAAAAATTTAATTAATTAATTTTTAGTTTAGAACATTAAGTTCCACAAGATTTGGAGTTTTACATTTTCTCCTCCTCTTTCCTTTCCCCATTCCCCAAGACAACATACAATCTGATATAGGCTCTACATATACATTCATAATAAAACATATTATCACATTAGTCATGTTGTAAAGAAGAATTATAACCAATGGAATGAATCATGAGAAAGAGGAAACAAAACAAAAGAAAACAAAAAGGAGAGAGAGAAAATAGTATGCTTTGATCTACATCCAGTCCCTATAATTCTTTCTCTGGATGTGGATAGCATTTTCCATCATGAGCTTTTTGGAGTCATCTTGGAACCTTGCATTGCTGAGAAGATCCAAATCTATCAAAATTAGTTATCACACAATGCATCTGAAACTGTATACAATGTTCTGGTTCTGCTCCTCTCACTCAGCATCAGTTCATATAAGTCTTTCCAGGTTTTTCTGAATTCCACCCGCTCATCATTTCTCATAGCACAATAGTATTCCATTATACTCATATACCACAACTTGTTCAGCCATTCCCCAATTGGTGAGCATGCCCTCAATTTCCAATTCTTTACCACCACAAAAAAGAGTTTCTATAAATATTTTTGTATATGTGGGTCCTTTTCCCATTTGTATGATCTCTTTGGGATATAACCCTGGAAGGATGCTGCACAGTTTTATAGCCCAATTGAATTGTTTTTGTTTGTATCAATCAATACCTAGTAATCAGAATTACACATTTTAAATTGTCTTTGCCCCTTGTTTGTTTAAAAATTATTCTCTTGAGGATCTTAATTTTCTTCAATAGCTCCCTATTGTCTCCATGGTAAAATTTAAAAAAATTAAAGAAAACAAAAAATCATCAATCTGGCATTTGCAATATCAGATTCCCACTCATCTTTTCAGTCTTATTCCATATTATTGACCTTCATGTACTTTCCATTACAGTCCAGGTGCCCTACTAACTGTTTTCCACATGTGACAATTCTAAATTTTTTCTCCATACCTAGAACATTTTTATTCATTATGACCACTTTGTAGAATTCCTATCTTCGTGAAAGAAGATCTCAGGTGTCATTTCTTTTTTAATAGTATTCTATTTTTCAAATTATATATTATATTATATATATCATGTATTATATTCCATTCATTTTTACAAAATTTTAAGTTCCAAATTTTCCTCCCTCCCCTTTTTCTAAAACTGTAAGCAATTTGATATAAGTTATATATGTGCAATCATGTAAAACATATTTCCATATTAGTCATGTTGTTAAAAAAGTAACAGAGCAAAAGAAAAACAAAAAATAAAGTGAAAATATTATGCTTCACTCTTCCGCTATCATTTCTTAAAGACTTCTACGAGTAGTGATTTCCTTACTCTGAAAGTATTCAAGATGAAATGATAAGCATTTGTCTGAGTAGAAATCAATCATACTTTATATTTTGCTTAGGCCTTAGTCTAGATTCTAGATTTCTGACATAACTATCAATTCCACCATGAAATGGCACAGCGAGTAGAATGCTCAAGTTTGAGTCAGAGGTCATAAATTCAAAATGAGCTCTGGATACTTACTCCTCATGTGACCTTGAACAAGTCATCTATCCTCTGAGTCGTCAATAGGTTTATCTATAAAATGAAGGAGTTGGACTTGATGGATTCTATGTGGACCCATTCTACTTCAAATCTACAGTTTGTAATTATAACTTGATACACTGTTATCATATGAATTTTTCTTGAACCTAAAAAAAACCCTAGGGAATATTGTGATTTTGCTTTATCACTATGACTTGGCTTCCAGTGGTAGCAAGGGTATACTTTGCCCTCTGTGGCTATTTGAAGATTTTTTTCCCATTAATTATTTAATATGAATCCCAAAATTCCAGATTGGATGAGTGATGTTGTTCCTTCTGGAGTTAAACATCCAAGTAAAAATATCAAAATATTCACATCACTAATTATCCATTAAAAAGCATGATCTACCTGAGTAGAGATGAAGAGGTACCAGAATTCTAGTCAGCTTCTAGGTGATCTCAAGATAAATCTGAGACGTGGATCAGACTGTGCAGAAGATTTTTGTAAGAAGAAACTTAAGATGTCTTGCTCCCCAAATATCTATCATTTAGAACCACTGTCTGACTAGTTTTAAATCTTTCTTTTCACTCTCTATATCTTCAGGATTATCCATCCCATACAACCTTTCTTTATACCATATGTTCCTAAAGTGATCCATACCCACCCCCTGGGGGATGATAGAATGATCTGGTTAGGAGGGGAGTAGTAGCCTCAGGTACAATTGGGAGGCATTGAATAAAAATAGGGAGGTGGTAGAAGCTTAAAGAAAGAAGAGAAGAAAGTTCTGAAAAACCATCCATACATGTTTCATGTGTTGCATAACAGAGTTAGTCATAGTGACTATATTTTTTTCCAAATGAACACACAAAATGCAAATTATAACCCATCAATGGCTAAGTCCACCGACTGGTCTTAACAAGCAGGTGTTGGCAGGCAAGCATGTCCAGCATTGTTGGGAAATCCAGCATGCATTGGTAGGAATATGTGCATGTAATGCCTTATTTATAATATGATACTCTATAGTTACATGAGGCAATATTGTGTCATCAAAATTTCAATGTAGGAATAAAACCCCCACAAATTTACAGCAAATGACTAAATTTAAGATATGCCTAAACATTGATGTATTTTTTTAAAATGATGCAAATTAAAAAAAAACTTTTAAAGGGTTAAAGAAAGTAGATTTTCAGGGGGGTGCTGAGGATTTTTTTAAAGGGGGCAGTTGACCAAATCAGTTTGGGAACCTCTTTTCTACACATACTTTCCAACATATCTTTCAGAAACACTTTGTTAATGAACTCCTCTCCTTTTCATCCTCCTTTTCTTCTTATAATTGTAGCTCAAGTTCAAAAAATTTAACACTGAACGTAACAATTCCCCACATCTTATACACAGTTCTATTTTCTCTATTTATCTGAATGTCACCACCAACCTCTCAGTCCTCAGAATTAAAATCTGAGTAATATTTGGCTCTTATATTTCATTCTCCACGTCCAACAAGTTTCAAAATCCTGTTTTCTCTAATCTCTACTCAGATTGCTATGACTCTGTTTCAAGTTGTCTCCTACTTCTCCCATAAGATACTATACTTGTTTCCTAATTTGGTTTCCTGGATCTAGGCACTTCCATTGCTAAATCATCCTTTATACAAATGCCAATATAATTTTTCTAATACTGTATACAGGTCTGAAGTCATCCCTCTATGTAAGCATTAATGGCTTGCCATTGCCTAAGAAACAAACTATTTACTCCTTTGCCAGTGTTTTAAGGCCCTGAAAAATCTAGCTGTAAACTATATTTCCTAAACTTATTTCATGCTGCTCTCACTGAGAAATATTACTCTTAGGCCAATGCCTGCCCCTACTAACTCTCCCCATATTTTCAGCCTTATCCAACCCAGTTCTGTTTCATCTCTGCCCCTAACTTTTTTCTGAGGCAGACTTGATACAGTGGATAAAGTGCTAGGCCAAGAGTCAGGAAGACCTGAGTTTAAATCTGACCTCAGATATTTACTAGCTGGGTGACTCTGGGTAAGTCATTTAATCTCTGCCTCAGTTTCTTTAACTGTAAAATTAGGATAATAATAGCATCTCCCTGACAGGAGTGTTGTGAAGATCAAATAAGACAACATTTGTAAATCATTTAGCATAGTGGCTGGCACAGACTAGGCACTTAATAAATGCTTGTTGCTTTTCCTTCTCATTCCTTGTCCCAAATTTCCTCTGATCAGAGCAGTCCTTTTTATGAACTCTGTAATCCAGGCAAACTAATTTCCTGGTCTCTTTACTCCTGGGCTCCTGATCACTGTCTTCTCCATTCCTAGAGGGCTACTGGGCCATTTTCCATGCTTGAAATACACTTTCTCTCCACATCTTTATTTGTGGGAACCATGCTCTTTTTTAAATGTTAGACAAAGGGGGACCCTCTTTGATAAAACTTCCTCTGATCTTCCAATCTAAAAGTGATCTCTCGCTCCACAAATTTCTCATGCAACTTTGTCAGTATCTCTCCTTCAACATGATCATTTGCTTCAATAATTTTTGTACTGCCTTTACCATTTTATCAATTCTTATTTCTAAAGAGTTATTTTTTCAGTATTTTTGTACCTCTTTTACAAAGCTGTAGATTTTTTTTTCATAGTTGTGTACATCTTATTTTATTTCCCAGTTTATCCTCTATTACTCTTGATTTTTAAGATATTTTTTGCTCTTAAAAATCTTTCTTTAGCTGTTCTTGGAATTTTTATTGGGTTTATATCCACTCTGCATTTTTCTTTGAGACTTTGCTTATAGATCTTTTCAAGCCATTGTCTTCTGTATTTGTATCTTAAGCTTCCCTGTCACCATAGCAGATTTTTATGGTCATGCTCTGTTTTTGTTGTTTGCTCATTTTTTTCAACCTACTTATTGAATTGGGCTTTATGTTGATGTCAGCCTCTGATCACCTTGAGGTTGGGAATGACTGGCTTGCACATCTGTTCTTTATGTCCTGCCGCTTTCACAGCTCAGTCTGGGGGCATGAATGTTTTTGGTGCTTTCAAAGTGATGTGCTCTGGGGAAGTCTGTTCACTGTCCTGGTCTGCACTCTGCTCTGCAAATTAATGATCCGGTTTCAATCTCTTACCTTCTGTATGGTTGAGTTTTTATACTACGTCAGATCTTAGGAACTGTTGGCCTACTGGGAGGTTTTGCAGGTTCAGAGCAACTGAACTGCTGACTTCCCATTGACTTTGGTCTCCTTCCCCACTTCATTCCACTTAAGGCTGATATGTGGGGCTAAAGGTTAATACTGAGTCTGCCCTTTGCCCTCGGACTCAGAATCACACGGTTATGTCTTTGGAACTTTTTCCTTGCTTCTTACACAGATAGATCCCTGTTCCCTTTAGCTACTCCTTTCTACCTTGCTACTGTGACTTAGAACTTTAAAATAGGCAACAAAGGTACCAGATAGCACCTGCTCTTATTGCTGGTGCTACTACAGGGGTCACCTAGGATCACTTTATGCCTAAGTGTAGATTCCTTTATCATCCCTAAGTGCTATTCTGCTGCCTATGGCTGCTGCTATCATCATATACATCTACCTGGTGACATGCTGCTGCTGCTGTAATGTGTTCCTAGCCAGTCCCTACACCAGTGACCAAAGGTCTCTCTGATTATCATTCTAATTTTCTTTAGGCTGGAAAAAAATGACCCACTGTGACTTTTTCTTGTCTTTTCCAATCAAAATTTGGTTTGGCACATTTTCTATGTTGTGGTGGAGGAGAAATTGGGAGAACTAGGCAAAAATGCTGCCTCTCAATCTTGTTTAGACATTTTAGTAGTGTCCTACTTGTTGTGATCCCATTTTGGGTTTTCTTGGCAAAGATACTAAAGTGCTTGCCATTTATTTCTCCATCCAGCTCATTTTACAGATGAGGAAAGCAAGGCAAAAGGGGTTGAGCAGCTTGCCCAGGGTCACACAGATAAAGGCATAATCACAAATATAGAAATTTACTAACCCCACCACATGGTGTAACCCCCCTCCCAGATCTTATACTTCTCTGCCTGGGGAAGGAAAGGGGATTAGGTTTATAGTTTAGCTCGGTTCCTATAGAGCACAGATGTGAGGCCAGATTTGAATTCAGGAAGATGCAAATACCTGATTCTAGGCTCTGCACTCTAACCACTGTCCAACCTAGCTGCCCACTATCATCTTCCACTAAGATCATTTTATATGGTATTATAAGCATTTATACACATGTATCATCTTTCTTTTAGTCCATTGGGCCAGAGACTGTGTTGTTGTTGTTTTTAAACTCTTTATTACCTATTATATACCATCTTGCCTATAGAAGATGCTTAATAAATATTTTTAATTGATTAGTTTGTGTATATTCACTGCTGAGAGTTGTTTTAAGGCAGTCATTGTCTACCTTAGCAACTTTAAATGCCACCATTCACCTGATGGCACATAGGAAGATCAGCTATTTTGTTATTATCATGTGTAAGGATGTGTCCCTTTCAGACCTCAGAAAATCTGCGGGATGTAAAAGCTAAGTAAGCAATAGAAATGAGATATGAGCATAAGAACCTTTTAGATGAGTGGATCACTTTACACCTTGAAAAGGATATAGACTTTTGAGCAGAATCATGCGTACCTTATAAGAGAAGTGAGGATTTGAGTTATTTATTTGTACATATCAGTGCTAGGAAAGCAGCTGAGCAGCCAGGAGACAATTAACTCACCCCCAGGGCATAGATTTCATCTCAATATCTTTTCCCCAGCCAATCACTTACATAGATCTATCTATTCTTAAACTCTTTAGACTCTGGACTATTCTACATTTGTAACTCAGGCTTTTGAGCATGCCCAGTTTGTTTAGGATGGAGCCTATGGTGCCCCCTTGCAGAGGTTGCTGTTTGTCTTTCATTGTTGAAGAGGACCATGACATCGAGGAGGTGACACCATGACATTCAAGTGAATTGATTTAAGTGAGGGAGGGCTGTGCAAAGACACTTTCTCCTCCAGAGACATCTGGGTCCAGTAGCCAGATATAGATCAGGAAAACTGGAGATGGCCTGAGATTGGTGGCAGACCTTGGCCTTTTCAAGCTAAAGTCTGTAATAAAGTCTGTAATAGGTTTCAGTTTGATTGAGGCAACACCTGTTCAGTGACTAAGGCTTAATAAGAAATTAGGCAAAGAATGGCCTCTTACATATGGGGAGGGGGGAGACCCTCAGAGTTTCTAGGCAAAACAGAAACAATTGCTATTTACATTCATTCTGAGCTAATCAGGGTCCAAACAATAATCAAGTAGGGCTTGGGCTGTGCTCTATTATTGGCCAATCAATGGGAGCCAGATTAATTTGGTGTTAAGGCTGGTCTTTAAGAGAAAAAAAAATAGTTTCAGAGATTAAAATTTACATTCCTTTTGGGCAGAGGACCTGCAGGTAAGGGTGTTCTTGGGGGCAGCCTCCTTTGATTGGCTACCAGAATCTTTAAAACTGGTGAGACTGAGCCATTCACCCTCTTTTCCAATATCCTTTTTCAGCTGTTCTTTTCTGCCATTTTTTGGCTCCAGTGTTTTTGATGATTCCTATCTGCTTATGCCCAGCATGGAAGCCATGAACTAAACTGGTGAGAAGGAAACGAGAATTCTTCCCCTGCTCCCTTTTGTTTCCCCTGGCAAAAAGAAATGATTGCAGGAGCTGTTTTTTTCTGTTTGATGTCTCTTTTCAGTTGCTAAGGTGATGAACCTCATATAATGTGGAGTTCAGGCCATGACAGCTTTGGGCCCAGGAGTACAGATGGGCTGCTGTAGCAGCCAGACCTTCATGAAAACCCTGAGCATCCACCAGCCCTGGGATTTGAGCCCAGAGTGGGTTCTGGTCTTTGAACTTTGAATGTGCTCTACAGGAACCTAGCTAAACTATATACCCAATCCTTTTTCCTTCCCCAGGCAGGGAAATATAAGATCTGGAAGAGGGATTATGCTTTGTGTTGGGGAGAGTAAATTTGTGTATTTGTGATTACACCTTTGGAAATAAATATTCCTTTGTAAAAAACCCCTGTATTATATGTGAGGCTGTGTCTGGAATAAAATAGACCCTTTAATTGTTGAGATTCTGCCCAGGATTTTTGATTTTTGAGATACCCTAGGTGTAGACCATAAAATTCCCAAGTAATTTGGCAATTTTTCTTTTTATGGGTGTAAATGTCTAGGGGTATTGTTTTTGTTTTTGTTTGCTGGTGAGTGTTCCCTCACAAGTCAGTTCCACTGATTTAATATTTCAAACTTTTCCTTTGTCGATTACTTGGCTGTTTAAGCACTCATACTGTTCATATTATACAATTCTGTGTAAAGATTGATGTATGTTCTATGTTATTTAATCCTATAAAGACTGGTATTAAGTTTGGTGGGAGAAATTTAGAATCCTTCAATTGCTTGGGACTAGTGGAAATGCTTATATTGATATTTTTGCATTTAAGTAGACCTAATCTGCTTGCCATTTTTTGAAAGAAAAACATCCTACAAATTCTTAGAGTGAGAATATCTAAGCCCAAAATCCACAAGTAGCGGATAGTTTTTGCTACTTCTCTGAGCTTACTTGTTTTTTTGTCCGGATGAGTGAGTTAACAATTCATTCTGTCTTGTCCTGGCAGTAGCAAGGATCCATGGGTGGATTTTCAATGCCCTTAGGGATAAGGACCCCTGAAACTCTATGGGATTACCTATGCTAAAGGGAATCCTACAGAATTTTTAGTATGCCCTGTGTAGAAAGTGACACTTTTTGCTTTGGTTGTATAATTTGGGCTTTTGAGAATACCCAGTCTGCCTAATATGGAGCCTGTTGTGTCCCCTACCATATGGATGGGGGTAGCATCCTTTGATTGGCCACCTGTTTAGAACTGGTAAGGCTAAGTAATTTGCTCTTTTCCGCCATCTTTTGATGTGCTACTTTCAGCGACTCCTATCTACAGTACCCAACACGGGTGGAAGGAACGTGCCTTTCTCTTCTCCCATTCTTGTATGCTGGCTCTGAGAAATAGACACAGGGTGATGTTTGCTTCTGTTCTGTGATGTTTGCCTTCAGTTTCAGGTGCCAGAGGCTATTCCCATGGACTAGGAATTTGAGCCATGAAAACCATGGATCCAGGGCTGCATTTGGGGTAGCACAAAAAGCCAAACCAGCATGAAAATCCTGAGAAGCCAGGATGCCTGAGACTCAAGCCTGAAGCAGGTTTTGGACCTAGAATTGGGACTATGCTCTCTGGGAAAATAGAGCTAAGATATGAAGCTAATCCCCTTCTAACTCCCCAGGGCCTGGGGTGGTACTTCCCATATGTGGGAGATAGTAGGGGCTAAGGGGAGGGGAATGGAAGGTTTTCAATATTTGTTATCATGCCTTCTGAAGTAAATATTTTGGTAGTCTAGATTATAACTTCTCAAAAAAATCATTGAGGGCCCCAAAAACCTTCTTTTTATGTGGGATATATCTATCAATATTTTCCAATTTAGAAATGAAAACAAATAATTAAAATAATTTTTATTTTTAAAATCGCACATGTTCAAAATCATAACATATTAATGTTCTATAGTAATATAAAAGCATATTTTGTGAAAATAACTGTTAATGTCCAAAACAAAAAAAATAAAAAGAGTGTAATTGTTTTTATCTATTTTTGCAAATCTTTTAAATTTCTGGCTTAATAGAAAACAGATGAGTTTTTATATCTGCTTCTGCATTCATATTGGTGTGGTTTTTTGTTGTTGTTAAAGTATATGAAGAAAACTGGGCCTCACACAGCTATGTAGTTGGAAAAGGGAGAAATATGATATCACAGGCCCGTGGGAGGATCTCAGGGACTTACTGGGTTCTATAGACCACACTTTGAGAACCATTGGCGTATAGCAACTAGAGAAACTTAAGAGTTAAAAAGAAAACTAAGGAGTCCTAAATCCCAGTGCTACTGGGTGACTATTGGGCA
Source organism: Trichosurus vulpecula (assembly GCF_011100635.1). Taxonomy (NCBI): domain Eukaryota; kingdom Metazoa; phylum Chordata; class Mammalia; order Diprotodontia; family Phalangeridae; genus Trichosurus; species Trichosurus vulpecula. Next base: position 329,965,360 of record NC_050576.1, on the reverse strand, counting down.
TATGCCCCCTGATTCATTATGGTCTAGTTTATAGAATTTAAGATTCTGGAAATGTATTAGATGGTAATCATGAGTTAGTATGAGGTCTCTCATGAAGAGGTCAAAGCTGTGAACTAGGAAGATGTGTTAAGGAAAGACTTAAACTTGGCACTCCTACTTCCTGTCTGTGAGATAGCAAATCTCAGAGCCAAAGCCCTGAGGAAATAAATAGGGTTCAAGAAGCTTCTGGAAGTTCCAGACTAATTCTCTCCACTCAAAATGTATAGCAGCACCCTATTTGAGGTTTTGAACTGAGTGTGAAAATGCAGGTGGTGGAAACCAAAAAGCAAAGCCTGGGAGTTAAAGAGATCCATCTGTCCAGCTGAAGTGTTGTGACCTGTAAGGGGTAAGCCCAACCAACTGACTCATATAGCTCAGATGTTATTCCTAGCACTGAACTTGGTGAGTACTCTTCAATAAAAGGAGAGAGTCCCTGAACATTCGGTTTTGAGTTTCCATGGCCATTTGTGCTCCCAGTATGTGTGCTTTAAATTTATGCTCCCTCTCCAAAGACTTGTGTATTTGTGGGATAGTGCACCCAATGATTTTGAGGGAATGTTTTGCCACTCTTGTTCTTGTTACGCCATTGAGTTAAGTGGCTAATAGCTAACTGTCTAAACTGATTATTAATGGGTGGTGCAGTGGTTAGAGTGCCCGGTCTGAATTCTAAAAAACACTCATCTTTCTGAGTTAAAATTTGAGCACTGAATAGCTGTATGACCCTGAGCAAGTCAATTAGCCCCATTTACCTCAGTTCCTCATCTATAAAATGAGTTGAGAAAGTAAATGGCAAACCATTCCAGTATCTTTGCCAAGAAGACCCCAAATGGGGTCACGGAGAGTTGGATGAAACTGAAACAACTGAAGAATAACAATAACAATGAGGGCTTGCGAGATGTAGTTTTAGAATGGTGGTCTTATAGGATACATCACTGAACACTGAGAACAGACACAATCCCTAAGTACAAGTGGGAGGAGTAATACAGAGAAGGGGCTATGCATATACTGATAATCAAAGGAGTGTTGATCAATATCAGTTAATATAACTAGAAAAGGAAAGAACCAAAGAAGCAATGAATCCAAGGGTCCTTTTGTAGACATTTGTTTATATATATATATATATATATATATATATATATATATATATATGTATACACATAAATATACATATGCATACATGCATACATGTATACCCACACTGATATGGAATCTTCCTGGCAATTCTAAAATTGTTTTAGTTTACAATTTTTATGCTTAATGAAGGGAATTTTTTTAAAAAGTGCATAGAATACTCTCACATTAAATGCCAGGTCATCTGCCACAGGCACAAAAAAAAGGTCAATGCTATTTTAGGTTGCATACAATTATGCAGCGTGTCAGGAAAGGTGAGAGTTGATATTCCTTCCTCGTTTGGAAAAGGTGAGACTGCACCTGAGAGAATAAATTCAATTTAGAGCACCTCAGAGTTAAAAATATATCTTAATGGTCCACACATTTTTATAATATATTAATTGGTTTGAATTCAGAAGATAGAAACAGTTCCCATAGAGGCAGCTTAGTAGAGTAACAATAGTTGTGGATTATAGTCAGAAAATTCAGGCTTGAGTTTCTTACCAGCTTTGTGATCACTGGCAAGATTTACTTTATCTTTCACAGCCTCAGTTTCCTTATCTATAAAATCTGGATAATATTATCTCCAGTTGCTACCTCATAGGGTGTTGTAAGGAAAGCTGAGAGTTAATGACATAGTTGTTATCATATAGAAAAAATTTTGCCAGTAGTTTAACGGACATGTTGCAGAGAACATATGGGAGGACATGAGTAAGTCACATCAGCTAACAATGCATGGGTTAGTTTTAATCTGTACCATTAAAGAGAATATCTATGTATGAATGGATCACAACTCCATGAACTGGCTGCTCTGTAGTATTCTCCAATTTATCAATGTCTTTCCTAAAATGTGGTGCTTAAAACCAAACTGCTGCCTTGGGGTTTCCTAAACTAGGGGGACCTCCCAAGACTGAAGAAAAACATAGTCATCCCCTACTATATTGCTTCTTCTGCATGTGGTTAGGCAAATTTGAAATCACCTACTTTTTGAAATAGGATACTGGTTGAGTGGCAGAGATTAGGAGCATCAGTGGAAGGGGTAATAGGAGGGAAATCTCTGAGGTAGTAAGTCCTGAAGGCCAAGCAGGATGGGTAGTGGAGGGATGTGGAGTATGGGGAGTTTGAGGAGGTGCTGAGTAAGCTAGTTAGGGGTTAGTGTTTTTCACTGTTAACTCATAAGACTCTTAGGTTGTTAGGCTTATTGCTTTGCTGTCCTGTGGAGACAGTGGTAATTTCTCCACTCCAGGCACTTAATTCCTTTTGGGAATTTTTTTAATGTATTGATGGGGTTTAGAAAAAATGTCTAGCCCCCATCCCTATCTCTGTTAACTGCTACAAGACCTATGAGCATCTCATTTTTTTCAATTATACAGCCTAAACTAATAGAATACCGTGTGGAGTCAGACTTGCCCATTAAAACCTCTGCCATTATCTATTTTCTATTGTTTATGAAATTTCTTATAAGATTAGATACAATCTTGGTAGTCCTCTAGTCCTACTCATACTCAGAAAAAAAATCTCTTTGACAACATATCTAAGTAAAAGATTTTACATTTATCCCTCTTAAATTTCATCTTCTTAGATTCACCCTATTTTAACCTAATAAAGAAACATTTGGTCCCCGAGTTTCATGTAATGTAATAGCTATCCCTCCAATTCTAAGTCATCTGCAAATTTGATGAAGAAGCCTTTAATGGATTAACTCAAGTAACTGATAAAAATTTTAAATAGCACAGGGCCATTAATTTTGCAAACAAAAGCATTTTAATACTGTCATAAACCTTATTTAATAATGACTTTTGAGTTATTTTTCAGTCATGTCTAACTTTTCATGACCCCATTTTGGATTTTTTTTGGCAAAGATACTAGAATAGTTTGTCATTTACTTTTCCAACTCGTTTTACAGATGAGAAAACTGAGGCAAACAGGGTTAAGTGACTTGTCCAGGGTCACACAGCTGGTAAAAGTCTGAAGCTAGATTTGAACTCAGGAAGATGATTCTTCTTGACACCAGGCCTGGCACTCTATCTACTGTGCCACCTAGCTGCCTATTATTGATTTATGACTTATCTATTGGCAAAGCGTTTTGAAATTTGATATTTGTGTCATTACTTTTTTAATATATACTTTGAAAATTAGACAAATGCCTATATCATAGATATTTGATACAAAGATGTTTTCTCAGTTGATAGTCTTTCTTTTATTCTAGTTACATGTCATTTGCTTACATAAAAACTATTTAATTTTATTACTGCAATTACTTCAGTCTTTTGCAATCACTTCTATCCCTTACTTGCTTAGGAATTTTCTCCATAGCTTCAGGTGAAAAAGGTTTCTTCTTCTTCTTCTTCTTCTTCTTCTTCTTCTTCTTCTTCTTCTTCTTCTTCTTCTTCTTCTTCTTCTTCTTCTTCTTCTTCTTCTCTAAACTTAAGTTCTGCCAAACTCAGTAGTTTTCTCAGTAGTTCTTATTGAAAATGGAATATTCCCCATAGTAGTTTGTGATCTTTGCTTTATTAAATAGCAGATTACTGTGTTTAATTCCTTCTGAACCTAGTTTATCATCCATTTTGTTTCACTGAAATACCTTTCTATTTTTTACCAATTCTAATGGTTTTGATAGTTACTGATTTATATTATACTTTGATGTTTGGTAATGCTATAGTCCCCATTACTTTTTATCATCATTTTCTTTGAGATTTCATTATTTTATTTTCTTCCTTAAAAACACAATTTATTATTTTGGCTAATTCTATAAAATAATATGTTGAAAATCATATTATATACTCATTTACATATTTAACTAGAAACACAATAAACCTCAATACAACTAAAATTACTTAGTAACAATTTATATTTACATGAATTAATTTCAGCATATATAATGTAACATAACACTTTTTAAGTCTCTGTTTTTTAAAACCTCATTAGATATGGTATTCGTTTTGCAATTATTTTAAGTGGCTAGTCTGATTTATTCTTGGCAAACCCATGCTGGCTCATACAGATTGCTGTTTCCCTTTCTTAGCGCTCATAGAACACCTCTGCACTAATCTAGTCTAGGTTGTCTAAGGAATCACCATCAAGTTATTGAGCAATAGTCTGCATAATATGTTTTTCCCCTTTAGGAAAATCAAGCTTCATCTGCACATCTCCTATTCTGGAACTCCATTTCTGTTCTTCATAATTTGTGAAAGATCCCTAGCATTAGTAGAGTATTCATATCTCTAAGCTCTTTCAATGCCTTAGGATATAATTCAAGAAATTCAGGAGACTTCAGCTCAATAAAAAGCACCTAAGTACTTTCTTCATTTATATATTCCATGTATATGTAATGTTTTATATATATGCACCAATGTCTAGTTCTATCTACGATCTACCTATCTATTTTATGTTTTAATTTCTCCCCATCCCACCCCTGCCCCATACTATCTCATTTAAGGTCATTCTCTGTGATAAAGAGCAAAACAAAATAGGAATTGAGTCGTTCTGTTCTCTTGTTATTTCTATTATCATCACTCTATCCACCCTGAATATCAGACCCACCACTTATTTATTCTTTTGCTTTTCTCTTACTGTATAGCTTAAAAAAGAAGCCGCTTAGTATTTTTGCAAGGTTCTGTTCATACCAAATTTCAGGCACCTTGTTCTTCATTGTATGTTGTCCTTCATCTTTGGAACAAAAACATTTAAGTATGAGCTCACTGAAGAATTCCCTGTGTATGTAGCCTCATGAGTCTTCTTAGACTACTCCTCCTTATTTTCCTCACCAGAATCATTAGCAAATGAACCATTGGAATGATGATGTTATAATAGACTATGCTGGCTCTAGGATGTGGTATTCAGCAATTTCTTTTTTTTTCCCCCAAAATCTCTTTATTCAATTCAATTCAGTTCAATTGTACAAACATTTATTATGTGCCTAATGGGCAAAGCACTGTGTTAGGTACGTGGGGTACAAAGACAAAAATGAAAAAGTGCCTGCTTTCAAGAAGATTATATTCTACTCAGAGAATGTGTGTTATCTGACTTTCAACTTCTTTGAATTTAATCTATTAACATGTGATAAAGACTGATGAAAAGATGGCAAAGATGATAGGATGATATATGATATATATATCTGGAGCTGCAAGGAACATTTGGGGCAAACTTGTCTAACTTCCTCCTCCTATAAGTGAGGAGACAGAGGCACTGGGAGATTAAGTGACTTATAGTCATTACTGTTAGTGGTAGAATCTGAACCAAGGTCATTTCACTATGGAGTCAGTGCTCTATCCACTCTAACTTTTCATCCCTACGAACGCCTGCAAATAAGCATTTTAAACCACCACTCTTGTATATGACACACATACAATTGTTAGATGTAAATTCGCTTTTGGAATCTTATTTAGGCATTTTCTGCAGACGACCCTAAAAGACAATGAAGCATAGTTTCAACTCAACTCTATTTGAGCATATGTTGGTAAGACTACTCAGGTGCTTTCCTTTCCTGCTGTCTGAGCTCTATCCACTTTATAAATGACAGCATTGGCAATTTAAGTCCATCTGGAACACCTCAAGCATTCAGTTCATTTATTAACTTATTACCAAGCCTGGCATATGAATCCTCTGACTATCAGTGAGGCATAAAACTTAAAATGAAATTAGATAAACAGACTTTTAGAGAACTTATGGCTATAGGTGATATTATTGAAAATTGCTTCCTTTTAATATTCGAAATTGTCTATCTCTCTGATGTCAGATTACTATAAATTAGCTGCACAGAAACTTTGTGATGAATTTAAGAATATGATATTTTGAATAGAGAGCCAAAATGCAAAAAGAAAAAAATGGCCAGAAGAGGGAGATCTTGTAAAAATATCCAGCACCATTTTTGAAAAGATTTCGAAGAGCCACGGACAGACATAGTGTGATTTGCACACAGATAATGGAAAAGATGATTAAAGTTTTAGAAATTAGAACTTCCTATAATTACTCCAGTTCACTTGGCAAAACTCTTTGTGAAATTGGGGCACAGCTTTGTAATTTATACAAACCTACATGCATAACATGGTATTTATATTAACATTTTGATTAAAAATGAAGACTTGATTATACTAAATCTACTGCAAATGAAAATAGTATTTAATATACAATGTAGAAGCTTTTTTGTGAGGCTTTAATTTTAATGGTCTTAAATCATTATAGGTCTGTGATTACGCTATCTGACTATCATGCTATCCAAAAATAAAGTGATTGTGAGGTAATCGTAGTAGTGGTACATTCCATAATAACACATATTGGCCCAAATTGATGTATGTTTTTTAGAGGTCAAGTTCTTCTTGATGGATATGGTTAATTTTTAAAATATTAAAATAAACACAGATGGAGCTTTGATTTTGCCACCTGGAGAGTCTCATTTGATGAATTTGTGTAGTGAGATGAGGAAAGGCCAAAAATTGTGTTTTGGGCAGCCAATACCTACAGTTGGCACCCTTTTAGCTCAGAATACCACTGGGAAAACTAAGAGATGCCTATGAGTGGCCCCAGGAAATATCCCTTCTCCTTCTGATGGAACAAGGCTATTCATATGAGAGACAAAATAGGATGCTATCATCTCTGCTTTTGGCATCTAGTACTTGCAAAAATCTGAAACATGAGGGATTTGTCTTTCTTTACACATGACAACAACATGGAAATGACCTCATCTTTCTCTCTTAGTAGTAATGAAGAACCAGTTTTATAATATAACAGCTCCTGTCCCAACTTCCCAAGAGTCCTACATTAATAAGATCTCAGATTCCTACAAGGCAAAGCCTATACTACAATAGGGAATATGCATTTGTGTAAAAGACTTATAGCAGTTCTCTAGCTGCTCAAAGTACCACTATGACTTTATCTCCACATTGTCCATATTGATAGCATCCGTGGCTAATCTTCTGAGACATCTTAATGCGGGTACAGATATAATCATCTGAAGACTCAGTTCACTTCAGCTCCACCTTGATACGCTCTTATTCGTAAATCCACCTAATTACGGATTTCATGTAGGCAATGGAGCTTCCTGTAAAAACTTATAGACTGACAAGAGCATGGACCCAATGAGAAACCATAATAGTAGACAACATGTATAAATGGTAGAGGTTTCCTATCAGTGCCATTTCACCAACTCATTGCCTCAAGGTTTGGGAAAACTTTTCAAGATAATAAAAGTATCTTAGCCACCAGTCTTAGTGGCAGGGATGAATCAACAAGTATCTTGGTTGATCAATAGGTTGAATTAAAAAAAAAGTTAACTCCTGTGACATATCCACATCTTGTGTACATTCTCCCCAGGTGGGTCTTTAATCCTGCAACTGGTTTGCTTACTATCTCAGGAATAGTGATTTTACTTTTGCAAAAAAAAAAAAAAAAGAAAGGAAAAAAACAGAAACAAAAAACAACTCTGGTACTGACCCAGTCTGACCTGGTCTTTGGTTAATTCTTGCATGAATGGATCTTTCTATAGATTCTTCTACCACCATCTGGGGAGGAACTGTTGATTTTGCCATCTTGATATTTGTCAGATAAGTAGTACTTAGTACTCTGGTCCTTAATGTTGCATAAAATTAGATTCTGATATAATAATTTATAGAGTACATTGAAATGGGAGTCAGGAGAACTGTGTTCTAGTATCGGCTTTTCTGCCACTAATAAGCTGTTTGATTAAACTTGGACATGTTATCTTTCTTTTCTTTGTCTCTTTGTCTTCACCTATAAGTTGTATTAATGATTCCTAATTGAAGATGACTGTAGTAATGATTCCTAAACTCCCTTCCAGCTCCAAAATTAAATAGTTAATTGGAATGCCTATCTTCCATCAGGCCTGCACAACATGTGGCCCATAGACCAAGGATTTTAGGTGGCCCACGAAAAATGTAGGGTTGCCACTCCATACCCTCCTGTTTGTCATGTGACCCGTGGCAACCAACCATCATCAGTCTGTCTCTAGTCTAAGCCATCTGCAGCCTGAAGAAATTTATGAGATGTTCAGTTCTATCTTACGTTAGTCAAGATTTTAAAAAGTGAAAAATAAAATTCAAATTACAGAATCTCAGAGTTGAGAGAGAACTAACAGATTTTCTAACCAAATCATATCTGAACAGGAATTTGCTCTACAACATCCTTGACAAGTAACCATAGAACCTTATGATCTTTGTGTGTTCAATCATTTTTCAGCCCTGTCTCGTTGGGACCCCATTGGGGGTTTTCTTGGCAGATACTAGAGTGGTTTGCCATTTCCTCCTCCCCCTCATTTTACAGATGAAGAACTGAGGCAAATAGGGTTAAGCAACTTGCTTAGGATCAGACAGCTAGTAAGTGTTTAAGACTGGATTTGAACTCAAGCCCTGTTGACTCTAGGGCCAGCATTCTATCCACTGTGCCATCTAGCTGCCCCTTAAGATCTTCAGTGAAGGTGAACCTACACCTTCTCAAGACACCCTGTTCCACTTTTTAACTTTTATTTGTTCTTAAATTGTTTCTTGTATCAAGCCTAAGTTTGCCATTGTGCAGCTTCTACCCAATGTTCCTAACGAATGTTAAGATTGTGACTACATTGGCCAAATTAACAGGCAAGATACACCCTAAATTGATGAATTGGAGGTACTGTGGTGCCTTAAAAGGAAACATCAGATTCAAAGTTAGAGACCTTCTGGCTTTGCAGCTTTCTACTTGTGTGATCCTGGAAGTCATGCCACTGAACCAACCTCAGCCTTAGTCTCTTAATGTGCAAAATGAGGAAGTTAGACTATATGGCTTCTGAGTGTCTTTCCAGCTCTGCTAGAGGCAGCTAAATGGCAGAGTGGATGAAGCACTGGGTCTGGAGTCAGAAAGACCTGAGTTCAAATTAAGCTCAGGCACTCACTCGTTGTGTGACTCTGAGTAAACCACTTAACTTCTTTTTGGCTCTGTTTCTTAAACTATAAAATGGGGATAATAAACACACCTGCTTCACAGGGTTGTTTCGAGGATCAAATGAGATAATATTTGCAAAGCACTTAGCACAGTGGATGACATATAGTAGGAACTTAATGAATATTTATCTCACTCCCTTTCTCATCCCCTCTAAATCATGACCCTAGGTAGAAGTTTTCCAAAGTCCCTTCTACTCTAAGTCTGGCTTTTTCCTTCCCACTTACCTTTTTTCCTTCCCACTTACCATTGACACCCAATAGAACCCCTAACCTATTTTTTTTTGAGAAATGCCATCACTTTCTTCTTTCCCATTGTGTATACATAACTGAAGTAGCTAATGATAGCAACACAAGAGTTCCATTTGAATCATACACAATAGTGATAATGGTGATGCAGCTAATAAATTTACTTTCATACCACTTAAATTCTGCAGTCTGCTTAAATTTTGTTTTCCTTTCAGAGTTCATTATATATTTTTTTAAATATAAGTTTCTTATACCTGGCTTGACATATGGTATTTATAATCTAAGAATCCTGTTCATAGGTTGCAATTTTTTGTTTTTGTTTTTTTTTTTGGTTTGTTTTTTTTTTAAGCAGGGCAATTGGGGTACATGTGTCAAGTGTCTGAGGCTGGGTTTGAACTCAGGTTCTCCTGATTCCAGGGCCAGTGCTCTACTCACTGCACCACCTAGCTGCCCCATAGGTTGCAAGTTTTTAAATGTTACACAATGAAAGTTATTCAATTAGAACAACAACATATAACAATTACCAAAACAGTTTGCCCTTTTGGTCTCATTATTTTCTTTCATTCTTCTCTGTCACATCGTTTTCTAGTTCTGGATGGTAATTTTCAGAGGGCATCCCTTAATTGAAATGATATTATTTTATGTGCTTCGAATTAATGGCATTCCATTACAAGTCATAAAAAAGAAAAGAAAACAAAACAACTCCACCCCTTTAATGAATGTAGCATGATGAAAATTGTTTATAATAGAATTTGTCCATCATGTTGTGAAAGATTTTAGTTTGACTGCTATAATTTTCTTACTGAAACAATTCTTTTGTGAGCAAAGGACATTTTAATGCTCTTAAGAAATTTGTAGAAATTAAAGTTTCTCTTAACACTTAAGAAATTTTCCTAAGAATACAGAAGGGAATCCACTATCAGGGGGATTATATGAATTTAGCTTCACAAATTTTCATTAGCTTGAGGAAAATAACCTTTTATGCCAGCCCCATAACTCACAAAACCCATTTCATTTTTCTACTTTGGTTTCCTGAGGAGTATAGATGGTCTTATGGAATGTTCTATAGAGTTGTTTTTTAAAGTATTTTTTAATTATTTTATGTTTACATCATGGACTATAAAATAAACAATTGGAGGTATCAGTTCCACAATAATTCTCTTACGAATAATTTCCCAAGCATAAACTTATTTATGCATTCTTTATAAATATCAGCCAAGCTAATTCATATGTTGGATTTAATATGTACTGATCAATATTTTCCCCCCAATTTGTGAATTGTAAACTCCTTTCTTCCTGATCCAGTGGATTCGATGATGATCCTAACCTTAATGTAATGAAGTTTAAAGGTTCATCCTGAATGCAGTTCCCCAGTGAAGGTCTTCATGCCAATGTTAAGTGATCATTTGTTGACTGTGCTGAAGAAAGGATTCTTTTTTTCAGGTAGAGGCTGACTAGATGGTTTCTGAGGTAATTGCAGACATCTAAGGGAACTGGCAGCTCTGAGATTTTCTGGTTCCATGTGTAGTTCTCCCTTTCTCAGATACAATAGGATCATTCACTTTCCCAAGAGTCTTCTCATCATTTTTTTTCTGGTATTTTACCAAATCTTTAATAGTTCCAAACAAGTTTTTCAGACAGTGACAAGAAAAATAAAATCCCTAACTCCTTGCATACAAGCCCATACTACCATCCCCCACCCCTCATTCCCTATTCATTTGCTTGGTTCCCTGGATATGGCTATAAAAAAGAATAAAGAGCCAACTACAAATAGATACTTTTTTCTGCTTCACTAGCCAAAGGAAGAAACAAAGAGAGCAAGAATGGCCACAATGGTGAGACAGACACCGAAGATTGACAGAAATGCTTGATTTCTTTCTTGAAATCTTGAGAAGGAAGTGAGATGTACTTGAAAGGGGACAAATGAGGGGCAGGGAGGAAAATCATTCTATCCCTCCTAAGCAAGAAATAGCAAAATTGAGCTCCATCATGTATAAAGTATCACATGAGAAATGAGGCTAATTTTCTTGTTTCTCTAGCATCATTCTAGCTGCTAAAGAAGAATGTGCAGGGAAAATGTGACAAAGGAATAAAAACCCAATGAAGAAAGAAGTGAATAGGAAGATGATAACCATGGTTTCTTGAGGATTTCATTGAGATAAGACAAAGTTTCAGTAATAGAGAGAATGTAAAACACGAGTTGTAAAATAATGGTGAAAAGGATGCTGGTTGATCAGTGTGAGGGGCTAGGTTTCATTTAGGATTTGTGATTTTAAAGGGGAGAATGATTTGTTGTAATCACTGGAAAAAAAATCAGGAGGAGGAAAATCACATATATTTGTTATAACTTTCTTTCAAAAGCACCGGACAATCTTGAAATCAGATTCAAAACCACACTCTATAATCACTATTTGTATGACCTCAGACAAATCATAAAAATCTCAATGAACCTCAGTTTCCTCATCTGTGAAAAGGAGATATACAAAATATGTCCTTTGCCAGTGTAACAGGGTTATTGTGAGAATTGAAGTATCCTTTGTGAAGATTGTTATTTTTCAGTTTTTTCATATGTATACAAGTCTTCATGACCCCATTTGGGGTTTTCTTGGCAGACACTGGAGTGCTTTGCCATTTCTTTCTCCAGCTCATTTTATTGAAGAGGAAACTGAAGCAAACAGGGTTAAATGGCTTGCCCAGAGTCAAACAGCAAGTAGATATCTGAGGCAGAATTTGAATTTGAGTCTTCCTAACTCCAGGCCTAGTACTCTATCTACTGCAGCACATAACTTTCCCTAGGAATGACATTAAAGAGACTTTAATATCTGCTTTGCCACTGTACCCCTAAGGATCATGGGACTTCTCCGATCTGACTTGTAGCTGAAACCTTCTGTATGTGTTGTCTCACCCATTTGAACATAGTCTCCTTGAGAGCACTGACTTTCTTACTTTTCTATTTATATTATCAACCCTTAGCACAGAGCTTTGAGCATAGTAGAAACAATAAATATTTCATTCATTTGTTCATTCATTCATTAAACCAACTTATGGATGTGAAATGAATTAATACAGTGTAATGTGCTACACTCACAATATATTGTTCTTGTTTTTAGAAATGTTCAAGATGAATCACAGGGAAGTATGTGAATATGTATGAACTAAATTGAAAGAAGATAGGCAATGTTAATCTTACTAACTTGAGGATAAAGGGAAAATATCCTAAATGGAATAAATACCAAAATACAGTTTAAGATGGCAAACACAAACATACACCCACCTATACAAATGGATAGTAAATTCCATGAGAAGGATCATTTCTTATTCATACATTTTCCTCCTCTTCACCAAGATTTGTCTTATGCACAGTAGGTACCCAGTGAATGTTTATTGGATAAACAAATCATTAGTTGTAGGATCAGTGGAAGCTAGAAGAATTGCTTTGTTGTGAGTGTTTATATGTGAGTATGTTATGTATGTGTTTTCTGTTAGAATTCTACTTCCAAGAGGAAAGCTTTGACTACCACTCTCAAATGCTGAGAGTGGCCATTAAAATGTGAAGTTTCTTAAGAGCAAACTGAAAGAGAATAAAAAACAATACAAATAAGGAGTACCCTCTGAATCTAGAACTGAGTTGACAATGTTAATCTACAGGCTAATGTTAAATATTCAGCAAAAATAAAAATCAAGACTAAAACATGGGCAGGAAACTGATTCTCTGTGATAGGTTAGTTTAATGATACAGCTCACAATTGAAAGAAAAGTTTAATGGAAAGGCATCATCTTGTTTGTTGATCTGTAGCAAATACTAAGTGCTAGTCTTGCAAAATAAAATTGATTATAAGATTATAATTCATTCATTCATTAAAAATGTTTATTGCACACATATTATGCACAGGGTGCTATGGGACTACAAAAAAAGAGTAGGAAATCTTCTATTCTCAAAACACTATGCATTCTTATAACCATACTTTTCAAACTCCATTATACTTATCTATGTGAATATTTTATTAGTTCTAAGAAGGTCACTCCAGGGACTCAAATATTTTAGTTTTCTTTGAATTCTCTTTCTTCCAGGGTCCAGCACCATACTAGTAGATGCTTAGTAATATTTGCTAAATGAATGTTGAAAAACTCAATCTCCCACCTCCATGTAACTTGTATCCTATTAAGGAGACAAGACAAAGGGACATATGATTACAGAACCTTTATATCAGAACAGCCCACGGCATAAACAAGGCAGATTATTTTAGGGGTGACACTTCTCTGGGCTTAACCTACCACTCAGGATCCTGAAATAAACTCTTGACTTGTCATCCTAATAAGGCTGGGATAATTTCCCAGCCCTAGGCTCAAGGACCACAATGGCTCATGGCACCATGAGATTATAGGTTTAGAGAAGGAGGGAGCATTTGGGGCCAGCTAGATCTATCCCCTCAGTTTACAAATAGGGAGATTGAGATTTACAAATGAGAGAGGTTAAATTACCTGCCAAAAATCACACAGTATAATATGCAAAGCATGGATTCAAACTCTGGTCTTTTGACTCCAAATTTAGCACTCTTTTCACTTTGCCTTGCTGCCTCTTCAATGTCATTCAAATGAACAAACTTTAAATATACGTATATACACATACACGCATATATATATAAATAAATATACATATAAATTTTGTTTTTAAGTACTATATTGTATATAATATAAAAATTATTTTATAAAAATATATATATGTATATAAAATTACAGATGCCTTCTACTTCTTGTGCTATATAGCCATTTCAGGACCCCCTTGCGACCAAGAAAGACATTTGAATATAATAGCAACCAACACAACAAGGCTATCTGAAAACCTATTCAATACTTCACCCCTATAGGTCACCACTCCTCTATAAACATTCCACACCTATCATTCTCTCACTGTTAAGTGTTTTTTCAGTCTTATCAGCCTCTCCATCACCCCATTTGGGGTTTTCTTGGCAGAAATACTGTAGTGGTTTGCAATTTCCTTCTCCAGCTCACTTTACAGATGAGAAATCTGAGACAAACAGGTTAAGCGACTTGCCCAGGGTCCATTGCTAGTATGTGTCTGAAGCCAGATTTGAACTCAGTATGATCAATCTTCCTGCCTCCAGGCCCAGTTATTCTATCAGCTGTGCTATCTAATAATAGGATGAGGGAGCCTATCACTCTACAGTCTACCACAAGTCATCCTAGGGAGTTCACTTATTGTGCATGGAGGCCTATGTCATAGTGGGCACGACAGCAGTGACTTTTTGCTCCCTATTCATTATTATTTCTTAATTGTACCTTATGCTGTTTCCAAATACCAATTTTCTGCATCAACTCTCAGTGTCCTCTCTAAATACATCTTATCTTGACTCACTCTTGTTTCAGTCTTTTCTTGACCACCATGTGTGTATATACCTGTGTGTTAGTGTGTATGTGTGTGTGTTAGGTTTTGTGTGTGTGTGTGTGTGTGTGTGTGTGTGTGTTAGGGAAGATCCATTGACCTCTATGAATCCACTATGTGCTGGATGCAGTTTGTGTGTCTTTCCCTGTTCATGTTGAATGTTGTCACTTATTCCACACTAAATAAAATTAACATAGTACATAGCATTAGCATCCAGTGACCTAGCCAGAGATTATCCCTTGCTGAGTCCAATTCCTTGTAAGTATACAGAGACACCCACCTGAGTTCTGTCAGAGCAATAACATGTAAGTTGTTCACAAGAACTTCGACCTAGGCTTTACTCCAACCTAATATATTTTATGGGCAGCTAGGTGGTACACTGAATAGAGGCCCAGGCCTGGAGTTAGGAAGATCTGAGTTCAAATCTGGTCTCAGATATGTGTGATCCTGGGCAAGTCACTTAACCCTGTTTATCTCAGTTTCTTCATCTGTAAAATGAACTGGAGAAGGAAATGACAAGCCACTCCAGTATCTTTGCTAAGGAAACCTCAAATGAGATCATGAAGAGTCGGACATAACTGAACAACGACAATATCTTTTATACTTCTTGACATGAAGGGATAGACATCCCACCCCGCAACATCCATTCTGCCATAAGGAAATAGTTCCTGTAATGTCGAAGGCATACATTCTAATCATTCCCCATTTTTTACTCCCTCAGTGCTTAGGTGTAATAATTTAAACCAAATTAAGTATCTGTACTAAATATCATCCCCACCTGAGGTTCATCAGTTCTTAAAGCAGTCATATTTTGGAATCCCACTTACAATCAACATAAGGTGGATGGAGAGGTAAGATTTTAGAACCTTCTTTAACCAAGGTTAAAAGTCTGTTGGAAGATGTAAAAACAGAATTAAGTGCTATGGAAATTTAGAAGAGGGAGGATTACTTTCTGTTGTGAAGAATCAGGAATGCTTCATAGAGGATTTGGCATTTTAACTGGGCTTTAAAAGATGGTGAGGATTTGGAACAATGGAGTAGAACAGTGGAGACAGCTAGTCTAAAAAGGGCAAGAGAGGGCATTTGGAGCTCAAAGAGCAGTATCATCAAAGGAATAGAGGTTGGAAAGCATGGGGCATATTTGGAGAAGGAGGGTTAGTCCTGTTTCCTGGATCATTGGCTACGTGAAGGAAATAAGTCAAGGAAAGTTTTGGGAAAGTAATACTACTAAAAACAGCTAGTGCTTATATAATGCTTTGAGGTTCACAAGGCGCTTTACAAATAATATTTCATTTTATTTTCACAATAGCCCTGGGTACTAGATTCTGTTATTATCCCCATTTGATAAATGAAAAACTGAGGTACAGAAAAGCTAAATGGCTTGCTCAGGGTCACACAGCTGGTAAGTATGTGGGGATTGACTTAAACTTCCTGACTCCACAATGGTCTATCCACTGCATCTTCTAATTGCCTCTGACAGTAGACTATGACCAAATCATGGGTGACCCTAAATGTCAGTCTAGGGAATTTAGGCTATGATTAGTAGGCAGTGGGGAGCATTGAAGATTGGTGAGGAGGAGTATTGGGATGCAATTTGTGCTTTAAATTGGCAGCAGCGCTCATCCGAAAGGTGGTTTTTGAGCAAGAGAGACTGTAGGTAGGATGTTTCCTTGGGAAAATATTACAATCGTACAGGCAAGAGATAATGAGCACTTAAATGTTGGTTGTAGCAGTGTAAGAGATGGATTCAAGAGTTATTTCAGAGGCAAAATTGACAAGACTCAGGAACAGATGAAATTTAGAGGGCAAGGAAGAGGAAGGGCTCAAATATGAAACCTAGATTTCAATCCTGGATGTTGGAGAAAATGATACTCCCACCAACAGAAATAGGAAAATAAGGGAAAGAAAAATGTAGAGTTGGGGAGATGGATGAGTTTAGCTTTGAAAAAGTTGTATCTGAAAATTAAATGTAACATATGTATCTTAATAAGTTATCCTTATGAGAAATGTGTTTCTAATTTAAAAAAAAGCAAATTGAAGACAGCTTCTTAATCCTTTAGGAATTGGAAGCTCTGAAAAAATTTCTATTTTGATATACAACCTATGTCTTCAGAATTTGGTTAGCTATTATGCTTACGGTATGTGCAATAATATATTTGTAATGGATTTGTACCTTGATTTCCAATCTACTTAATAGAAGGTTCATGTTTGTTAAAAGCAAAATAGTCTTTAAAAATACAAGTTTCTGCATACATTAGATTATTAGGGAATTCTGAAAAATTTGTTTTCCAATTTAATTTATTCACCTGCATTTTACCTTTCTAGTTATGAGAGCACATACAAATTGTCACCCATAACCAGTTAATATTCAAGTCGACAATTTTTTTGGTCATAATTCCAGTCAGCTAAATAAAAACTGAAAATTTAATACTGTGTGGTAGTTGCTATGGCATCAAATGATTCACAATAAAATACAGGTGCATCTCTCACATAATTCACTCCTGTTTAACATGATCCTCTATTTATTTTGGTCAACACCTGTCAGCTCAAATAGCTTGTGTGTGTATGCAGTTGCATTTTTCTGCCTAATTGGATCACATTCTGGTGGGGGTGAAAAAAGAATAATCCAATCAGGAAATTCTGAATTCTCTACAACAAATGACAACAAATCAAAGTTGTTTTTCATTTTTTCCCTTTCTATCATGTCTTTAGTTGAGAAGTGCTTTAAAAAAACAACTTTCCATGGATGATTAAAAAGGTAAAGATACATAAATATAGGAAAATAATAAAAATAATTCCATAAAACAATAATGGTGATGATGACAAAGGAACAAATCATAGAGAACTTAGTGATTTTCGACACTCTCCTGCTAAGTCTTTAAGAAGATTTTCAAAATAACAGGAAGTAACCTAAAACTAAAGATGAGTATATAAAATACATGCTTATGGAAGCAAGGGGGTTAGAAATGTGTTGGAGACCATTTAATCCATCAACCCACCAACTGAAGGAATTTCACTAAAGCATTCTAAGGAGGTGAGAACCTATCTAATCTTTATTGTAACAGCAACAGTAATAACAATAATACCACCACCTTTAGCAACAATGAGAACTAACATTTGGCAGTTTCCAAATATGATCTCATTTGATCCTTACAAAATCATCAGTGGAGATGCCACAGCAATATGATTTTGCATATAACGGATCTGAATTTCAGGACATCATGCCTTCTTCTTGACTTATTTCTTTCATTCTGTAATTCAAATGTCCTTTTTTATAAACTGTTATTTTTGCAAATAATCCTAGAACTGGAAAAAATCTATCAGTATATGATAACTCCCAGGAAAGGCCAACTTCCTTTTACTAATTTTAAGAGCTCTTCATACATTAGTCTAACCCTACATATAAAACCTTATTTCTTAATGCTTGCCAAAACACAAACACATAAACACATACATACTCCATTCTAGTTAGGCAGGTTTATTCACTGTTCTCCACATATGTTATGCTTATTCCTGTCTCTCTGGGCCATCCTGCACGTGGTTCCCATGAATTTGCTTTGGTTTCATTTCTCTTATGTACATGCTACATCATCCCACAAGGTTGACTGCCTCCATCTAGATACTTTCCTTTATTCCTATAAGTCCATCTATTCCTTGAATGCCAGTAGCATTGAACCATGGAATTAAACATTTAGTTGACCTGTCGAAGTTTTCTAACTCTAGGCAAAGTATTGGAGCATACATCTTCTGCGTCTTTTGTATTTGTAACAGTTCTAAGTACCTAATAAGTACTTAATATATACTTGAGTGAATCCTTAATATTGTGTATCTAAGCAAGTAAATAACTAAGATGTTCCACAGAAATGACTGCCTATTCTAGTTCTGAAGATCTCCACAGACCTAACTTCCTAGGACAATAGTAACATAAGATATCAGAGCTGAAGAGGACCATAGAGTTAATGGTATTCAACTTCCTCATTTTGCAGATGAGGAAAGAGGTGAGATGTATAGTAAGCTAAGACTAAGCAGTTTGGTGGGCAGTTAGGTGATGCAGTGAATAGACCTCTGGCCCTGGAGTCAGGAGGATCCGTGTTCAAAACTGGTCTCAGACAATTACTAGCTGTGTGAACCTCAGGAAGTCACTTAACCCTGTTTGCCTCAGTTTCCCCATCTGTAAAATGAGCTGAAGAAGGAAATGGCAAACCACTATAGTATTTTTCCCAAGAAAATCCCAAATGAGAATCAGACACCACTGAAACAACTCAACAACAAAAGCAACTTCATAAGGGCAGAGCTCGCTCCCTCAAACATTTATCTCACATTGGCTCCTCATTTTTTTCATAAAATATTTCCCTATCCTATCTGAGAAAAGAAGACAATGAATATATAAAGAAAATGGACCATACATGCAGGAAATATATATATGGGCAAATAGCGTGTAACAGAGTAGGTGATTGCTTAGATCCAGTCTCACTGTTAAATTTTGTGATTCTGCAATGGCTTAATGTGATTTCATATGAACTAATGATGATAGATACATCAAAGTGATGTCAAACACCATCTAATCTAGCTCTTTAATGTACAGATGAAGAAACTGAGGTCCAGAGAGACTGAGAGATTGTTCTCAAGGTCAGTTAAATAGTAAAGAACAAACCTAAGATTTGAACATAAAAACAGGAAGCTAGAATTTCTTTAGGGAATCATAAGTACAGAGTTTACTAATATTTTGACAGACAAGAATTAGTCTTTTATCTAGAAATTTTCTCTTAAGAAAGTAGAAATGAACATTTTGAAATACACATTTTATTTCAGGAACAAAAGTCACTTTATTTTTATGTTTAATGATGTTAATATTATAACACATTCAATTTATCACTCAGAGTACAATAATGGAATTCAGAGCCTAGGTCTATCTACAAAAATATTTATTCAATGATTCATAGAAATGATAGGTTGCTAGTTAATGTAATTAAATCCAGAGTTTCCACCTTTCCTAAAGCGCATGGGTCCAGTCCAAATTAATAAGATTTAGAATTTGCACATATGCTCATAGAGGGCATGAATTGTCTCTCTTTTACATTTGTTCATGGTAATAATAACTGACATTTATATAGCATTTTAAGAAAGTTGACAAAGTACCTTCAAATATTACATCATTTTAACCACATAACAATCCTGGGTGGTAAATGCTTTATTTATCTCAATTTACAGATAAGGAAACTGAGACAGTCACTTATCCAAAGTAACACAGTAAGTATATGAGGATGGATTTGAACCAAAGTCTTCCCAATTCCAAGTTGAGCACTCCACCCACTATACCACCTAGCTACAGTTTTAAAATTACATATTCTAACACTATGCCTTGAAATATCAGGAACTTTATGAATGTTTGCGAAGCTGTATTGAATTTCATCCTTTGTATTTATCTACATGTATTTATATTTAAAGCCATGAAAATCTAATGCTGAATTTTCCTCAACTGTTTTCTAAGAAATTTTTTCTTCCATCAAGGGAAAATTTTATGAGACGGATATGACTCTGAGATTTGTGCAGTTGTGTCAATCATTTATTGATTTCCTTACAAATTTATCAGGACAAATAATAATGATTACATTCGAAAGTTTTCTGAGGCTTGTAGTTGATTATAAATTAAAATTAACTTAAGTTTTGAAGAATTTCAGATAAAAAGTCAAATTTTTAACTTTCAAAATTAATTAATTTTCACTATACTTGCTTATGTGGCTAGATTTGAGTTTCACTGAATTTGTTAGAAAATGCTAATTCATCAAAAATTTGTTGGATTCAAAAAGTTCTCTCAAAATTTATTTTCATGTCTTTGTACATGGTTTGCACATACACAGTGCACATATTTGTGTGGGTGTGTGTGTGTTTTCTTCTGCCTATTTTAGAGTTTGATAACTACAGAACAAATGAGAGGAAAATAATATACTCCTCATGACAATTCTATATTACTAAGACAAAACGGGCTCATTCCTTCCTATAAATCAGAAATAGGATCTGTGATCAGAGGACAAGATACAGCTATTGGTTTGATTTCACCTGGCATTCAGGCTACTATTATCCTAATTTTTGCCATTATAGCAAGAACAACTGAGCTCCATGGTATATACTTCTTGGTCTATTCTGTTTAGAGTTGAGACTCTAAATATTTAAAGCGCTTACATTCTAATTTCTGACTGGAGAAATTGTTCCAATTTTGTCTTTGCAGTCCTTGCAAGGTATAAAACTGAGAGACAGGTTTTACCAAAAGTGTTTGCCAACATCACAGGATATTTGGCATAGAGTCCAAATATTGTAGAAAAGGGATTTTCTAGGATGAAGTGTTCCAAGTGATCCTGTTAATAGATGGTCCTTTGTTGATTACACCAAAGTCTGAAATGTTATAGAGCCTCCTATGTGAGATTTATAGTCACTTAAAAGTTTAATCATTTGCATAAGAAAATTAAAGGAGAGAGTCTTTGTCCAGAAAATGAAATGCCATCGGTTGGACTACCCATAAAGTTGGTTCATCAAAGTTCACAGACACTATAAATGGACAATGAACTAAGCCAAGACCTGTGGAGGAGGAAGTGAAGGAGGAAGATTTGAACTGCCTTTGGGCATTTATATAGCTCCTTTAATGACTGAATAAAAGGCAAACAGAAGGGCAAACTTAATAATACCAGTATTATTTTAGTAATATGTATTGATGTGAATCATGAAATGTGATAGTATCCAAAGAACTGAAATTGATGATCACCCAGTGGACAATTGAGAATCTTGGAGACAATGCATGGTGGGCATGTTGTTTGTTGTTTCAGGTGTGTCTGACTCTTCATGACCCCATTTGGGATTTTCTCTGCAGAGATACTGAAATGATTTGTCATTTCCTTCTCTAACTCATTTTACAGATGAGGGAACTGAGACAAAGTTAAGTGACTTCCCCAGAATCACACAGCCAGTATAGGTTTGAGGCCAGATTTGTAATCATAGAGTTGAGTCTTCTGATTCCAAGCCCTTTGCTCTATACACTGTACCATCTAGCTGCCCCAATATGCAGATGGGTAGGCCTCTGAAATAATGTATGTGACAGATCTATGAAAAGTATAAAAAGACAGAAATAGAATAGAAATTATTATTGCTATTATTTGAGCTAATAGAATCAGGCAGAGTGGTCATTGCTAGGAAGGATCTTGGTGAGTGATAGAAACACATTCCTTTGCTTGAAGCTACACAGACTGCTGGAAGTGGAAGGTTATCTCTTCTTTTCTTGCATATAAGAATAAAGGAAGGTCTGGAGAAAGGTTTTTCTGGTGTGTAGGCACTGGAGGGTACATTGCAATCTTCACTCAGATACAGAGAATCAAGCCCTAAGAGAATTAACAATTTTTAGTTATTAGAATTTGTTATTGCTGCCACTAGTTTAACATTGTACAAATAAGGCTAAACTGCTTACTACAATTTCTATTTTACCCGTGGGTACTTATATTTTCCTATTCAGTGGGAATAAATTATTGAACATATTCAGATGTATTTATTAATGTAACTAGATAGTATTGTGTTTATATTAAATATTTTTAAGATACTTTGTAAAAATCTTGACATAACCTGAAAAATTAAATATAGACAAGTCATTGCTACCTTAAATGCCCCATTTTCACTTAACTCTTTAAAATTAAAGTTCAAAATATGGAAATATTGAAAAAAGGGTTCTTCATGTAGAACAATTATACAAAATGGTAGAAATATTGCATGAAGGAAAAAAAATCTAAATTAACAGATGATTATGCTAGATTACCTACCTAATTGCTGCTCCCAGTCAACTATTTATTGTGCTTATTGATGTATATAGCACTATGGTAAATAGTCAAATATATTTCCTCTATTATCCTCATTTATCAGAAAAAAGCAACTGTTTCTAACATAATTGCTTTATCTTAAAGATTAGTGATCATATTATTAATAATTTAAATAAAATAAATAGTTTTAAAAGTTTCATTTCACAAAGCAACTCTTAAGAAAAGGAACAAATGATGTTTAAGTTCATGCTAGTAACTTTGGCAGAGTACCATAGTAGAAAGAGTACTAATCTGAAAACTAGGAAGACCTGGGTTCAAGTTCTACCTCTGACTTCTGGTTGTATTACCCAGGGTAAGTCACTTAACCTCTTAGTGCTCTAAGCAGTTTCTAAGACTAGCATTGGTAGAGGGCATTTATTCATTCTGGAGTATCCAACAGCAGTGAAATCATACGTACAGCCCCTATTGTTATCTCATCAATTTTCATTGATTAGGAGCTTTCTTTATGATCATTTAAAAGTAACCTTGTGCCTTTAAAGATTTATTTTTTAAATTATAAAATATTTGATTACACAGGTTATTTTTCTACTTCTTTGCATCTTATCTATATCTTTTCCCAGCTCCTCATTTTCTACTTGTCCCTTAAATTGGCATCCTGAGTTCTCTTCTTTCTTTAAATTTCTTTCCTTGGGGATCTCATCTACATCCACGACTTCAATTATCTTCATGTAGCTGACTACTCAATAAATACCTGTTACCTTGGGTTCAAGCTTGGACTATTTGCATAATACTTTGCCCATTGGCAGAGAGGATTCTGAGGAGGTTGCCTGCTTATGTGAAGGTCAGATTTGACATTAGAGCTTTGGGCAAAGAGAGATCTCTTTGTTTCTGCTTGAAGAAAATATATACATAGCTTCAGAACATCCTTGGGAAGAAATCTTAAAAACAAAAACAAAAAACAGACTTAGAAAGGCAAATACTGAAGAGAAAGTCAACCTCCCAATACATCTCTAATTTTCAGTTTTTCTTTCCAGAGACTGTGGGGAATTTTCTTTTCAATGAGATAAGATATCCCCCTCTCAGTTGAACTGATATATTTCATTTCCAGTAGGATAGCACATTCACTTGTTATATTGTCTGGTATACCCTCATATGTGTAACTCCTCTGACAGGTTTACTCCAATAGATAGGTTTACTTGCTATTCACTATTTTTCATGGTCTTTTATACTACTAGAATTTAGCAGGAGTCAAGCATGAGGATATAAGAAAAGTTTATTCCTTCCCTTTTAAGGGATAGAGACTAGAAAATATCTTGAACCTAAGAACAAAATTATTTCATTTAAACCAGCAATATTTAAGCCAACTAGGTGGCACAGTGGATAGAGTGCCTGCTGGGCCTGGAGTCAGGAAGATTCATCTTCCTGAGTTCAAATTTGGCCTCAGAATCACTAGCTGTGTGACCCTGAGCAAATCACATTAACTCTGTTTCCCTCAGTGTCTTCATCTGTAAAATGAGCTGGAGAAGGATATGGAAAACCACTCCAGTATCTCTGCCAAGAAAACCCAAAATGGGGTCACTGAGAGTCAGGCAAGACTGAAAGGACCCAATAACTTGAAGTAATATTTAGGGGAGGTGGGTTGAGTGATATAATGATAGAGAACTATTGTCTCCCCAGGGGAAAACAATGTGGCCCACCTGCTGGTTCTAATCTCTTGCTTTCCTTCAGGAAGGATTCTAAATCTTACTTGGAGATATTCCAGAGATATTTATGCATACATTCCTGCCAGTCTCATTAGACAACCCATGTGGACATACATCACCTATATTGTCACATTCTAGGCTAAGTTTGACTCAGACTAGTCCTTCGGTAATTTTTGTCCAGTATTAGAACCTCAACGGCTTTCTCTCCAAAATCCCAACAGGTATTTATTGAGTAGTCAGCTACATGATGATAACCGAAGTCGTGGATGTAGATGAGATCCCCAAGGAAAGAATTTAGAGAAAGAAGAGAACCAAGGACACGGATTTAAGGGACAAGTAGAAAACGAGGAGCTGGGAAAAGATATAGATAAGATGCAGTCAAAGGAGTAGAAAAATAACCTGTGTAATCACATATTTTAAAATTTAAAAAATAAATCTTTAAAGGCACAAGGTTACTTTTAAATGATCTTTAAAAAACTCCTAATCAATGAAAATTGAAGAGATAACAATAGTGGCTGTACATATGGTTTCACTGCTATTGGATACTCCAGAATGAATAAATGCCCTCTACCAATGCTAGGTCTCTCAAATCCCAAATTTATAAAGAAACAAAGAAAGAAAATAGACAAAACTCAAATGATGCCTTCAGTGCAGCTGTTAGACAATCCTTAAATTTTAGAAATTTTTCATTTTCTCTCTTTTGGGGTCCCTCATTCCACTGACTATGTCTATATATGATTATAGGGCTAAGCACCTCTCTCTTGGCTGCACTGTTATTTTCCCAAATCTTTTCAAAACAAAATAGCTTACACAAATAGGACTCTCTCAAACCAAGAAGAATTTTTTTTCGAGAGACTTCACCTGAGGCACTGGGTAATAACTACCATTAACAATGTCATTCCCAGAAAGTACTGAACGCAAGTTCTTATGAATTTGTCCTTTTCTAATGAGAGAAACATTTCTTTCTGTACTCCCCCAAATTCAGTCTTTCCCAGAGGTCTTAAAGGCAAACTGAAGAGATCCCCTGTTAGAATTTAGCAGAGGCTTAAATCACCAGTCTGGAAGATCCAGCAAAGATGGAGAGCCTAAAACACAATTCACCTCAATTATATTCAAGGTACAGTTCTTAAGGACATCAAACATTCTCATTGTCCTCTTCTTGCTTGAATGACTACAATCAGTTTACTCTCTAATTTCCCAGGAGTGCCTGCCTCATTACAAAGAAACACTATTTCTGAAGACACCGCCAATAAAACCACTAGAAGCACGAAGGCCAATTTGGGTTCACCTTCCTCTGGACTGCCCAGCCCCCACTTCAACCAGCTTATTATGTTCTAATCCTGCAAGACTCTGCCAGTTGTTCTGGGCTGGGTTGGACTCAGGCCAGTCCCCTGGAAGTTTAGCTTTGATATTGAAACAAAATGAGACAGAAGATCTTTTAGCAGCTAACAAAAGGAGAAACTTAGTCAAAGTTAAGCAATCGACATTCAGTAAGGATAAACACTAAGTATATCTGTAGTGGATTCAGCTCTAGCAACTCCGTTGCCTGAGTTGTCCACTGCGATCCACCGGCCAAAATTTTTGTAACATCTCCATGAAGGTCTTAGAAATGTCTCAATATCTTTATAAGGAAAAACTAGCCAAATCTGCATGAAGGAAGGGATTAAGATACAGCTCCTACCACAGGACAATGCACACATCCTACATATCTCTACTTCTCCTCTCCCCCCAGGGTTACTTCTCAATATTGCTAACTACCTAATGTCAATCTCCACTTGGACTTTCTATCAGCAACTAAAATTCAACATGCCCAAATCAGAACACCCCCCCCCCGTCCCATCTCAAAGTCTCTCATTCACATTGATTGTACCATCATCTCTACCATCATCCAAGATCAAACTTCATTTTTGTCTTTTTTTTTTACTTTCCTGTCTCTCTCTGCCTGAGTATCGATTCAATTGACAATTTCTACCAGAAATACCTTGTTGATATCTTTTGCACCCATACTTACCTTTCCATTCCTGCCACAATCACCCTTGTTCAGACATTTTATTTTAATAGTCTTTTAAATGGAGTTCTTATTTCCAGTCAATCTATAAAATCCATCCTCCATAGTACTACCTGAGTAATTTTCTTAATATATTGCTCTGATAATTTCTTAATATACTGCTCTGATAATGAGATTCATCTATTCAAAAACATTTAATGACTTTCCATTGCCTACTGAATAAATTATAAACTTCTCTTTCCGTTTGCTAATAACTCCTCAAAACTCCCATTGTATGTTAAGCTCTCTCTCCCCTTCTTCTTATCCCCACCCCAGTGCTGATTCCCCATTAACTTCCTCTGTTCCCAATCTCTTAGTATTCCTGGGGAATAACATAGCATCATGGATAGAGCAGGTACTTAATAAATGTTGATTGAATCAAATTTAATTCATTTATGTTCAACGTGCTTTATATAACATAATAGGCTATAGCTAAATGCTCAAGAATATTTCTGATTAGAGAATATTGAGGCACAAAAATAGGATGATTTGCCTCTCACAGATCAGAAGGATTGTAGCAATCATCCTAATAGATAAAAGTGTTAGACTTAGAGTCTGAAAAACCTTTATCAAATATTTCTTTAAACTGGTTGTGACTCTGTGCAAGTCACTTACCATTTAGTAACCTCAGTTTACTTATCTATAAAATTGAGATAATAACATGCACTTCATAAGGATGTTGTGATCATCAAGGAGATAATATAGGTAAAATGTTTTGGAAACCTTAAAGTACTACATAAATGTTAGCTATTATCATCACCATCAAATAAAGATAAAAGGGATAGAAATGGAGAATATTTGTGGGAATGTATATGAAATGGAGAGACTAGTTAAAGTTATAGCCTAATAAGGAATATAATCTCTATCTAAATCTTATCAAAGATGGAAATGTTTCTTTCAACTTTATAACATCAGGCATTCAGATTCAGCACTCAAGGGACTACTTTGTCCCTAAATACTTCTTTTTATCATGATGTAGTGGAATGAACACTGGAGAGTGGAATCACAAGACCTCAATTTAAATGTTGCCCTTTACAATTGAAAATAGTATGACCTTGCATAAATCAGTTGAACTCATGACTATTGCTGAAGATGGGCCAGACCAGGCACCGTTAAAGCTTTACTAGGCCTGCACATATCGCCCCAATGCTGGGAATGTGCATTTTACTTGATCAGAGTTAAGAAGACACTCACTAAGGTAAATACCCCCTAGACCAGGCTGAGCAGAGCCAAATCCCCTTTACATACATAATCCATTACTTAGTGAATGGGATAGATAATTGTGAAGACTTCACAGGGTATGTCTAATGGAGTAGGAGAGGTTTTGGGACTTGGCTTTGTGATTTTGGAAGGTCAGGGCCTAGACCTGTGGGCATGCCCTTCCCCCAGTCTCTCAAATGTTAGAAGATAATGAACTTCCTGTGAGCTATTTGTTCTCTGCTCCAGGAAGGTCTCTCCTCCCCCCTCCCCAACCCCATTTCTTCTCCTAGACTTTCAGATGCCACCTTGGCAGTTGAGTTCTGATAGAGAAAACCTGAATGGACCGGATCAACCTTGGTCCTCTGTGTAGTTTTCCCACCTAGACTGTAAGCCCACCTTTCAGCCAATGATGAGAAGGGATAGAGGTGGGTGGGAATCTTTTCATTAAAGAGTATAAATTAAGGTAGGTTCCCTTTTACCTTGCCTCCTCCATTATGGAGGTGTGCCCAAATCTTGCAAGGTTTGTAAAATAAATTTACTTTGTTTCTCCTAAGGATGTCTCTCCTATTATTTAAAAATCCTGTCCCACACACTAGGGACCCCATGTAAGCCCCAAATCCACTCTCTGAAGTAAAAAGATCCCATAGCTGCACCAGAAACTCAGATCCATGTAAGCAAACTGCTAACACAGGACATAAGATCCGCAAGGTTAGAGACGACCTGGGCTTGCAGCTCTATGCAAAGTAGCTATGCTAGTTAGGATAAAGTAGAGATTACTAATGTTTCTCTGTCTTCAATATAGATTATGCAAGCAAACTGACAGTAAGTATGTTCCTTGTGGGAAAGCCTTGGAAGTACTTTGAGTCCAAGGTCAAGACAATAAATTTCTCTAATGAGAATATTTTTCTTTTTCTGATAGTTTTCTTCTAAGTCGTTACCTGATTATTATTGGTTTCTGCTTTTTTGTATGGGTTGTTTGTTGCTATTTCTTGTTTTTGTAAGTCATTCTAATTCTTCCTTTCCTTTCTGATCAATGGTTCATTTGTGTATAATGATTTTCAGTCACACTGAGGTTATTCCTAGCAATGGCTATAGTTACTAATTCACCTGTAACTTTAAGACTGACTGATACAAAGTTTCCTGCTACTAATCCGAGAAGAATCCCCAATTGAATATGTGGTAAAATGTTTTCTCACCTCCGTGGTTCTAGGAAGCACATTGTTATGCCCTGAAGATTAGCTAGGGGGAACCGGGAAGATTATATGGTAATAAGAAAATCAATTCCAATTATTATTTGAGAGTTTCCCCATCTTAAGGAAAATAATGGACCAAATTCATTACTTGGCTTCTGGGATCTAATCTGCGGCCCTGTGGCTCTGTTCTTTAACAGAGAAGACAATTAACTAAAGATAAGTGGCTTGTTCAAGATCACACAGCAAGTTATTGGCATAGTCTGAACTTGAACACATGGACTCTCAGTTTCCCATCTGTTGCTTAGCTCATTTGGCTGTTGTACTGTGTGTGGGTGTACGTATGTATGTTCATCCAGGAATTTCAGTGAACAAAAAAAGGAAATGGAATGGTCTTTATATTATTGCAATTAGAGAAATAAAGAAAGCGAATGACTTCTCCTTCCCACCCCCACTCCCCTTGTGTTTGTTTAAATGTAATATGGGGATATTTAAGCTCTACTTAAAGGAAGCATCATAATATTCTGATAGCATGGTGCAGTGTAATGTCTGTCAGTTCAAGAGATCTGGCCTTTAGTCTTGGTTCTATCATTACCTATCTTTAGGACCATTGACAAGTTGACTGACTGACCTATTGGCAACTCATGTGGACTTTGTGTATCTATATAATAAAGAGATTGGATGAAATGATTTCCAAAGAACTTTTTTTTTGCTTCAAAATGCTGTTAATTACTGAAAATTTCATAGGATATATTTGTGTCTGTGCAGATTTTTAGCTATGTATTTTTTGAAAATTCCTTGATGAAGAATATGAGCCCTTTTCATTCTTATCATCAGTATAGAGATGATGCTTGGGAAGTAAGGAAGAATCAGTCTGATACTAATCCCTGACTCCTCAAGAGTAAAATCTTTCTTTTATTTTTACCTGCACTGTCTGTTCTTCTTATCCCCATCCACTCTAATGTCATCTCTCAAATGACCCTCTGCATTTCTGTGCCCTTACTATATTTACTGTAATTCCTATCCCACGATTAACAAATTTCCCTTCATTTTGTACCGCCTCCTCTGATCTTCTGGCCCTCACAGAGATCTGGTTATCCCTAGATAATACAGAAGCCTTGGCTATCATTTTCGATATTAGTAGGACCTTCACTACTTGACACACTGGTCTTAGAGGGAAAGTCAGAATACTTTTTGCTCCCAATTGCCAATTCCAGTTTCTCTCTACCAACATCATCCAGCAATTTCTCTTCCTTTAATGGCCACTACAGCCAAATGTATTATCCAAATCAGATCCCTATCAGGTCATTATCTACTGAACATCTTAAAAAGCTCAGTACATGGTGCTTGGTTTTCCTCTCCACCCCAAATCCTATCTACCTACTAAAAAGCTACAAAGTACGAATTGATGTTCCCTTAAATGCATTTATGTCTCAGTTCCTCAGTCCACTCAACTCCAAATAACTAATCCTCTCTTCCACTTCATCTCCAAATAGAACTGTTCATATCCCTTCTCATGAATCACATTCTACTTTTATGATAAAGAACTCAGAAATACCTTTATCTAATTGTAAATTTTTATCATTCTACTTCTCATTCTTTTTTATTCATAAATGAGTCTATTGTTTTTGTTATGACCTACATTTCATTTTGACCTATGGTGTCTCCCCACCTTGGCATTTTCCCAGTTTATTACCCTAGCTTTGGCTATATTCTTTTCCCATCCCAATCTCAACCTGTTAGTTGTCAAGTTCAATTCTACCCTGTCCTCTACTCTCAAAACATTGCTTCTTTAACCTGTTACCTCTCATACTTTACTTATCCTCAAACCTGCATTGCTCCTGCTATTTGCCTCTTATAAATATGTTCTTGAGCAGATCTAGAGAAAGTGACACAGTGCATTTATCTGATCCACTAAAATGACTAATCTAATATGACTAATATGACTGGGTGCTGCCTATAGTGAGTCAATGCTCTTAACCATTCCTATCAATTTTCTTCCCCTCTCACCACAATAACCATTACAATCCCTTCTTCCCTCCTCAAGCTTCCGACTTGACACCTCCCTCAATCCTTAAACCTGAGGATTTTTCATACTTTACTGAGAAAAGACACCATCTGCCATATCTCCTTTGGGTTTTTTTGTCCCTCCTTACATCTCACAGCCTCTTTACATCTTCCCTTATGCTTTCCTCCCTTTCTCGAATTTTGGTGAAGTGACCCTTAAACTTCCCAATACACGTACATTTGCTTCCATTCTCTTTCATCTCCTTCAGCAGGTTGCTTCCCCCCCCTTATCTTCATCATCTATTGGCTACTTTATATACTGATTTTACCAACATACCTCATCTCTGTCATCCTTAAAAATCCCTTATTACACTGGACTACTCCTACAAACTTGTCTTATATGTCTTCTCCCTTTGTCAGCCAAAGTCTTAGGACACACACACACACACAAACACAAGCACACACACAAGCACACACACGCACCCACATGCACACACACATACATGCACAAAGAGTTTCTTGTTGCCTTGACTTCTCTCACTTCTTAATGTTTTTTTTTAATTTCCTTTCTGATCTCAGCTTACCTTAAACTACTCTCTCCAGTGTTATAAAATATTCAATTGTAAAGTCTAATGATATTTTCTCAGTCCTCATCTTATCTAAACTCTGTGCAGCGTTTCTCACTACCCTTTGCTGACTACAGCATGCTGACTACCCTTTACTCTTGAATAGTCTCTCCTCTCTGTATTTCATGCTCCTACTGTTGTTGTTTGTCTTTCATTCTCGAAGAGGCCCAATGACATCATGAGGGTGACTCACTTCTCTTCTACCTGTTTCATTGCTTCTTTTCAGGTATCTTTGCTTGATCACCAACTACATCATGCCCACTAGCCTTTCTTCTCTTCTTGTGCAAGAACACTTAGATGAAATACGATGAGGCTTTTTGTCCTCTCCATTCAGGGACACTTAGGATTTCCTAAGGAAAGGTCTTCTCCCTATTAATTTGGAAAGACTTTATGACTGACAATGTGTTTATACAATGTTTTCAATTATACCATACTGTTTGTTGAGCAAAAGTCCTTCTCTTTATATGACCAATATCTTCTTGGTGCTGCTATGTGACTGAAAATTCATAGAATAACATGATATAGTCAGTATTCAAATTACAAACAATCCTGAGGTAAATGAAACTGTTATATAGGGAGCATAAAATGAAGATACATCCTATAAGCTAAACTAAGAATAGGCTTGTTTCAAGTAAAAAAAAAATGCATTTTATAAACTAGATATATAACAAAGAACAATGTATTAGAGGTCAAGTGACTTGGGTTCTAATGCAAATTCGACCAAAATGTTATTGTTTTGTCTACTGCAAATCACTTAATGCTATAATGTGATAGAGGAAAAGCAACAGGAATTGGAGCTAGTGAAGTGGGTTTTGACCTTGAGTCTGCTTCTTTCCTCTTTAATGAATCCAGGCAAGTCACTGAACCTTGGGGGGGGGGTTATTTTCTCCCCTTTCAATAATTTTCCATTAAGTGACCTTTAAAGTCCTTTTCTGCTCTAATCCTTATAATCCACTTCTGCACCATTGTCCTTTTTTTGGATTTAGAGACTTCTACAAACTGTCAGATGCAAAAATTCTAATTCTCTTTTAGAAAAAATAATACCTGATTCATAGGATAGTTTTTAGTCTTGAAGTATTTATCCTCGATTCTCAAAAGAAACTGAAAAATGAAATGATGATATAAGGATCTAGTCAAATTGAGTGACTTGCATATCTGGTTCAGAATTGCTTCAAATGAAAATATTTTTAACATTTTCACCATAGTTAGATTATATGTTTTATACCAATCAGTTCAAAAAAGTTATAGAAAGTATTTAATCATTTATCTTTGCCCTCGGAAATTAATCTGCAATGTAACATGACTTGAACATTAATATTTGATAAGACTCTTGCTTGTACCATTAGAATGCAAAGGAAACATTGTTCATTAGAATCCTGATTTCATACTTATCAGTTGTGGGTCTGCAAGTGTGAGCCCTGTGCCCTTTCCAGGGCCAACCTTGTCATTTATACACAAACTCCAGAGAATGCCAACTACTGGAGAAACTTCCTACTATATTATCTTGTTTCTCTTTTTGCATCCCAACTTCAAGGATATAAAAGTGACTCACAAACTTTAAATTAACCCATTGGGTATAGATAGATGCTCAGGACAAACCAATAGACAGATGTGATCACTCATTTTCATTGAGTTGCAGCACTGCGCATAGACAGTGATGTTACATCACTGACAAGTGTCATGTCATTTGATGTTGCCCAGACAAAAAACTCCAAGGTCTCTGTTTGTGCTGCCAGACTGGATGACATACAGTCTCAGATACTGGTTTTATGCCTCAGGCAACTGGAACTAAAGGAAGTAGAGTGGAATATGGCAAGTTAGAGGAGACCCATGGATTCAAGGCAGCCTATTTTCAGCCTTCCAGCTGTCTGTGGTGCATCTCTATTCTCTGTGTTACTTCTATAGTTCTTTCCCTAGAGAAGTAATTCATGCCCATGACATCAGCTGCTACGTCTCTGTGGATATCACCTAAATATACATTTAGAACTCGGTCTAAGGAAATGGCTTCTAGTTCCGGCTCCTCCACTAGCTAGCCAGATGACCTTGAACAAATCATATAACTTCTCTGGGTATCATTTTCCTCTGCTGTAAGTGGACGGATAGAGCATATTACTTCTAATGTATGGCAGTGCACTGCAGCAAGAAAACTGCTGCAGTGGAGTTAATAGACCTGGGTCCAAATCCTAGCTCTGTCTTTTCTTATTTATAGGACCTTGGCAACCTATCTGGGTCCGAAGTTCCTTCTCTATAAAATGAACAGTTGGACTACTTAACATCTAATGTCCTTTTCACTTTGAAATATATGATCCTCCAGCTCTAAATATTATGATTTATATTGTTCATTCTAGCTCCCTAATTCTATAATTCTATGTATATATGTTTCCAATATTGCAACATCTATTTTTTTTTCTAAAATTATCTAGACCCTTTATGATTGTATGTCTCATATTCACAATCTACTTTTCCCTTTTTCAAAATTACATTCCAGCTTTATTATTAAAGGAGATATTCCTTCCTTCTTTAAATCTGCCATGATGGGTCTAACAAATATGTTGGGAGCTTTCTTTTAATTCTCTTGACATTGCATGAATGTCAATGGATTATGTAGGCTGACCATCAATTATTCTTCCTTCTCACAATATGAAAGATCTCTCTCTCTCCCTCTCTCTCTCTCTCTCTCTTTTCCCCCCCACCCAGTTGTACATTGATCTCTCTCATGACATCCTTTAGGAAACACCTGTGGGAGTTCTGCCCAGATCCTACATGAAGTGGTCTCTACCACCGCTGAGGAAGCCCTTTGCCTTCTCTGACAACCCTGGGAAGGCTGGACCATATCAAGATTCCAGGTGGGTAGAACAGCATGGCTGTTTCACACCATTTGGATAAACTAGTTAGTTAGCAACTAGTCTTCCACTGAAATAGAAGACCATCAGGCCTTACCATCTGCCCTGTTACTTCAGCCTAAAGTTTTCTGGGCCTTACCATGTGTCCTGCCATGCCCTTCACGCTTTTGGGAACTGTTATCTGACCTATTGCTTTGCCCTAATGAATCCTAGGCCTTTTAATCCACCCTGTGGCTGAACCCTTAGGATTTCTGGTACTTTCCATCCTGAAGCTAAATTATTTTGTGTGTATCGTCTCTCCCAATTAGAGCATAAGCTCTTTGAGAACATGGGTTATTTTTTATTTATTCCAACTGTTTTTTCCCTATTATTTAGCACAGTGTTTGGCACATAGTAAGCACTTAATAAATGTGTTTTTTGTTTTATTCATTCATTAATTTGTTTTAAAGTGTGGTATATCGGATAGACAGAATTACAGAGGACAGGTAGTCAAGGGGGTGCTATGATCTGTGTCACTGCAGGGAATACCTATCTCACTGAATTCACAGAACCATTAAAGTATCAAACTCCAGGCACCTAGAAATCATGCTCATTGTAGTTTTCAATTAAATCCTCCACCCCAGGCTCAGTTTATCAGAAGAGTTTATTTAGGGTTTGTTTGACATGATTATTTTCCTAGGGGATGTATGAGATTATGATTCTGGTTAACTAAGTTTGTTCAACTTCTATAACATCGAAGGGTATATGATATCATGGACCTACTTTTCTTTAACTTTTATGGCCTAAGAGGAATGTACTTGATTTCAATAAGTAAAAGATTTTTTTTTATTTTGCTGTCACTCTGATGTAATTTTGCCTGTAGGAGGATTGTGAGAATCCCAATGGTTGTTGAGGTTTTCTGGGGTCTGAACCTATATTTGAGCATAAGAGTAAAACCTAGATTTTTACCTCTATAATTTCTGTACTGTTGTAAATATATTTTGGGAGAAGTTACCTATGACATAAACTCAGTGAGGTGATATTGCTCCTGTAACAGTCCATTCAAATACATGCCATAGTCTGGACAATAAGCAGTCTTCATTAATCATACAAGATTCCTTCACAGACAAAACAAGAGAGATATTTTAGGACCCCTTAGAGGGTCCAATGACCCTCTGATTATTATATCAATGGAGGCATAAATAGAGAACTGTTATCTTGCCAAAGGTATTAGTCACTATTCTGAAAGATGTCCAGCATCCAAATGGCAGAAGAATGGCCTACATTGGATAAAGTCTTCTAGATATTTGTTTCCGGATGACCTGTGTTAATTGAATTATTCCTCCATTGCTGAGGAGTCTTTAATGAAATCTATAGTCATTCAGAGGGATTCAGCCAAATCTCGATGCTACAGAGAAAAAAAATACTCCCTCTGAACCTTTTGGTGTGTATGGGCATTTCTGAGGTATGTCTAAATAACAGTAATAGCTAACATTTATATAGCATTGACTATGTACCAGGCACTATGCTAAGTACTTTCTAATTATTATTATTATGTCATTTGATCCTACAAAGTAGATTCTATTATTACTCTCATTTTACAGATGAGGAAACTGAGGCAAATATCACTTAAACAAGAAGTTAAAACAAAACTAAACAAAACAAAAAGCAGTTAAGGATCACACAGCTAGTAAGTGTCTGAAGCCAGATTTGAACTCATATCTTT
The DNA here is from genome assembly GCF_011100635.1 of Trichosurus vulpecula. Taxonomy (NCBI): domain Eukaryota; kingdom Metazoa; phylum Chordata; class Mammalia; order Diprotodontia; family Phalangeridae; genus Trichosurus; species Trichosurus vulpecula. Next base: position 329,929,510 of record NC_050576.1, on the reverse strand, counting down.
CTAATTCCAGGCCCCAGTGCTTTTTTTGTTTTACTACACCACCTAGCTCCTACAGTGATATCAATCTGGCACAACAAAGACATTTCATGTAGTTATTGTCTCACAGTCCAAGACAAATATGTTGGTTAAAAAATAGCAGTTCTTACTATACAGATGAGGTTTTCTGATGACAGGAGCCTTAATGTCCCTGATCAGCTTTCATTTTCCCACTTCCTTTGCCCTCTCCAGACAAAGTACTATTCCTTTCTTCAATGTATTCTTCTATTATCAATATGGATCCCCTGTATTTAGAATTTTCCCTGTGGTTTTCATTGTTTGTAGTATCCTTAATTATATACTCAAATGCTTGTCTCCAAATAGTCCAAGTGATTATCAATAAGTAAGATATAAATAGTACCTTACTATTCTGAAGATGAAGGGTAGTATAGTGCAATGGGGTCAGACTCAAAGAGAAACAGATTCGGGACCACAGAGTGACTTAGAAAATAACAAATTAACATTATCTATGCTGTACTGAAGTATTTATTTACTTTTAAGCATTCCTCAATTATATTTTAATCTGGTTCTGCTAGCCAGACTGTGTCTCTGGTGTAGTGGAAAGAATCATGGTTTTGGATGAAAGATCTAAGTTTAAATCCCAACTTTATTACTTCATACATATGTAACTTTAACAAGTCACTGAACCTTCCATGACTTCATTTTCTTCATCCTTAAAATGAATGAATTAGACAAGGTGATCTCAAAAGCCTTTTCTAACCCTAAATCTTAAGACTCTGTTGTTCATTTGAAAATTCTGTTCCCCTCATACAGCAAATTTCAAATGCTGTTCCTTTAACTGAATGCCAGCACACCTGAAAATTGTACTCCTTGTAGTCTTCAATTAAATCCTCACCTATATATTACTTCCTGGATGTTTTTTATACCATGATGTAGCTGTGACATCTCTGATGTGAATATTCTGTCCTTCCTTGACATTTCAAGGAATTCTGTCTCCTCTTGGCTAAATAACAAAATTCTCTTTGCCTTACTTATATTCTTTACTCAAGTAACAAGAATTCTTCATTTCTTTCTCAGCATCAATTCTATATTTATTTCTGCATTCCTAAAATATAATTTGCATTAATTTGCAAAATATTATTGCATTAATTTCAATGGGGTCATATGTATTCACATGTTCTCAATATTTTGCTGTGTCTCTGACATATAATTATAACAAAAACATTAATCAAAATTTTGTGTATTTTTTTAGTTTGTTTTCCTGCAGTCTCTTTAGAGAACAAACCCTTGGATAGTATGAAGAAATGGGTTAAATTTACCTAGACATAAGGAAGAACTTTTTGACCATGTTAGTAATAAAACATCGGAAGAGAATACCAAGAGAAGCTCTGAAGTCTTTATCTTTAAGGTTTCAGGAAAGGGGAAGAATGAGATAAGCTTAAGGTCTCTCAGTTCAGTTATTTTTCTCCCCCACCCCCTTTATTCATTACTTACCACATTGTGGCTGTAAAATACATCCTAAATCAATTGAGAATATATGCTTCTCCTTGTATGAATCATCTATAAAAATGTGTATCCATGAGTAAAGATTGCCTCATCAAAATATTGGATTAGTTTCATGTAGAAAAAACTAAACCCAATGGAGAAAAACAGCGGATGACATTTTCTCACTTCTGTTCCTTTCTCAAATGCAGTACATTAATTTTTGCTGCCTTAAGACATCTTGGTACACCATGAAAAGGGGTGTTGTGTCATAATGGTAATGTTACTTGTAAATAACCTAAGAAAATTTACCTTTTCTATTATTACCTTAAAAGTTCATTTTTGTAACATTTCTTTTATTATGCTCCTCATTTAATACCTTTATGTATACCTTCTTAATTGAGAATCAGTTCCCTATATACTTCCCCTTCCTTGAATCCTTAAGCAAAACTCAACCCACAAAGCAATTGTGTTTGACAGTATACATACCATTTCACACTGGGAGTTTCTTTGCTTCTCTAATGAATGGACAGATCTGTGGTACTTCTTGTTTTCTTAAGGAGCAAAGTTGGTTAATGTAAATGTTCTTTGAATTCAACAGCATTTTATCATCTTCATTCACTTTGTTATAGACATTTGTAAATATGCAAATATGATTCTCATGATTCTACTCCCATGTTGCAGCAGTTCAAATAATTTTTCTCACCTGTAAAATGAGGAGAGAAGTAGAAGGAACAGTATGGTACAGGTTAAAGAGCATTGAAATTTGAGTCAGAGGACTTGAATTCAAAGTGAATTTTACTGTGTGCTACCTGTATGAACTTGGGCCAGTCACTTCATCTTAGCTATAGCACCTGCAAAATTCGTATTTGGCTTAGAATATACCCTTCCAAGCCTAAATTCTATGAACAAATCAACCCTAAGGACCAACCCAGTTCTGAAACTGAATGAGTTTGGTGTTATCCTTGATTCCTTTGAGCTAAAAGTATGTTGTCTCTCATTTTTTTCATGTAGGTTGACTACATTATATTATTGAAAATATTTATTGCCTGTGTAACCATCTGTTCAGCCAGACCTCAAGAAACAATGAAAGGACTATTTCTTGCTATTCCTTGAAAAGTTTGTGCTGCAAAGACTGGATTTCAGTACGAAAAAGCTGATTCTCTCCATGTTGCCCAATTTTCCCTGTCCCTAGATGTCTGTAGGTAGCAGCTTAGAGTTAGTCATATTACTACTATATCTGTGTCCTTTTTGGGAAAATAGTCTAGAGATGTAAGAGATCTTAACTTTTAACTTTACACATCAACTCTCCTCTGTTTAGAGCATTACTATTTATCAGTGCTGAAAATATGGCATCATGTGTAGCACACCAATTTTCCCTATCTGTCACTCTCCAGTCTAGTTCCTGATTTCCTGTAGAAGCTGTCACAATCTTTTTATCAATCAATAGCAGATGTTCTTGCAAAGCATTTAATCTTTCTTCTATAATTTCTTACCCAGCTGTTTTTGAAAAGATGTCTTCGTAATTTTTCATCCAAATCATCTCAAAACATGAGTTTTCTTTTATAAGCACAAGTAGGAACTTTAAAGTTTCTTTTAAAATCTGTCCATTGTATGTCACATTTGTATGAGAATTCTAAGAGGTTTTTGTGAAAATTAATAATGTCTAGCACTAATAAAAGACAATCAAAATATAATTACTATGACTAGCTACATGTAGAATTCTTCAGTACAAAACTTTGTTAGAAGATATCAAATCCCATCAAAAATCTTAATACAATTGAACTCATAACTTTTTCCATTTTAAATGACAACTGAATGTAAACCAAGTGAAACTGTTTAATACCTAACATTGCCTCTTGAGATTTTTCCTTGATTTCAGATATGATGTGAAAGCTGTATGACTCATGCAATATGATTCATTGCCCTTGAGGAAGGTTGAATGGAATAGCTTCAATAAGGGAGATGAATTCCCCATAGCATCTCAGAATGCAGCATTTTTTAGAGGGTAAGAATATTTTTCCCCACACAATTAGCACAAAATCATACTGTCAGGGATTTGCCTTCAGGTTGTTAACTAATTTGTTCCCTAACAACTCTCAGACAAGGGAAAGGAGGGGGAGAAATGAGAGAGAGAGAGAGAGAGAGAGAGAGAGAGAGAGAGAGAGGGAGAGAGAGAGAGAGAGAGAATTTTCTGTGTGTCAGAATGAACTGCAAATGATTAGAACATTCACAACGAAACTCCATCAGTTGACTTCTAATTTTTATAGTAGATTGCTGTTCCAATTATAACCCTCAATGACATTCAGAGTTTTTAATTTATTTTTCTGCCTCATCCATCTCTATGATGCTAGAATACTTTTATAACAAGGATAATGATTTAATCTCTCTGCAGCTTGTTCCTTCTTCTGCTTCTACCCAGGACATTGTACCAAAGATCATAAAAATCTGAACATTTGGACTTTTTTCATTAGTTGGTGTTGGTCATTTTTACTGCCAAATTTGTTAATTATCCTTGAGAGTATTGACAGTATATTCTGGGTGTGTTATGTATGTTTTTGGGGGGTTGGATTCTGAATACCAAGGATAGTGCAAGCAGCTGCTGGCACTTAATATTTATTAAATGGATTGAATCATTATTTGAGAATTTTGGTTATTAAAAAGACTTACCCTAATTCTTAAATAGTTTTAATTTATCAACAACTAAGTCAACTAATAATAAAACTTTTTTGTTGTTCAGTTACTTCAGTCTTGGCCAACTCTTTGTGACTCCTTTTTGGTTTTTCTTGGCAAAGATATTGCAGAGATTTGCCATTTCCTTCTCCAGCTAGTTTTATAGTTGAGGAAAGGGAGGCAAACAGGGTTAAATGACTTGCCCAGGGTCACACAGCTAATAAGTTTCTGAGGCTGGATTTGAAATCAGAAAGATGAGTCTTCCTGACTCCAAGCCCAGCACTCTATCCACTGAGCCACCTAGCTCTCCAACAATAATAATGATAGCTAACATTTATATAGTTCTTATTATGTTCAGGCACTTAGCTAAGTGTTTCACAATTATTTTCTCATTTGATCCTCACAACGACCTTGGGAGGTAGGTGCTGTTATCATACCCGTTTTACAGATAAGGTACTGAGGCGAACAGGTTAAGTGACTTGCTCGGGCTCACACAGCCAATAAGTACCTGAGGTCACATTTGAACTTAGATCTTCCTGACTCCAGGTCCTGGACTTCACCATTGAGTTAGATCCTCTTAAGAGTACTCAGATATTCCCATTAAATAATTTTTACCTATTATCACTCATTTGCTGCTGGGTCAGTCAGTCAGTAAGCATTTATTAAGCACCCACTATGTGCCAATCACTATGCAGTGAGCTATGGATATAAAAATATACAAATAACAGTCCCTGCCATTGAGGAGTTCACAATCTAATGGAGGAGACAATAAACAAATACATATATACACGCAAACTGTATTCAGGAAAAGCTAGGAAATAATTTACAGTGGGAAGGCATTAGAATAAAGAAGGATTGGGAAAGATCTCCAATAGAAGGCAGGATTTTAAATGGGACTTGAAGGAAATCAGGGAAGCCAGCAGGTAGAGATGAGGAGGACAGAGAAAATGCCCAGAGCTGAGAGATGGAGAATCTTGTTCAAGGAACATCAAGGAGGCTGGTGTCAGTGGATTGAAAAGAGTGGTGAGGGGAAGACTAGATCATGAAGGACTTTGAATAGCAGAAGATTTTTGTATGTGATCTTGGAAGTGGGAAGGAAGCCACCGGAGTTTGAGTAGGGACATAAACTGGTCAGACCTGCATTTTAGGAAGATCGCTTTGGTTGCTGAATGGAGAATGGATTAGAGTGGAGAAGCACATGAGGCAGGCAGATCTACCAAGAGGCTGTTGCAATAGTCCAACTTGAGGGGAGGAGGGCCCGCACCAGAGTGGTGGCAATGTCAGAAGAGAAATGGGAGATTCGCAGATTGTAACATAGAACAACATAATAAAAAGTGAAGATTTGCATTGAGGAACAAGAGAAAAATAAGGTCAGAGTAAAACAAATGGAGGACAAATGGAGAGCAGGGTAGGAGTAAAATACAGGGTAAAACCAAACATGTAACCCAGATTTATGCAAAGAAAATTCTAAATGATTCAGAAAAAAATACTATGGCACAGAAAAAGAATCTCAAAATAAAGATGGTTCCAGAGGATTGAATGGCTCAAACATATGTGCATATATATCAACTTTGTATTCAAAATGATCTTGACTTTGAATAAAAGGGAAAGGCAATTAAAGATGACCAAGAGTAAATAAAAAAGAATGATTAAGGATATATAAGAACAGTATCAAGAAAATGACTCACCATCCCCTCCTCCCACCCTGAAGAAGAAGAAGAAGAAGAAGAAGAAGAAGAAGAAGAAGAAGAAGAAGAAGAAGAAGAAGAAGAAGAAGAAGAAGAGGAGGAGGAAGAGGAGGAGGAGGAGGAGGAAGAGGAGGAGGAGGAGGAAGAAGAAGAAGAACAACAACAACAACCACAACAACAACAGAATGTACTTTAGTTATCTGAAAAATGCTGAGAACCACAAAGGGGTTGGTTTAGGTATATTCAGAGAAAGAGGAACATATGGAATTGACCCACTATTCAAGGAAGATGATAGTGTATTATCAGACCACAGATAGAAAGGAGAATCAACATCTTCTATTTGGCTTCCATCTCCTCTGTTAAAAATTATATTGGAAAGGAGAAGATAAAAATTGTTAAAAGGGAATTTGAACTCAACGTAAGTAAAAAGATTGCAAGAGAGCATCAAGCCATTTTAAACGAGTTCATATCTCCTGGTTCAGACATCCTAGGTTATTGAAAGAACTTGCAGGAGATAGAAAAGAATGTGCCAGAATTTCTGATCATAGCCTTATAGATGAAAAAGGAGAAATAGTGGATGGATTAGGGTGAGTTAAATGAATTCATTGCTCTTGGAACAACTATATCTTGAGCCTTGACTAATTGATCAGTGCTAATCTGGAGAGAGGTTTCTGGTGATACATCACTTTCCTGTTCTCTGACCTATTCAACAATTTTGTCAGTAATTTATCAACCCCCAGATTGGACGGCATGACCTGTTAAACGATATTACTTTTGCAAAATGTCTTTATGTGATTCCTTCCTTCCTTCCTTCCTTCCTTCTTTGTTTCCTTTCCTCACTCCTTCACCTCACCATGGAATAGTGGAAAGAGTTTAAGATTTGGAGTCAGATGATCTAGACTCAAATCCTACCTCTGCTATTTTCTACCAGTATGATCTTGGAAAACACATTTAACCTCTCAGTGTCTCAGTTTTCTTATGCAAAATAATGAGAAGGCTGGACTAGATGGCCTCCAAGGTCCTTTCCAGTTCTAAATATGTGATCTTTTAAAAATAAGACTTTTCTAGAAAACCTGGGACATATAGTCACTAGGCATCCATACAGGCATTATATTTTCAGTGCTAAGAAAGCATTCTATGTAAAACATGATTTTTATATTTTTTAAACTTCAAAAAGTTAAAACAAAAATTCTCACAAAGGCCTTGAATATTCATTCCTCTCCATAACTTTACAATCCAACTATACTGCCTTACTTGCTGTTCATTAAACCCAAGACTCCATTCTCCTGTCTTTGTACATTTCCCTACACCCAGAATGTTCTCCCTTTTCAATTCTGCCTCTTAGAATACCTGGTTTCCTTCAAGATTCATTTCATATACTATCTCCAGCAGGAGGCTTTTCTTAGTCTTCACAGACTCTATAATTTTTCTCCCTAGGATTACTTTCATTTATTCTGTATGTATCTTGCATATACCTAATTATTTCAACTCGTCTCCCTTACTTGCATGTAAGCTCCTTTAGGGCAGAGACAGCTTTTGTATTTCTTGTTGTTATTTTATTCTGAAGTTTGGCACAGTAGACTTATCGATTGATTGGCATGATTGCCCCTGGGAAAGAATCTTAAGGAAAATCATATATAATTTTACAAAGGTAACTTTATTTTTTATTCACTGGAGCTACTTAAACCTAATTTAAAATATACATTGTGAGACTGAAACTTTTTAAATTCATTATTTTGTGATACTAGACATACATTTAAATTTTTATCTGTTTAGAGAATGGATTTCTCTATCTCAACCAGGCTGGAAGTACAGCAGCCTTATGCTCCATCCCCACTGTTGATCAACATGAGTTGCTCCATTGCTAAAATAGTCCAGTTTACACTATCCTTAGGCCGCACCTATCCCCACCTTGGAGATCACCAAATTGGTGCCAGACTTAGTGTAGACAATCATATCTTCCACTCTATGGTAGCTCAATACTCCCAAGTTTAAGTAATTCCCCAGCTTCAGGTTCTCCAGTATTAGAGAGTATAGGTTATCTGCTACCATGCCAGCCAACAGCATGGAATTCTGATGCAGCAAATAAAATAGCTCCTCCCCGCAACAACACTATTTTAAAGGTATGCAGTCAGAAAAATGACTATTTTGTTGATTATTTCAATTTACAAGGCTGTGACAGAATAACATCTTAGTTAGCAAAAATCTATGGTGGAGAAATGATCACTAAAACTTCTTGAGAAAAAAATGTGTGTTTTCGTTTGTTTGTTTTGCTTGTCCTGTAAAAGCTCACTTAAAGGGAAAATATTTTATTTACAAATTCGAAGGATAGTTTGGCATTCTGGGGGCTTGTATTGCCTTCCTAGGTTGGCAGACCTAAGTGCTAAAGAATCATGAGTAGTTTTGCATAAGAAGGGCCTCGCTCAGGTGGGGAGCCTGCTTTGAAAAACTCCATCCCTGCCAGGGGTTGGCAAGTTGAGCCTGAGTAGAATCACACTTTTGATGATTTTAAGATTTACCTTTTTGTTTGAAGAGGCAGAGACTTCTGAGAAGTTACTCAGAAAGGTTCCCAGCTTGGGTGAGGGTGAGACCGAACTGCAGGTTTTCTGGGGGAGTTAGGATGCACTGCAGCTTGTACACGACTAAGATGGAAAATTTTTGACCTTGTCTGCAGAGAAAGAGACACTGCTGAATACCTCCTGCTGGTTCCTAAGCCTGTAACTCACTCTGGCTCTGAAGTAGGGGAGATAATACATTAATAGGGAGCTCTAAGATGTTTGTATATCTTTATAACAAATATAATTTGGCTTCACTATCTTGGAGGCAAAATGGCTTTCTATATGAGATTTAATGTAAACTCAGGTCTTAATTTGTTTTTGTTTTTATACTACCTTTCCCTGCCCCCCTTCCCTTTTTTTCTTTACCTGGTTATTTTGAAGATGAAGGGAACAACCAACATTTAGATAGTCCTTATTAGTTTATTATCAGCTAGGTACTGTGCTAAGAAGTATCTGAGGAGGAGTTTTAAACTCAGATTCTCCTAACTCCAAATGCAGTGCCCTTTCCACTTACCTGATTAATTTTCTTCCATCTCCTCTATAGTGGTTTTTTGTCTGTTTGTTTTATTTTGTTTTAATGTTTAAGTCATTCTTCCAGCTGAAATCAAATGTGTGTCTCTCTGTATCCATTCCTGTGTGGAGCATATTTCTCTCTTACCTCAGCTAGAGCTCTAACTTTCTCTGACTCTCCGATTGCAGGGTAAGATAGTTTTCTTCTTTTGGCTGAGTTATTCTGCGGCTAGAAACAAGTAAAAAAATCCTTCAACTCAAAAGCTTTTCTCTAGGTCTTGTTTCCTCCTCCTATCCTAGCTCCTTGGTCTATGCTACTCACACTAACTAGACTGTGTCTTTAAGGGCCATTGGAAGACATGGCCAATCATCATGCATCCAATGACATTGCTCTCTTCTAAGTCAATCAAGAAGTACTCATTTTTGGTAAGGGGATAACAGGATGTTAATATTACATTAACACTTTAACACCTTATCTTTAGTAATTAATTATATCTTGTTACTACATTGAGTTCCTGAGGGTTTATTCCTCACCATAAATTAACACATTTTCTTCTCATTCTTGAAAATTTAATTCTTTCAAAATGTTTATTTCCTCCTCCCCCACTCATTGTCCTTACTCCCCAAGAGCATACAGTTAAATGTTTTTATTGACTTGTTTTTTTTGTAGGGAATAATATTATATAAAGTAAAGTAGATAAATATTTACCAGAGACTTTTTTTCTGTCAGTTTGCTGTGTATCTAACCTGATTAATCCTAAGGGTCTATACCTCAGTATTAGGTACTTGGCTTTGAATCATTTTGTAGTTTGTTGCTTACAAACTTCTGCAATTCTAATGCTGCCATTCATATAACACTTTAAAAGCAGCCAAGTGTTTTAAGTGATTGTTCTCATTCAAGCTTTGCAAAAGCCCTGTGAGGCAGGCACTGCTGACAGATTGATCCTAATCTTACAGATGAAGAAACTGTGGTTCAGTGAGGTTACGTGATTTGCCCAGGGTCACACAAGTTGTCAGATGTTAGGGATGGGATATGAATCTTCATCTCTCTGACTTCAAGTCCAGGTCTTTTAACCACAATGTGATACTACCTTCTGGACAGTAATGGTGTTCAATATCCCTTATGTTTTTATTTTTTACACCTAATACTTGTCCTTCATTTTGTTTTTGATAAGATGGCCATCTGCCCTGTTCATCTTCTTACCCTCTTGGTGATGGGGTGCTTGAACCCCAATACCAAGATCATACTTCTCCCTAGCCTAAAAACACTATCCCTGGCAGTTTCTCCCCAACCCAAGGACACTATGCCTAGCAATTACTCATGAGTGGGCCCCAGCAAAACACCTCTCTCTCTCCCTGGTACAGTAACAATCTGCAACTGTAGGAATTATTAGATTGAACTGGCTTTGTACTGGCTCATAAAGCTATTCAGTACCCCCTGGACTATCTATACCAACTCCTTATCTCATTATATGCATCCTGGCCTCCTCATTATGTGTATCCTAGTCTCAAGACATATGTATACTCCCTACATCTATCTTGTCAAACAGGACATTGATTGGTGGCAGACTGGGCAATCCTGAGTTGGCTCTGACTGCTAGTTAACTTAGTAAAGTATCAGACATAAAACCACACCTCCCTGTGCCCCTCCCCCCCCCACCTTAGGCTTTTCCTGGTGAACTCTCCATAAAATGCCTACACAGTAGATACAAAAAGTACATGTTCCTTTAAGTACTGACCGCCCCTTAACCACTCCCTGATCCCACCCTGAATTAGCATATTTGGCATATGTTTTACTATAGTTTATCCTATATAAACTTTAACTGTACCCCTCTAAGATCGCAGGTTCCTTAAGAACTTTTGCCCTATGAAAAGTATAAAAATAAACCTTTGCCAACTTGACTTAAAGAATGCTTGAGTATGTGAAATCATTCCAGACCACCCTGTCTAGTACTCTGGTACTAGAGGGGTCCCTGAACCATCCTCAAACTACATCATTGGGACCTCTTGAGATTATGCCCTAGAGGGCTTGATATACTTCCTTTTGGAAGGGGCATGCCAATCAATTCCTCTGTGACTCCACTCATGATTTCTGTTATTCCCCAGAACAAACCACCCTCCCCTGGCTACCATTCATCTGAAAGCACTGGTGTTACATTAGAATGTAAACTCTGTAGGATCATAGATTTCATTGCTTTTGTATTTGAAACCCCAGCACCTATTACAATGCTTGACACAAAGCGAGTATTTGATAAACGTTCTTTATTGTTCATTCCATCATTTTTCCTGTCTGATGTACGAGATTCTTAGAATTCCATCTCCTCCCCCCGGGGTTGCTCAATACATACCCAAACATTTAGTTTTTATAGTAAGATGCCAGATTATTGATCTGTTTAGTCAGGGAGATGATGGTTATTGGCTAAGTGAAGCACCAGCTATATAGGCATAGGGAGAGGTTTTCAGCATGGAATATGGAACTTGCCCAAAAAGGAAAATAGGAAATTTTAGGTAGGAAGAGGGCATGGATCCAAAGAAAAGGCAACCTGCTGCAAACAAATTTTATAAATCTTAAATCAGCTTCAAAATACCAAGAATCATACTATCACACCAGGGAATAAAAATTGAGAGTTTTTGGAACCTACTGACTGATGAATAGCTTCTTAACTTCTCCACAATGTCAACCTGTCAAACCATTGGTGATTTTTGATGTCTCCCACATACACAAGGGAAAATAGTTGTCTTGCCTTAATTTAAAGGAAAAATGTACTGAACTAAGGCATGCTGGGTTTCTACCTTACTTGTAATTCTCTCCTTCTTCATCTCCACCTTCTGGCTTTCCTGGCTTCCTTCAGATGGCAGCTAAAATGTCACTTTCTGAAGAAAAAGACTTTCCTAGTTCTTTTTAATGACTGGGTCTTTTCTCTAATATTAACTTTGATTATCATGTATCATTTTTACATAGTTGTTTAAATCTCTCTCTCTCTCTCTCTCTCTCTCTCTGAAATAAGAAACTGAACACCTGATAACTAGCAACAGCATTTATCAGGCAAATGATTTCACTTCTACCACCCAAATATTGGGAGAGCTCAACATTTGAGTTGTGGGAACTGGAGAAATCTTGATTTCTTTGCAAAAGTGTCAAATATGATGAACCTTTTCATAAATCACCAGAATATATATTCATCCATAATATAAAAAAAAAACAAATTAGGAGATTCTATAGGAAATGGAGATACCATAGACAGATCAAAATAATGAACAAGAAAGTTGTGGTGCCAAGATATTGGGATAATTGACTAACATGCCAGATATTTATGTATTTATCTTATTATCTTATCTTATTAATGTATTATATTGTTAGTTTTAACACTTTGTATCTCCACCCCCACCCCCATCACCACTGTATTGCATAGCACAGTTCTCTGTGCACAGTGGGTGCTTACCAAATTTTAGTGCAGAATTTGGGGCCAGAATACTTGTTTAGGGGAAGGAGGATGCTCTTTATGTGACAATAGCAAAGTTGGCATTTTCCAGGGCATCATTTTCCTCATCTATAGAAGAAAAGGAGGGAGAGAGTAGATTGAAAAATGAGGGGAGGAAAATGACAAAGGCTGGAGAGGATGTAGGAAAACAGGGATACTAATGCACTTTGGTGGAGCTGTAAGCTGGTCCAACAATTTTTAGGACAATTTGTAATTATGCTCAAAAGGTTATTAAACTGTGCATACCATTTTACCTAGCAATACCACTACTAAGCTTGTATCCTCAAAGAGATGAATGAAAAAGGAAAAGGATCCATATGTATAAAATATTTATAGTAGCTCTTTTTGCGGTAACAAAGAATTAGAAACCGAGGAGATGCCCAACCCCTGGGTAATGTGATGAAATACTCTTATGCTATGAGAAATGATGAAGCGTATGGTTTCAGAAGAATCTGGAAAGGCGTATATGAGCTGATGCAAAGTGAAGTGAGCAGAACTAGGAGAACATTTATACAGAAACAGCAATATTGTGACGGCAATCAATTATGAAGCAATTAGATACTCTGAACAATACATGACAATTCCAAAGGACTTATGATAAAAATGCTATCCACTTCCAAAAAGAGAACTAATGAACTCAGAGTACAGATTGAAGCATATTTTCTTTCTTCTAATTTTGCTTTTTTTTTTCTTTTGCAATATGACTCATGTGGAAATATGTTTTGCATGACTTCACATACATAATGGGTATCACGTTTCTTGCCTTCTTAGTTGCAAGTGGGAGGGAGGGAATGAAGGGACATTATTTAGAACTGAAAATAATTTTTAAATAAAGGAAAATTAAACAAAATAAAAGAAAAAATGAGAGGATTGGAATATATACTCTCTGAGGTCTCTTCTAATTCTAGCTCCATGATCCTTTCATCTCCAAAGTCCCTTCAAGCTTTTAATACACAATCTCAGAATTGTTAGGAAATTCAGAGGCCACTAAGTCAAACCCATACCTGAGTGAGAATCCCCTGAATAAAACCTCACCAGCTAAATGCTTGCCAAATAGAGTAAGAGCTTCATTGTACATTAGGAACCATATGCTTCTAGTCTCTGCTTCACTTTCTTTCATTTTCATGTGGGGGCATTAAGTCTATGATTTATATAAGTAGCAGAGTCTGTTCATGGGGATTCTTACTTCTAGCCAGTTGAAAGTCTTTACTGGTAGACTGGTTATGCTGTGAGAAGCAGATTCAGTGTTTTCATTCCTTCAAACTATTCTTTCTTTGAGGGTGCTGCCATCTTGCCGATCATCCAGTTTCACAACTTCAAAGTCATCATGAGGATTCTTTGTAATGTGAGTAGAGAAGAGATAGTTCAGAAAAATGAGGTTTCAAAGAGAAGGGGGAGGGGCTAGATCTGGAGAGATGGGACTTGTGATTGAAAGAAGATTCCTCCAAAACAGCTCTTATACTTTCCTATCACTCACCTCAAGTTCTGGCTGAATGAATCTCAGTTAAGGAGTGTGCTGCATCAGGTTTGAACTAGAAAAATCTCTTTAAAAAATTTAGTGTGACCATTTACCCCCTCACAAATCAACAAATCAGGGCTTAATTTATTGCTCTGTGATTGTCTAGGTTTAAGGAAGTTATGGAAAAATGTTAATAATGCAAATTAAACTTAAAAGTATGTCATGTATTTATTTCCTCCCTTCCTCCTCTCCCCACACCCCAACAGATGGTTAAAAATTTAGAGCACCAGCCCTGGAGTCTGGAGGATCCAAGTACAAATCTGGCTTCAGACACTTACTAGCTATGTGACTCTAAGAAACTCATTTAACCTCAGTTGCCTCAAGGAAAAGGAAAAAAAAAAAGAAAATTCCATGAGTTTTAAGAGTAAGTTGATTTTTTTTTATTCAGGATTTGAACTCAAACTCACCTGCCTGTAGTTGGAAGAATTCATTTTCTTTCTGTTTTGGAAAATTTGAAAAGCATTAGCCCATCTCTGACCCGGCAATGCTTACATTTTTTACTCATTTCTTTTTCTTTTCTTAGCCAACACATCTACAATTTGAAATACAAAATTTATTAAATACTTTACAATTTCGAGATTTTTCTGATCATAAATGATTTAGTCTACTGGTTTTGCAGACAATCCAGTCTAAGGTAAACGCTGAGGTGGGTGGGCAAAAACAACAACTTTCCCCTTCCACCTTCCCTCGCCCCCACAAACCCTCATAATCCTTTTGGGCGGACAAAATATGATTCCTTAAAGCTATATCTTGTTAAGCATAGATATAAGAGAAAGACTATTTTTATATTTTACCATATCATGAAAAATTAACTTTCTTATAAACATAATTTCCCTGTTTGTCTAACAATATGGATTATGTCAGAGTATCTGTCATGAAATACGAATCTTCATTTATCTTAACTTCAAGGGAATGCTAAACCTTCATTCTTTCTAATTGTTTTGACTCATCACGATGGAAATTGCTTCAACTTTGGTACTCACATCTCATTCATAGCCTCAGTTGCTTCTGCCCTTCTGATCAGAAGGCGCAAGGGTGAAGAAAAATCTCCTCCGATAGCCTTCTTTGAGAGGGTTCAAAATCCCAGCCATCTCTTCATTCGTCACCAGGTTATCTGCGTGGTTTCGATTCCAACATCTTCATCATGCTCTTGTGTCTAGTACCCTCTGATGCCCCTCTCCTAGCATTTCTAGCTTCCTTTGGTGTATTATTCCCCTCAATTACATTGTAATCTCCTTGAGGGCAGGGACTATCTTTTTCATTCTTATTTGTATCCTCTCTGTTTAGCACAGTGCATGGCAAGTAGTAGGAACTTAATAAATGTTCATTGTATTTCTGCCATCCTATTGTTAATATTTGTATTTATCTTGTGATAGAACCAGTGTTTCCCTGATACAAATTGTTTCCTCATATTCACGTTAGGGAGAATTTATCTAAAAGGAGACAACGCTGCCCGGTGGACCTGATTATCCCGTTTCTCTGATGCTTCTTCTTGATATTACAAGGGCATAAAAAATCCCTAAAGTAATCTAGTCCCCTTAGACGTGGTGGTTTTCTGAAGACCATGCGAGTTACCACATCCTTAAACATATCCTGCTGTGATAATCAGAAACATTTCCATATAGAGAAGGGAGTGTTGGCGGGGGGAAGAAGACAGACACATCCTGAAAAATCTAAGTGCCATTATATCTCTGTTTTACAGCCTTATTGTGTTAAGGCAATTAAACTTCCTTTTATTAACTGTTCAATGACTGTTAAGTACTTAATTCTGTCCTGACATTGTACCTGAACTAAAAGACGGCCAGTATTGAAGCTGCCTCTTCTGCTTGTCTTCAAGTAATTATCAATACATATAAAATAGTTACTATATGTTCTGAAACCTCAATGTTCACTAACATCACAATTATGTTTACCCTACTCTTTAATAAGAATTTAAAAGCCCATTTAAATACTATCAAGCTCTGTTAATCATTATTAGAGGTCTCATGCTTCTTCTTTTGCTAACGGTTTACTACATAGTATTTTTGCAAAATAATCATTCTATCTAAGAAAATTTCTTCTTATTAATATTATTGATGTTTCACTAAAGGAAAACCTTGTTTATTATTTGAAAGAAGAGACCTCAAAAATAATGTCAAAAGAAGTGAAATATGATTCAATATTTTGAAGAAAAAATAATTTTTCTTTAGAAATCCTCACGACAAACAATTTAAAAATATTGGCTAATGGTTAAATGTGAAGTTGTAAAGTATAGCTGTATAGTTTGGTTGTAGCATTAATACTGTATTGCTTTAATTTCTGTCTCTGCTTTTATTTCCTAATCAAATTATATGATGAAAATATAGCTAAATTAACTAAGATTATGACCAACCCTGTAGTATAAAACTGTAAGATCATAGATTTAAGGCTGGCAGGGATATTCCAGCACTCAACTAGACGTCATTTAATACAATTTCCCAATTTTGTAGGTGAGGAAATAGAGCTTCCTCTAGGTATTAATATGATGATCCCATGTGTTCCTTCCAATTCATTTAATGGTGATCTCTCATTTGATGAGGTGCTAAAGATGTCTATAGGGGTATGAAAGAAGTAAGTTCTGATTTGGCTCAGTACTGTGTCCTGGGAATTTAAAGTTTGGAAATTAAGGGAAAAGCTAGACTGAGGATCATAGCAAGTCTTTCTTATTCAGTGTTATTGACAAAACCATGTATCCCACTAGAACAATTGCTTCAGGAAGAATCACGGGAAGCTTAACATTGTATGGACTTTAGTGTTTTCAGTTAAATTTCTTTTTTGATTTAACAAAACTATTCTTCTCCTTGACTAGCTATCTCAAATGTCCTTTTGATTTTTTAGTTTTCTGAATTGTGTTAAATTCTCTGAACTCCACCATAACAAAATCCATAATTTTGGACAGCTCTAATATTTCCTTAGCATCCTTAACCATAAAATGATTTCCCTAAGGAGACCTCTAACAGCCATTTTCTCAGTCCTGCTGTCCATTACAATCCCTGAACATAAGGTTTAGTGTCTAGGACATAAAATATGAATTGTGATATCTGTGTTCTATACCTAGCTTGTCCTTGAACTTAGGTTTCCTATTAAGTAAACTTTTCTTTTATGCCTCAGTTTCCTCTACCACCAAAACTACTGGTCACGAAATATATCTTGTTAACATTCATAACAATGTTTTACAAGCTCATAGGTTTCTTCAAAAGAAAGAGATAGTAATAAAATACCACAAGTTCAAAAACAAAATAGAAGTTTTATTCTCTAATTCCCTTGTTATTTTTAATATTATCAGTCATTGATCATAATTGGAAAATAATATGAGATAATTTATGGAAAACATAATTAAATATGTGCTTCATATAGTTCAAATGCATTATGTTTAAAAGGCATGCCTTACTTCAAACAAAAATATTCTTTTGAATAATATTTGATATTACATATATTATATTATATGTGATATGATATAATAATAATGTTAATAATGTCATGACACTCATGGAAATTTTGCTGAAACTCTATTAATAGCCTTAAAGGTTCATATGAATAATGAATTTCCCCTATCAAAAATCTAGTAAGGTGAAAGATTAGAAGAGCGGCTTCGTAAATTCTGACAGTTCTCTTTTTCCTCCCTATTAATAAAGTATATTATATGTCACATAGACAAATACATCTATTCAAATATATAAATTATAAAAAAGAAAAGTAAACATAAGAAAAACAAAGTTACATAAGAAAAAAAATAAATGTAAGTGATGGTATTCGTGATCATTATTCAATATATATATATATATATTTTTTTTTTTGATTATTTTTAAAATGTTAGAATTTTCTTCTGAATGTGTAATCCCAAATCTTTTTGTCTCCCCTTTGGTTGCTCAGTATTTGCCTACTCATTTTTTTTCCTTATGTAAGTGGCTTATTCAATTCCCTGATATTATTGGTTTGAGTATTATATGATAGACAAACACATAGTTACATATGTGTGTTCATTTGTTTATTAAATATTGTTTAAGATTTTTTCCCCTCTAAATTCATTTTTGGCTCAATAATTTCTTTGGGCTCTAGAATATGAAGATTCTTTGTGATTATTTCATATGTATTTGAATAAAAAATAAATTTCTTCCTTTTCATATATCTTTCTTTTTTACTACTGAATTCAATTTTCTGCATTCAAGTCAAATATGCAACATCCTTCTTCTTTGCTACCTTTTTGTTTGATGTCAGGACTGCTCAGATTTCTCCTCTTAGGAAGAACCCCACCCCAAATCATATTGCCTGCAAGTCTAGAACTTTTAGGTGGTGACAAGAACAATGAATAGAAAATTAGGCTCTGTAGTCATGAAAACAACCTGTATGAGTAGGAAATTCTTTAATAGAATCCTACATAAGATTAAGAAATATTGAAAACTTTAAAATATTTAAAACTTGTCCCACTTGTACTTAAGGCTATTCTACATAATATTAGTGAGAAATTGGCAGAACCTGGTTTTCAGTGTGTTTCTCTTTCTCCTCCATTTTAAGTAATACATTCTAATTCTTAAGGAAGATCCATGTGTATTTTTTTCTATAAGTAGCTAATTTGTTTTAGTAAAAATGTATACTAATATTTGCACAGCTAAGCAGAGGCACAGTAACAGAGGCCATTTATGAATAAAAAAGTAATTTCTTCATATGCGTAATAGATATATTGGATATATATATTGATGTATTGTGGATATATTATGGATATATGGTTACATCATATCCATAATGGATATATTATGTATTTGCATATGATGAATGTTTTACAAGCACATTTTCACGAGAGGCAGTTTAGCATGGTAACCTTAAAGTCAGGGCTACCTGTGCTCATGCCTAGCCTCTGATATATTCTGTGATCCTTCACAAATCAGTGAATTATCCATTGTTAAGGAAAAAAAAACCTTTAAGATTATATAATACCAATAAAGCACCAGCCTGCATTAGCAGATAGAATTTCCTTATCTCTTATTTCTCTATAGTTACCAATGAAATCGGAGGTCTAATCTTCAGCTATCTCTTTCTCTTTCCATTTTTTCTATCCCATCTTTTCCTTTCCTCATCCATTCTTTATCTCTGACTGTTTTTTTTCCTTCTACATCTCTCTCTCTGCAAATATACATGTATAAGTGTATGCCTGTGTACATATATGCATGTGTATATGTCTAAATTGCATATTTTTAAACATATGCAAAATTTTAGATGATTTATCGATGCTCTCTGTCTTCATATCTATCATTCATTACCCACCAACCCACCTTCTCTTTTGCCTACCATTATAAAAAATTGTCAAGAAAATAGTCAAGAAAAAAATCAAAATACTGTCCATACCTAAGATTTTTCATCTTGCTCTATATCTGCATTGTAGCACAGTGAATAGAACACAGGACTTTGTACCCAGAAGACCTGAGTTTGAATTCTGCTTTATGTACCTAGCATTATGACTCTGGGAAAAAAAAAACTATCTTCTCTCTGGCCTAATTTCTTTATCTGAAAAATAGATATAATAGTAGCACCTTACTTCACAATCAGTGCCAATCAGCTCTCTATGCATTATGCCATAATCTCATTGCCTATTCCCCACCATATTAATGAATTATTTGACTTTGTTTTGAGTGAGGGAGGGCTGTGCAAGGTCACCAGCCTCACTTTCTCCTCCAGAGCCATCTGGGTCCAGTGGTCAGATATTCATCAGGATGACTGGAGGCTCACTTCTTAGAGAGTCCTATTCACTGAATGGGTGCTACCTCACTCAAAGTGAGAAAATGAAAAGGCCTTAGCCTAAAAGGCCAGGGTCTCCCATTGTATCTCCTGTCAACCTGATGAATATCTGTCACTGGACCCAAATGGCCCTGGAGGAGAAAGTAAGGCAGGTGACCTTGCACAGCCTTCCCTCACTCAAATCATGGTCAACTGTAAGTCATGTCATCATCTCCCTGATGTCATGGTCCTCTTCAAAAACAAAGGACAAAACACACAACAACCCACAACAATGAATTACTTACACATTGTAAGTTATAGTAATCCTATAATAATTTGATAATATCTAATATCTATTATATGGTTGTTTATATTAGTAATAGGTAATAGAGAGCATATTGTTATGGATACTATAGATAATATAGAGCAAACAATTAAGTTCTAAGGGGAAAATGCAAAAGTTAAATGTTGCCTCCCCTTCCCTGCCTCCTCAAGAAGTTTACAATCTAATTTTGGAGACAGGGAAAAAGTTTAATAATAATTATAATAATAATTAAAATAGATAAGGAAATCATATAAGTTAGAAAATAATATAGTAAAAACCAAAAACATAAAATTTGGACTTATTATATAGAATGAAAAGGATATTTAAGATTAATTAAACACTTTATCCAATAAACAATTTTTGAGAAATATTTTCAGTCAAAGACCAATTGCATTCTATAGGGTTCTTATGAATTTCCTGTAGGGAATCATCATCCTACCATTAACCATATCTACTTGGTATGGAAAAAGAAAGTAGGTGCCAGATGCAGTTCTTTCATGTGGATGGGAAGTAGATATTTGGAGAGGATGGTTTTATTCTCCATTATAATGCAAAAATGTTATCTCTTACCTAGTCAAGTCAAGCCAATAAGCATTTATTAAGTACCTGCTAAAAGGCAAAATCTCATTCTTGGGCATAAAAGCAGAAAGGGATGGGGAAGACAACAAGTAAGTGCCTACTGTGTGCCAGAAACTGTGCTAAGGACTTAATATTGTCTAATTTGATCTTCTTATCAAGCCCGTCAGTGAGATGCTATTATGATCCTCATTTTGTAGGTCTGAAAACTGAGATAGACAAGGGTCACAAAGCTAATAAATGTTTGAGGTTAGATTTGAACCTGGGTCTTTCTAGCTCCAGGCCCAGGTTCCACCAGCCTCTGGAATTTTCATCATAATATTCTATTAATTTTGTCTTCACAAAGGGTTCTTTTTTATACTTTATTGAATAGCTTCTTTCCGTCCCATCTTTTCCTTCACCCATTCTTTCTCTATCTCTGACTGCTGCTTTTCTTCCACACATCTTAATTCCTCTCCTTTCTTCAAATCTTCATCCATTTATATATTGTATTACTCCCTTCACTAATCATATTGCCTGCCCACATATGCTACAGGTTCTCCAAACCTTGCCCAAGAGCATTGACTTGGGAGAGGGTTCTCAATCACCATGTCCTTTAGTTGTTCACTCACCTTACCTATTTCTTTCTTTGAAAAGAAAAAATGTCCACTGTAGAAATGGGGAGGGACTCATTTTTTTAGGATAAAGTGGTCACGAAGAAACAAAAAATGATATAATACAAACCCTGTACCTAATCCCTCATTGGTCTATGACTGGCCTATTTCCTTTTCTGGTTTTTCTTTCTGACTTCTTTTACATCAATTCTTACATGAAAGTCATTGCTGACAACATGTTTGCAGGTTAATCATGGCAGCAGGGGGAGTAGCTGGTTCAAAGGAAAATAATTTTTCGACTAGTTTGCAAGAATCATTACACCTTGAAAAAGAAATATTCTCAGTTCTGAAAGAGATTTAGTAATGCTATCTTTTCTGGACCCATTTTACACTACATCTTTCTACCACTTTCCTTACAAGAGAATGCCGGCCTCCTACCTGAAAAAAAATACTCAGAGCTCATCCACAAACATATTCGTGTGAAAATCAAACAAATGATGATGAGAAAGTAGAGTCAGAGCATATTAAATTTCTCATTAGGCCTACTGCCTAAGTCACATAAAGCTCTCTCTCATTTATTCTAGTCACTATCCACATAGACTATTAAACATTTTTATGGACAGAACAGGGAAGATGAAATTATTAAGTTCAGTAACCTACCATTTAGAATCAGAGCATGTATGGACAGAAGAGATCTAAAACATCATTTCATACAGCTCCCTCATCTTACAGATGAGGAAACTGAGGCCCAGAACTGAAGTATTCAAAGTCACTTAGTCAATAAGTAGCAGAATTGGAATGGTCCTGAGAGGCTTGCGCGCTAATAGCCACAGGAATAATTACAATGTCAAAGACAGGAGAGAGTCAAACTATAAGACTGGCACACAAAATCAGCAACTATATAAAATCATAGAAGTGTTAGGACAGTATGTTTAAGGATTTTATCATTCAGTCAGTATCAGTTCTGTCTGACTTTCCATGACTCCATTTGGGTTTTTCTTGGCAAAAATGCAGGATTTGTTATTTCCCTCTCCAACTCATTTTATAAGTGAGGAAACTGAAGCAAACATGGTTAAGTGACTTGCCCAGGGTCACATATATAGTAAATATTAGAAGCTAGATGTTCCTGACTCTAGGCCTGACGCTCAAACCACCGTGCCACCTAGCTGGATGGATGTAGGAGAAATATGCAAATTGCCCCCAAAATAGCATCATTCTATTCAAATATTATACAACAATGAGGTTCTTAATGAGGATCTGAGTCATCAAAATACTTGATCTTATCTAAACTTGATTTCTCACACAATGTCTGGTGAATCTAATTGAAAGATTAAAGTTCAGTAAGGATGCTCAGAATTATGAAAAATTCATTCATATAGTGCTTAGTTCTCTAGTGCTGCTAGATAAATAAGAAACCACGGTTTTAAGGTAAAAGGAACACGATTTCCTTTTGAAAATGAGCTGATAGGTATTCTAAAGCAATTTCTCAGTTTTGTCCATTCTCCCTCCACACCTTTTTTCACATTCATACCCTCTCCATTTGCATGGTCACCACCCTATCAGATCTTGCCTGGACTATTGCGATTATCTCCTCAGTGGTCTCCATGCCACTACTCTCTCCTTTATTCAGTTTGATCTCTACACAGCTGCTAAAGTGACATTCTTAAATCTCATGTCCCTCAGCAATCTTCAATAGCTCCCAGTTGCCTCGAGGGTTCTTAATTTTTGTTTGTGTGTCATGTACTCTTGTGGCAATTGGGGTAGAACCTATGGACTCTTCTCAGAATATTTTTAGATGCATAAAAATAAATTTGTAGGACTAAAAAGATAACTAATTTATGCTGAAATAAAATGGTTTGTTTCTTTTTCCTCCTCCAAGATCACAGACCCTTCGAAAATCTAACCACAAAATCCTCAGGGGTCTCTAAACCCCAGGATAAGAATTCTTACTTTAGATCATTTAAAGATTTCTTTGATTGACATTTTACACCCTTAACAAAATCTAGCTCCAATTTATCTTCCCAAGATTTGCATATGCTACCTTCTACACAAACTGGAGAGTACAATGAAATTGGCTTCCTTGCTATTCCTCATTCACAGTGTGGTGTTTCCTGTTGTCAGTCATTCAGTTGTGTCTATCTTTTCTTGGCAAAGATGCTGCAGTGGTTTGCCATTTCCTTCTCTAGTTCATTTCACATCTGTAAAATGATGGAAATTGAGACAAATAGGGGTAAATGACTTACCCAAGGTCGTTCAGCTGAAAAGTATATGAAGCCAGATTTGAATTCAGGAAAATGAATCCAGGACCAGCACTCTATCCACTGTGTCACCTAGCTGCCCTATCACCTATAAATGTGCTAATGAACAATCTATCTATCCCCCATGCTTGGCATTAGTTTTCTCTTTAGATATGCCTCTTTGAATGCCTAGTTTTCTTCACAGATCAGCCTGAGTACTTTCTTCCTCCATGAGGTCTTTCCAAATTCCTCTGGCTACCAAAGCCTCCTCTATCCTTGAAGTTTTGCCTTATATTTACTTTGAACATATTTTGTGTATGTTAATATGTGCACATGTTTTTTCTTCTGATGAGAGTGTAAACTTCTTGAAGGCAGGAACAGTTACATTTTTTTTTCTTTGTTATCTCCCACATGAATGGAAGAAGTACAGTGTAGTGGGTTAGAACACACCTTAGAGTCAGGAAGACTTGGGTTCAAGTCCTGCCTCTAACACATATGGATTGTGTGACCTTAGGCAAGTCACTTAACCTCTAGCATTCTGGGAAATTCTCTAAGGCTATAGGTTGCAGAGAAGCTAGTTTCCTTAGGTGAGAGCTCCCTATAATGATGAAATCACAGGTCTGGTCCGTACCTCTAGAACTTAGGAATGCCTAGCACATAATTATTGCTTGTTAATCAAGCAATTCTCTATGAATACAGAAAAAGAATATTCCACAAAAGGAGGTGGAACCAAGATGACAGAGTGGAAGCAGAAACCTGCTCGAGCTCTCCCCCAAACCCCTCAAAATACCTGTAAAAGTGACTCTAAATAAATTCTAGAGCAGCAGAAGCCACAAAATGACAGAGTGAAACAGGTTTCCAGCCCAAGACAGCCTTGAAGGTTGACAGGAAGGGTCTATTGCACCAGACTCAGAGTGGAGCACAGCCCAGTATGGGCTACTGCACACAGATGGGGCTGGAGCAGGCCTCAGGGCACTGAATCACTGGCAGCTTCAATGGTTTCCAGACTTCTCAACCCACAAATGCCAAAGACAGCTTCAAATGTCAGTGAAAAAGGTCTTCTACCTGGTTGCTTTCTCTGCTGCACAGAGCCAAGCCAGAGCAGATTGGGCCCCAGGAAACCAGGGGCAAGCCTCATGGCAACTGAAATCAGTGGCAGCAGTGACAGTTTCCGGACTTCTCAGCCCACAGACACCAACGACAAGTTAGAAGATCGGCAGGATAGGTCTGTCCCACCTGGATGAGAGTGGAGCACTGTCTAGCACAGGCTGTTTCAGTGCAGCCCTGGCCACAGCAAACCAGGAGCAGGCCTTGGGAGAGACTGAATCAGCAGCAACAGCAGGAGTTGCTTCTGGAGCTCTCAGCGCACAGACAGTAAAGGGGTTGCCAACACGGCGGCAGCACTCTATTGCTTTGCCCATACTCAGATCTGGGTTGCAGACATAGGAGGCAGTCTCTCGGCAAGGAGGAGGAGCACTAGCACACCAGAGTTTGTGGCCACATGGAAGGGAGCCCCTTCTCATAATTCTAGGGCACAAAAGAGTGCTTGTGGTCACTCACAAACCAGAACACAGACTAGGAGACTTGTATATACCTCTCATTAGATCATACCACCTTAGAAGAACTGAAAACTTGCAGATCCTTAGAAGTATCTCTGAAAACAGCTGTGCCAAACCCCTGAAGCTTGGGACAGTGTGCCCTCCCCACTGGAAGCAGAACCATACTTTAACAAAGAGTTGAAAGTCAAGTAATAGGTTAGAAAAATGAGCAAACAACAGAAAAAAAATTCTGAACATAGAAAGTCACTAAGGTGACAAAGAAGATCAATATGCATACTCAGAGGAAGACGAGAAAGTCAAACTTCCTACATCCAAAGCCTCCAAGAAAAATTTGTATTGGTTTGAGGCTGTGGAAGAGCTCAAAAAAGATTTTTACAATCAAGAGAGGTAGAGGAAAAATTGGGGAGATAAATGAGAGTGACGCAAGAAAATCATGAAAAATGAGTCAATTGCTTGGTAAAGAAGACACAAAAAAAATGAAGAAAAAACATCTTTAAAAACTGACTATGCCAAATGGTAAAAGAGGACCAAAAAGCCAATAAGGAGAAGAATTCCTTAAAAATCAGAATTGCCAAAATGGAAAGGAAGTACAAAAGCTCACTGAAAAAAAATGACTTAAAAATCAGAATTGAGCCAATGGAAGCTAATGACTTTACGAGAAATTAAGAAACAATAAAGCAAAACCAAAAGAATGAAAAAATAAGACAACGTGAAATATCTCACTGGAGAAATATGTGACCTGGAAAATATATCCAAGAGAGATAACTTAAAAATTATCGGACTACCTGAAAGCCAGGATCAAAACAGAGCCTAGACATTATCTTTCAAGAAATTATCATGGAAAACTGCCCTGAGATTCTAGAACCAAGAGAGTAAAATAGAAATTCAAAGAATCCACCAATCATCTCCTGAAAGAGATCCCCAAATTAAAACCCCCGTGAATATTGTAGCCAAATTCCAGAGCTTCTAGGTCAAGGAGAAAATATTGTAAGCAGCCTGAAAGTAACAATTCAAGCATGGTGGAGCCACAGTCAGGCTAACACAAGATTTAGCAGCTTCAAAAGGATTGGAGGGCTTGGAATACAATATTCCAGAGGACAAAGGAGGTGGGATTACAACCAAGAGTCACCTACCCAACAAAACTGAGTATAATCATTCAGGTGAAAAATGGATATTCGATGAGATAGAAGACTTTCAATCATTCTTGATGAAAAGAACAGAGCCAAATAGAAAATTTGACTTTCAAAAAGAATACTCCAGAGAAGTATAAAAAGGTAAGCAGGAAAGGGAAATCATAAGGAACCTACTAAGGTTAAACTGGTTACATTCCTACATGAAAGGATGATCATTGTAACTCATAAGACTTTTCTTGTTTTCATGGTGGTTAGAAGGAGTATATATAGACAGAGGTTACAGGTGTGAGTTGAATATGAAGGGATGATATCTACAAAAAATAAAATGAAGAAGTGAGAGAGGAATGTACTGGGAGAAAGGGAAGAGGGAGAGGTAGAATAAGGTAAATTATCTAACATAAAAGAGGTAAGGAAAAGCTTTTACAGTGGAGGGGAAGAGGGAGGAAAGTGAGGGGGAGTGAGTGAACCTTTCATCAGAAGGACATACACACTCAATTGGGTATAGAAATCTATCTTACCCTATAGGAAAGTAGGAGGAGAAGGGGATAAGAGAAGAGGAGGGGGTGATAGGAGAGAGAGCAGGTTGGGGGAGGGGATAGTCAGAAGCAAAACACTTTTGAAGAGGCACAAGCTGAAACAAGAGAGAATAGAATAGGATGGAGGGTAAAACATTTAGCAATAGTGTGAAAAAAATGCAAATAGTAAAGGGGATATGGGAAAACGGGACATTAATATATATTAATGTACTGTTAGTGGAGTTGTGAACTGATTCAACCATTCTGTGGAGCAATTTGGAACCATGCCTAAAGGGCTATAGAACCATGCATGCCCTTTGACTTAGCAATACCACAACTAGGTCTGTATCCCAAAAGAGATTAAAAAAAGAAAAGGACCTATATGTACAAAAATATTTATAGCATCTCCTTTCTGGGGGCAAAGGATAAGAAATTGAAGGGATGCCCATCCATTGGGGACTGTCTGAACGAATTGTGGTATGTGATTATGATGGAATATTATTGTACTATAAGAACTGATGAGCAGAATGATCTCAGAAAAACCTGGATTTACATGAGCTGATGCAAAGTAAAATGTACTGCATGCAAAGTAACAGCAATATTGTAAATTGTGAATAACTTAGATATTCTCAAGAACACAAAGATCCAAGACAACTTCAAAGGACTTACAGTAAAAAATGTTCTCCATCCTCAGAGAAAGAACTGATGGTGTCTGAATATAAATTGAAGCATACTTTTAAAAAAAAATTAGTATATGTTTTCTTTCACAAACATGACTTTTATGGAAATGCTTTGCATGACTACACATGTGTAACCTATATCAAATTGTTTGCCTTCTCAATGAGGAGGCAGGGTGGGGGAGGGTGAAATGGAAAGAATATGTAATTCAAAGTTTTAAAAACAGATTTTGGGGCAGCTAGGTGGCGCAGTGAATAGAGCACCTGCCCTGGAGTCAGAAGGACCTGAGTTCAAATCCAGCCTCAGACACTTGACACACTTACTAGCTGTGAGACCTTGGGCAAGTCACTTAACCTCAATTGTGTGACCAAAAAAACCTAAAAAACCAAATGTTAAAAGTTGTTTTTACATGTAACAGGAAAAATAAAATACTAAATAAATAGTTTTTTAAATAGAAATGTTCTGGCTAAGAGAGAGAAATAAATGATTATTAAGAATAGGGTTACAAGAGCATATAGGTTAAAACTGAAAGAGACCTAGTTAGATTTCATAGCATCAAATCCCCTCATTTTACAGGTGCCCGGAAAGGTTCACAGGACTGTGAATGCAGATTTGGTGGGGACCTCTGTGATGGATTCAAAGCTCACATTTCACAGATGAGAACTAATGCCCAGGTTGGTGAAGTGACTTAACCAAAGATATGTCAGAGACAAATTTTATACCTAAATCCTAACAACCAAATTCAATACTTTATTTTTTTGTTATGTTGTTCAGTTGTGTCAGTTGTATCTGACTCTTCATGACCTCATTTGGGTTGGCAAAGATACTGAAATGGTATGCCATGTCCTTCTCCACCCTATTTTATAGATGAGGAAACTGAGGCCAACAGGGTTGTGTCTGAGGCCAGATTTGAACACAGGAAGATGAGTCTTCCTGACTTCGGCCCCTGAACTCTGTCTGCTGGGACACTTAGCTGCCCTTTAATATACTGTTGTTGATCAGTCTTTTTTAGTTTTGCCCAATTCTCTGTGACTCTATTTGGGGTTTCTTGGTAAAGATTCTGCAGTGGTTTGCTATTTCCTTCTCTAGCTCATTTTATAGATGAGAAACTGAGACAAACAGGGTTATGACTTACCCAAGGTCTCACAACTAATATCTGAGACCAGATTTGAGTTTATGGTCTTCCTGCTTCAGCCCCAGCACTTTATCCACTGTACCACTTAGCTGTCCCTCTTTATCTATATCTCTACTCTGTATCTAAATCTATATTAATACACTATACTGCCTCAAAGCAACTTCTTAAGAGGGTCACCAACACCTGGGAATAAACAAGAGGGATTAAAATGGTTTTTCACTCATTTCTCAAAGTTTCCTTCCTCCCGGGACAGTCTCATAGCAGCTTTGGATAAAGGCTTGCTGGGTAGAACTTTCATTCCCTAAATACTTACCAAGCACCCTTGTGGTAGTGGCAGAATTTGCTTCCTTGATGGGAATGTGGGATATAATACTGCATATGACAGTATCACTGCCCTAAAATGATACTAATTTTACTATACATTTTTAGCTTTCCCTCCCCCTGTCCCCTTTTCTTGCTTTTCTTATTGCTGCAATGGTTTCCTGGTGTAGGCATGAAGTGATTCGGTACCCCTTTCTACCTGAAGTGTAGCATCATCATTGTGTGAACTTGTAAATATTATAAAAACTGAGGTCAGACCCTAGAGCCTCAACCACTTCTGTAGCCTGTATGATAGGAAGAAAGTCATTTACTGTCTCTGGGCTTATTTCCTAAGATATAAAACAAGGGAATAAAACTAAATGATCCTTAAAGTCCTGTTCTCCAAATCTATCTTTTGAATAGCAAGTAAACTTTGTAAGGGGCACACTCCTAGGTGAGTTCACTGGAATCCATCTTTTCATACCTCTTTCAAGGAAAAAAAAGAGGTGGGAGTGAGGGAAGTTAGCAGATCTTGAGAGCTCCAGAGTTCTGAGTTACATTGGGCTTATGCTGATTAGGTCCCTGATCTCTAAGTTGGGAACTTATCTTGTGGGCAGACAGGCTCCGAGATCACACAATTGGCTAATCAGGAGAGGGGTCAGGTCTGTGAATGGCGTCGCTGTTTCCTGACTGAGCAAGACAGGAGAAATATCCTTAATTTTTTAAAAAGAGACTAATGCACAAAGAAAAAGAAAAAAAAAGAAAGGGGAAACCTAGCTAGTACATCTTTGAGGGTTCTGGTTCCTCATCTGTAAAAGGAGAAGGGTTGAATTTCCTGAACTCTGAGGTCCCTTCCAGCTCTGGATCTGTGATCCTTTCCTTTCAGAGTAATTTTGGTCAAAGACCAGAGGAAGAGAGAAATACATAACAGTAGCAATCTAAATAATATAGCAATAAAACTCGGACACCATTGCCCTTTTGAATCTTCTTCAGCACTGTATTGTTTCCAGGACCTGCTACTGAGTAAGTTTAAAATGGTAAACTTCGAGGCTTTGGCGCCAAGTCCAGTATAATCATTTCACCGTCATCATAATCATCAGTCATCCCTCCGGGTGATTCTCATGGTCTTTGTCGACTGTCTGTATTCTCATTATCTTTTCATCTTATGCAAAATGCCCATGATCATCCTTCCTCAGCGGTATGTATGGGTCACAGCCACAAACTGTCTTTCTCCTCCGCTTTATTCTACATTTTCACAGCTAGCTTGGGAGTCCTCTTCATTCTCTTTGAGCATCTTGTTCCACTCCCTAAGTACCTTGGACTCCTCTCGAAGGGCTCGGTCCTCCTCCTGCAGGGCGTTGTTCTCCTCCCTGAGAGCCTTATTCTCCTCCCGGAGAGCAAGATCTTCCTTCCACAGAGCTTGCTCTTCCATACGCAGGGCCTTGCCCTCCTTCCGCAAGGCCTGCTCCTCCACGTTCAGGGCACTTTCCTGATGCTGGAGGGCCTTGATCTCCTCCTGGAGGGATTTGATCTCTTCTTGAAGAGCTTTTTCCTCATTTTGGAAAGCTTTCCCCTGCTCCTGGAGAGCCCTGATCTGTGCCTGAAGGGCTCTGTTCTGTTCCCAAAAAGCTTTTTTTTCCTTACTCAAGGTATTACTTTTTTCACAGAGGGCTTTTTTGCTCCCCCAAACAATCCTCTTCTCCTCCCAGAGGATATGATTTTGTTGTCTAAGGAACTGGTTTGCCTCCCAAAGTATCTGGTTTTCTATTCTAAAGGTCCTATTTTCTCCTCGAAGAGCCCTGTTTTCTAACCAAAGGAACTTATTTTCTTTGCGGAGTGCTTTGTTCTCATCCCGAAATATTTTGTTATCTCTCCAAAGATTTTTTTTCATCTCGTGTTGTTGTTGTTGCTGTTGGCGTTGGGGTTGTTGCTGTTGTTCATGGTCATGCTGATGTTGCTCATGAATGAACGAGGGAAAAGAGAAAAAAAAGCGGGACAGCTGCCCCTTACTGATCCATTTGGAACCCAAGACAACCATTTCTTCACTTTTGTATGAGGATTAAAGTAAAATCCAGTTAACTTTGTTCACATGCTGAGATCCACCAAAGAAGAAATGAAGTTTTGTTGTTTTTAAGCAGAAAATGGGAAGGTCATAATCTTACAGAAGTCTTTGATATGAATCGGACTGTAATTGGTTCCAAACTGGTATCTAGTGTTGGTGACTTTGGCAAGGACTAGTATGGCAGTAGTCTAAAGCAAGGTTCACTCAGTTCCACTGCCAAAATATAATGAAAAAAATCCAAACACATATTAATAATTATGCAGACTTTATATAATGCATAACTCTAAGAATGTGAAATAAATATATACAAATTTTATTCTAGCTGCTTTTTGCTAGTACATGTCTAGTTCTTTTTCAAATATCTTCCTGCTAAACTACTTATTGCCTGTTACCTTAAGGCCTACTTCTTGTTGTGGCATTAAAACAAATTTTATTAGAATTTTCTTGGTTTCATAAAGACCAAACAACTCAGGAGAAGGATAATATACCATTCTACAAATTCTAATTAATATATTATTAGTGATACGAAACATAAGCTGGCAATCACTACTTACATTTGTGCTGTCTTTGAATTCCCCTGGAAGTCTTAGGCTTTTGAGTGCAGGGAACAGTCAGCAGGTTAGGTCATCTATAGTGATGTCATTTACAAGTGTTGACAATGCTGCTACAGTGAATGCTACCTGTAATGACTGCCTATGTTTTGTCCCAGTCCACAGCCATAAGAAAGGGAGTGAACATACAGAAGATGAATTATTTTTAAAAAAAATATTGATAGTGATTCCTTCCCTTTAAGTTTATCTTGCATATATTACGTATGCATCTTTTATGTGTGTATATATATATATACACACACATATATATGTATGTATGCTTATATTTATATGTACATTGTCTCCCCACAAAGATTCAAGGCCCATGAAAACAGGGAAGATTTTTTTTCGTCTCCCTAGAGCATAGTCAAGCTCTTTTCACATAGTAGATGCTTAATAAATGATTGTTATTGACTGACATGGAAATGAAGGTAAATTTATATGATTAGGTATGTTTTTCTGTCTGTCAAAAGCTTATAATAAATTAGTCTCTGACACCATCTACCACTGCAAGGGTTCTTAACCTGGGGCACATGAACTTTTAAAAACATTATCATTATACTTTATGAATTTAAAAACATTGTTTCTAGACCAAGATCATATGCTTCAGTAAATGGCTAACAATGTCCATGACACACAGAAAGTTAAGAACTCCTGACCTATTATGTGAAAATCTTTTTATTAAAACTTCGAATTTCAAGGGAGGAAGGGAAGAAGGAAGAAAGATAAGAAGGAAGGAAGGTGGAAAGAAGGGAAGGAAGGAAAGAAGAAAGAAAGGAAGGAAGGAAGGAAAGAAGGAAGGAAGGAAGGAAGAAGAAGGAAGGGAGGGAGAAAAGGAAGGAGTGAGGGAGAAAGAAAGGCTGTGAATGATTTTAATAAAATTATATGTAGGTACAGTACACCCTAAATTAAACATTGCATGTGGAACATGTGCCTAGTTTGTGATTCTGTTTTCTTCCCTTTTGCTCTTATGTCTATGACTAGACAGAATCATAGAATCTCTGTTGAAAAGGAACTCAGAAGTCAAGCAGTCCAACACACACCTGAACAAGAATAACAATCCAGAGGACTTTTTTTGAGACTTGGAGTGAGAAGTCTACTGCCTCCAGGGACAGACGTCCCACTTTGGGGAGCTCTGTTAGGAACTTTTTCCTTATGCCAGTCAGAAATCTTCCTCTCTGCAACTTTCACCAAATGCTCCTTCCTCTGTCTTTTGGTGTAAAACAGTATCTCTCTCTCTCTCTCTCTCTCTCTCTCTCTCTCTCTCTCTCTCTCTCTCTCTCTATCTATCTCTTCTATCCTCTCTCTCTCCTCTCCTCTCTCTCTTTTTCTCTATCTGTCCACATATGTGTATTATGCATATGTATTTTATGTATTTATATGTGTATACACACATATACATATATGATCATCTTTCTTCCATACACGTGTGTGTATATTATATATGTATGTATGAGTATATATAATATATTGTGTGTATGTATAGATATGTATGTATATGTGTGTATAATCTCTTTTCCATATACCTACCCTTCAATCAAATACTTGAAGCATCAAGCAATCAGTATATCTTGTAAATAAGAAAAAAAAAGATTACTTAAAGGATTACTTTATACTTATTTTGTTATTTATTAATTGAGAGTTTTATGCATCACCTTTGTATTTGAACCCTTAGTTCAATAGACTAGCAGGATCCTGGGGTCATGGATTTGATTCTCCTAAATTCCAGTTTACCCTCACAAATTGGAGGGGGGGGCAGGATTCATTCCATGGGCACTGCATATACTTTTAAATCTTCACTATAATACAGGATAAGAAAGAAGGAATATCTTAATATAAACCTATTACCTCTGCAGAAGAACAACCTAAAAAGGATATTTATTGAAAGAAGCATGGGTTGCCAAGTGTCATCATTTTATATGTAGGTAGGGCTTCACATGCTTTGATGCTTATACCATAAAAATAAATAATAAAATAATGAAAAGAGCATAACAGGATGTTGATTCAGAATAAATCAATAAAATATACAGTATAATGATACCAGTAAATTCTGTACCCTTGCAATACCATGTGTGGAACTCTTAAAGGTATTTTCAGATGGTTCTGTTATTGGTAAGATTCTGGGACAGAAGATATCAACGTGTAATCACATCACCATCTTTCTGTACTGAGTTATGAATTCACTCAGGAGACAATGGTACTGGACCTGAAGTTTGGAAAACCTGAGTTCAAATCTACCATCAGACTCTTATTAACTATATTACCCCAGGCAAGTCACCTAACCACTCTGCTTTAATTTCATCAGCTGAAAAATGGGGATAATATTAGTATCTACTCCCCAGGGTTGTTTTGAGAGTACAATGATATAATATTTGTAAAATACTTTGCAAACATTAAAGTATTGTATAAAGGTAAATGGTTGTTGTTGTTGCTGTTCTTGTTATAGGAGAAAGCATGATGGACCTTGACTCAGAAGAACTGGTTCAAATCTGGCTTTTGATACACATGGCTCTGTGAACCTGGACAAATCACTAAATCCCATGCGACCTCAGTTTCCTTATGAGGAGATTGGACTAGAATGGTCTCTGGAGTTCCATGTAGTTATAGATCTATGATTCTATAATCCAATTTGTTCATTCTGATGATCGTACTTGGTTATGACTAATCTTTTCTGATTAACTTAAGGCATTTCTATATACGTATTATAATCAAACGAATGAAAAGTTGGGTAATCTCAAAATAAGATTCCATATCCAGATGCAGAATTACTAATTTGAACACGTTGCTAGACTTTCAGTTATTCCCAGCATCATTACGATTTTCCCAAGTTTGAAAAATAAGGATCTTATAGCTTTGATATAGACCTACTATTGATTTGTATAGTAACCCTTATCATAACAATTACAATAGGAAGAAGAAAAAGAGAGACATAATAAGAAATAGAAAAATTAGGATAGTGCCTCTATTAATGTGAAAAGAGATCGTTTTAATGCCTTAACTTACTAAGACTGGAATAGCCGCAGAATTGTCCACATC
Organism: Trichosurus vulpecula; assembly: GCF_011100635.1. Classification (NCBI taxonomy): domain Eukaryota; kingdom Metazoa; phylum Chordata; class Mammalia; order Diprotodontia; family Phalangeridae; genus Trichosurus; species Trichosurus vulpecula. The sequence goes on along the minus strand of NC_050576.1, from coordinate 329,895,132 downwards.
TGGAATTAAAATGAGCCTGGATTTTATCTAAGTAAGTGCCATGTTTACTTGATCCTACTTATGTGGTAGTTGTTGCTGCCATGGTAGCTAGGAATTCATACTCAATGTTAAATAACAAAGAACTCTCTGAATATTCCATTTTAGAATGCAGTGTTTCCTTGGTTTTAAAGATGACTAGGGCAAATGTCTTATGTTTGTCAAGAATGTAGTTTTGTCATTTTAAATAAGAAATTCCTAGAACATCCGTGAGTTTGAGTTTATATCTGAATAACATTTTAGTTTCAAATACTTTAGACTTTAAAAGATTAGAAAAGGTTTGTAGTTTCTTCTACCCTTCTACATTACTTTTACAAATTTCCTGGAACTCTGAAGACAAAGTCTCTGCTTGTTTCAAAAGGGTCTGTTTGGTATCATTCTGAATAATGTGCACATTTCAAGATGGACATCTACTTGCCTTTGTATTTTATGAAATGAAATGAGATTGTAGAGTGAACAAAGCTAGTTCTCTCTTGGCTCTTGCTAAAAGATATTAAAAGGGTTGGATATGACGAGAAATAATAATAAACCATGCTTATAAGCTGTAGTTCTGATTTCCCTGAGGTTATCTCTAATTTGCCCTATATCTCTATCTACCTATCTATCCATCATCTATCTATCTACCTATCTATGCATCATCTATCTATATCTATCTATCTATCTATCTATCTATCTATCTATCTATCTATCTATCTATCTATCTATTGCCTGTTCAGAATTGTTTGTATCTTGTCTCTCCCCCATTTGATTTTGAGCTTGAGAACAGGGCTTGTCTTTTGCCACTCAGTACTTAGCTCAGGACCTGAACCAACAGGCACATAATAAAAGCTTGTCTGTCAATAAACATTTATTAAGCACCTACTTTGTTTCTAGTGCTCTGCTAAAACCATTGACTTGACTGTACTATCCTGAGAAGCAGGGATTATTTCTTTGTTTTGTTTTGTTTTTTTGTCTTTGTATTCCTGTTACCTAGCCCATTACCTGGTACAGAGTAGGTCCTTAATAAGTGCCTGTCAATTGCCTGAATATAAAGATTCATATAGTTAATGTTTCATGTTGACTTCCATGAGATTGTACAAGATGGAATTTAATGGACAAGAGGGAAGAATCACAGTGATACCTAGCAAAACCTCAAAAGACCTAAGTTGTACACAACAGGGGCTGCATCTAGATATATTACATTTTATTAATTCAGAAAATCACAGACTTCAAACAGAACTCAGAGGCCACCTATATGGTCCCTATGTAAATAAGAATAACCTCTGTGTGTACCCAAGTGGTCCTATTTAGACTTTTCTTAAAGAAGGCAAAATTAGCACCTGAGGAGGCTTATCTCATTTTGGCCAGTTTTAATTGGTAGAAAGTTTTTTTCTCCCTCCTACCCTTACCTCAAGCTTAATTTATTTCTAACTTCCATCTGTTGATCCTAGTTCTGGCTTTTTAGGTAGGGTCAATACAGAACATATTTAAGTCACTTAATATGTGGCATCAACATTGTACAGTGGAAAGATTTGTGTCAGAGAAAGTGATTAAACCCTAACTCTGAAACTTACTACCTACGTGATCTTTCACAAGCCACTTTACCTTGATAGACCTGTTTCCTTACCTATAAATGAAAGAATTGGACCTAATGACTTCTAATATCTTCTCTACTTCAAAATATAAAATGATTCTAAGATTAATATTAACTTATTTGAACAAGAAACCAAGCCATTGGGAACAGGGTTGGGACACCTAGGCCGAAGTGAGGCCTGTGCTATTGACTCGTTGTTGAGCCATAGAACTACTAATATGAAATCTTCTTACATTTCAGCTGCCTAAGGTCACAGTTGGGAATTAAGTAAGAACAGTCCTAGCTTTAGAGAGAGTCACTATAATGATTAATTTCCCTTTCAAATCCAAAAATTATATCACTTAATATTCAAAGTAATATTTTAAACAAAAGATTTATTTTGTTTTTCAAAAGTTATAAAAAGAAAACCCAATCACCACAGTCATTTGTTTGTGTGAACTGGCTATGTAATTACTTTCTAGAAAATCACTATTCCTTCTAAACCATAATGTGAAGCAGCCAAAATCATTCCCCAACCAGTGAGTAACTCTACTCAGGCTACTTGGCTCTCAGGCAACATCTGCGTTTGTGCTGCATCTGTTTTCATATTCTTCAAATTCGTTTCACAAGGAGGAGAGAGAAGCTGTAATTCATGTCAGGGCACCCAGCCAGAGTGGAAATTGCCAAATATCAGCATCAGATTTTGTGAGAATTAAGTTACCCACACTTTCCCTTCAGTACATGAAGACTTGCTGGTTGATAAAAGGTTAGGAAGTTTGAATCACTATCCCCATCCAGCTGGGAAGATTCAGAGAATTTGGCAGTGAGAATATGTGCCTATGATGTGATTTGGACTTTTCACATGGGACTAACCTTTTCAAGTTGTATTGTTGCTGATTCTGTGCTTTTCCTTTTATCTACAGCTTCACAAAGCTGGTTGGTTGAGCTACTATAATTGATAGCACCAGGACAAAACTTGGTAACCAATGTTACCAACTTGGAAATGTTACTTCAGAGAAATAAAGTCTGGTTTCTGAAGGGATGTGAAAATGGGGGGAGGAAAGAGAAGGGGATGAACTATTTTGCAATCAGTAAATATCTTCCATGGTTCCTCTATCCTTTATCACAGTTTCTAGTGTTTACTATACATCAGTAGTAAATACATTGCTCTACTTCAAAATCAGTTATGCATTTGATGAATGTGATGACATCATTGTGCTGCATTGATCAAAATATTTGAATACAAAAGAAGGTGATATTAGATTTTTTCCAGATGCAAATACTGAAAGTCTTTAGTATTTTAAAGGATGTTGTGAATGTCAAGGCAGGGATAATGCAAAAAGGAGAAAAAACTGCCCATATTGAAAGGGAAGTTATATAACTTCTTTAATGTGTTTGGGTGGAACCTTTGGGATTAGTTTGTAGGTGGAGTTATAAAGACTTAAGAGAAGTATTGAAAGCATGGAGAGAGAAAAGTTAATGGGAATTCCAAAGAAAAGGAAGAAATGACAACTACATCCATGACCCAACCTAAAACACTGAATACTTTCTATTTCTTCCATAGGTGGTACAATAGGTACCTTGTTCCAGTGGATATCACACGTTGGGTCACTATCCACTTATCATGTTGGTGATAATCACATATCCTTAGGGTTATAGGTAGTGAAATTAATTTCTTGGAAATTCTCCTTCATTTCCTAAAACAGAAAATAGAATAACAGTGTTAGACATCAGCAACAACCTGTATCCTCACTCAAGTATTCAAATAGATCTGCAATTTCATTGATTTAGGAGTTTCTACCAATGATGAAGATTGCAACCCATCCTTGTGTCCCTGCTGTGGGATGCACGTGGATGTCCACCTATAAATTCACTAAAGGGAAATGTGCTGGATACCTACTGCCCTTTCTCCAAAAATTTACCAGGATATTAATACATTTGTAAGTGGAGTATTTTGGCTGTGCCTATCATCACTGTTTCTCACCATATTAACCATCCCTTCTTCTTTTCTTATCACAGAGTTCCTTTGTGATGTCTTTTATTCCTGTTCTTTTTCTGAGCTCCTCATTTGTAACATGTCACAGCCCACTCATGCCCACTAGGTACCTCTCCACTTCTCTTTGTATGATAATCATTTTAATTATTTATACAGTTGTATACCTTGCTGTCATAAATAACACTAGTAGAATGGTGACATTAAAAAAAAGATGAGTCTTTGCTTTCTTGGGAAGCTTAAAGTTTGTAAAGGAATTTTGCCATTTCCTTAGGACTATCTAGCCTCTTCCCCTCACCCTCTTCAACTCTGGTCTTAAGGTTTTTTTTATTTGTTTGTTTGTCTTTCTATAGTGTCTGTTACAGATATATATATACTAACTGATGAGCTCTATAGGATGTCAATCAAAATTCATGGAACAAGGATAACTCCCTCAACCACATGAAGTCTTTTAAAAAATTATTGAAATATAATCTATATCATTCCTTGGAAAATAAACTCTATTGTCAGGGACATACTTTGTGACATGTTTCAACATTCTGGGAATAAATAGTAAGGTATCACAGAAACTAAATATAAGGTGTTTTTAATCCAGTATGAAGTGAATATATATGATAAATTGCTTTTGCTAATGGCATTCAATTACTTTCCAAGCATTGCCTTCTAAGTCTGTGACTCTCAACAAATATGCCCTGACATTTTAGTAATATCCTATCATAGACAGGCAGTATGGCATGATGGATAGACAACTGTCCTCTAAGCCAAAAATACCTGTGTTCAAGTCCTGCCCCTCCCAAAGACAATTGATAAAATTTTGGGCAAGTAGTTACAACCTCTTGGCATGCTTAAATACTAAGGCCCCTAAGACCCTAAATTGCAAGGAAGTTATTACCTTCATTGTCAAAGCTCTTCACCAGAATCTTTCTAAACCTGAGAGAATAACTATTTTTATTATAACCCTATAATCCTTACTTTTTCTATCTTGAATTCCTCTTCATGTCCTTCAATCATCTATCTGTATAATTTAGACAATTGTTTTATTTACCCTTTTGGTTAATATCTGAACTATCGGCTTGTCATATTTACATCCTAGTTCCACAAAGCCAACTGAGAGGTAATAGGCTTATGATAAGTAAAGAAAATAAATTCTCCCCTCCCAAAGTTGAGTAGTAATTTTATTTTATTTTTTTTTATTTGTGGAGGAAGTAGGGGGAGGGTTAAGAGCAACGCAAATAAAACAAGTAATAATGAATAATAATAACAACATTTCTGCCAAACATTACTCATCTGTAACTCCTATTTTAAGAAAAAGTTATAAAAATGAAATGTCATTATGAAAATAATTTCAGTTATAATGAAAATGTTTATATTATCTATATCTACATATGCATATATGTAGATTAAAGCATATGTCCGAATTGTAGGAGCCTGTATACAAGTACTTGTATATGTACATGTTTCTATACATCTGAATATATAAAGAGTGCGTGATTTCTTTAGTCTAGGCAGCTACCACAGACATCACCTATTGAAATACTGAGCCCCAGAGAGATTAAGACCTTGCTAAAGTAATAATAATAGCAAAACAATAATAATAATGACCATTTATAGAGCCTTTTAAGGTCTGCAAAACCCCTTTAAAATATCATTCCATTTTGTCCTCACAAAAAAGCCCTTTGAAGTAAATATTCTTATTATTCTCAATCTACGGATGAGGAAACTGAGGCAGAAAACAGCTAAGTGACTTGCTCAGGGTCACATAGCTCATTAGTATCTGAGGTGGGATTTGAATTCAAGTCTTTCTGATTCTCAGTTTAGTGTTTTGTCCACTAACTGTTACTAATACAGGGAACATACTCTTTGGCTCAAGAATGAGACAGTCTTGCCACTGGTCGTGTGTGTGTGTGTGTGTGTGTGTGTGTGTGTGTGTGTGTGTCTACATTTCTGCCTCTGTCACTCTCCGTCTCTCTGTCTCTCTCTGTTTCTCTCCTCTCTGTCTCTCTCGGTCTCTCTGTCTCTGTCTCTCTCTCTCTCTCTCTCTCTCTCTCTGTCTCTCTGTCTCTCTCTCTCTCTCTCTCTCTCTCTCTGTCTCTCTGTCTCTCTCTCTCTGTCTCTCTCTCTCTCTGTCTCTCTGTCTCTCTCTCTCTCTCTCTCTCTATATATATATATATACTCATACATATATTTCTCTCATTTCCCTAGAATTCTTATCCCAACCAAGAGGGTATGATAAGAAGAGCAATCAGTCTTTAGCTACAAGTCAGATTCAACAAGGGGAGTCAGCGGACACAGTAGCGGAAAGAGTTTAAAGAACAGATGTGACATTAGCCTAGCTCGGACATCTGTTACAGTCTATATGTAGTCAGAAGGCGGAGAAAAGCTTCAGAGCCATCACTTGAAGATACTGGCTAAGAGAGTAATAGCCCTTCCCTTCAGCATGTTAATCACAGCGCTCCTTTGCTGAAGGTGAATAAAATTACAAACTGATATGAAGATAAGCATTCAGAGGAAATGAATAGCTGAGTGTATCTACTATGTTGTTGTTCTTCAGTCGTGTCTGACTTTTCTCAGCCCCAATTTGTGGTTTTCTTGGCAAAGCTACTGGAGTGGTTTGCCATGTCCTTCTCTAGATCATTTAACAGATGAAGAAACTGAGGCAAACAAGGTCAAGTGACTTGCCCATGGTCATGCAGCTAGTAAGTGTCTGAGTCCAGATTTGAACTCAGGAAGATAAATCTTCCTGACTCTAGGCCTAGTTCTCTGTCCACTGTACCACCTTGCACTCTATCCACTGGGTCACCTAACTGCCCTTATATGTATCTCCCATACCTAATTCTTATGCATATCTCTCTCCTCATAGAGAACATTTGTATTTATGTGAGAATGACCTCCAGATTTACGGGGGGAATGTCCTATTATTACATCTATTGCTATACTTTTTCATTATATTCCATTTTCATTAAACTAAGATATCATTGACTGACTAGTAAAAGGAAAGACAATGGCAGGCATTCATTTATTTTGAGAGAATTCTGACCCCAAAAGTCCTTAAAATCTGAGGCCTATGGGTGAGGGGCACGCCAGGTGTCGCAGAGGTATTTGGTAACACATTTTTTAAAAATCTTGTTCTATGTCTACCTGGTCTATCACAAGTACATTTTTCATGAAATTCCAGACTTTAGCACAAATATTACAACACAGATATTAAAGCTGGGATACAAAAGTTTGCTGATTTTTTAAAATGATTTATAAAATCACAAAAATGTGTGATATATATTTTAACTAATTTTGTGAGGTTTTTCTTCTTCATAATGTTTAACTATTATAATTAGTTTGCAGAGTTCCAAAATTATGACTGCTTGCATGACTAATTGTGACCAAATTTGTAGCACACTACATCTAAACTTATTAGGGTCAAAGTAAAAGACAGCTATTTCATGATCCTCATTTTCTTTCCATCCTTATAAAAGACATTTTTAAAAGTTGTGATTAATATTAAGTATTTTTTTTTGAAAAAGCAACTACAGATTGAGCCTAAATTCAAGACTTAGCTTATCTGGAACTTCGGGGCAACGTTTTTGTTTCATTGTGTTTTGAAGACTTTTGTGCTGAGGCGGCTTATTTTTTAGATTATCTAACCCCAGCAGTTTCTCTCTCCAATGGTCTCTCTGTTGTTTCTTCCAAGGGACAGAAAACTAGAACCAAGTTTTATTGTTCGTCTACCTGTCACAGATTAGCAGAGTACCACCGAGAGCAAAGTTGATGGTATTGTACATCTGTGCATTCAACATTCCATGGCACTAAGCCACCATCCTCTTTTCTGCATGACCAATTGACTAATTGCTATACTTGGCCTTTTCCATTCTCTTCAATTAATGCAATGCACAATTGCACATAGCAACAGAGTCGCCCATACAGAACAGAATCTGGGCCAGAATTAGGCTCTAAATCCCAGAAGCACCTGTTACAAACACAAAGCATCCAGATGGTCCAGTCTTTGTGGGGAAGTGTCAAGCATTGACTTATCTGTCTTTCTTACTTTTGGTTTAAGGTCATAAACATGATCCTTTGGAAGTGGGAAGCCAAATAAAATTCAGAAAAAAAATACCTAGGATTAGTGCAGAAACCCCTCAATTTGTTTATCTAAATCTTTATAGCCCAGTGGAGCTCATTGTTATCACTTTCTAAGCATGCAAATGGGATTAGTCCATGATTACATGGCAGGCTTCAGCATAATTAGATGGATTTATTTAAACACAGCTGTAAATCACAAAAAAAAAATGTGAAATATTTAGTGATTGTAAATTTTGCAGTTCATAAATTCAAACTTAAGGCTCCAATCAGCTGTATTGTTCTGGTTTTGCTTGAGATGCTGGAAAGTACAAATATATTACCATACCTTAGCTCTTTTTTATAGTTTTCAATTATTTCTAGTTTACAGCAATGATGCTGTATGTTGATATGCTTTCCTGTGAACTGCAACAATATATCATGTTTCTGTTTTTCTTTCCTTCTAGACAACACCAAATTTAAAATGGCTGTTTTATTCATAGACAGAATTCACAGGAATACTCGTTTTATTTTAACTGGCCCATGTGGATATATTGTGATTTTAATAAATAATTTAAAATTGATTCTGAGGTTGCTGTAAGCCTATTTTGAGTCTTTCTTCTCTTCAAATCTTATTTTTCCTAGGATGAAATACTTTCAGAAATAATCCTGCATGCCATTTACATGCAGCTGCAAATATACAACCTATAAAAGAGAGAAAGCACGTTTGCTGGAAATAACCAGTTGACCATTTGGGGGAAGATTCATTTGCCCTCACATTTCACTACCAAAGGGAAAAGATTTTTCATTTTTGTTTGTTTGCTTATCCTCTAGTTCACTCTAAATTCTTGAGGGATTATTACTATACTCATCTCCCCGTGGACCTCTCTGTAAGGGCTGCTAGAACCTTCTTGACACAGTGAGATTAACAGCTGTTCTTATCCCAAGATATGCTTTCCAATCAACATCAATCTTTCAAAGATTTTTAAAGGCGACACATATGTATGATATTAATGATTGCTTTAGAATAAGCCTGTATAATTATTAAGATTGACTGATATTGTTAAGTAGTTGGCAAAAAGTATTTAGATGGTTGATATTACACAATATTATTACTTTTTGTTTACCAATTCTACACATAATCTTAAGTGTAATGTTAAAATTAATTATCTGAAATAAAAAGAAACTGAGAACAAAGTTGCCAAACATCTATGATTTAATTTGCAAAGCTAGCATTTCATATCAAATCGGGTTACCTGACTCCTCAGATGTCAGAGACGCCAAATGATTTAGAGAGTTCTTACACTGTGTGGTTTGTCCTTCATTCGTGAAGAAGACCGTGATATCAGGAAGATGATTCCATTACTTGCAATTGAATTGGATTTAAGTGATGGAGGGCTCTACAAAGTCACCAGCCTCACTTTCTCCTCCAGAGCCATCTGGGTCCAGTGGCCTGATGCAGATCAGAATTGACTGGTGATGGCCCAGGATGGAGTGGGAGACCTTGACCTTTTAAGCTAATGTCTTTCCTAGTTCTCACTTTGAATGAGGCAACACCCATTTAGTGAATAGGCCTGTTTAATAAGTGAGTCAAAGGATGGCCTCCTTAAAAGAAAATCAAACTGGGAAGAGAAGATGCTCAGGGTTGCTGGCTGAAAGAGAAACAATTACGATTTACATTCAATCTGAGCCATCTGGGCCCAAAAATATAACCATTAAGTGGTGCTTGGGCAGGGACCTATTGTTGGCCAATCAATGAGAGCCAGAGTGAATTGGGAAATAACTAAGTGGGTTTTTGCCATCAATATTTACTTTATATTGGGCAGAATACTCTCAGGTAACAAAAAAGAGGAATAAAAAAAATGACAGAAACTTGTTTTAGGCATAATCCAATTGGACATGATAGGTCACCTGACTAGTTGATTTCTTCCAGTCTTTCTTAATCCTATCCCAGAAGTCCTTGCCTTCAGGTGATGCCTTTGACTGGGAAAGAGGAACTTGGGGTCAGTAGTTAGCAGTCACCACCGCTAAACCCCAATCCTTCTCATAAGATTCCATTACTCAACTTAGACTCTAGTCTAGCTCAAGAAAAAAAGGAGCGTATCCATTAAGACTAGAAAGATGAATGTAACCACTAACCAACTCCAGCTGCACGAAAGGGGAACTTAACCTTTTAAAAAATCTTGCAATGTTATGATTATTTAATTCTGCTAAATTATCTGCTATTAAATGATAAGGTTTATCAATTTCTCTTCACTAAATCCATAGGTAACCTTGACTTAAGAGACTATGTTACTCTGGCTTAGCTTTTAGGGGTAGCTTTCCTAAAGAAAGGAGTTTAAGCCTACAATCAAAATAAAAAGAAACCAAAGTAATCAATACTAACTGATTTTCTTTTCTGTAGTTTTAACAATTGGAAAAAATCATTTATTTTGCTGTCATATTGGAGCATAATTTATAGAAAGCTTGATGATTCTACTGTTATTTTTCTTGATTTTTTTCTTTATTTTTATAGAACCTTATATATATATATATATATATGTATATGTACATATATATATATATATTATTTTAAATACCTCACTGGTTTAAAAAGTAGGCTAGTTTGAATCATGTATGTAAATATGTTCATTTCTAAGTATGTACACATTTATGTATATGTGTTGGTAAGCAAAATGGGCTCCTTAGCACTTAGTTCAACCAACTGCCCTTGAATAGTTTGGCTTTTGTTTCCTTTGAGTAATTCACCTCTTACTAGGTGCTAAGCCCCAGGCCCAAACCCCTATTAGGTGTAAAACCTATGTGGGTGTGAATTGGTAACTAAGGTGGGACCCAAGGTGGGGCTAACTAAGGGGAGGTGCTAACTCCAGAGCCAATCATAGCAGCCTAAGTTCTGGTCATTCAGATGATGTTTGATGACATCTGAAATCCTATAAGAAGAGAAGACAGAGCCATTTGCACAGGCCTCTCACTCTCTGTGGTGCTGATGCGAAGACTCCAGGCAGCTGTAGCTAGAAGCCCTCCAGCTTGTAACCCAGATGCTGAGACTTTGTTAAACTCTGGTAACTATGTATTGGGATTTGAATCAGACAAGGTCTGTCTGTCGATGTTTGTATTTTGTTCTGAAGTTCAGGGTGCTGGCTTTTTCCCCCAAACTAAGTGAATGGTATTTGTTGGCTGAATTAAAATAAGCTTGCCAACCCCTTAATGTTGCTTTCCTTACTAAAGCAGATCAAAAGAACCTGTGCTTTTGCAGTGTGTTGGCAGCTTTCTGGGTGCTGGTTGTTGGTGGATCTTACACCCCCACAGAAGCTGCTAGCTAGATTGTTGCAACAGTATATTAGCATCATATAGCAACCAATAATGAATCAAAAAGTTGTTGAGAACTTGCTATGTCCTAGCTTAAAATCCTGTTTCTAACACCTCTTACCTGTGTGACCTTGGGTGAGTCTATACCGTCCTTTTCATCGATAAACATTCATTAAGTACCCACTATGTGTTAGATACTATTTTAAACAGTAGGGATTCAAAGAAAGGCAAAACAAAACAAAACATCCCTACTTTCAAGAAATTCCTGCTCTAACACAATGATCTAAGACAATTCCAAAAGACTCATGATGAAAAACTTTTTCCACATCCAGAGAAAGAACTATGGAGTCTGAATGCAGATCGAAGCATGCTGTTTTCACTTTCTCTTCTTTCTCATGGTTTTTCCTTTTTGTTCTGATTCTTCTTTCACAACATGACTAATGTGGAAATATGTTTAATACAATTGTACACTTATCTGATTGCTTGCCATTTTGGGGAAGGGGCAGAGGAGGGGAAGAAGGAAGAAAAGAACTGGAACTCAAAATCTTATAAAAGTGAATGTCGAAAACTAAAAATAAATAAATAATTTTATTTAAACAAAGAAATTTATGATCTAATGGAGAGGCCCATTGTTCCTCCATTTCTTTTTTTTTTCTTTTTTCTTTCTTTTTTTTTGGCAGGTCAATTGGGGTTAAGTGACTTGCCCAAGGTCACACAGCTAGTACATGTGTCAAATGTCTGAGGCTGGATTTAAACTCAGGTCCTCCTGACTCCAGGGGCCAGTGCTCTACTCACTGTACCACCTAGCTGCCCCCCTCCATTTCTTCCTCTGTAAAATGAAGCTGCTGCACCAGATGATCCCTAAGGTCCCTTCTAGTTTTAGACCTATGATCCTAGGATTCTGTTATCAAAATATTGTGCTGGGAGATGGGAAGAGCAGTAAAGAAACATGACAATACTTCTCCTCTCAAAGAGTTTCTAGTCCAGTTAGGGGGAGTAAGACCAAAACAAATGGAAAGTTTAAATGAAAACGAAATTTTAAATAATAGTAAAGGCGGCAATTTAAGAGATTTTAGCAGACAGCGAATGCTTAATTTCTGAAGGAGTGGTATGAAACATAAATGCTGTGTTCAGAAGATGGAGAGAGTGCCATGAACTAGAATCCTTTGATAATACTTCATGGAGAAGGAGGGCACTATATAAGGGCAATCTCTGGCTCGAAGCCACTGAATTTATGCCACTCATTTCTTTGCCACTTTTCTTCCCAATCATTCTTGAGGAGTCCCCATGACCATCCCTGCCAGCAGTGGAGTAAGTTATTGCTCTATCATCACCTCTTCTCCCAGATGCTACTGGAACCAAGTGTTTCCTACAGCTCAATACTGGAGGAGATTGTGAGATCTCCATATATACTCCTAGAATTTCACAATGAGTAAGATGTGATCCTAGTGTCCTAAGTTAGAGTTCACAATGAGTTTTCTCATTTGTAAAAAATAAATAATAAATCTGGCATTCTCAGTTATAATTTGTTTGTTTCCCATTTTTTCAACGTAACAAAATGCTTAAATAAGCTTGTAGGCTACTCAATGAGAAACAGAGAAGTGTATTGCATCTGTGTGAATAGGACACAATATTATAACTGCCAAACTATCAAGAATTCCCACAAAGAAGAGAAAATATGGGTTTGTTGTTACAACAAAATGGATATCCCATCATCTAGCTTCTAGACCCTTGACTAAATTTGTTACCTGGATGTTAGGTATCATGTAGATATAATTTGAATTTTTCCATGCTAAAGAGACTAGAAAATTCTGCACATAAGCTGAGAATCAAAAATCATAACCATGCATTTGCAGGCATAGTGTTATATCTTTCCTGAGGTGACTATATCTATATCCAATAGAAATTAAATTATTTATAAACAAATCCTAAATCATACAAATCAGAGAAAGAAATTACATAGTTCTCATCTGGAATAACTGTGTGGTTATATATCACTGTTTTGCTTTGTTTCGAAAAAAAAAACAGGTAGGCCATGTTTTTGACCTATAATAGCCAGGATAATTGCAGCACTCTCTGAAAGTTTTATAAAATAGTTTTTGATGAGTCTTGGTCAGGTATTGAACTTCTTTTAATATGAACTCAATGCCTTTAATAGGGTACTTTGAAAGAACACCACTTATAGAAATCTTTAAGAGCCCTGGACAGATTAAACGAAAATATCATAGGGGTGTGGATTTGTGGGAGTTTGAAAGGAAGGCAGAAAAAAGAGAAGTCATCAATACTGTCTGGTTCTACCTGATTACAAAAAGGAAAGGGGCTGCTTCATTAAGGGCTCTTTTATCACTATTTGTAGACCTTCAAGCAGAGGTTGAATGACCACTTCTAGGGTAAGTTATAGTGGGGATTCCTTTCATGTATGGGTAGGACTAGATGGCCATTGGACATCTCCTTCAACTCTCAAAGTCTGGGATTCTATGATAAACATTTTGTGGTTAAAGAAGGAAAAAGAGAAAGACTAATGTTCAAAATTCTTAAGAATCTTGCTTTTGCAAAATAAGATAATTCTTTTGTCCTTGAGTTTATGCATCACTTTCAAATGGCCAAATTAATAAGAAAGTAAATACACTTATTAGTGGAATCACTTGTTTTTGTTTGTTTGTTTTGTTTTTAACACCAAGAATTTTAGGTTTAGAAAAGTACAGGACGGTCCTTCATGGACAGGGGAACAAAGGAAAATAAAATAACCACTTTAAGTTGTGAAATTGAATTATGGTTTTCTTGGATTACTGTTTTTGTTGTCTTTATAAATCAATGCCTAAATAAATTGGTTAGTTTAGCTCACAAAAAGATATCTTCAAAATAAACTTACACAATTTGAGTAGAAAGTGATATTGTTGGAAATCTCATAAAAGTATGTATTACGAGGAAGTGTGGTTTTTTACTTATGGCAAGAGATTTAGATTTAAGACTTCCAGGTTCCTGTACAAACTGAGATGATTTAGGGACAGTTAGTTGGTATTTCTCTGTATTAGGTACTGAACTTTATTTAGTATAAAGCAAATATAATTGTTATGTTGCATCTGAGAATTTGTACTTGTAGAGCTCTATAAAATTCCCAGAGAAACAAAATGAAAATATCATAATATGATGTGGGTTTGTGAGAATTAGAAGGGGGGAAAGAGAGAGAGAGAGAGAGAGAGAGAGAGAGAGAGAGAGAGAGAGAGAGAGAGAGAGAGAGAGACAGAGAGAGAGAGAGAGAGAGAGAGAGACAGAGACAGAGAGAGACAGAGACAGAGAGAGAGAGAGAGAGACAGAGACAGAGACAGAGAGAGACAGAGAGAGACAGAGAGACAGAGACAGAGAGAAGAGAAAAAAAAATAGGAAGGAGAGAGAGAGAGAAGTGGAGGTGGGGAAGGGGGCCTTCAATACTTTCAGGTTCTTCGTGATACTCAGTACCTCCTACACACTGACACCCCAGTTCCCTCATTCTATCATACACAGTAGTAAATGCTCTATTTTTGGGAACTAAATTTTTATTTTAGTTGGCTTGGTGACAGTGCTTTTGTAGCTCAGTGGTTTCCCCATGTGACCTCGTAGAATGACAAGGCAGCTTGATGACAACCTTTCTTTCCCCCAACCCCACCATTCTTCCTTTCCAGAAGAATAAGGAAATATGATGCTGCAGTGTGCTCTAGTATAAGAAAACAACTAAGTAGACAGTGGTTGAGTATAGATAGAATTCCTGTACCTGAACTCTAAGAGCAAAGGATATTTCTTATCTACCAAATTCCCTAGCTCCTGAGAACCTCAATAAGGTCAGAAAGTTCTACCTATTGATATCTCATTAAAATGCAGTAAAATGAATCAATTCTAATGATTCTTGGCAACCTCCCAAAGGTAAAATTTCCATGATTATTCTTTTGCTTCATATACTGCCTAAAAATTAATGCAATTTTTATGATTTTCATTTAGAATTCCAAAATCTATACTTGCAATAATTCCCATACATTACAAAAATTAATTTTAACTAAAACACTTGAACCACTAATGAATGTGTAGACATAGTCTAAATATCACTGATTTTCTGAATGACTTATGCATTAGAGCTGGTATTTTAATGAATGTATTCTTGCAGAATGTTAGCAAGCTTTAAGATCAATTGCATGATATTGTTAAAAGAGTGCTGGTTTAGGAGTCAAAAGACCTGACTTTAAATTGCATCCCTGCCCTTACTTCTTGAAGGACCTTGGGCAAATTACTTAACCTCTCCTGGGCAATGTTTACATAATTTTTCAATGTGGATTGAACTTGATGACCTCTAAGGTCCCTTCTTTGGTCCCTTCTGAATTATTCTTCAAAGGCTCAATCTGGGTGGAGCAGGGGGGGTGCGGTGGTGAGGAAGAAAAAAAGGGGAGCGGGAGAAGGAGAGGGAGAGGAAGAAAGAGAGAGGGGGGGGGAGACAGAGAGAGACAGAGAGGGAGAGAGAGAGAGAGAGAGAGAGAGAGAGAGAGAGAGAGAGAGAGAGAGAGAGAGAGAGAGAGAGGAAGAAAGGAAGGAAAAAAGGAAGTAAGTGCTTACCCTGTGTAAAATACTGTCCTAAGAATTAGAGTACAGGTGCAAATATCCTCAAGAACCTTATTTACCTTGTAAGGGGGGAATTAGCATATAGAGAGAAGTGATGACCAGAGTAGGTCTTTTTGGTCTAGAAAGTTACAGGAATGGTGAATGGGGTGATAGAATAGTAAATTAATACAATTTTGGAACAATGGTAGCATTAATTTGATCATGGTTAGAAGTTCTAGAGCTGGAGTGGGGAGAGAGAAGGAGAGAAAAAGCTATTCAGTGCAATAAAAGCGGTCAAGGATGAAGTCATGAAGGAGGTAGCTGGAAAGTAGTGTAAGAAGGGATATTATGGTATCTTGTTTTGCTCCCACAGAAAATACTGGGAGATAATCAATAGCTGTGGGGAAGCTAGCTTGTCTTATTTTACAATGGCCATCCTGGTGCCAGGGGGACTAGAAAGGTTGGACTGGAACAACGGGTTCAAACCTGAGGGATCATGCCCTGTCACAAACATCCTCACTACCACGCCTACTAATCTGCATAAGGAGAGAATATAGGGTAATGAAGAATGTAGCCCCTGAGGAGTCTGGAGCAACCCTAACTCTGATGGGAGGGGTAGAGCTGCTTAACCTCTTTTAACCTCACTCTTGCTTCTGTAAGGGTGTAGGTGTTCCTAGTGAGCACCACACCAGCTTCCTAGGGAGAAGTGTAATAAATGCCTTCCTCTTCCCACTCACCATTTAGCTTGTAATCATAGTTTATAAGAAAATAAATTATAGAAACTGGAACAGAGATTTTCCAATGAATTTTTTTAATTAAACCATTTATAGCTGAAAATACAAAGATGTATTAGTTTTATAAAAATTCTTGAGTAGCCATTTTTACATAATACTCTTCTATATATGATCATATAAATATCTGTGTGGATAATTTGCAAAATTCTATCATCTGCAGAAATCTCCATGGATGTTTGTTGAGAATAAATATTTATATAATTAACTTTCTCTCTTCCCTTTCCTCCTTTTTTGAAATCAGGTAAAAAAATGATGGTTTTTTTTTTTTTTTGTAAACTCATATAGGGAAATGTTTGTTTCCTTTCAGCATATTGATGTGTGAGTGGTTAAGAGGGGAATAAAGTAAGGCTAAGTTTTATGAAATCTTTCCATATTTTGTGACTTGAATAGAAATTTGGTAAACCATATGATTGTTTTGATTAGCTTCTTCACTTCTTAATCTGGATATGTCAGTTATATTCTATCTGTAGTTAGCATAATGCAGTCTGTATCCTAATTTGATTACAACTCTTGAGGGTAGGGTGAATGTCTTGTATGTCTTATATATTACACAGAGGGCTTGTAAACAGTATTGACCTGTATAAAGAGGAATGGACTTGATTTCAGAAGGCCCTGGGTTCAATAATTGGTTCCATTATTTCTTTCCCTTTGCTTTATATGCCCAGAATTTATCACAGTGCTTGGCATGTAGTAGGCACTTAATCAATGCTAGCAGGCTAACTGACTGAACTACCCAGGGCACATCACTGTGATGATCAGTTTCCTGATCTATTTGTTGCTATTCACTCATGTTTCAGTCATGTTTGACTCTTCATGAGCCCGAGATTTTCTTGGCCATTTCCTTTTACAGCTCATTTTGAAGATGAGGAAACTCATATATGAACGGGAATTATTCTTGTAATACCTCTATCACAGGATTATTGTGAGGAATAGATAAGAGGAAGTAGCTGGGTGGTGCAGTGGATAGAGTGTCAGGCCAGGAGTCAGGAAGACTGCTCTTGCTGACTTCCAATCTGACCTCAGACAATTACTAGCTCTGTGACCCTGGGTAAATCATTTAACCCTGTTTGCCTCAGTTTCCTCATCTGTAAAATGAGCTAGAGAAGGAAATAGCAAACCTCTCCAGTATCTTTGCCAAGAAAACCTTAAAAGGTGGCACACAGAGTCAGACTTGACTGAAAAATGGCTAAATGACAATGGATTAGATGATGAACTGTTTTATAACTGTAGACTGCTATGTAAATATAATTTATAGTTTTAGGTGCTCAGTTCATACTATTGAGGGGGCCATAAATTTCAATGTAAAGAAAAAGAAAAGTGAACAAAATGGAAAGACAGGGTAGAGTAAATGAATTTGAGATTTATTGTCTGCTAGTGAATATGGTATTTTACATTTAGAAATTATTTTAAAGTTTGGTAATGCATTTACTAGTGTGGCTATATATAACTATTTGACTGCATTTTTTCTCCTTTATTCAGGCATCATGTAGACCTGGAAAGGCATATTAAGTATCTGTTATATGAGTAAGAATTTCATTCTATAAGACTGGAATAGTTATTGTTTACTTTTCTTTTCAGATTAGAATATATGTTAATATTAGTGAGACTTTGGGAAGAATATTATACTATTCCATTATTGCTGATTACAGTTACTTGTGAGGACTGAGCTTACAAAATCTTCTAGAACTATTTTAAAAACATTTTAAAAAATGAGGGTTTTATTAAACTTTAATATTTATAAAATTTTAAGAAAAATAAAGTAGCAAAAATAATATATGATAAATTTATTTTTTAAAGTCTTCTTTTAATTATCCATCTCAGTCAACCATAGAAAAAAATAATGACACATAGCATATTCTATAAATTTAAAAGCATAAATTCACAGACCAATTGCCTTGGGTTACCTTGGGCAAACAACTGTTTCAACTAATATTTGCCCAGCTAGATGGAGCAAAATCTTGATAGATAATCATTTCAGGTGAAATTACGATTGCTGGTGTGGAAGGAGGAAAGAGAATTGGCTGAGCAAAAAAGAAAGATTGATTTATATTAATTTTTCATAAATCATCAATACATATATCTTCATTTAATCTTGAAACTATAAAGTAGATGAGAAGATGAACTATTTGAAAGTTTCTAATTGATAAAAGTGAGGCCAGAAATTTCAATATCTGCATGATAGAAAATCATTTGAAGATAATTAATTAGACAATCCCATATTGATTAAGAAGTCAAAGAAAAGTCTCATGAAAAAGAGTGAAAGATCAATTTGTGTAAAGGAAAACAATTTGACAGAAATACTGATGAAGAAAGGCCAGATACTCAAAATTTAGGTCAAGAACAATTTCCAGAAATAGTATGTGTCAATCTATCCAGTAATATAGTAGGGAAATTATGTATTTACCTATACATATCTATATGTATATATTTATCCACATATATGCAAATTGGTGTATGTATCTAATTTATGTGTCATGTAAAATATTATCTATTGATAGAGTAGTTAACATGAATTCAGAAGATATGGTTCCAAGACTTGATTTTCTCTGTAGGCTTATATACTAAATATGATATGAATGTACATTGTTATGAATGTTAACTGATAATCATTTTAAAATATTATTAGGAATATGATGATTATAAAAGCCTATAAAGGAGTTGGGGGATGGGAGCAACTTTAGCTTTTACTCCACTTTTATTACACCTAGTTTCAGCCATTTTCATATTTTTCCCCTCTTTCTGTTCTATTGCTATGGTCTTTGAACACAGCTGAACCTACTTATCCCCTCTGTTCACTTTAGCTAACCTTTCCTTTCTCTATTTCTAGTTCTTAAAACTACCCTCTTTTCTAATATCACAGTCAAACTAGGGTTAAGCTTTTGAAAGGGAGCAATGATCAACAAAGTATGGGGCATAGCAATGTAATATAGTGGAAATAAATGGAGGCAGATTGATGCAATCATACAGTTATTCAACAATTATTTATTAACTACTTACTATGTGCTAGTCTCTGGGCAAAGCACTGAGGGTAAGAAGAAAGATACAACAACGTCCTTGACCTCAAGGAGCCTAAATAATTATAGGGGACACCACATATAAATAATTATGTATGTACAAAATGTACTGTCTTTGTATTATTTAGTTCTAGTATTTACTACATGGGTGACCTTAGTCAAATCACTTCAATTTTATGACTTTTAGATTCCTGTAACAACAATGTTATTTGCAGCCATTGGAGGTGAAAGACCAATAATACCAGCACACAGAAGGGCTGTGTGCACATTCTTTGATCTGCTTTTCTAAGGAAAGCACCTTTAAAGGGTTAACAATATCACTTTAATCAAATATACATATATCATTCACTTAGTTCAGGTTGAAAAGCCAGCACCCTGAACTTCAGAGCAAATACAAACAGAAATTACAAATAGAGACAATATAAACAGAGCAAACATACACAGTTATCAACAGACAAGCCTGTAGCTGTCTGACCAAAGAATTACAAAGTTACCAGAGAGAGAGGCACCAACAGCTGGGTTTTCAAAGCAGGAGGGCTCCAGTGGCTACCCAGAGTCTCACCTGGTCAAATCACACGACACTCTTCCAGTGAGTGAGAGCCCCAAACAAAATGCTAACCTCTGAGTTTATATACCCTGTTCAGGGTCAAAGGGCATCACAACCATGTGACTCAAACCTATGTGAACTAGGTTTTCTTGTTTCTTAAGCAGGTCAAAGGCTCTTGATTCAAAGGAGCAAAGTCCAGACTCATCAAAGGCACTTGATTACCTCAGTGCCCCAAAAGAGAAAACAGTAAAAAAAGTCCCGCCCTAATTAGTATTATAATTCCTCACTTTTGGAACAAAAGAATTGGACTAGATAATCTTTAATAGCTCCTGTAGCTTTCAATTAATTATCCTATGACTGCTGCAATACTGCATCAGATTTAGGTTGTTATTCAGCAATTTTAAACTTTTCTTGATTATAAAGGCCTTCAAAGGAGGTCCTCTGCATCCTCTCTCTCTCTCTCTCTCTCTCTCTCTCTCTCTCTGTCATTATGTCTCTCTTTTTTCTCTCTCTGTCTCTCTCTCCCACTCTCCCTGTCTCTGTCTCTGTCTGCCTCTGTCTCTCTTTCTCTTTCTCTGTCTCTGTCCCTCTTCCTCTCTCTGTCTCTCTATCTCTGTCT
The DNA here is from genome assembly GCF_011100635.1 of Trichosurus vulpecula. Classification (NCBI taxonomy): domain Eukaryota; kingdom Metazoa; phylum Chordata; class Mammalia; order Diprotodontia; family Phalangeridae; genus Trichosurus; species Trichosurus vulpecula. The sequence continues at coordinate 329,874,652 of NC_050576.1, read as the reverse complement.
GTCTCTCTCTCTCTGTCTCCCCCCTCCCTGCATTGCCTAATGCAGTGTTCTCTACTAGGGGTCAGTACTTGTCAAAACTTTAGGTGGGTGATTATTTTCCTTATACTTTCCCCTTTCTGCTCCTGCTTTCTTTCACTGGTGCCCTCTCTTTCCCTTTCAATCATTCCCATCTGTAGAAATTATGTGCCTTTACACAGACTCCTTGAGGTTGAAGGCCTCCACAATGGTGCTGGTTCAGCATGTTTTTGCCAGTAGCAACCTGTGCTCTGGGCTTTGCTAAATGGGTAGGTGGACCTGTCACTAAAGCCACAAGGGTTAAGCAATTAGGCTTATTCTAAACCTAGGCAGTTCTCCATCAAGGGTATCTGATACCACGAAAACCCCAAATGAGGTCATAAAGAGTTGGTCACAACTGAAACAACTAAAGAACAACAAAGCAACTGACATTATGTATTTACCTAATATGCCCATTTCTTGGTGTGCAGTACTTTCTCATCTTTAATGCTATTTTTGTCTCCATGGTTTCAAAATGTGTGGCCTTTCTATGTAATATGATTACATAAAATCACCTTATTTTCGATGAACCTGTCAGAGATGCTCATTTACCTTAGTGACATGAGGAAATAATATTTTATTTTAACACTATCAATTGATTTAGAATACCAAAGTATATTTACATATATTCCCAGTATATTACGATAGAAAAACTTTGTGGTGTAATGGATAAAGAGTGAGCCTTGGAGTAACGAGGAAGATCCGAGTTGTGGTCCTGCTTCTGTTGCATTCTGGCTGTGTGACTGAGAGAAGTTATCTAATACTTTGGTATGCTAAGGCCTAGGCTACTCTCTCCGGGAGGGTTTCCTTACCCTATAACAATGAAATTACAGGTCTAGTAGAGTTCTTATTCCTAAAAGATGTTTGGTAGTATTCTAATTTTTAAAATGAAAAGATATTATAGTGTAATTCAGCAGAGTCAAACTCAAACAGATTCTGTAATGGAGTCACTAAGCTATATCTAAGGATTTGCATATTGATTTAGAAAACCACATATTAATTTATCTATTTAGCTGTTTTTTTTCATTTTTTTATGTTTTTAATCTGGTTCAGGCTGCACTCAGGAATATTGGGGCCACAATTTGGTCTATAGTTCATGTTTGACCTCTATGGTGGTGAATAGAGTTCTGAACTCATAGTCTGGAAGATTTAGATTTAAATCTTATCTCAGAAACTTAATAATTTAGTAAGTCACTTAATTGCCCTGAGTCTTAATCTTGTCATTGGAAAATGAAGGGGTTAGACTCCATAGCTGGTCCTTTCCATCTCTAAAATCTGTGATTCTATGATTTATGAACTTAAAATATTTTTGTTGCTGGTGTGGGCGATAGAAAATGTCTCACTATGCCTACTCAAGCAATACTGGGTAAAACTTGAACCTGAAGTAGACTTCAAATATACAATGAACAAAACATTGATTATGTACTAATTTGTGGTTTGAAAGAAGTTAATAGCAGGGTAATTTAGTTATGTAAATTTTGTACTTATTATTTATGTCATTTTCTTACTAGTATTCCTACCAAAATAACACATATTTCTGAATCATGTGTCTAATAAGTCATGTAATCCAGCTACCTAATTTTATAGATAAAGAAACTGAGACCCCAAGATGTTAAATAATTTTCTCTAAGATCACACAAGGATTATTATATAACAAAAGAGGGATCTGAAGCCAGGTCCTCTGCTCCCCAAATGCATCACTCCATCACTAGATTATACTTTCTCCCCAATGGATTAATTGAACAGTTTGGCATCTATATTTTTTCCAAGGATTTACTTGATATTTTATATTCTCACAGATAGAGGTTAGGTAAAAAAAAATGTAATCAAATCTGGATGTTTGGAAAGATGTGAAGAACATATCCAAATGTTAGACTGAACCCCAGATTTAAGCATGGATTCACTAAACATGAGCCATAGACATAAGCCAAGTGTCAGTAAAAGTAAAAACTATTTTATATGATTTATTTGGCTGTTTTCTTCTCTCTTATTCATCCTTTCCCAAAGCTTGATTATTGTATGTATGTGTGTATATTTGTGTAGCTTTATAGCTACGAAGATTCAGAATTAATTAGAAAGACAATTTTTTTTTGTTTTTTACCTTTCCAGGTTTCTTTGCCCAAGTGAGCTTTTCAATAGCCTTTTGAAATAGAACACTTCCTATAGAAAAAAATAGATCTGCATATACCAATTGAATGGAATAGCATACGCTAAAAATATCCAACAGTTACCTCATTGGAAGGGGGAGGGGACTGTCCAATCTCTTATTTTTGGAAAGAACATGGTGATGGTTTTTAGGTTTGTAATGTCTTCTTTTCAAAATATATTGAAAACAATTTGATGAGGGGAAATTGGTATAGCATGTTTGTTTGCTGAAAAAATGAGTCATTAATTAATTCCTACTGGGATGTTTAAATAGGTGGATATAAAAGAAAGGAAGAAACCTATTCATTATATTCCACAGAAGTTATGACCTCATTAAACAACTGTAGACAAAATAAAGAGAGTAAGATGGGAGAAGAAGATATTTCCAGGCAAATGCTGGCCAACATTTATTTGGTAACTAATTGCCTAAATTGCAGGAAAATTTCAGGTGTCAGAAAACTTTTTGTGGGGAATGAGGAGAATAATAAAGATCTATTGGAATATCATTCATTCAAATTTAAACATAAAATGAATGTGCCTATTGGGTGTTTCAATGAAATAACAGCCTCTAATTAACACTTACATCAGGAAATATGCGATATTCTCTGAAGCTGTTTGTTACTCAGTAATGTTAGTGAGGTTTTTATAATTGAAATGATGATTGTATACACATCCAGGAAATTTGGACTAATTAATTAATATCATTTATCTGAAACTATAACTAAACAACTGAAAAGTATTGCTCAATTCTGAATAGTCTAGTAGTTGTCTGTCTCCTCCAGTTGGTAATTTGTGGACTGAGAGGCAAATCAAGGATAATTTAGATTGTAATTATTCATTTCAATAAACTCAGAAAGGATATTGAGAATCTCTTTGATAATGAATATCCAATCTGCATTTATTGTGCTTAATAATAGCGGCACATATGTAACATTTTCAACTGTGATTTGCAGACAAAATTGGTAATGAGCATCTCATCTAATGAGAATGTGTTAGCTTTTCAATGTTTTTCTCCCCCAAATGGTTTCAAAACTAACTTAACAGATGTGTTTTTTTCCTCCCTTTTTACTTTATTCTTGCTAGTGAATTGTCTGTTCTCTGAGTGTCTATAGTGAGATGATTATAATAGTATATGCTATTTCAGACTGTACGATGGAAACTTGTTGGGTTGCTGAATGTCAGAGCATTTAGCACAGGTGGCTTCTATTGTTAATACCAAGAACATCACTTACGATTATTTATAGATTGGGTGCAAAGAATGTCTAAGAATCCCATCTCTATGAGGCCATTTTAGAAGAAGAAACAATGTTAGTGTTTTTGAAGAATACTACTTTATATTTGATATGAGGGCTCATTTTTAAAAGCATTTTTGTCATTGTTTTATTTCAAGTTTCATGATACAAAACAAAAGATCATATTTTGTGAAAGATAATTGTCCAGCCTGAATTTAAAAAAATGAAATTCATATAAACTAACAAACATGCATTTAACTCTTTAAGTGTCAAATTAATGGCAATCAATCCAAAGATATTTGTCCAGGGGGGTCATATCTACTTTATAAAATAATTGGTAACATTTTAATGAACAAAATATTCAGAGGTAGATACAGCAATGTAGCCCTATTACTCAAAATAAAAATGTCAATTCTATTATCAGCATAAGAGCACACATTTAAACCAAACCTCCTTTGTGTAGGAACAATATTTTAGGATCAACTATACTATCACCAACTGTGGGCAGTTAGGTGGGGCAGTGGATAGAGTACCAGGTCTGGAGTCAGGAAGATCTGAGTTGAAATTACTAACTGTGTGATCCTGGGCAAGTAACTTCACATTGTTTTTCTCAATTTCCTCATCTATAAAATAAGCTGGAGAAGGAAATCATAAATCACTTCAGTGTTTTTGCCAAGAAAATCCCAAATGGGATCAGGAAGAGTTGCACACAATTGTAATGACTGAACAACAAAATCACCAAAAATGTAAGCTTGTAATGGTCCACCACAGTTCCAGATGAAGCATTGGAAATGGGAAAAACAAACAAAAAAAAAAAACCCTACTTGTACAGTCCCTAACCACCAGGAATTTACAGTATAAAATAACCAACACTGTCTTGATTGAGCTGTTTACACCTGGAAGGAACCATAGTGATTATCTAGTACCTCTTTTCCCTGTATTTTCCAAATGAGAAAAAATTCGACATTCTACCAGTTATGTGCTAAAGCCAGCTTGTGTTGGCTAAAGAGAGCCAGTTGTTAAATTTTCAATGTGAGCATTTATCCATCAGAAATTTGAAATGTTATAAATCTGGACTTGAGCTATCGTTTTCTTGAATATAATAGACTTAGAAAAGTATTGGAGAAAAGTATCAGTAGTGTAGAATAGATTTTTTGACCCAAAAGTGACTTGGACATACCTTGTATATATATATGTGTGTGTGTGTGTGTGTGTGTGTGTGTGTGTGAGAGAGAGAGAGAGAGAGAGAGAGAGAGAGAGAGAGAGAGAGAGAGAGAGAGGAAGGGAGGCAGTTGTAAAATGTTTATAAACACACCACTGACTATGCTCCACTCACTGTAATCTGTAACTTATTGGACCAAAGTGCTCCTTCCTCCCTCAATCAACACTTTTTAATTTGTGTTATCCCAGTAATTAGAATGTAAGCTTCTTCAGGGCAGGAACCTTCTTAAAATATGCATTTGTCTCCTTAGTGTTAGCATAATATCTAACACACTGTAAGCACTTAATAAACACATTTTTCTTTTACTTATAGGGGAGAAATAACATTGCCAAGGTCACTCATCTAAGCAAGATTAGGACCCAGGATCTGTGACTACATCACACTGCCCTACTTAAGTGCAGAAAACAAAACGTACAAAGAGTGTTAAATCAATATTGCATCAGTGGAGCAAAATCAAAGAAGTATTGCACAGTGATTACTTGTGCTTGTCCTTCATTTGTGAAGAGGACCATGGCATCAAGGAAATGATGACATGACTTGCAGTTGACTTTGATTTCAGTGAGGGAGGGCTGTGCAAGGTCACCAGCCTCACTTTCTCCTCCAGAGCCATCTGGGTCAGGAGGACTGGAGATGGCTCAGGATGCAATGGGAGACCCTGGCCCTTTTAGGCTAAGGCCTTTTCAGGTACTCACTTAGGTGAGTACAGGTGGGGAACATTTACCTGAGAGGCTTTGGTCATCTCTTTTTGGTTTGCTTAACTATGAGGCAGCCAAATAATCTCTTCACTTCCTCTTTCCTCTCCTTTCTCCCAATGCTTTCTGTGACCTCTGAAAATATAATTAAAGGAAGTCAACTGGGAATGAAAGGATTTTTTGGAGACTTGGTGGGGATTACTTTAGGTGGAGAGCTTGGATGTAAAGATAAAGTGAGACAGACATCAGATGAGATTTGCAAATCCTAAAATCACATGAGAGTTAGAATTTGAAGGGAAATTAGATCCCATGTAGTTCAAACGCCTTAATTTATAGATGAGAAAAATGAGATACAGGGAATTTATGCTAAGAAATAAAGTAGCACAAATGTTAAAAGTCCTAACCTGGAAGGTGTGTGTGTGTGTGTGTGTGTGTGTGTGTGTGTGTGTGTGTGTGTGTCTGTGTGTCTGTGTCTGTGTCTGTGTCTGTGTGTTTTATGAGCCCATGATTATCCTCCATTGAGGAATGATTTAGAAAATTTGTTGTGTCAAGAGTCAAGGGTAGGGTTGGGTGGCTTTCCTGTAGTCTAGGGTACTAACATGGATCACATTTTGTGCTACTATTTATGTAAAAGCTTCTTATCCCCGAGTCCTTTCAGGTCTATGATGACCTGCTCTCTCCATTGGTCCATTCTCTGTATCACCTATCTCCTCGGGACACCATCTCTTTCAACCTTTATACCTGTGCCTGTGACTGTGCCCATGCTACCCCACCTAGAATCTCATTGAACTTTTGTGTCTCCACTATGGTCCCAAAAGGTTTGCCCCAGCTGATAGCATGCACAGTTATGGATTTGGTATATTTATGTCTCTGAGAAGTCCTGAGAATTTCTGTGCCTACACTATATGCCACCCAAAAGCTGGTATGCCTGTATATTGCCTTAAAAGCATGTGTCTAAGGCAGAAATGCTTCATCACTGAGAATATGAGTCACTCCTGCCATAAAGACAGACTTATGGGACTCCCACTGGGAATAAATGGAAGACAGAGCAGAAAGTTTTCTTAAGACAAAATATCAATGTGTCCACTGAATGTCAACATAACTGGTCAATTTGCTTAAAAGGCAAAGAAAGAAATGATTGGTCACTTTGGACAAAATAGTTGATTTAGCAACACATGGATGCACATATCAATATCTTGACGACTGTCTATTAGTTGAAGAAAACGAAGTCCAGATTAGACCCTGAAGAAAACTATAAATGTAAGCTTTTTAAAAAATTATAAATATGGAATTCTGGCCCTATAGTTTAAGTTGTCAAATTAAGTCTTGAAGCAAAACAAAACATAAAACAAAACACTTGAATAAATGACTCACTCTTTTTCAAAGAATTTTATGTATCTTTATTACCTTTTTTATAAACTCATATAAAAAGTACTGATAAAAATGTAGACCAATTAAAGGAACCTATTAGGCCATCAAAATGTCCCTTCCATGTATAGATATAAAAATCCTTTGACATCTGATCCACAGGGAAAGTTATATGACAGAAGTAGATAATCATTTCTTGTCCAGGAAAGAATGCATATTTTCAGCTTTTAAAGATTCTCCTTTTAGAAACTCTGCATAGAATTAGGATGGAATGAGATAACCTATTGTCATACATTTCAGTGCTGAAAAAGTAAAATGATCTTGAAATTATAGGGAGGGGAAATGTTTCTCACACATTTTTATATTTATGAACAAAGTTATATATGACATTCTGCTTTGAACATCCATACTGCTTAAGACATAAAAGTCTTTCTCATGGATTACATTATTTATAATGAATTTACTAAACGATTATTTCCATTGTAGATTTCTGTTTTATGAAAATGGTTTCTATTATATATACACTTTTTTTAGTGTTTCTTTTTAATATTTATTTTTATTTTTAGTTTACAACAGACGGTTCCACATAATTTTGAGTTCCAGATTTTCTCCCCTCCCTTTCCCCTCCCTCCCCAAGACGGCATGGAATCTCGTATAACTACCACGAATAACTTCGCATTGAATTAATTTATACACTAGTCAAGTTGTGGAGAAGAATTATGACCAATGGAATGAGTCATGAGAAAGAAGAAACAGAACCAAAACAAGAAAAAAAAAACAACCCAAAAACAAAAACAAAAGAGAAGAGAAAAAGGCGAGCATGAAGTGTGCCTCAATCTGCATTCAAACTTCATAGTTCTTTCTCTGGGTGTAGATAGCATTCTCCATCGTGAGTCCTTTGGAGTTGTGCCTGCACCTTGTGTTGCTGAGAAGAGCAAAGTCTGTCAGGGTTGGTCCTCACGGAATCCACATATCTGTGGTTGTGTACAGTGTTCTCCTGGCTCTGCTCCGCTCACTCAGCATTATGTTGTGTACGTTTTTCCAGGTTGTTATGAAGTCCGTATCATCCCCATTTCTTATGGCACAATAGTATTCCATTACCTTCATATACCACAGCTTGTTCAGCTGTTCCCCAATTGATGGGCATCCCTTTGATTTCCAATTCTTGGCTACCACAAAAAGGGCTGCTATAAATATCCTTGTACATATGGGTCCTTTTCCCACTTGTGTGATATATATACACTTTTAAAATTGATTTTGTACTGATCAGTATTTTAATGAACCTGTGATCTCATCTCAGCCACATCCCATGCATACCTCAGTCTGAAATATTCCTGTTCATGTCCTCCCGTATATATCCATAGGTGTGTTAGGAGGAATATCCTAACCCCTGCCTGTACACGTTAAGTTAGTTCGTTTCCCTTAAAAGGCATTGAGATATTCCTCGGCACTTGGTTAGCTTAGGAGACAAAGTTTCAAACTGTTGACATCACTTTCTAACTGCCTGAGTATAAAGCAAGTATGATGAGATGGAGGGGATCCTTAGGTGCTTGATGGGTGAATTGCAATAGGCCCCAAGAGGTTCTTAATTTCTGTCCTCATTGAATATTCTTCTCCTGCTTTGGCTAAGTAAATCTGTTACTGTTGAATAGTATGCAAGTGTATCATTTTATTCTAATATCAAACCTAAACAACCAGAGGATTGGACTCCCAGAATTAGATACACTCTATCCAATCTATGTAAATCCACTCTGTGCATTGGTAGGTGTGGGTAGCATTGGTATACATGCACTCTTTATCTTTTCTACCTTATTCTTATAATGAATAGGAGAATTTTTTTAAATCATTCATCTCTTTGATATCTTTCATGTTTCTGTTGCTGCCCAATTCTTTCTTAGTAGCATGTTTCAGTCAGCTCACATCCGCCATGAGTCAATTAGCTTTTGGCAATGGTGATATGTCATGATTCATAGCCATATAGATGCATTAGAAGAATATTTGAGCTAAAAAGGTCGGTTTCTGTTTTAGGAAGGAGATTGATGTCATTAAACATACTGCACAATTTTATGAATGTAGTCCATCCCAGCTTCCTTCACTTCATCAGTTCTGGGCCAGTTCATTATCAAAATTCTGAGGTACTTATGCAAGATAACTGCACTGAAGGATAAATTCAATGGGTTGTCTTTGTAACCCAGGATCAGAGTATAGACTGAATGTCTGAAGAAGTGGCATTCTTCAGCAGCTCGATTCCTTCTATCACTCCTGACTCCCATCCCCACAAACGCACACAGTTAAGCTGAAAACTTAGAGCGATTAGATAAGGTTTAGGAGACTTTGAAATGTTTCTGGACTTCATACAATGATCATAACAGCATACATGAGTACATAATTATTTGGTGGACTTCTGTAGAATAAATCCCTCTTAGGATCAAAGACCTATAGCTATGAGAGACCTCAAAGCCACCTAGTCCAATGAAACAATCAACAAGCATTTTTAAGTGCCTATGATGTGCCAGACACTATTCTAGGTGGAAAGGATACAAGTTCAAATAATTTGAACAAACATTTTTCACAAAGTATTTATGTGTTCTAACAGGGAAGACAACAAGTACACAAATACAGGGTGTCTCTTTGAAACACCATACATATATAGATAGATAGATGGATGGATAGATAGATAGATAGATAGAGATAGACATATAGATAGATATACATATATACACGCATATGTGTGTGGTATGTGTATGTATGTGTATAGATATAGATATAGATATGGATCTCTCTATACACACATACCAGATGTGAACAAGTATATGCCTGAACATATACACACTATATAAATTATCTCTGTATTTACATCATTGTATATACATGTACATATGGAATATATGTACACACACATATATGTATACATATATGAATACATATATATGTATATACATGTAGGATAAACAGAAAAACAATAAATCAGAGGAGTGCTTTTGAATATTTAACAATTTGTTCTCAAAAATGTACGTGCAACATATTTAAAATTATAATCTGAATTATTAACATCTTCTCTATCAATTTCTTAAGTCTAGACAATCAACAAAACAGTAACTCAAGCACTCATTTGTAGATTTTGCCAATTACTGAGGTATAAATATTTACACTGGACATTTAACAATAGGCTTGAGAACCACCATAAGCTGGTCACATCACACCTGCAATAAATGCAAATACATACATACATGTATATGCACGTACATATTTACATTATGTATACATATATGCACATGCATACATACCATACACATATATACACATACACACATATTGTTTTGGGTAGAGAGGGAAGGAACAGTTTGAATTGAAAACACACACACACACACACACACACACACACACACACACACACACATTAAAGCCAGGAGATGAGGCGTAAAGGAAGATGGTAAGAAAAATGTTGAATTCCTTAAGAAAGGAGAGAGAATGACCTTTGAACCAGTACTTGGCAGTCACTATGTTCTGAAAAAACGGAGAAAAATTTAATTGCATGAACTTCTAAAATGTAGAGATCCAACTTCCTTATTTAACAGATGAGAAAAGGGAGAATCGAGAAGTTTAAATGACTTACCTACAGGCACAAGAGATGGTAAGCATCAGAGAAGGGATTGGAACCCCAAACTTCTGCTTTCAGAGCCCATGTTCTTTCTACTTTGCCACAGTTTCTCTTTGGGACTCTTGGTTAGTTTTCTTCTATAACAGGTACACTAAGCCTTGGCAAACATCTCTGTCTTATTTTATACCTTATTTTTTTATAATCAGAATAAATCAGCAATAATCAGAAAAAAAAAGTTCTCTCTGTATCACTCAATAAATCACTTCTGAATTTATTTCTATGCAGGATAGACTTCTTGTAGGTCAAGAGCCAATCAGCTGGGAGCTCAAGAATCACCTGTACCACCTCCCCCTCGCCTCCCCCCTCCCTCTCCTTCCCATTCCCCCTCCTCCCCCTCCCCCTTCTCTCCTCTGTCCTTGGCATTTTTCAAATGCCTTAGATAAGAAGAAAGGAAGTAGAAGGGTATAAGCATTTATATAGCAACTACAACATATCAGGCACTGTGCTAAGTACCTTTACAGATATTATTTAATTTTATCCATGCAAACCTGTGAGATAGGTGCTGTTATTTCATTTATTTTTATAGTTGATAAAACTGAGTCAAACAGAAGTTAAGTGACTTGCCCAGGGTCACACATCTGGTAAATGTCTGAGGCTAAATTTAAACCCAGATCTTCTTGATTCCAGGCACAGCTCCATTGTGCCACCTAGCTCTTCTTAACTAAGGTATTAATATGATTATCAAAGTTTGTTTTATATTTTGTTTAAAAATATATTAACTTTAACAAAATAGAAAAAAAAACATTTGCTTTTATACTCAGTTGGGAATTCTTTATCATATTTTTTTTAGATTTCACTTAATTTGTTACACAATTTTATATTATAATTAATTATAACAATTATATTATTATAATTGCATAATTACAAGAAGCAGATTGCTGCTCTGATTCAACTGCCTTCATTCTGTATAACTTCATGCAAACTTTCTTATGTTTCTTTTGTAACTCAGCTCATCAGTGGGACTGTGGCCTCATATCAACTTCATTCAGACTTAGAAATTTATCAACTAAAGCAGGATTATTTCTGTCCTTCTTTATTTTGGGTGATATTTACTGATTTTAATGTATGGATAAAAGAACCCTTCTGGGAAAAGTATCTTTAAAGTGACATTTTGATCATAGCATTTTTTAAAATTACTTTTATAACTAATTAAAGCAAGAGCATTGTGAACTTACATTCTCTATATTTCTCATTCGATTAAAAATGGTAAAGTTGTGGCCTACTGTGGATTTTCACCGTGGAAATTTATTAAAACATTTGCATATCCTAGCAAAAAGTATAGAAGGATTTAGTTAGGTATGGCTAACCAGGCCTGGGTTGAAGAACAAAGGCTAAAAATCACAGCTTCTGAGAGTACTTGAATGCCTCCTATATGAAAAGATATTTTCTTGTTCTGCAGATTGAATCTCAAAGCAGCTGTCAACAGTCATGTAAGAACCAGCATTTGCAGGGTCAACTCATGTGAAAGTGGCAGCTATAGCAGATCATTCTACTCTACCTTTATATAAGGAAAGTTCCCCAATTAGGAAGAATATTGGCGATGCTTCACCATCAGATTAACGTCTCCAGGTTGCTAAGACGATGACTGGCTAAAAGAAGGATAGATAGACATTGGGTTGAAGTCTTTGACCTTTGTCTTTGCTCAAGGCTTTTAGTTAAGATATATGAGACCGTTATTTTTATATTCTAGGGCTACAGGGGTCTTAAAATGACTATCTTTCCCTGATGACCACATATTTGTTGGGTTAGAACTCATATGAAGAATGATTAGGAATGAAAAAGAAAACAAAAGGCACTACCACACTGACATTTAAACATATACAGAAAAATAATAAAAATTGATCTAATATAATTTATGTATGTATATATGTATGTAAATACATATATGTAAATATATGTATGTATGCTTTGACACAGCCTAATGAAAATGTTTCCAGTCTTAAAGTATCTATAACTGAAACAGATTTCTTTATTGTTGTATATCAAATAATGAATATAAAGTCAGATAGTTCCAACTTTCATTTGGCAGGGTTTCTTTCAACTATTTGTTGGCTTAACAGGTGGTGCATATAAGTATATAGTATAAGTATTTTTTCTCAGTAGATGAGCACGCAGAGGGGAAACAACAGACGATTGGAAACAATTGAACAGGAAGATTATTTGCTTCCTTTTAGCATTTTGGGATTTCATACATCATTTGGGTGGTAGTGTGAGTTATTTATGAACGCAACAGGTTTATATACAACTGTTAAGAGCAGTATTCCACCTAGATTCACTATTGGCTAAAAGTCTCCAGGTTATAGGGTAAAAAAAAAAACTAACACATATATTTTATACATATATACAGTCTGTATGTATACATGTCTATATGTATGAATGTATGTATATTATGCATATATACATATACATACATACACACAATTTTTCTGTATATATTTTGTAAGAGCAAGCCATACTTAACTTTTTTTAGCATTAATACAAAAAAAAATGATAGCACTTGCTATTGAAGAATCCTAAATTCCAGATAGATATTTTTATACTTCATAGGATGCATCAAAGCAACCACAACCTAGGTGGCCAAAAAGCTTTTCCAAAACTGTCACCTACCATTTGAACTGGACCCCTACAACGACTGCAAAGAACGAGTATTTTAAATTCCTCTTTGCCCCTTTATCCCTCTGAGGTTCCTTGCAGAAGGATTTCCTTTAGACAGGACTAATGTTATCAATCTGATTGTAAGAGCACTGCTGGAATTTTTTAATCCAAATCATCCTCAAAGTTAGAAAACCTCATAGCATCAGAAAAATCAACATTTAGTGCAAAGGAGCTCTTTATCCCAGATGAAAAGCTTGAAATGAAACTTTTGCAGCAGGAAAAGGAGAAGCTATAATTTCACTGTAAGCAATCTAGTCTGTCATGGAGGTGAGGTCTTCCACAAGCAATTGCAGTTGTGTGAGTGGGGGTGGTGGGTGTGGGTGGGGTGGGATAGTTAAAAAGGAAAGCCCAAGGAAAGTCATTTAAAAAAATAAAATGGTCCCAAGAAGTGGATCGATTAGTCAGTCAGTCCATAATTATTTATAACATTAATTAAGCAACTAGTAAGTGCCAGGAAGTATGCTAGGCATTCAAGGGTACAAAGGGTAAATTGAAATAGGCCTTGCTCTCAAAGAGCACCAAGCAAGAAAGAGGTAAATGATTAAAATCTCTTTCTCCCAATTTCTGCTTACATGAGGAAGTGGGAAAGGGCACTGAGGTTAGCACTATCATATCCAAAATGGGAAGGAGGCAGAGGGGAAGAGAGGGAAAGAATTAATTTCACAATGAATAAAAGTGCTATCACAGGCTTCATGTTTCAGTAGATAAGAATTTTAGACTTAGAGTCAAGGAAGATGTGAATTGTAATAATGTCTTAGATATTTTTTTTAGCTATGTAATCATGGACAAGTCATCTGACCTCTCTGTACTTCAGTTTCTTCATCTATAAAATGAGATGATTGTACTCAATGACTTTTAGGGTCCAATCCAACCCCATAATTTTCTGAGAGTTCCACTTATTTTCATATTTTACATTTCAGTGTTATTTATATCTTTTTCTATTGGTTTTTATTGGTGTGTATATGCCTGTGTGGGCCAGTGTGATGAAGCACATTTACATGTGTCTTCAGAAATGTATATTTACCAGGGTTAGTTGGATTTGGAGTTTCTCCACAAATGTGCAAAGTACAAAAGAACGGAAAGTAGGGATCATTTATTAGTTTCTGATTGTATGCATATACAAACATACACACACACACACACACACACACACACATATATATATATACACACACATGTATGTGTGTGTATTTGTATGTGTAAAGGAGGAATACTAATTTGAATCATAGAATTGTGAAATTTAAAGTTTCAGAAACCTTATGTTATAAAGTTATCTCCTTAGGCCTGGTCAGTGTGTGGAAAACAACTTTGGCGTAAAATAAAGTGTGAAGACTGATATAGACATGTATATATGAGGGTATAAGTATAAATTTGTATGCATGGATATCCCCTTCCCAGGAAATCAAGGGATTTATGAAGTTATCATATATTCTTTGTGAGTTTTTGTAGGTAACATTTGCTTATATTTTGTTTTTTTGCCATCAAGTCCAAACTTTATTTAAAATTACATTTTAAGTTTAAAGTTACTAAACTTATCATAATGAAAAGCATTTTTTCAAAAAAGAAAACAGTGCAACAAGCCTCAAATCTAGGGAGGCTCCCATCTCTGAATTACGACCTGCCTGTGCAAAAGAAGTGAGCATTACCTATTCTAAAAGGCAGTAGGTTAAAAACTAATTTGTATTTTGATTTATAGGTGTGATATTATGAAATATAATTTTGTAGGCAACAAATGTCAGTGGTACATGAATTTTGTCTTGACAGGATACTAATTAGAGCTTTTTCAGCAGTGTTTGCATATATAGTGTTGGGAAGGGAGCTTTGTTGTGCTGGAGCACACAAAGAAGCCAGGCAATTAAACAGAAACAGACACTAGTTATTAGACCCTTTTCTGAATTTATAGGGCTATTGATCTGTTAAGTATGGCTAGGGAGGTATAGATCCTGGAAGAAACTAACACTGATAGTTTCTAGCACTAGCCAAGAGCTAAATAAGACAAAGATACAAAAAGATTTTTGGTACCACCGCACCCTCTGCTTGCGTACCTCCCTCACTGTTTACTAACGGATTGAGCTATGTCAGTTAAGAATAACATTTTTTTAAATATTCCTTACAATTTTAAATATTCCTTACAATTCCATTGTAAGGAATTATTATAGTTAATTGCTGTGTAGAGCAATTAACTATATTCGCTGTTGAGAAGAGTTTTTTTTATATGCCATGTGCTAACTCCAATGACGATTTGAATTGTAATTGTAACTTAAACATTTCCAAATCGAGAGGTATTAACTTCTAAAGCTATTGGGTTTTACCATAAGACTTTTTGGAATAGTGACATAATTGGTACTACATGCCAGTACGGACTATTTGTCAAATACCCAAATGGATCTGTGATCTTATCAACTCCGGCATAGCCTCCAATGGGATGCACAGATCACAGCCTCTAATCTCCACTTATCCAATGTGACTCTTGTCGATTTGTCAATGACCTTGCCTAAGTCTGCTGCAAGGGGTCCAACCAAATTACTGGGGCCCTTCCTCATTTTCCCCTGGCATTATGCGGATATCAGCGAAACATTTAGATCCATTTGTTATCTCTCAGTCTTGCCAAGCACCTATCCCATGTTCTTTTTCTTTTAAACATTTCTCTGAAGATACTCTTTCCTTCTGTTCTCATTTGATGTTCCGTATCTGCTACACATCCCATCCACACGAGTCTCTCCACTGCCCTCTGCAGGAAGGTTGTTTTTAATTCCGCAGAGCCTCTTCTATTCCAAAACCACACAAGTGTTGTAAAATCACCAATGCGATATAAATATTAAAAAGTTGTACTAGTGATTCAGGGAGAAGTTTCAGTTAGTTAAAAGTTCCTCGCAATTTTCTTTTCTTTTCTTTTTAATCTTGAAGTTCCTTTGATGCGTTTTATTTTTACATTATAAACACTTCCTGACTACCTCCACCGCATGAGAGGTCTCTTATAACGAGGTGAAATAAACAGAACTAAAAATACAGTCACTTCATCTTAAAGTGTATGCAGCATTCCGGATCTGTAGTCCTGCCGACTATTATTTTCAAAGTTTTTTTAAAAATTAAATGAAATCCACTTTCTCTTCCTCCCACCCCCACCTTATGGGGAAAAAAAAGATGGTTCACAACTCTGTGCTGCACCTCCCAGTCTCCCTTCTTTCCTAGCTGTTCCCTTTGAAAATCGACCTTTCTCTTAAGAAATCCCCAGTCTCAACCAACAAAAGTGATTCAGATTTCACTTTTGTTCTGAATCTCTTTGATTTTTTGCCTGTGGCTTTTATTTCCTAGGAAATCTTCCTAGAGACTTTTTCGGGCATCATTTGTCCTCTTATGATAAGTGGATCATAAGAAGCTTCTTCCGGTAGAGATCAAGGCCAAGGATTTTTAATTTTTTTTTCCTCCTCTCTGGTGATACCTATGGATCCCTTCTCAGAATAACATTTTTTTGAACACAGAAAATAAAATACATAATATTACAAATGAAACCAATTATATTAAAATATAGTTATCAAAACATTTTTTTAATTTCACATATTCCAGGTTAAGATACCAGCTATATAGCTTCACTTCAAGCAGAGCTGAACTCACTCTTCTGACAGTCCCACCTTCCAACCCTCCACTTCATCTGCTTTCTAACCATTTCTCCTTTATGCTTTGTCTTCTGTTAAATGGAAATTCCTTGGGAGTAGGGACTACTTTGCTTGTTTGCTTCTTTGTTTTGTAGTTTAATTCCCAGTACCTAGAATATAGTAAAATCTTAACAAATGCTGGGTAGTTAACCGAAGGTCAGTAGTTTTCCTTCATTCCATTTCTGTGTCATGCTCTTTCATTATCTAGACCAGGGCTGTCCAACTTTAGGTTATCTAGGGTAGCATTAAAATAAAATAATTATTTGAGGGCCACACCCAGAATAAAAAATACAGTATACTAATAGAAAGTGGGGGAATGAACGACATCGATACAATAGGGGAAGGGACGAAAAGCAAAAGCCAACACAAAACAACAAAGTGTCAACACAACAGTATAAAGGTAGGTGCATACTGACTAGTCTGCATCATACAGAAAGAACGCATCCCGCAGATCGATTGAAAATTCCATGCGATATGTTCTGTCCCTAATACTGCTTTAAAACACCAAAGAAAATTAATATCAATGAGAATATTCATTAGTGATGGAGTTAAAAATCTAATATGCATTCCACGGAAATTATTATTTTATTTTTTTGCTCGTAAAAATTAAAACCCACACGCGGGCCACATAAAGTCGCACTGTGGCCGCATGCAGGCTGTATTTTGGACAGCCCTGATCTAGACTCTTGAAACAGGTTAGATTTTCCCTATGGCTGCTTCTCTCTCTCTCTCTCTCTCTCTCTCTCTCTCTCTCTCTCTCTCTCTCTCCCTATCTGTCTCTCTCTCCTCTTCTCTTTGAAATATGTCGTCTTCTATTATTTACAGGAATCTTTGTTATACCTGAGAAGCTAAAGAATATAGAAGTGTCCCTTTCTCACTTTCACTTTCCCCAAAAGGGACCCCTAACTTTTATTTTGTGGTTATGTTGTTGTTATGTAACACTGGCAAGAAGGTAAGTATAGGATACTTCCCAGTATGATCACTACTGAATATCTTTCCCTGTTTGTTGGAAATAAGGTTTCCTCTTCTCTGCTAGTCTTGTGGCTAATTTATTTAATGGTTGCTTTTGTTTGCTTCCTTTGAGTGAAGCAGTATTTATAATGACCTTTTCTGCCTTTTCTCATCATATGATTAATGCCTTTGACCAGAGGTTTTCAGATTCCTCACAAATGAAAAGAAGGAGCTCTTGGTTCTTCCTTATATCTTTTATAGAAAACAAATTTCAGAGGATACTAGATTTAGAGCTGGGAGGGGTCTGAGAGATCATAAGTCCAAATATCTCATTTTTCAGATGAGGAAGGCTAAGCAGAGAGAGATTATGTGACTTACGCAGGGTCACACAGATAATCCGTTTTTGAGCTGGGCTTTGAATTTCTTTCCTGTTTGAGGAGACATCAGATACCAATGTTTCTGCATTACCATCTCAGCATCTTTTTCTAGGGGATTTCCTACTTTATCTATTCCTACTACTGGCCCTCCAACATGAATGCCTGTTGGCAAATTTACCTGTCCTCTAGTGAGTCTTTGCATGGCATTAATAAATCAAACAATTAGGGCATGGGAGGAGGGAAGAGAAATAATACAGGCTAATTATACAGCAAATTCGAACTTCTTAAGTATACGTGGGCATGCTGTTCTCTGTGACTCAGTTTCTTCTATTCCAGTTTAACTGCAATATGAAGGGTATATGAAAGACATTATTGGATGATACCATTGGAAAAGAAGGTTGCATCCAAGCCATGTAGTGTTTTCAATACTTGTTGAAAGAGTGGGATGTTTATTTGTTAAGAATAGCCATTTTAAAAGCTTTTTGAATAAGCAATAATATATTTTTTTTGCCTGAAGGTAGGGGATTGGCTCAGATGATCTCCTGAGGTATCTCTCTTCCAGCTCTGATATTTATGATTTTAGGTTTCCTATTCAATCTTTCCTATAGTTTCTTAGGGAAAATTGATTATATTTAAATCAGTCATTTTTTGTGCTTGGTATTTTATACCCCACAATCTCTATTTCTTCCACTTACAATGACAAACATTATTTCATCTTCTCTGACCCAAATTGTAACTAACAGCCTCTTATGGCAGGCCCAACAGCCTAAGTGAACGTTTTCATGATCTCTTAAGCTATTTTTCACATTTTGCATTTCTGTCATGACAGTTTCATTTAAACCTCATGCAGTCTTTGGAAAATGGAACAAAGTTATCTTCTTTTATTTTTAAATGACATGACAGGACTAAAAAACATAAATATGTTTCTTGCCTGGAGAATCATATTTTCAATGATATTATACTAGAGAAAATAAGACATATTAAACATCTAAGATGCTATAAATGAAAAAAAGCATAAGCTTTTGCCTAATTGTCTTTCTTTTAGAATATTAAGATTTTTGGGGGCAGCTACGTGGTGCAGTGGATATAGCATCAGCCCTGAAGCCAGGAGGACCCAAGTTCAAATGGAGCCTCAGACAATTACTAGCTAACAAGTCACTTAACTCCCCCAACCACACACCAAGAATTTCAAGGTTTTTGCGATGTTCTACTCTCAAGTGAAGAGAGTATTGTAGTTATTGCACATGAGATATTTATCTATATTGTGTGTACATTGGATACTAAAATATCCATTGGCCTATTGCTGTGTGTTGTACAGACAGTCAAATCACAGAGGATATTAAAATCAAGTTAACGGAGCAACAGGGAAGGAATTTTTTTGCTTTTTTAGGAATAAGAAGTCTTTGAGAAATTTTAAGCAGAGAATAATAATGCCTTATCAGTCTGAAGGTGTATATGTTTTGTGTGTGTGTGTGTGTGTGTGTGTGTGTGTGTGTGTTTGCGATACTGTACTCAAAAAGCAGAGGTTTTCTCGTAGAGCACGTGACCTTAAAATTCTTCTAGAACCAGATTAAAATGTAAATAGAAAATGTTTAACCAAATAAAATGAAAATACCATAGCTAATATTAATTTGTGGTTTTCTAAGTAAATGTGTTGCCTCTGAGTTCCCTTTCTATTTGAATCTGACACTGCTACTGTCAAGTACCTTTTCATATGGGCCAAGTTGGTGCTGAAAGGGGTAAAACAGTAGTTTTGTATACAGAAAAATGGATTCATCAATTGGAAAAGAATGTAAAAAACTGCCTCTTTCATAGATTAACATTTGAATTTCTTAAGAGAAGTAAGGAAAGAAAACAAAATATTTTGGTTTACTTTTTTTTTAATCTGTTAAAGTAGTCAAGTAAAAATAGTTTTCAAATGGAAATTAGAGCAGTTTGGAAAAGAAAATAAACTATGTTATAAACATAAACGCTTAAATCTATCTGTAAGGGATGTAGAATGACACCATTTTTCTGTGATGGTGTGAAGGTAAAGAACTTTTATTTATTGAAGACTTAAAAATGCAAACACATCTTCAAGGACTCAGAATATAATATTGGATTTATTAAAAATGTTTAACTGTCTAGAGCTACAGGACATTGTAGTCTGTCCATTTGAATATAACTTAAGAGAGTAGACATAAAAATAAATTTAAAAATCATAGGGTGATTACATAAGGACTGTTGATTTCATATGGGAAATTTCATGAGTTTTACTCTTCTAAGTGAGAAATCAATCACTGTAGGTGCTGAGGCAGAGACTGAGGCTGAGGCTGCCAAGAATCTACAGAAGAGGAAGACTCAATAGGGAACCAATAAGCAGCTATATGGAATCGTTTGAAGAATACTGTAGTACAGAAATGAGCTTGAAAGAAGGCTTAGACTGCCAGTACCTGATCAGATGAATAAAAATTAAAGCTTATTGGAAAATTGGAAAACAATTTTTAATTGCCTCTATTATACCTCACCACCTGGAGAGGTGAAGCATATTCCTCTGGTCTAAGAGTAAAAGGCAGAAGTTTGGTGTTTGGCTCTATAGGAAGAGATGTTGAGGTGTAATTGGACAATACCGAATCATGATGAGTGAGAATCTTGCTAGAATTGTTTACCTTGCCTGGTGTTTCAGCCTTTTGCTGTGAGCTTCAATTTTACTTGATGCAGCATCCTGGAGAGAGAAAACTGGCTTTCTTGGACTGTATGGCCCACGGTTAGTTTTCCTTGTGAGCTTTGTAGCTCTCAGACTTGAAGGGAGTTGCTACCCAAATTAAGACGTACGATTCTAAGTGGAAAGAATTTGTAAGTTCTTTATAAGTTTTAGAATAGAAGAGGATTGCCCAGCTGGAGAGCAGTAATGACCAGAGGATAAACAGTGAGCAGAAAATGGCTTTGTGTGGTGCAGTTTAGAGAGAATGTCTCAATAGAATGATACTTTGCACACCTGTGCTAGCTAATGTGTTATCTAAATGTTGGGGTCTACTCCTCCTCCTCCTCCTCCTCCTCCTCCTCCTCCTCCTCCTACTACTACTACCACTATTACTGCTACTTTTACTACTACTACTACAACCTCTATTACTACTATTACTACTACTTATTACTATTACTACTGCTGCTGCTGCTACTGCTATTGCTTTTGTTACTGCTGCTGCTGCTGCTAAGATTTTGACCAGGTTTGTGTAGTTAAAAAAACAAACAAACTTGTATTAAGTTCCTACTAAGTGCAGGACATTCTGCTAAGCCCTGGAGATGTGAAGAGCTCATAGTGTAATGAGGGAGAAAATATGGAAATAATTAGGTGCCAACAAGTTATGTAAAGGACAACCTGGAGATAATCCACAGAGGGATGCACTAGCATTAAAAGAGATCCATAAAGGCTTCATGTAAAAGGTGAGATTTTTGCTGAATTTGAAGGAAACCAGGAGATACAGAAGAAGAACCATTGCGGGCATGGGGGAGAGAGAGAAAATGCACAGATAGGAGCTGGAGTATCTTGTGTGAGGAACAGAAAGGAAGCCAATGTCACCAAATTATAGCGAATGTAAGGATGTTCTCACTTGGAAAGTAGGAGAGGGGAAAGTTATGGTTTTGAACACTAAATAGGAATTTACATGTGATGCCAGAGGTGATAAGGAGCCATTGGAATTTATTAAGTATGGAGGTGACATGGTCTGGTCTGACCTTTAGGAAGATTGATTCGACAGCTTAATGGAAGATGGATCCAAGTAGGGAGAGTCTTGAAGTTGGGAGATTAATCAACAGGCTACTGTGATGGTCCACGCATGAGATCATGAGGTTTTTGTATACCAGGGTGGGGGTAGAATCAGAAAAGAATCAGAGAGATGTTATGATGGTAAAGTCTTGACAAGAATAGGAAATGGAAATGGGGTGGGGTGGGATGGTAAGAGAGTGTGGAACCAAACATAACATCAAGGTTGCAAGCCTAAGAGAGAGGGAAGCTGGTGTTGCCCCTGACAGTAATGATGAAGTTGAGAAGGGAGGAGGGTTTGGGTGGAAAGATAATGAGCTCCATTTTGGATGTGTTGGCATTAAGATGTCTATGAGATATTCAGTACAAGGTGTCCGGTGTCCAATAGGCAGATGGACATATAAGAATGGTGGTTAGGAGAAATGGTAGGACTGGATAAATAGATTTGAGAATTATCAGTGTAGAGATGATCATTGAATCCATGGAAGCTGATGAGATCATCAAATGAAGGGAGAAGAGAACAGTGGCTCTGACCGAGCCTTGCAATACAACTACAGTTAATGACCTAGAATCTAAATGCAGCCTTTGACTGAATCCAAACTTCACAGAACAAATCCCCTTAGTAAAGGGGATTTGTTCTGTAAAACTTGAACTCAGTTAAAAGGTAACATTCAAGGGCCTAGAAGGCCACATGTGGCCTTGAGCCTGCAGGTTCCCCACCCCTGATTCAGATGAAGATCCAGCAAAAGAGACAGAGAAGCAATCACACGGATAGGAGGAAAATCAAGATAGAATATTATTATAAAAACCTAGGACAAGAAGTAGGTGATCAGAGACCACAGAGAAGTCAAAAAGTATGAGGAATGACAAAAAGGCTATTATAGTAGACCATTAAAGAGATTGCTGGTAACTTCGGAGAGAGTAGTTTCAGTTAAATTAAGTCAAAGGCCATACTGTAGGGAGCTACGAAGAGAAGAAATGGAAAGAAAATGGAAGCATCAGTTATTTCTCTCTTAGTCTTCATCTCACATCACTCAGATGCTTTCTGAGACTATCTCTGCCTTTTCCCCTTTCTCGGATAACGAAGTGGCCCTTCCTGCTGAGGCAAATCTTCCCATATGCATATGTGATCTCATTCCATCTTGTCTTTTCCAGCACCATTCCTACTTTTACTTATCTTTAATCTCTTCTTGTCAATTGGTTGCCTCGCTTGAGAAGACAGAGAGGTCAAGAAGGAATTTAACAAAAAGTCAGAGGAGACATGGGATATTAGCTAGTAGGTATGGACAAATTAAATAAAGGTTTTTAAGAATGGGAAAGATCTGCGTATGCTTTTCGACAATGAGGAAGCAGATACATATAGATGTATACATATGTATACATAAATACATACGCACTTATGTATACATATACATATATGTTCACATACTTATATAATGTGTGTATATGTATACATGAATGCATGTAGGTAAGTAGGTGCTTTATGTATATGTGTGTGTTTATCTGTATATATGTGTGTGAGTGTGTGTGTGTGTGTGTGTGTGTGTGTATGCACAGAGAGACAGAGAAAGAGAGAGACAGAAAGAGAGAGAGAGAGAGAGAGAGAGAGAGAGAGAGAGAGAGAGAGAGAGATTATAGATTATTCAGGGTATCTAAAAGTGTTACAGCTGTACCAAGACTTTTAGAACTCCATCTATCTATCTATCTATCTATCTATCTATCTATCTATCTATCTATCTATCAATCTATCTTTCTATAACAATATGTGTGTATACTGATGGATTAATATAATGCATTGTACTAATCTGCATGTCTTCAAATTCATACCAAAATTAATAAAATGAGTATTCTTCATTCATTTTTTTCTTATATGACTCATTAGATTTACCCCTTTAGAATACTAAATATCATTAAGGAGGTTCTATATTGTTCAGAAGATTTATGTGATGAGCATAATATTCCCACAAACAAGAACATCCGGCGTACTATACATTCCATCAAGAATCCCTCTTCCATACATCGTCTATATTAATTCCTGTATTATACCTTTGGTGAGTCTACATTTCCTTGTTTCATTCTTACTTGATATTTATTTTCAGAGTTAACTAAAAAAAAGTTACCTATGTTGTTGCATCTGTAGGGGCAGGGGCTCTGAGTCACATTCTGAGTAATATAATCAAAGAGGGTCCAGATATCTACATTGAATAATTCAATTGAAAGTAAACTAGTTATGAATAAGTCCTTAATCACTTAGAAAAGCTAATAAAACCGTAAGATAAAAGTTGGTGAGTCAACACAGAAAATATCTTGTGATTGGCTAAAAGAATCAGATACCTCTCTCAGCCTAATTATACCACATAAAATTAATTCAGAAATACAAAATTTAGCAACAGGCCAAGGAGGTGATGCTAAAATACCATGGTGAAGAACTCCTCAGAAGGAAATGCCACTGTAGAATGGGATAGGATGCTGAGTTTTTCTTTCCATTGACCAAGTCATCACTTTGTGAGTTTCAAAATGTTAAAACTATGGAGTTTCCACTGGCATTATATCAGTGTCTACCAGAGTTTTTACTAGGTTCCACAAGCAGCAATGCCTATTGAGTGCGTACACATCAAGGGCTGAAAGACACACTAGAGGACAAACTAAACACAGCAGGGAAAGAGAGTTTCTGAACTTTAAAAGGGCACTGACACGCAAGAACTAGAAAGGACCTATACCTTGAAGCAACCTAATGAGAAAGTTTTCCACTAAGGGAGAAAAGGAATTTCAGTAACTAAGAGCCTGAGAGAGCTGTTAGTTTACTCTTAGGCCACACATGTTCTCTATATTTGAGGCCACACTCCCCAGTGGCTTTTATTTTTAATTTTTGATGCTGGTGAAAATATGTCCCCTGGTTTGGGAAGTTATTTCTATGGCAATTATGCTTGCTATACCTGCTTAGTAAATAACCTTTATAAAGCTAATTGCATCTGGCTGATAATTATTAGGAAGAATGTTAGATGGGGGCTCATATATAACATTAGGAACCCTAATCCCTTAGTATTACCCCCTAGAAACTTGAAGGGAGAAGTAGTCTCCAGCTACTATCTGATCAATATGAACAGGAATCCAAGAATCATCCTGAAAACATTACTACATCTCTGTCAAAGAAGGATGGGTGAGACAATATATGCATTGAAGAAATATTGTTGAGAGACAGCCTTCAATGCTGAATCTTTCTCTACCAATTCTGACTTTTTAATAATAGAAGATAGACATATTACAATCTTATTTCTGTACATATTTTAGTCATTTATGTGACTATGGAGATATGGCATGCTGGAAAAATATTTGCAAATTTCTGATAATTAATTGCTAATATTAACATTAAAGATACCCTTAATTTACTTGCAGAACATTGTTACATATGTTTTATAATTATAAAAAAGTTGGCATATGGATCTATAATTACTATTATTATCTAGATTATCTTTTTAGGGAAATAGCACATCTGTGGTTTATATTCAATTCTTTGATATTTTCCCCTCTTACTGATATTTTGAAATTCTATCAAATATGTATGGAAAACCTTTGAAACTATTTATTTATTTATTAGGTCTAATCCTCTACTCTTCAAATTTGAATCTTCCAATATGATGGATTTATTACAAATTTACATATTTTCTTTTAACTCTAAACCTGGCATATTATTGTACAGTGCCTCTCAAAAATTAATCCATTAAAAGAGATCTATTTTTTATAGAATGGAGTTATAAGAAATTCTATCCCAATAGGACATCTCTATACATCAGAGGAGATGAAGAAAAAAGACTACTGTAAGCAAGAATAACAGCAGTAAATGATAAAACTAGAAAGTCTGCAGTCAGGGAAAAGATGGAAAGTAAGGGGAAAGATAGAAAAATTATAACCTATAAGATTTGGACACATTTTATGTAAAGAGAAACCCCAATATCTAAATTGACTGGTACTCAACGCATCAATGTCTTATTTATGGAGCATAATAATTCAGATTTCATTTTCATAATAATGATTAAATCATTAAAGTAAAATTTTATTTTGTGTACTTTAAGAAAGAATGGATATGTTTTTAATTTTAAAATGATTCCCTTTCAAAAATGGGTATAATTAAGATATTTTGGCACTTAAAAGGAACAAGCTTCTGTTTTCAGGAAAATTCACTTATATAGAAGCTCTCCTTCCCTGGCAATAGTGGATAAAGGAGATATCAACATATGTGCCAAATCTCTAGGTAATCAGTCCTTGATAGATTACTTATAAAATTTCCAGTATGTTCTTAATTGACAAACTGCCTGTGAGTCAGTTAGTTGGAGTGCTGTCCCATGTCACAGATGGAAAAAAACAGAAAGATTATAATAAGCTGAAATATCTATTATAACTAAGTTGTAAAATTCAACACTTTGGTTTAATTTTCAAAAACAGCTTTGCACACAGAGACCAATTAGAGATGTGAAATTGTGTACTGGTTTGTACGTCACATTGTGAGAGCCCTGTTTCCTAAAAAGTGTATGTTAATTGATTTTTTTTTCAGATTGTATTTTATATGCACCAGGTGGCTTACATCTAAATGAAACCTGAACTGATTCCTTCTGCAAAATCACAGATGCTTTTGCATTACAAAAGGCACCCCCTTGTTAGGAAATGCTTTGTTGTTTGAAAATTATTACTGAAAGAACTGGTGCTTTTCATAAAGATTCCATGAAGGCTTGAGGAAAGGATGTTTGAATTATAGGAAAAAGAAATATCCCACCCTCAGTGAAAACCCAAAGCATCATAGATGACTACTACTTAAAAAAATCAATTTAGGTTTACCATGTAAACAGACCAAAAGTCATCCCTCTTTCTCTAAGTTTTCTATGTACTCCAGCACTATCACTAGATGTGTTCATTTCCATTTGAGGAAGGAGGAAACCATCCTATGGTTATGATTTCTATTTACACTAAGTTCTTTCTGTTCCACTGGTAACCACCTACATGCAGGCTGAGGAAGTTCCTACCTAGAGAGCACATATAAATTAGTAATTAAGGTAGGACCTAGGATATAATCTGTGTTTTTCTTTTGCTTTCTTTTATTTATTATAAGATAGGATTCTGACCACTTCAAATCCTCTTTTTTTAAATAATAGCTGGAATTTTGGTCTCTAATCAATTAATTCACTTGGGAAATATTTAAAAATAAATGTAAATACAATAAAATAGATAATGTTAATATGTTTTTCTAAATCAACATGTAAATCCTTATGTATAGCTTAGTGGCTTCATTTCATTATTTATTTGACTTTGAATCTTCTGCATCACACCATAATATCTTTTCATTTTTAAAATTAGAATATGAACAACATGTTTCATTTGATAGCTCAATCATGCATCCTATTCTCTATTTAAAATCATAGCATCAGAGAATTACTGAGTGAATTGGATAGGTCCTCAGAGTCCAATATTTTCCTGAAGTATGAATCATCTTTAAAAACATTAAAAATGCACATCCATTCTCCATTTCAAAACCTCTAGTGAACTTGCTACCTCCTGAAAAGCTTAGTTTACTTCTGGACAATTGTAATTTTTAGAAAGTTGGGTTTTCCCTCCATATATGAAGCTTAAGTCTATTTGTCTATAATTACCACTCCTCACTTAGGACCACAGGCCTGTGCTTTGAGAATCAAATAAAGTTTTTTTTTTAAAAATTTGCAAACAGTTATCATGTTTCCCATAGGTCTTCTCTTTTAGGGCAACTCTCTCCATATTCTTTAACTATACCTTATGCTGAGTAGTTGTGAATACCTTTACCATGTTTTTTACTTGTTACATAAACTTTTTATCTTGTCAGTGTCCTTTCTAATAGATGACACTCCAAACCTAACATGATATTCTAGATGTGGTCCCAACCAGATCAAAATTTAATTTTCAAAGGCAGCTACAGGCTAATTAGCTATGTAAAATTGTTCACATATTTGAACCTCGCTTTTTTGAGAGAAATGTCTTCTAAAAAAGTCTGTTAATGTGTTTTTTCCAAATAGTATTTTATTTTCCCAAGAGAAGCATACTCAATGAAAGAAACCTGAAGAAAGAGTTCTTCCTGAAGATTGTATATTTGTATTTTTAAAAAGACATCCTCTTGTGAAATAGGTACTATCTATATATTCTTCCTGATCACCTAACTCTGGATGCTAAGCTTTTTATTATTTCAAAACAAAATTACATGGGAATCTTGCCTTCTGGGTCCCATTGTTGACTCAGAGTGTTTATGGTCTTTTCAGAACTACATATTTTCTACAAATATACTACTGTCAAGTGCTGTCTTTCATATTCTGCACTTTGGCAATTAATTTACTCAATCATGTGTACCCGAACTTAATACCTGAGTTAATAAATGTTGACCCTTTCGAAATTTCATCCAACAACTAGAAGAGTTACTAACATGTATTTAGTTAGTTACCTGGTTCTACCATCTCCAATTTGGGTAAAGTAAAATAGCATTATTAGGCCACAAACTACTAATACTCTAGTTCTTAGCTCAAAACCCCACATATTACTTTAAAACCTCTAATTTTCAGGATTAGAATTTGAGGCTTTTTATATGGACCCAAATTGGAAAATATCCATATAGAACTCCATAAAATGAGCAGGTTAATACCTAAGGAATTATGTTTTTATCAGTACTTTATTACACTATAAAAAAGACTGGATTTCAAAATGCATAAATTTATCATTAACCTTATTTGCAACTTGTGACCTACAAATTAGTACAAAATAGATTTTGAACTTGAACCTAAAATTATATATATATATATATATATGTATTGCTATTATTAGTAGCATGTTTGTTGGATGTAAGATTTATTATAATCTTATTAATCTGATTAATCTGAAATATTAATTGATCCGCACATTTATGAACATATGCTGTTCTAGTGACTATGAATTCCTTTCAAACTTATTAAATAAAATGAAAATAAGCTTAAGCTCATCTGCTTCATCACAGACAGCTCTTCACATGAGCTCAAACCAAATATTTGCCTTCTTTAATTGCTTCACAGTGAGGTATTACCAAAACACCTTCTTTTAGAGCCATTAATTCTCTGCTTCGAGCCGCAACCTCAAAGAAATATTTGCCAGTAAACATAATGAATATACAGTAGAAGGTATTTTGCAGTAAAATTAACAAAACAGAGTGAGAGTTTATGACTAGAAATGTGTATAAGCTCATTTGTACAAACAAGTTGATCTGTGTTCTGAAAACTTTATAGGTTGGGGAATAAAATAGAACAAGTTGACCTTTAGACAACAGCTGCCTTATTAAGATGAACAAAGCCTTCTATTCCTGGCTGGATCTATAGCTATGTATGTTCTATATTTCTCTTTGAGTTTTAGACTGCCGAGCTCATGAAAAAATCACACATCACAGGAGTAACCATTCTTTTTTAACTTCTTAATAATTTGTGTTGTGTTTCTAACATTAATAAAGTAGGAAGCTGTTATTAGAGCCTCTAACCCTAAATTACAGTCTCACAAATTGTTAGCCTGCTCTTTGTTGTTATGGATTTCAGCTTTGATATCATTGATCACAAAATTTTATTAGATTGGTGAGGATTTTTTCCTACCACTAGCAGCAATAGATTAGTTTAGGATTTATTTATTGGTTTAGTTTTTATAAGATACTTTATAATCTCTTACTGTCTCCTATTTTACAAATGGCCCATACGGGCAAGTGGAGAGACTAGCCAAGTATTATATTCTACTCACTGCAGCTCTGATATCTGGTTCCAAGTATTAAATTTGATGTTTTAAGGAATATTGGAAGCAGTTATCTCTGCTATAGTAACACCTACATCAGTGAAGTGGTTATATTCCAAATACCTCTTTCCTTATAATACTATTTCTGGCTATTTTTAATGACAAAAGATTATTTTTTAACCAAACCATTATATTATTTTTAACCAAAAATTCAAAAGCCATTTTAATGGTTATATTACATTAATATAAACCTTAAATAATCAATCAATAAACATTTACTAAATGCCTATTATGTGTCAGGCACTGTACTAAGAACTGGGAATAGAAAAAGAAGCAAAAGATAGTCCCTACTGTCAAGTTGTTTGTAATCCAAAGGGGGAGACAACATGCAAACAAATATATACAAAGTAGGCTATATACAGAATAAATAGGAAATATTTAACAGAGAGAAGGCATTAGAATTCAGAAGGATTAGGGAAAGTTTTCTGTAGAAGGTAGGATTTTAGCTGGAACTTGAAGGAAGCCAGGGAAGTCAGTAGTTGGAAGGAAGGAGGGAAGGACAGACATGGGGGACAGCCAGAGAAAATTCCTGGGAGCAAAGAGATGGAGTACTTTGTTCATGGAACAGCCTTGAAGCCAGGGTCATTGAATCATCAATCATGAATGATGTAAGACGACTGGAAGGGGGGGTGGTAAATTATGAAGGGCTTTGAACACCAAATCCCACATTTTGTGTTTGTTCCTGGAAGCAATAGGGAGCCACTGGAGTTTATTGAGGAGTGGGGTCAGGCCAGCACTTTAGGAAAATCACTTAAGTAACTGAATGTAAGATGAATTGAAGTGGTGGAGAAATGAGGCAGGCAGACTCATCAGCAGGCTATTAACTCTAGGCACAAAGTGATGAGGGCTTCCCCTAGAGCGGTGGTAGTGTCATAGGAAAAAAGGAGGTGTATTTAAGAGATGTGAAGGTGAAATTGGCAGGCCTTGGCAACAGCTCAGATATAGAGAGAACAACCAAATATATGAATAGATGAATGAATGAGGAAATAAGTAAAATATTAATTCCTACTTTTGTGAAATAGGGATAGGGAAATAGGAGCGAAGCATTCCTGGATATTAGTCTAGGGACATTAGATAACCAAACACCCAGAAATATTCTAGAAAATACACACACACACACACACACACACACACACACAGACTATTGTAGATGTGTGAAATTCCTTCACTTATGCAAATAATACCTTGACTATAAAACAATAGTCTAAACAATAGATCCCAGAGGCAAAGGATGGTTTAGTGGCTTGTGTCTGGTCACATAGCAAGTTCCAAAGAGAAACAGATACCATTGGCATTCACTCTAAGCCAGGAGGGCCCAAAATACAGCCATTAAGTGGAACTTGGGCAGGGATTGGGTCTGCAACCCTGAGGGTCTTCCCCTCCCAGCTTGACTTTTTTTTTCTAATTAAAGGGGCCATCTTTTGACCCACTTCTTAAAGAGGCCTATTCACTGAATAGGAGTTATCTCACTCTAAGTGAGTACATGAAAAGGCCTTAGCCTAAAAGGGCCAGGGTCTCCCATTGCAACCTGGGTCATCTCCAGTCATCCTAATGAATACCTGGTCACTGGACCCAGATGGCTCTGGAGGAGAAAGTGAAGCTGGGGACCTTGCACAGCCCTCCCTCACTCAAATCAAAGTCAACTCCAATCACGTCATCATTTCCCTGATGCGATGGTCCTCTTCAAAAATGACGGACAAACACAACATAGTAAGTATGTGTCAGAGAGTGAAACTGAATCCACATCTTCCTGAGTGTCACTAATTGACTTTTGGACATTTTAGGCTGAATGTACAACAGGTGAATATGCCTCAAACTGAGTTTATAGTATTCTCCTGCCAAAACCTTCTCCCTTTCTAACTACCCTATTTCTGTTGAGAGTGATTGTGAGAATCCTTTCACTTAATCAGATGCACAGCCTCAGAGTCATTCTCAGTTCTTCCCTCTCCATAACCCACCATAGAGAATCACTTGCCAAATCTTTTCAGTTCTAAAACCACAGCGTATCTGTCCCTTTCTCTTTAATCCCATGGCCACCGCCATAGCTCAGGTCTTTATTATCTCTCCTATTATTGCTGTATCCTAATTGGTCTCCCTATTTCCATGATTTCTCTCCTCTATCTAATCCACCACACAACTGATAAATTAATAATTTAAAGCACAGGTCTGATCATGTTCCTTCCTCTCTCAAGAAACTCCTGTGAATGAAGTAATGAATTAAAAAGCCCTTACTGAATCATCTGATTATTAAGTGCTCTTTCTGCTCCAAACATTGTGTTCAGCTTGACGCACTATTGCCTCTAGAATCATATACAAATTTCTGTGTTTGGCATTTGAATCTCCTCATTGACTTACATTACATTAATTACATTCTATTAATCTTTTTCATATACTCTACATTCCAGCCAACTCCCCTACTTGCTATTTTCCACATTTGCCATTCCATTTCCCTTCTCCTTGTCTGTATACATGCCTAGAATGTATTTCCTTCTCTCCTCAACTTTAGAATCCCTATTTTTCTTTAAGATTTAGCCCAAGTACCACCTACCACATAAGACTTATCATGATTCCCCTAATTTATTCATTCCCTCTCTTTCAGAAATTATTTATATTTACTTTGTATATAGTTTATAATCACTTATATTCGCATACATATTGTTTTCTTTCTGCAGAATGTAAATTCTTCAAAAGCAGAGATGGTTTCATGATATGTTATTGTTTTGTTTTGTTTTTTTTTTGCAGGGGGGAAGGCAGGGCAATTGGGGTTAAGTGACTTCCCCAATGTCACACAGCTAGTAAACCTGTCAAGTGTCTGAGGCCAGATTTGAAGTGAGGTATTCCTGACTCCAGGGCCAGTGCTCTCCTCACTGCGCCACCTGGCTACCCCATGATATATTATCGTTGTCTTTGTCGTTGTTCCTCTGTATCTCCGGTGCCTAGAACAGTGCGTGAACCATAGTAAATACTTTATAAATTCTGGTCAAATGAATGAATACATGGATGAAAAACCTAAATCAGAGAACTGAAGAAAGCATCATAACCGTGAGCTTGAAGCGGCTGGCTGAGGACAGATGGAGAGCCACAGAGAGGCTTCTTTATAATAGCACACCAGTAGATGTAGGATAGAGCAAAGATTGTAACTAAGGCACAGTAGGAGCTAAAGAAGCAGGCCCCCAGCAAACTGGCAGAGTTCTAGACCCTCTTTTGAAGGAGAAAGGCTTTTAAAGTTAAATTCTCTGGCCATATAGGTTCCTAATGTATACATACCCCACTCATGATATTGTGGGAGCATATATTTAATGTTATGGGGAAGGGATTGTCTCGCTTTTTCTATACATTGCTATTTAATTAAGTATTCTTCTCATGAATTTAATATGCCTTACAGCTGACTGGTACATTTCTT